>NW_026622985.1:91997930-92670930 GCF_023065955.2 Ursus arctos | reverse complement strand
GAAAAAAGAGTATGGACATTCTTCAATAACTAGACAGAATTCTCATTTGACCCAGAAATCCCACTTCTGGATATATATCCAAAGGAAATGAAATCAGAATCTCAAAGAAGTCTGTGCACATATATTTATTAAAGCATTATTCTCAATAATCAATCAACAAATGAATGAAGAAAATGTGAGATATATGTATAATTATTATTCAGACTTAGAAAATAAGAAAATCCTGCCATTTGCAACAACACAGATAAACCTGTAGGACTTTGTGCTAAGTACATAACTCAAATACAGAAAGCAAACACTGTGTGATCTCACTTACATGATAGACCTAAAATAATCAAACTGAAAGAAGCAGGTGGTTGCCAGGGTCTGGGGAGGAGGAAATGAGGAGATGTTGGTGAAGGAGTATAAAGTTGCAGTTAGGCAAGGTTCGTAAGTTCTGTATATCTCACGTACGGCAATGTGACTACAGTTAATACTGTAGTGTATACTTGAAATTTGTTAAGAGGGTGGATCTTGTGTTGTCACCACAAAGAAACAACAATAACAAGATGAAAATGGTAACCTATGTAAGGTGATGGCTGTGTTAATTAACCTTGATTGTGGTGATTATTTTACAATGTATACATAGATCAGAGCATGGAGTTGTATACTTTAAATATATACAATTTTCATTTGTCAGTTATCCCTCAAAAAGACGGGAAAAAAGAAAATAGACATATTACTAAAAATATATATATATGGGCTACAACATGGATGAATCTTGAATACATTACACTACTTGAAATAAGCCAATCGCTAAAGGACCGATGTCGTATGATTCCACTTACATAAGGCACCTAGTGTAGTCAGATTTATAGAAATACAAAGAATTGTGGTGTCCAGTGGCTGGGAGGAAGAGGAAATTGGAAGTTGGTGTCATGGGTACAGCAAGTTTCAGTTGGGAAGATGTAAAAGTTCTGGAGGCTGTGGTGATGATTGCACAACAGTGTGACTGTACTCCGTATCTCAGAACTGTACACATAAATGGGTTAAAATGGGAAATTGTATGCTAGGTATATTTTATTGCAGCACCACCACCAACAAAACACAAAACAAAACAAAAGCTATATCAGGAGCTTATTTCTGGTGAACTTTAGAGGGTGCACTAAATTTACCATTTAATTTACTTCCCAGTTGTTTTCTAAAAGGAGTATTTTATATTTACAAAGAAAAATATCTGTATTTTTAAATACCTACCGTAATTCAACTTATCAACTTAAATATAGGAAGAAAAGGACGCTATGATTCCTCAGAATGAGGAAATCTGGATTCTAGATTTTTAGGTCTTTGTCTCAGTCCGGCTCATCATTGCACCTCCCTGGGCTTCGGTACCATAACCAGTAAAATGAGTCACAGGATGATTTCTAAGTCTCTATTTAGCACTAATCATTCGTCTTTTCTCATGCTCCAACTTCAATATTCAGAAATCTCTTATGCTTTAGGCAATAATTATTATTTCTACTTTTGGCTTTGGTCTAAATTTTTAACAAATGTGATATAGCAGACTTTTAAATAAGACACGTTCTCCTACAGGAGAAAGTCCTTATTTTTATGTTTTTTTTTTTCTAGAATGTTGCTCATTTCTTTGTAATATGGAGAGGGCCCCAATACAGTGAAATCTTACATTCCTTCTCTAATGAAAATAACAGAGAAGTGTAGTTTGGCCCTATATTATATATAATTCTATATTTGCCATCCTCTTAATTAGGAATTATTTATATAACATTCCTTTTTTCAGAGGTTTTTGGATCAGTTGGGCTTTGGCCAGAAGAAATATATAAAATAGAATATTATTGATGCATTACCATAAATTTATTTTTCTTTTGAGATTTTTCACACACAGTATTCATAGAGAAGTAGACATAAGATAAATAATTAGAAACCCCTCTCTTTCTTTCTCTCAATCTCTCCCTTGTCATCTCTCTCTCTGAATTTTTGGAGTGAATAAGGGAAATGTGCAATCAGAGAAACTATTAACAATATATACTCAGAAAGGAATCATAAATCATTTACCCAGATTTATTCCCTAGAAGTATAGCCTGCTGTTGCCCTTCTGGGACAACATCTATTTTAGTTATTTATTAGTAGTTATTAGTATTCTTCAACATTTCCCCATTGGGCATTTTATCCTAAAAGACACAAATGCTAGCTATACAAATCGAAAACTGTACAGCGAACACTTCATGCTCCATCTAAATATATTTGTCACTTATACAGAAGCTGTAATCTCAAAAAAGGACACAGCAAGGTTCCTTAAATGTTAGTCCTTCATAGATGATTGCTCATAAATGAAGGCTATTTTAGAATGCTTTGTGCACCAGCATAACTTCAGACTACTTGACTTCTCTCATAGCAAGAGAAGAAAGAAAGAAAGAAAGAAAGAAAGAAAGAAAGAAAGAAAGAAAGAAAGAAAGAAAGAAAGAAATAGAAAGAAATGGCGGGAAAGACAAGGAAGCATTTCTACACTGTGGGCACAACTAGGAATGGGATGATACACCTAAACCTCAGGTAATTATGGGTTGACCATTACCCCATAAATGAGATAAAAATTCAGTGGCCTTTTTCTGGAGTATTTATCACTTTTCCCCCTCTTTCCTGTTTCAATTTCTACCAGAATAAGTACATGGATACTGAAGCACCATTCAGGATTGTGTGTGTATATGTGTGTTTGCACGTGTTACTGGGAGAGAGAAAAGGAAAGAGAAGAGAATGTGTTACAGTTTTCAGATTCTATATCTAGAAGGTATTACCTACCTTGGATAAATTTTAGAAAGCATATGTTATACCATCCCTGTCTTTGGAAAATCCACAGACTCTAAGCAAGTCAGAACTATTAAAGGACATATATTAATAAGTAGCATAGTATCAATGAAACCATATTAATAAGTCCCTAAAGATTTTATTTGCAGGTCCATTATAATAGGATAAACATTGTGTATGTGGTAGGAATTCAAGTAAGATAGAGATTGGTTATAGCTGGAAAGTTCAGTATAGTTTAGTGGACAAGTTGAAGCTCAGTTGGCTTTGCAGGCAGATAGGATTGAGAGAATCAGGTGATGTGGTGATCAATAAGTATTTGCTAAAGAAATTTATACATGATGAATGGATGAATGAAAAGAAAATATAGAATAGTGTGAAAGAATAATCAAGTATGAATAATTTTACATAATTTATTAAAAAGCATTGTGGATATTTAACAAAACGTTTATCTTCTTTATCCTCATGGAGCCTATATTATAGTAGGTAAAGAATACACTTGTTCAGGGAATACTGGACAAAGTATATTAACTGCATATGAGGACACATTGAGAAGTAAATATAAAAAGGGAAGGCATCATGTTAAAGTTAGAAGGAACATCAAAGGCCATCCAGATCACTCCTCTTATTCTATACATGAGACATTAGAAGTGGAGAAATCTCAAGGACTTCAAGTGACAAAGGTTTTACTGTTAAAGCAAAAGAAAAACAACAAACAAGCAAAAGAAACTGAAAATGACATCACCAAGGTAGCGAATAGGTCATTCCTGACTTACCCCCACTCAGAAGAACAATAATTCAGGAGGGACCTTGATGAAATGAGCACTGGGTATTATATAAGACTGATAAATCACTGCACTCTACCTTTGAAGCTAATAATACACCGTATGTTAATTGAATTTAAATTTTAAAAATGCGTAATTAAAAAAAGAAAAAATAATTAACAACTATTCATGGACAAGATATCACTAAGAAAATCTCAGAACATGGAGATGAGGCTGAAGCACCCCTCTATACCATGGAGGCCAAGACATATAACATTAGAAGGGTAAGAGGGGCAGCTATTTGCTGACTGAATTGCTCCTACGTCACTTCTGGGCATAGCACCATGCCAAGAGATCAGAATTCTCCCCTGAAGACTCCAAAGTGGATATCCAGTTCACCTAGTGTTGTGGGTCACTTCTTGGGAGTCTCTACTCTGGTTTCATCCCTCAGGGATCATAGGGGAATCTACAGGTATTGTCCAGAGGGAATCTGATTGTGAAAGAGAAGTGGGAAAGGGGTTGCAACCCCAACACTTGGAACTTGGCAGACAGATTTCCTACCTGTAGTGCCCAAGTAGTATTCCAAAACCATGGGATTGCTCCTCCATAGAGCCAGGATGGTGGCACAATTTGACCAAGGAAGTTGGTGGTGTGTGGTTTTGCCTGATTTGGTCTCCAAATGAAGAGTGCTTCTAGCCCTGGACCCTGGTATACCCCCACCAAGGCAAAGGAGCTGAGTCATACCTTGACCATTGCTGACTGTAGCTTGCAGCCCTGTGTGAACAGAAAGATTGTCCAGAACATCTGGAAGATTAGTAGCCCAGCAATGCTCAAGCAGAAATTATAGCAGGCAAAGCTGATTATCCACTGAGTAAAGTCAGTGGCACTGTTTGTCCAGGGAACTTGCAACATGGGTCAGCTTGAGTCAAAACCACAGAGTCTTTCGGGTGTTAGATCTGGTTCTCCTGCTCTGTCCAGGCAGGCAAACTAATTTATAGCCTTGCCCATTACTGAATACAGCTTTCAACTTTCCCATCCAAGGAAACTAGCCAGACTATGAAGGAAACTTTGTAGCCTATCCAATAGTCCTGCCTGCAGTGGCACTTAAACACGGAGCACAGCCTGTTGGTTTTCCTGTCTGCAGAGCAAACCTGGTGGCCCCATCTGTCTGGGAAATTCAGTTCCCTGGCTTATATGATTCAGGTACCCAAACAATGAGCTGTGCAGGCCCTGAAGACTGTTCTACTGCCTTACCAAGGTAGGAAAACTAATTCAAAGCCCCTCCTAATACTGAGTATAGTACCCAGTCCCAATCATCTGGTAAGCCTGACCAGAGAACCCAGGCAACTGTGGAGCCCATTCTGTAGCTTTGCTTCTCCTGAAAACCAAGCCAGCAGTCCTATCCAACTGTTTTGGTCGGCAGCACTTCCCTTCTGACTTCAGAGCTCAGACAGTGGTATCTCCCCAAAATCGCCATGATAGCAAGCCCCACTTGCCCAAGGACATTACCAGTTGACACAACCAGAAACCCAAACTGAGCTTATCTGAGCTTAACTGATGAAGAACTGTCTGCCTGAGCAAACCTGTACAGTCTGGAAGAGGAGACTGCTTATTCAAGTTATTCAAGTGTGCAAATACCAACATAAGGACTCAAGGATCATGAAAAATCAGGTAAACATGACACCACCAAAGGAATGTAATAAAGCTCCAATAATAACTGACACTAAATTAAAAAAAAATGGAGATCTATGAACGGTCAAAGAATTCAAAATAATCCTCTTAAAGAAGTGAACTACAAGAATAGAGACAACTAAATGAAATTAAGTGCATGAACAATGCAAGGAGTTCAAGAAAGAAAGAGAAACCATAAAAAATATTTAGAGCTGAAAAATACATAACTGAACTGAAAAACTCAGTAGAGAGCTTCAAAGCAGACTTAACCAAACAGAAGAAAGAGAGAAAGAGTCAATGACCAAGAAGAAAGAATATTTAAAATTATCCAATAAGAGGAACAAAAAGGAAAAATAAAATGAGAAAGAGTTATGAAAGCCTACAGGAGTTATGGACCACAATCAAATGAAACAATATCTGCATTGGGAGTATTCCAGAAAGAGAAGATAAAGAGAAAGAAACAAAGTATATTTAAAACAATAAGGACTAGAAATTTAAACCTGGGAAGAGAAATGGAAATCCAGATCCATCAGGTCTAAAGAACTCCAAGCAGGTGGAACTTCAATAGAGCTATATCGAGACACATACTAAAATTGTAAAAATCAAACAATAATGAAATTTTAAGCAGCTAGATAAAAGAAGTTATATACAGGAAAACACCCATTAGGCTATCAGCAGATTACTCAATAATACTTTTTCAGGCCAGGAGAGAATGAAATGATATGTTCAAAATATAAAGAGAAAAACACTGCCAACCAAAATTCTATAACCAATAAAGCTTTCCTTCAGAAATGGAGAAATAGAGGGTTTTCAGAACAAAAGCTGATGAAGTTTGTCACCACTAGACCTGCCTTACAGGAAATGCTAAAGGGAGTTCTTTGAGTGCAAGTAAAAGGACTTTAATTTATTATATAAACATAAGAAGGTAGAATAAAACTGATTGGTAATGCTAAATATATAATCAAAGAGTGTGTAGGAAGATAATGGTGGTTTATAATTCATTTACAACTCTAGTTTAAAAAACAAACCAAAAACTCAAAAGTTAAAACACAAACATAAAATAACCTTAGCTATGATAATCTGCTACTGGATACAAGTATAAAAAACATGTAAACTGTAACATCAATAACCTCAAATATGAAGTATTTGAAGTTGAGGAGGAGAAATAAAAAATGTAGTTTAAGAATGCGATGCAAGTTAAGTTGTTATGAGTTTAAAATAGGGTGTTGTCATTTTAAGATATTTTATGTAAACCTCATGGTAATCATAAGGGGAGAACCTGTAGTAAATATACAAAAGAACATGATGAAGAAGTCAAAGCATACTGATACCAAAAGAGATCAAACACAAAAATAGACAGCAGGATAAAGAAAATGAGGAACAATGGAGCTACACAAGTGCCTGAAAACAATTAATGATAAAGGGATCGATAAACCAAGAAGATAGAACAATGGTAAATATTTATGTGCCCAACATCAGACACCTAAATATATGAAGCAAAAATTAAAAGAACTAAAAAAAAATAGCAATATAATAATAGTTGAGGACTTTACTATTTCATTCTTAATGATGGATAGACCATCCAGACAGATCTTTCACCTCCTTAAGAGGCTAATATGAACAACTGTTGCCAAAAATTACTGGAAAATCTAGAACAGATGGAAAAACTTTGAGAAACATAGAACCTAACAACACCGAATCAGGAAGAAACAGAAAATCTGAATAGACCGATTACTAGTAAAAAGATTGATTCAGTAATAAAAATTATCCCATTGAAGACAAGCTCAAGTAGATTCACTGGTGAATTTAAAGAATTAAAGAATTAATACCAATTCTTCTCAAACTTTTCCCAAAAATTACAGAAGAGAAGATACTCTAAAACTCATTTTATGAGAATGGCATTACCCTGATACCAAAGCCAGAAAAGTACACTACAAGAAAACTATAGGTTGATATTCCCGATGAATACAAGGGCAAAAATTCTCAATAAGTACTAGCAAACTGAATTCAGCAGCACATTAAAAGAATTGTTCACCATGACCAAGTGGGATTTATCGCTGGGATGCAAGCATGGTTCAACATACAAATCAAAAAATGTGTTATTAGATTAAAAGAATATAAGAAAAAATCATAGGATTATTTCAATAGACACAGAAAAAGCATTCAACAAAATTCAGTATCCATTCATGATAATGACTCTTAACAAATTAGAAGAAAGGTACTTCAACATAACAAAGGCCATATATGATAAGCCCACAACTAATACCATATTCAATGCTGAAAGCTTTTCCTTAAGATCAGAAACAAGACAAGGGTAACTGTTCTCACCATTCCTATTCAACATCATATTGGAAGCCCTAGCCAAAGCAATCAGGCAAAAAAATATTTTTAAAAATTTAAATGAAAGAAAGAAAAGGCATCAGAATCTAAAAGGAAAAAGTGAAAATGTCTTTATTTGCAGATGATATGATTTTATATGTAGAAATTCCTAAAGACCTCACCAAAAATCTATCAGATATAATTAAATTCAATAAAGTTGCAGGATACAAAATTCCTACACACAATTCACTAAAATTTTAATAAAAGAACAGTGAATTGTCTGGAAAAAAAAGCAAAGAAAATGATCCCATTTACTATAGCATCAAAAACAATACAATACTTAGAAATAAATTTAACCAAGGAGGTGAAAGACCTCTGCTTTGAAAACTACAAGACATTTATGAAAGACTTCAAAGAACACTCAAATAGATGAAAAAATATCCCATGTTCATGGATATTATTGTGAAAATGTCCAAATAAATTCAATGTAATCCCTATCAAGATTCCAATGGCATTTTTTACAAAATTAAAAAATTTAAAAGTGGGCAATGGACCTGACTGGACATTTTCCTAAAGAAGATATATAAATAGTCAACAGATACATGAAAAATGCTCAAAGGGGAAATGCAAATGAAAACCACAACAGGATAGCACCTTATGCCTGTTAGAATAGCTGTCATCAAAAAGAGAAGAGATAATAAATGCTGGTAAGAACATGGAGAAAAGAGATTCCTGTACACTGTTGGTGAGATTTCAAATTTGTACAGCCACTATAGAAAACAGGATGGAGGTTTCTCAAAAATTTCAAAATAGAACTAACCATATGAACCAACAACTCCACTTTAGGGACTCTATCTGAAGGAATCAAAAACACTGTGTCAAAGAGATATCTTCACCCCCATGTTCGTAGTAGCATTATTTACACTAGCTAAGATATAGAAACAACTTAAGTGTCCACTGATGAATGGATAAAGAAGTTACGAGAACTGAAAAGTTGAGTATTATTGAGCACAAAAAAGAAAATTCTGCCATTTGCAATGACATGAATGGAATTTTGTGGTATTTTTTTTGCTAAGTGAAATAAGTCAGACACAGAAACACGAATGCTGTATGAAGTCCCTTATACACGGATAAAAAGTATAACCAAACTCACAAAAACTGTGATCAGATTTGTGGTTACCAGAAATGGAAGGTGGGGGAATTGGAGGAAGGTGGTCAAAGGTACAAACTTGCAGTTACAAGATAAATAAGTAATAGGAATGTAACGTAGGACACAATGACTATATTCAACACTGCTATCTGATACAGTTGACATTTGTTAGGAGAGCAGTTTATAGAAGTCTCATCATAAGAAGAAAAAGACATTCTTTTCTTTTCTTTTTTTTTTTTAGTATCTATATGAGACAATGGATATTAACCAAACTTTGTTAAACATTTCACAATATACGTAAGTCAAATTATGATGCTGTTCACCTTAAACTCATACAATGTCAATTAGATTTCAATAAAACTGGGAAAGAAAAGGAAAAGTGGTGTGTGTGTATATATGTATATATTACATACATACATATAGACGTGCACACTAGATTCTTATTCAGCCATAAAAGAGAAGGAAATCCTGTCATTTGCAACAGCATGGATGGAACTTGAAGGCATTATGCTAAGTGAAATAAGTCAACAAAGAAAGATAAATACTTTATTATAACATTTATACATAGAATTTAAAAACAAACTCATAGATACAGAGAACAGATTGGTGGTTGACAGAGATTCGGCGGGGGGCGGGGGGCTGTGAAATGGGTGAAGCTTGTCAAAATGTACAAATTTCCAGTTATAAATAAATCCTGGGAATGTAAAGTACAGTATGGTGACTATAATTAACACAGTATTGTATACTTGAGAGTTGCTAAGAGTAAATCTTAAAAGTTACCAGAGAAAGATTTTTAACTGTGCATTGTGATGGCTATCGATTAGACTTATTGTGGTCATTTTGCAATATATACATATATAGTATCATCATGTTGTACATCTGAAACTAATGTCAATTACATCTCAATGAAGAGTTACTGAACAAAAAATAGAGAAGAAAGTGAAAGGGGTCCTCAGCTTAGTGTGGGATAATAAAAGGACATAATTTATATGTGAATTCCCTCCATGTAAGTCTTGTGTCTCAGATGTAGTTTATTGCAAGGTAAATAAGAATTACCTCACAGTTGTTTCAGTGGGTCCACAAACTTATTCTGCATAGTTTCCTAGTTCCTGCAAGTTTAATTATAAAAAGACCTACTTGGGCAAATAGATTATCACCAGTATCAGGACCCTGATCTATGGGTCTGTAGAA
This sequence comes from Ursus arctos, assembly GCF_023065955.2. Lineage (NCBI taxonomy): Eukaryota > Metazoa > Chordata > Mammalia > Carnivora > Ursidae > Ursus > Ursus arctos. The sequence continues at coordinate 92,661,039 of NW_026622985.1, read as the reverse complement.
AGATCGAAGTGGAAGTTTTGCAATTATCTCACCCTCGCAAAATGGCAAAGCTAAAACCATGCTGTATTCCTATGACAACTGCAAACCAACATGCCACCATAAAAAATTTTGTCATTGCTAAGCATCCAGTCAATATAACAAGGGTGTGATGGAGCAGTAGCAGATCCTGCATTATAGCTGTAACAGTAATTTCAGGGGCAGACTCTCATATCCATTTCTGCTTAAAATAAAGACGTTTCTATTTCCTGCCATTGAACTATGGTTGATGTAATACGTAACTAAGATACACTGATACATGGCAAGTAGCCAAGGATGGGTTAGTTAAGAAGTTATTTAGATGAGGTGATCAGCAATGGAAATTTTGCAGTTCTCAACTCCTTTTGAGTTGGAGTATGGAAGCACATTCAGTCAAGCAGAAGTTCAGCTATAGCAGGATATACTTATTAGTACAAGTAGGGCCATTTTTCCGAAGTTGAGAGAGTAGGACAAAGAACTGATTGTCAAATTTAAATAAGAAGCAGTGGAGGCTACCTTAATGTTAGAAACAACAACTACGATTGTTCCTAAGAGAATGGGATGCTTTTACAGAGACTTGCTGCAAAGTGTTATCATAAGGGAGCCAGGTCCATCCAGCTGTATATACAAGTTGGACTTCTCTACTTCCATGAAGGAGGCAATGCTATGGATTTGTGGTGCGTAAAAGGCACCGATTGAAATGAGATAACAATTAAATTTCTAAGTTTTTGATTTGTGGGATTAGAATTCACAAAAGTATTCATTTAATCAGGGCCCTGATCATTGTTATGAGGCAAAGGAGGGAAAATTTGTTTAGAAACTCACATTTTGTAATAAGTAATCAGAAAAGATTTCATAGAGAAAATGCTTTTGATCAGAGCCTTGAGGTATTGGGAGCAATTTCAGTGACAGAGATGGGAGAATAGCATACATAAAAATGGGAATTGAGAGGTTCAGATGAATTTTAATAAGAATGAAAAGAACAAAAAAACAGAGTCAAAGGTCATGCACTAGTATGTTCTTCCGTTATAGGAAAGCAGATAATAAAGATTTAATTTCACACTGTGACATAATCTCTTACTTCATGTGTAATACTTGACCTACCTCTCAGTTTACTCACCTGTGAAAATATCCATAACAGTAGTGTGGAAAGGTTTATATGAAATAGCATAAGTAAAATGCTTAGCCTTTAATAAGTTTTCTAAAATGTTGTTTCCTACAACCCCTGAAACCATTTTTCTTGTATAAGATGCCTTTTAGTTTTCAAAGAAAGTGTATATAAAAATACACTTGAGGCAGATTAAGAAAAGCTTCTTAGCTAAGATTTAGGTTGAGAAAAACAATTTCCCATAAAATGGGGCAGAGATAAGTTAGCCAGGAAAGGGTCAGCTTCAGGAAATTCACAGTTGTTCATTCTCCCATCTCCACCAGGACAGCCCTTCCTAGGAAATTCTTAAGGATCCTACAAGTCTTAGCCGATACACTATCAATGCCAAAAATAATTTCCTGATATTTCCAGGTGGGGAGATGCTTCACACTAGTGATAACCATATAGCTTATTTGTACACTTATGACATGTTGACCAGTCTGTCCCAGCCCTACCCTGGGATGTCATTAATGAAAAGACATGTTCCAATATGCTCCATATCCACAGCAACTATAAAAGGAGCATAATAAATGCTTGGTCTAGAATAGACCAGAAGGCAAACGATAGTTGATAAGGAACCAGAAAGTCAAATGCTAAGCATAAATTTTTACTTAGAAAATTTGTGTAAAGCTAACTTTTATTTAAGGCTATTTGTTGCTTGATAAAACATGCAAAGCAAGAAGGAAGGGAGGGGAGGAATCACCCCAAACCAAGCTAACAGAAATGAAATTCTACATTAGAACTACTGTGATGATCAGCAACCAAAAAAAAAAAAAAAATTATGCGTTAGTTGTCAGAGATTTTTGAAGCTTCATGTAACTGGATAAACAAATCTCTTACTATGAGCCATCTGCTGGGTTTCTGACAGTACTTTTTTCATAGGTCATCTTTTTTTCTTTTTTTTTTTTTTTGATGTGAAGACCCTTATAATAAGATATTTTTTCATGAAATATTGGTCCTCCTTGTTTGAACTTATATAGAATAAAGGATTGGGTAGAGTTTTGTGACTTTCAAATGGAAATATTTGTAATTAAAGCAAACATATGGGGGTGGCAGGTGGTCATCTTCCTCGATAATGACTATAATATGAGTTAATTTAGAATGCTAAATTAAAGAGCAAAGAGTTCCAAAATGCATAATCCATGCAAGGAAAATGGCACACTGAGTCTATGCCTGATCAGTTATTAACTGACTCAAAAGAATGACAAACTCTTTAACTCCCAATGCTTTGTTAACCAAATCTCATGGTACATTCCAGTATCTGAAGCACAATGACTCTAATATCTATCCATATAAACAATTGGGGGGGGGGTATTTCTCTTAAAACAAAGTCAGCCCTGCAAAGAATCCAGTGGCATTAGTAAGATCACCAATGGCACTGGTTGGTGTGGGCCCACTGGAGTGTAGTGACTTAAACCTAAAAGCAACTAATGGAAGTTCAGAAGCAGAAGATGCACAAATTGAGGTGGCAACTGTTGATCTTTCCTTGAGGTCCCCGATGCACAAATCAGAAAGGATTTAATAGGGTAGGAGAGTAGGAGAGATGAAAGATAAATTATTTTTTGTGAGATGCTTAGAAAGTCACTATGGGGTCCACTAGAACTATATTTGAAAAGTCTTTTGAATGAATGACTTATTTCTGATGACTGGATATGTCTCTGCAAACCTATTAACCACAGGTAACTTTGAAAATGGATTACAATCCTTTGAATAAGACTAGGAAATTGTATTGGCCATATGCCATTCAGCAAGCCAAGGAAATAAGGAGATGGCTCTGCCCAAATTCGATTTAAAAAAAGAAAGCAATCTCAAAGTTTTAAGAAAATCTTTAAGCTATGCTTCCTTCAATCAAAGGATGATGAAGTCAAGTATCTAATGGTCCTTATGTCCAAAGGCCTTAACAAGTTTGGTTTTCCACGTTAACACAACCAGGGAAGTAAACAAGGGAACAAAAGTAAACACATTTGGAAAATATATAAACATTTATGGTGATTCTGTCTTGAAGAGATTATGTCCTTTGCTGGAAGAGAATGGTAAGAAGGAAAAAACAATAGTTCTGTCTAGAAAAGATAGAACTCCTTACTCTTACCTGTTTTAATATTAAAACATTTATAATTAGCATGAATTTCTCTATTTACTAGACTTTACTTAAAATATTGACATTGGTCAATATTCAATTTACTATGAAATTTCAATCATAAACACCTCATTTTCCATTAAAAGTCAAAAAAAAAAAAAAAAGAAAAAGAAGCTGCTGCCCATGAGAATTTTTAACTACAGATATTCCCAGATGGGATCTGGATGGAGGCTAAGCATACAAAACAGATTTGGCAATTGCCAAGCAGCAACAAGTGGATCAATATAACAACATAAATTTGTGTTTCTGTTCCCTAGAATACCTGTACCTACTCGGTGATGCCATAGTTCCATAGACTAATAGGATATATTTGCCCTGCCAAGTAAGAGAGACTAATAGCTCCTAAGGAGATAGACTAAGGTTTGTGTTCCTCTCCTGTCAATAACAAATTCTATACACTAGACAACTCAAGTTACATTTCTGAGCATTAGTCTTTTCATCTGGGTTGTATTTGACCTAATGTTCTATCACTATAAACTTCTATGATTCTGTGAATCTATCCTGAATGAGTTCCTAACACCAACAAAATTGCATTAATGATTATGTGTGTTGATGGAAACACACACAAATATGTCCTAGAATTTAGGTTAGGGCCAAACTGTGAAGGGTATAAACTTCTGGGTCATACTAAAGACATGTTCCGTAACTGATATGGACACATATAAAAGCTTTTAAGCACACGGATAAAGTAACCATATTTACATTTTAAAAAGATGGCCACATCGGGCGCCTGGGTGGCACAGCGGTTAAGCGTCTGCCTTCAGCTCAGGGCGTGATCCCAGCGTTCTGGGATGGAGCCTGCTTCTTCCTCTCCCACTCCCCCTGCTTGTGTTCCCTCTCTCTCTGGCTGTCTCTCTGTCAAATAAATAAATAAAATCTTTAAAAAAAATAAAAAAAATAAAAAATAAAAAGATGGCCACAACATAGATGATAGAAAGGATAAATCACCAAAGGCACTGATACCTGAAATGAAGCTATTTTACAATGAAGAGAATGAGGGTGTGGTGTAGAAAAGCAGAGGAAAACCACAAGTAAAATATTTTAGAAACAGATCAATAAACTTAGTGTTCAATTGGACATAACTAGATTTGGGATGAAGGACAAGAAAGGCCAATCTCAAGTGCAGTCAATACAAAAAAACAAGTGGCAAGGACAGCTTTTTAGATTTTTATAATAAAATGCTGTGGTATTGAGTCTGATCACCAGGCTGAACACATATGGAGAATAAGGAAAAAGTTTAAATGAAAAGAGAATTTTGAAGACCGTGACTTCTAAGAGTAGGCTGAGCATGAATGACCTACAAAAATATTGTCAAGCAACAGCTGTCAGAGTAGAAAGGAAACCTATTGTAATCAATCCATAAAATCCAAAGGAGTAAGTAGTTCTTAGGGGAAAAATAAATGGTCAGTACTAACAAACAATGTAGATCTTAAAAGAAAGTGAGCCAGGGAAAGAATCCAATAGAGCTGGTACATGGTAAGGTCAACAACGGCACTAGATGGTGTGGTCCCACGGGAGTGCTAGTGACTTAAGCCTGAATGCAATTGATGGGAGTTCAGAAGCAGGAGGTGCAGAAACTTAGGTGACAACTATCCATCTTTCCTTTAGGTCCCTGATGTGAGCATCACAAAGGATTTAGTAGAGTCAGAGAGATAGAAGGTAAGGAAGTAGCTAGTAGAACAGATAACAGAGGTAACTTTTTGACATGCAAGGAATATGTTGGCATCCTAAAATGCTTTATTAAGAAGTCAACAGAGAGGGAAAAGTTGAATTTGTGAGAGTGAGCACAAATATTGATAATATCCTTGTGGGAAGGGTGTAGGCTCATGAAATTAGATGCAGGGCTCGTTAAAGGTAAGCATAAATGAGAGACACTGAAAATAAACTTTCTTTAGTTTCTGCTAAATCTGGCTAAACCAAGAGAATTTAATCGGTATTCCAGAAAATGAGGTATAATCATTTTGGTTTTCCATAAAGTTCACAATACATCACAATCCTTGCAGCACATGGACCCAGATAAACAGGACAAGAGAGTATCGTTTCCATGTATGCCTGGAACAGACCTCCATTACCAGTTGTTTTGTGGTTTGTGAATGCCTGTTTCTTATAGTCAGATTGACATTTTGGTCCAGATCATATTCTAGGGTTCACCTCTGATATCCCTCCCTCCAAATTCAAGCACTCACTGATCAATATAAAATCTGCTTTTTGTTTGGTTGCTCTAGCTGCATTTTCATCACCATTCAAGTTGAATGTTGGCCTCATTTCCCCATAAGCCTTTCTGCTGGGTCTTTCACCTCTTTCATTTCACCTTTCACCTCACTGACTGTAGTCTGTACTAGGTAAAACTTCCTAGAACTACTTTAAAGGCCTTCATTCTTGTCCAACAAGCTTCAGTGGTTCCTCAATACATACAGTGTAAGATCCAAATAAGTGGGCAATCAAGGCCTATCACAATGAAGTCCTACATTTATCCTTACTTACTACTGTGTTCTTACATGACACTACATTTCAAACAAATTGGTTTATTTGTTGCTCCACATTCAATTTAATGCACATACTTTTGTGTATGCTTCTCCCCATGTGGATTTTCCTCAGCACTTTTTACCCCATCTATTAAGTCATTATTCATTCTACGTGAGCAATTTCCAATGATACACAAACCTTCTTCAGATTTTAGAAACTACTTTTTTAATTGCCTAATCACACTCATGATAGTCAATATCTTCCTACTGGCTCATAAAGACTACAAATCCTTTGTGAAAACCATAAAGTCAACTTCTTTATTTCTCTGAACACTTAGTAGATTGCTCTATGTTTAGAAGTGCATAAACACGTGTTCACAAGGATCTGAATTTCAAATAGATGTCATAGCTAGACACTAGTGGCAATGAGTAGCTGTTATTTTTTATGTATAACTGTGTTTGCTGTGCTTTAAGATTATTACTAAGAAATAGGTTATTGTCTTTTCCAAGTTCTATAAACCCAATTAACACATGAAGCCTCAGCTTTACTCTTTTCTAATGTTACCTATAGAAAAAAAAATTGTGGCAAATAAAATAAACAGCTGTTCTTCGGCAAGAGAAAATGACAAGTGGATTTTCATGCACATCTTCAGAGATGTGCTCTGGAAAGTAGGAGACTAACCGGAACTGTAACAACCTATTTTATCAACTATTGAGACAGAGAAGTAATATTCAGAATCCCTTGGATTACCAATCACAGAGTAGATGAAGTATTATCAGGGCTCAATCTGCCCCACTTCCTTTGGCTGTACTCAGTGCCATTCTTATTTATAACTTCCTCTTACAGTATTTCACAGGTACTTATCAAATTCTTATAAAAATTCCCAGTGTATGAGCCATTACAAAACACATTTTTAAAAATGCTTTAATAGGCTATCCAGTTAGGTGTCTTCTATTTTCAGTATTTTAAGTTGGTAAATATTAATTTTTCTGCCCAATGCCTAGTGTTTCCAAATAAATTTTGCTATTTCAACTTAATTGAATACAATTGACATTTTAAATTCAATTAAAGTAACAGAATCTTCATAAATCTCTAAAATTTCAGATTGCTTTTGATCACAAAATATTAATAGTCAAAGCATTCTAAAAGAAATGCTGTTTTTATATATAAGCAAATAGCTTTTCTGTGTTATACTGAGCATTCCATAACAGTCCACCATTGTTAAAGCATTATCAAAAATATGTAACTGTTCCAAATAGTATTTTCTTTTTTCCACTATAATAATATCACTAGGAATAGGTTATGCCTCTTTCTTTGTAATCCTTAAGTCTGGCCTTGTTGTCCAGAGATGCTCTTAAAATGCTCTCCATAATAACCAAAGTTAATCATGTCCTAGCACTTCATAAAAACTCCAGAACCTAAAGAAATTACTTACTATATGCGAGCATGCACTAAAATAATTCAGACAATATTCTAAACATTTATTCATAAAGCAGGTTCAATGTATTTTTATGTCCATTCACCAAGGACTCTCAAATTTATTTCTCCAGCTGATATCCTTCCCGTCCCCTAATTTCCTGTCCCCTATATCCAAATTTCCCTATCACATTGTTTAATAGGCATCTCAAACTTAACATCTGTAAAACTGAACTCCTCATCTTCCACTCCCACTCCCTACCTGCCACTTATTCCTCTCCATTTCAGTGACCTATAGGCTCCATCTCAGCAACTATATTCTTCTAGCCACCCAGTCCAAAGTCCAAAATCTTGGACTTATCACAAATTCTGCTTGCCTTCACATCACATATTCAATTTCTTAAGCACATCTTGTCTCCACTATTTCAAAATATACCTAGTACCAAACAACTTCTCCCCTATCTGCCACTAACCCTCTGTCCCCAGCCTCCATCATCTTGGAGGGTACATGTGAAGGCACCGATTTTGCCAAATTGAATTTTCATGAGGGTAGTTCTGGAGTGGACATTTGGGTGATATTATTTATGTAGTGCTTCCTTGATTAGTATTATGTTACAAGGCAGATAATAGGTGTAATGAAAGAGACAGTCAATTAATAAGCTAACATCTATTCCACCAAGAAAAGGGATCCAATTGCTTAATGGCCATATGATAATGTACTTAACTTTATTAAGCAGAAATTTCAAATCCTAACCACAGTGATGGATTACAAACCTTCCCATTTGTCAAAAAGCAAAAGTCACTCACACGAAGTGTTGTTTAAACGGAAAACAAATTCTATCATATACACATCTGGAGAGAATTGAAATGGATGCTCATTTGGAAACATTTACGTAATTGAGATTAGTTTAACAATATTGCGATTACCTACTCATTTTCTTCTCTTCTTTTTTAAAGTTTTTATTAAATTCCAGTTAGTTAAAATAGAGTGTAATATTAGTTTCATGTGTACAATGCAGTGATTCAGCACTTCCATACCCTCCCCCATTCACCTCCCCTCTGGTAATCATCAGTTTGTTCTCTATAGTTTGGAGTCTGTTTCTTGGTTTGGCTCCCTCTCTTTTTTTTTTTTCCCCTTTGCTCATTTTTCTTTTTTAAATTCCACATCTGTGAAATAATATGGCATTTGTCTTTCTCTGACTTATTTCGCTTAGCATAATACTCTCTAGCTCTATCCACGTCATTGCAAATGGCAAGATTTCACTCTTTTTTCAGTTAGATTGAACTTGAGTGTGAATTCATATGGCTTTTCCTGGTGCTTTTGATTTAAATTCCATTGTATTCCTTTGACTAAGCAATACATTCTCAATTTGCTACAAAATTTTAGAGACACAAATACATATAGAATTTCCTTCTCTCATCTATACCTAACAGCCACAAACGAGTGAGAACTTCTCATTTCACCCTTGCCAGCAATCAATTTGATAATTTCCCATTGCTTTGATGAGAAACACCATTTTGTTTAATTGGCATTTATTTGCTTAATAGTGAGTTTCATCAAATCGTTATTTGATGAAAAGGGAAAATATACCCCACTCATAAGAAAGCGTTTTTTTCCTCTTAACTCTCTCCCCAAATGAATATTGAAGTAGCAGGAAACAAATCTTTTCATTTATATGTGTAAGCTTGCTGAACCTATGCACAAGATTTTCATCATTTGCTATTTTTTGCCATTATATAAAGATATTTCTACTCACACTTCGAGGTGTTACATTTGGAAATTACAGAGTATGTTTAATTCTAGAAATTCAAGTTAGTGCCATATATAATTATCCTTAAGTGTTTTATGCATGTGTGTATACATAAGTGTGTATATACATAGATCTGTAAAATATACATGTGTTTGTATGTATATTCATTAACTTCATTAACATATTTTTAAAAGTTATTTGATTTGTCCTCCAGGGCCCAGATTTTGTTTTCAGACTACTCTAATCGCTTTACTCCTTCTCTGGCCCTATTTATGTATTGGTAATTTTATATTTTATACTTATTGCACCTCAGACCCAGTTTCTAACATATCTTAACAAGCAGTAGCCCAGGAAATTATGCTTCATGGTGCAACAGTTTGGTAGAAGACAAATCACACAATAAATGAGGTCACAGTAAATGATATTCTGGGGAAAAAAATAACAACAACAGCCTTGTAGTAAGTTTGACCACAAAAAAGTTAAGTGTAATATATAAAGAACCTCATTACTTCATTAAAAAAGACAAAAGAAAGTTGACAGAGTATATGAATGAGCAACTTGTAGAAGAGTAAATGCAAATAAAAAACAAAAACTTATTTAAGACTGAAGGAAATGTAAACTAAAATAACAAGTTACATTTTATACTTATCAGACTAGCAAACATTAAAAGATGAATGCAGCATTGCAAGGGAAACAAGAAAACATAGTCATACACTTTGTATCTATGAACTGGGATTAATACCAGGACCGTTATTATAGGTCTTATGTCTATAACAACCACAGATGAGTGAGCAAATCTCATTTCACCCTTGCCAGCACTGAATTTTATAATTTCCCATCGCTTGGATGAGAAACAGAATTTCTTTTAATTGGCATTTATTTATTGAATATGGAGTTTCACCAAGATCACTGTAGGGCTCATGAAAAAGAAAAACACACTGCTCGAAACAAACACTGACTCAAGCCAATTCTATTTCCCAGGTAGTAGAATGTTTTGGAAATGGGGTGATCTTTTATTTAGTCAAACACCAAACTGGACAGATTTTTCTATAACAAATAAACTCTTTTTCTCATAACTTCCACTCTTTCTTTCCATTCTACAGTATGATATGGAAAAAAGAGAGTAACAAAGGAAGAGTAGAGTAGCTTTATCTTTTTACATTAAGAAAAAAAACCCTCAAAATTACTGGGGCAGCCAGAGAAAGAGGGATGGGAAAGCAAAATAATAAAGAAGGCATGAAGAGCAAAGGCAGGTGTTTGGGAAAGAAAAGGTTACCAAATGATTTAGCAGTTTGCTACAGCGCTTAAGACTGAGCACAGCCCTGAAGAAAACATCCTATTCTGGGTGTGGCTAAGGTGAATTTAGGATAGCAATATTAATATTCAAATAACTGTTTGCTTCATTGTCTAAAAAGAGGGAGAATTCTTCCATCACAAGACGGTAATCATAAGGGATTTTCCGGAGATTCCTCGTAACTCTCAGGCAATATTATGTTACTCACACGTATTAAGTAATAATGTCCATTTAAATAATCAAAGGTGACAAAACATATTATTAAGGCTGCTGACTTATTCTTAAAGTGTTGAAACAGTACTAATTACAGAATAATTGAGCACATTTTATGATGGTATCATTTATTTCCATTTGTAATCCCCTCTGTCTTCATTCTCTCTTCCTTTCCCTTATTCATCACTATTTCCCTTATTTATCACTATTATTCTCTCTTGACAATCCTTTTTCTCTTTTAAGTTCCTGGTAATTTAACTTCAGATACATCTAACCACAGGTACATTCCTTCCATGTGATACAATTGGACCTTTTTTTCTGAAACTGGAATTATAAGATCCTGGATAAAATAATTTAACAAACAGAACCACCCTACTACCCTGCACCTAAAAGAGAAACTGAAAAACTGCTCTGTCTGAAATAAGGTGCTTCCATGGATAACATAACTAAATCGATTTCCTCTCCCATTTTTGTGTGCTCTTGCACTGTCAAATTTTCTGTTGGGTAGTGTTTAGTTATATCTTTTATTTGTTCAAACAAACAAAAATCTTAGAGTTTAAATACTCCATGCATTTGTAGGTAATCATCGAATGCATTTGGTTTAAAAAAAAAATCCCAGTTGAATTTAGGCTTTTTAAAATAATTACACTTTAAAGAGCATTTAAACAATCTTCATATTTAATTCATGAATATGGCTATTCTTTGGATTTTATGACCAAATAATTTGATATGCAAAACAACTTAATGTTTTCTTCGCTGACTCAAGATGTCTTTTTGCTGCTAATAAAAATAATCTGTCTCATTTTCTCTTATGTAATAAACTATAAGACCTGCACAATTCTAAGCACGTTCTATCTATTACACTAATCATGACAACAACCATGCCAAGTAGGTGTTATTCTCCATTTTACACAGAAAAATCAGAAAAGTTGCAGAAGTTGGGTAAAGCCACAAAAGTAAACCCGGGCAGAGTCCAAATTAAAACCTGATTCTATCTCATAGTTTTTTTTTAACTGTTTAAATTGTATTTACCCATTTCAGTACAGTTCACAGTTTGAGGAATTTTGATTATTGTGTGCAGATGCTTAACTCTTGCTACAAAAAAAGAGAGGGACAGTTCCATTGTTCTTACCAGTTTTCTCATGTTCCTCTGCAGTTAATGTCCTCTTTTAATCTCCAGCCTCAGGAAACCACCACTCTGCTTTCTGCCTCTATCAATGTTTTCTAGAAGTTCATATGAATGAATCACACAGAATGTAGACTTTCATGTGATTATTTTCAGTTATCATGTTTAAAAACTTAAACATACTCTTGTGAATGCTAATATTTTCTCTTTTCTTGCTGAGTAATATTCCATAGTACCAATATGCCGATTTGCCAAAGTTGCTAATCCTTTTGGTAGTTAATGGACATTTGAATTGCTTCTAGTTTCTTTTTTTCTTTATTATTATAAGTAATAGTGTTAAGGATATTCGCACAGAAATCTTTAGGTGGACCAATATTTCCACATTCTTCATGTGGACAACATCAGAGTAGGGTTGCTGATTGGTATGAAGACCCTACAAAATGCCCTTATTGCTACTGATGCTGCCTATGTCTCAATGTTTTGGTCAAAATGAAGATTCTGACCCTTAGAGTTATAGGAAAAAAACATGCAAGAAGTTAATTCTACCATTGCCATGAGGCCCCTAACCCTGATGATGCTGATTTGAAGCTCTCTGTATGAATATTTAAACGTACACAGGTTAGAGAGAACCTCCGTCCCCACCCCCAAAGTGTATCTAGATACCACAAGACTGAAGAAAAGAGTGGGAGAGAGTGAGAAAGCGGGCAAAAGAGAGTGTGAGAGAGCGCTAGAGAGACAAAAAGAGAGGGTGGGGGTGGGCATACATGAAATCTGGATATAGAAAGAAAAAACAAAAAATTAAAAACCTGAAAAAAGAGGCCCACAATTCAGTTTAACCCAAACAGATATCCATAATCTAAAAAGAGTTCTATAACAAGTTTAAAAGGACCTCTAAAACATATGTTCTGAATTAATTTTAACATCTTCTGAAATAGGTCATTTGGCCAACCTTCATGGCCTTAATACTGAAACTCAAATTATAGATCTACTTGGAGATCCCACTAAGTTTAAACAAGGCACCACCTATAATCTTACCAAATAGAGTACAGAGAAAAAGTAGGTATGCCTCATCTTAACCCTCAGACTACTGTCCTGCCTAAATTTCCCATAGGCATAGCACTCATGGCCCTTCATTACCTACAGTGGACATAGATGCTAAGACCCAAAGAGGGATAAATTAAATTGTCTTTGGCACTAACCCTTGGTTTGCCAATGTGAAATCCTATGAAAGTTCCTCCCAGTTTAAACAGTTAATATCGGCCAATATAAATTAAAACAGGGTCTTCAAGAATTGAATCCATTATATAAGACATTTTTAGAGAAAGGGTGAGTATAAAGCTTCTGAATACTCTGCTTATGTATGATCTCCCTCCTTTCTCAGAGAGGTTACACAAGTCCCTTTTACTGAGAGCACAGCTGTGCCCTTGAACTCCACTCCAGAACACCTTTCTTTGACTGTTCATTTACACTCAAATGATTTCTTGACTCACAGTTATATTATGTCTTTGTGCCCTACAGAACTGTACCTGGCAGGTGATTAACTCCATCCTCCACTTGCCAGAATTTTCTTTCCTATGTATTATCTCCATTTCACATCTCAAACTCTTTTGTCTTTTCTCTGAAATTTCTAGGCTATCAGAACATCACTTTTTTTTTTCCTTTTCAAGCCACTATATGAATGTGATATAGTAACTAGTTCATGCTGAAGAGATCAATAGAATCTTCTAACATAGCCTCTCTATAGAAGCATCACAAAGTTCCAGGGAAAAGTTATGCCATTTTACATGCATTTAGGGTTTCACTGATTACAAAGTACTTTCCCACACATCAGCTGTTTTTTTGCCTGTGAAGGGCACATAAAGCATGATCCCATTTTATACATTGCAATATTGAGGTTCAGTGAGATTAAGGTGTTTACCCAAAATAGTGGGTAACACATGCTAGAGCCAGGACAAAAAATAACTAATTGTTGCCCCTGTTTCTATCCCCTCTGCCCTTAGGGCCCTTTCTCCCACAAAATGTAGATTTATAGTTTGACCCCTTTTCTCCTGATACCATCTTCTACCACCTTGATTTACTCTAGTGTCTATCAGCCCACTTAAATTTCTTAACTGGTACTGTATAGTTGAAGTATGGTTGGGATGTGATCAAGACATTACTAACATGGAGGCAACTTGAGATTTGCAGAAACCAACTGTGTCCTGAACTATGCAAAATAAATGAAGTTTATCATGGTGACAGACCCTACCATAGTTCTTTCAGAAAACTGCTCTCAGACCCCTGAATGCTCATAAATACTGCCAATTCTGCTCTATTTTCCTCTTCTTCCATAGTCAGTGATCCTCAGAACAACAATCTTCTTTCTTCTATTTGCTCACAATTCTTCCATTCCTGTTCTCTTCATTTTCTCCATCCTGACTAAATTTCTTTTTCTTTTAGCTTTTCAGGTTCACATTTTCTGCTCATGGGGTGCAGTCATTGTTCTAGAAGTGTTCCTTCCACCATGTTCTCTTTCAATAACTCTACCACAGGTCTATCTGCTGGCACTCCAATAATATCTCCATAGCTACACATGTTATCAGCATTTCTCCAGCTCTGTCCTCATTCCAAGATTCATCATTTACTTATAGTTTTTGAAAAAAAAAATCTTCATGAAATGGAAAAAAAAATATTGTGTGCGTTTTTCAAATGAGGGACTTGGTATAGAGAAATTTAGTACTTTTTCTAAGCTCTTGAAAAGGGAATCAAATATTTTTTGATGTTATACACTTATCATGGTATTTCATAGTGTATATAAATGCTGAATTATTATGTTATATACTTAAAACTAATATAATACTATATGGCAACTATACTTCAAATTGAAAAATAAATAATTCTTAAAAAAAAATAAGGAGGTTATACCTCAGGTCTCCTCTTATCCCAGGATTTATTGATAAAGCTTATATCTATAACATCGCTTGCAATCTGATTAAGATAAATTTTTAGAATATCTATATAATGTCAGAACAATTCATCAGCAAGTTGAATTCATTTTTATATTTCAGAAATTTTTCTTAAGTATGGATGGAATAAAGGATTTCTAGTACTGAAGAAACTAAATTTGACCTGAACAAGTGAAAACTAGCATTTGTATTTCAATTTTAACAATTTTTTGTTTCTCAGATGAAATTAAACACCCAAGATTCCCTTTCAGCTTAATATTAATTAACATATATCCCCTTTTCCTTTTCTCAAGTTTATATAGTCATTTACTTGAAACAAGAACATTATTTAGAAACAACATTTTTCTCCAGCAGTTCGGTGTTTTATATATACATATGTATATAAAATCTCCTATGCATGGAGAAACATATTATTAGCTTTTTTGGTAAACCAGGTCAGGTAAAATCAAGAACTCTTTGAAACTTCAAAAGAAAATTTACATCAAATCACATTGACTTCAGTCCATTTCCGATTTACTTAACTTTTCCTGATATTTATGCTGATTACATGGCTATATGAATATGGCTTTTATGAGCCCAAGAAGTCAATAGGGAGATAGAGCATTAACTTTAATCTATCTTACTTAATTTATGAAATAATGAAATAACAGGAATTATCATTAATCTAATGTTACAATATTTATGATTATCCGTAAGTTTAAATTTTAAAAAAATCAATATTTAAAATGGATATAGAATAGCAATAAGTAGAAAAATTACAAATAACTTCAGAGTTTCATTTGCTTTTCCAAGAGTTTCCATGACATTAATTCCAGCAAACTATTCTAGGCTGCCCTCATGCATAAACTACTGGTTCCTCATAATGGCGTATGGCATTTCAATTTCAAACCTGCCCTCAATAAACAGGATGAAGAATTACTGTGCTCACGTATAAACTGCTTTGTGACTCAATGTTTATCTACCGTAATCAATAACACCCAAATTCAAAAAAACTCAAAGCACATGAAAAGTAAAACAATTTTATTTCATCTGCTAAGCAAATTCTTTGTTCTTTTCATGAAGTAGATAAGATTATTGAAACAATTGGTGCCACAAGGTAAACTCCATCATACAAAAGCTGCAATGTAAATTAAGCAGTAAAGTGTTCAACGAATCTCCTTAGTTTCTAAAGGTGATTTTGTTTATGCATTTATTGATTTCTTCAGATGTATAATCTAGTCTAGCTCCTCTATTTGTCAACCCTGACCTGTCCTCTATAAACCCTCAGATAATATAATAAATACTATCTAGGAAAATACATTTTGCTGCAAAGCAGTATCTCCCTGTGTAAAGAAATGTCTGAAATAAAGGATAAAGCAATCTAAATAGACTTCAGAGTGCCACAAGTTAAACTGAAAAAGAAGTTTATCGAAACAAAACTTTGATTGTTTTTAATTAAATTCTAAATAAATTTTTGTATTTTTCATAACATTAATTTAGAACACAGCTCTTATACTTGGAGGACTAGATTCTGTTCTTCATTTATTTTTTCCAGTCCTAAAGCTAATATTTTCTGGAGTATCTATTAATTATCATTTTAAAGGTCACACTACATGAGAACTTCAATCAAGCTTAGCTTTTACTGTGACTATCAAAACTGCAAAAAAAAAAAAGGTGAAGACATCAGGATCTGCCTTCTACATGAGGAAAATACTCTTCCTGACTTTGCTATCTACTGACAACTTTAAGACCACAGGATAGGAGAATCCTCACCTTCCTTCATTGGAAATAAAAAGAAAAGGAATTTTGGAATTAGAGGTCTTGTGACTTGTTAGCTGTGTGGCTCTTCTTTCATTTATCTGTCCAGTAAATTTTCATTAAGCAGCTACTATGTGTCAGGTAGCTATCTAGACTCTGGAGCTACAATAGTAACAAGCAAAACAAAGTGCCTTCCCTATGGAATATACATTCTGGTGGATCTGACAAATTAAATCCATCACATGGGCAGCTGCAGAGATAAAGAGTGGAGTGTCATGGTAGACTAGAAGTGTAGTATTCAATAGAATGGACAGAAAGAACCTCTCTGAGGAGACAACATTTGAACAGAGGCATGATTGAGGTAATGTGATAAGAAAGCAAATGGCAATTCCTAGCAGGGTGAATACAAGCGTGAAGGCTCTAGAATCAGAGTGAGCACTGGGAGTTCAGAGAGGAGAGAAGAGTAAGGTTCAAGTGGCTGAAGCAGAATGTGCCCCATAAAAGCAGGAGAGTAGTTTAGACTGGTACGTGAAAGCCAGATCATGTGGGCCTTGTAAGCCAGAGCACACTGGCTGTGAGACCGTGTAGGATGGGAAATCACTGTAGATACAGAGTGAAAATGACCTGAATATATTTTTGCTGTAAAAGGCTCACACTGGCTGCTGATGGGGAACGTGCAAGTTATTTAAACTCTTAAATCTCAATTTCTGATTTTTGAAATTGGAATAACAGTGTTTACCTAGTTTGTCCCATAAGCATTGAATGAATTAGCATGCAAGTCTGACACACAATAAGATCTCAATAACAAATATTTCTTTTTCTGTGTTTCTTTCTCTTGAGTTAGATAAAACACTAGCCCTATTCCTTTCAAAGTGAATTCTATCCATAACCCCTATTCCCCTAATTCCATCTTTTCTTCTAATTCTGCTGGGTTCTTTTCTGTCAAATATTTTCTTCACCCTCTATCTTTCTTCCAAATGATCTAGTCTCTCAATCTGAAAGCATATACATATCCTCTTCCCTCAAACAAACCTTTTCTTCAATCCTGTTACTTCACATATCCCATCAAAATGTACCACTCTCCTTCGTTTTGTAAAAAATTTTGTTAAAGTAATCGCCAATATATAATATTAACGTTTCTTCCACATTTCATTGTACCCTCATATTTATAGTCGAACATTTGCCAATACAATTCTATTGAACCTAAGTCCCTGATTGTTCTACCCAGTAGACAAGGCAGTGGAAGACTTTAATCATGGTGGCAATGAAATAATTCTGCTACTGAAGTCACATGCTGGCCAAGGCTTCATAAACTTATGGATAAATTTTAAAAACTAGTCTATTTGTCATTTTTTCGTCTTTGGAAAAGGCAACAGCATGAACAAAGTCCTGGGTATAATGATGTAAAAATCATTTCAGTGAAGAAACTATAATAAGTCCCAATTAAAAATTACCCTGCTGTGGGGGCTTCCCCTTCTGCCATGATGGGGTAACTTCGGAAGTACTTGCCTGCCCACTGTAAACAATTAAACAATTGGAAAGCTTTATGGAAAAAATGTTTAAGACATTAGACAAGAGGCATTGCACAATTTTGATCCATGATATAAAAGAAATGAGATGAAGTTTATGATTATTGGATTTCTACCTGGAGGCACTTTTACACTGCAGCACAAGGAGAGGGAAAACAAGCAGGTATGGTGTTCTGACACAGTTGAGGAGCCCAATCTTCGAATCAAGGAGGACAAAGTGTCTAGGATTGATGGGAAAGATTATTGTGAGAAAAGGAACCATACAGAAAAAGAGATCCAAAAACCATCAGAAGGCTCCCCTTGAGTGTGTTACTGAATAATAAGCTATACGTATTTAGGATGACAGATGCCAGAGGACAAACTCCCAGGGAGATGTAAAAAATAATTTCCAGAACTCACATGAGACCAGGAGATAGTTGAGTTCTTACCGGCCAAATTGGAGAGACCTTACTGAACACCCAGAGCATTCAGCTATATACTCCAGAAATGCAATATTATACATCACTTCTCAGCCCTTTGGCTAAGATCAAGTGCAGAAATGCTATATAATAGCAGTCACCAAGTTCTCACACTTGCCCACAATTTACCCATTGACTTGGCTTGAACTAACTTCTTTCCACAAGCCTCTCAACTTTGATTCACCCTCAAGCTTAACCAAGTACTAACATGCTGAGATGTTCATTCTGAAAATTGGCTGACCACAAAGAACGTTTCTGTAGATCCGCTTCAAAGGTGCACTCTGCTCACTCCCAGTTGTTTGTCTCAGTCCTCTTAGTCTTACTAACTTCTTGTAGTGGGTTGAATGTTGCCCCTCCCAAAAAGATAAGCCCATGTTTTAACCCCTAGAATCTCTGAGTGTTACCTTATTTGGAAAAAGGGTCTTTGCAGTTGTAATTAAACTAAGGATCTTGAGATTAATTCATCCTTGATTATCCAGTTCCACCCTAAATCTAATGACAAGTGTCCTCACTAGAGACGAAAGAGGAGAAGACACAAAGAGGAGAAGGCTATGTAAGGAGAGGGGAAGAGATTGGATTAATGCAGACACAAGCCAAAGAATATCTGCAGTTACTGGAAGCTGTAAGAGAAAGGGAAGGATTCTCCCTTAGAGCCTTCAGAGAGATCACATACTGCTGAGACCTGGATTTCTAACTTCTGGCGTCCAAAACTTTGAGAATAAAGTTCTGTTGTTTTAAACAACCAAGCATGTGATAATATGTTATGGCAGCCCTGGAAAATTAATGCAGTCCTCCTTTATAAAATAAAATACTTTCTCTGTTTTATGTTCTGATGCTTACAGATCCTGAGGTAAGAGTGCTCTTCCTACTGCATTATTCTTTTTGAATAGTCTCTTACTGTTTCTTTCTTTTTATTTGACAGTAGTATGGTTAAATAAGCCCTAAAGTAAAGGCAGCTTCAAACTCATCATAACTTTAAAAACAAAACTAATAAAAAGCCTGGAAAATATAAAGCTGACCCACTAGTAAGCAGCTTAACTTCCAATCTATTTGAGTTCTATGCTTTTAAGAAAGATAACTTCCTTAAACAACAATAGAAATATATTATATACATATATATACACCAATATATATATGTCTCTGCCCCCATTTCTGGTTACAAAGCTCCTAAAACCTTGTAATTTCCTAAGTGTTAAGAGCACAAGGAGCATCTTTTGTTCTAATATTTGGTTTTTGGTGCTAGTTCCTGATACACAAGTTTCCTGTTACTTTGGAATTTCCTGGGTGATAGGTGCATGTTTTGTTCTAATGAAGCAACTCTGATGGGCTCCTGGATAGCTCTAGAATTGGGGTTGGTCACAAGAAAGACCACACCATAATGAGAAGCTTACAACTTTAAGCTCCACCCCCATATCTTGGGAAAGAGAGAGAGAGGCTAAAGACTGAATTAATGTTTGATCATACCTACTTATGAAGCCTCCATAAAATTCTAAAAGCACAGGGTAAGGAGGGCTTCCAGATGAACGGACACATCTATGTGCTGTGAGGATGGCAGATCCCAACTCCAAGGGCCAGAATCTCCTGCACTTGGGACCTTTCTGGGCCTCACACCATATATCTCTTTATGTGTGTATTTATCTGTATCCATTATCATACCTTCTATTATGTAATAACTGGTAAATGTAATTGTTTCTCTGAGTTCTGTAAGCCATTCTAGCAAATTATCAAACCCAGGGAGGAGGTTGTGAGAACCCAATTCATAGCTGGTCACCCAGAAGTCCAGGTGACAATCTGGATGCCATATAGAGTGGACAAAGTACACTTGTATGCAACTGAACCCTTAATCTGTGGGATCTGATTCTGTTTCCACGTAGATAGTGTCAGAAATGAGTTAAATTGTAGGATACCCAACTGGTGTCAGAATTATTTGATGTGTGTGGAAAACCCCACACATTTGGTAACCAGAAGTGAATTGTTATAGTAGTGTGAAGTAAAGGAGAAACAGAGAATGTTTCCAACTCAACAAAATCCAGATATTCAACAATGTAACTTTCCTAACAGGCAATATAATAAAAAGTATCATAAGATATGTGAAGCAGGAAAATACATCTCCTGGGACAGAGAATCAGTTAATAAAAAATACTCAGAAATGACAGAGATGATGGAGTTGGCAAACAAGGACTTCGACACAGCTCTTACAAAGAGCAGTAAGATGTTAAAGGAAAACATGAGCATAGTGATAAAAGAGATAAACTCCATATGGAAATGATACAATGGAAAGTCTACAGCTTAAAAATCATAAACAAAAATGAAAAATTCACTGAATAGTCTTAACTGATGATGCAAGAAAGGAAGATTCAGTAAATTTGAAGAAATAGGATATATGCAAACTGAGGAATAAGAGAGAGAAAACAACACACACACACACACACACACACACACACACACACCAATTACCCTTAGGACAATGTTAGCTGATGTAACAATTAAAATTGAAATAAGGAGGAAGAAAAAATTTTTGATAAAATAATGGACAAAATATTTCCAAGTTTAATTAAAATTATCATCCCATAGATTCAACAAAGGTAAGAAAGATAAGGATCCTAAGCAAAGTAAGCACAAAGGAAAACACACCAAGGTATGAAATAAGTATCTTAGGAAAATCAGTGATAAAGAGAACATCTAAACAGCAGCAGGAGAGCAGGAGGGAAAAAAATATTCATTTCATCTGAGGGGAAAAAAGAGAAGAAAAACCTGAGACTACTCTGCAGAAAAAAAAAAAATCCACTAGAAAACATAACAACAATTCTATATTGAAAGAAAGTAAGAAAGAAAGAAAGAAAGAAAGAAAGAAAGAAAGAAAGGAAGGAAGAAAGAAAGAAAGAAGAAAAAAGAAAGGAAGAAAGACCAGAATTCTATCCAGGAAAAATATCCTTCAAAAATAAGTGCAAAATAAGATGTTCTTAGACACAGAAAACTAGAAGAATTTATCAGCAGTAGACCTGCAGTTAGAAGAAAGGTATTAGAAAAAAACATGGATCTACACAAAGGAATGAAAAGTGACAAATGTAAGAGTTTTCCCACAAAAATTTTTTTCAGAAGAAAATTTATTATGTAAATCAAAAATGTTAATATCACTTTTAACATATGGAGAATATCTATGTATGACAAAACCAGCACAAAGGACAGGAGGTAGGAATAAAAAAAAACAAGTATTATGAGAGTTTAACTTTATATAAAGTGATATAATTCAAAGTTAGACTGTGACAAATTATTAAAGATATTTATCTTAACCCTGGAGCAACAAAGAAAAAAAGTAGTTAAATTTCCATTAGTGAACATAAAATGGAACACTAAAAAATACAGTTACTCCATATAAAGGGGAAAACTGAGTAGTTTTCTAAGTCCTAGTGTCATCAGGAAGTGCCAAAAGTTGTGCCAAATGTAGTCATTTATATTGGATTGTAAGAAGTCAAAGATGAATGTTCTAATCTCCAGGAAACATCTCAAAGAATATATGAGATATATAACGTCAAGCTAATAGAGGAGAAAAATAGAATATTAAGACATTGATTAGTCCAAAAGGGGCAAGAAATGAGAGTAAAAAAATATAAAAGATGTTTGTCGAATAGACAAATAAATCACAACTTAAGCAATAAACGATTTGCACTTCATGGATGCTGCTAAAACTAGGAAGAAAATAAATCTTTTTAAATACATGTTAGAAAAGAAATTAAAAAGCTAAAAAATATCTATTTTAAGATTACAGGAGGAAAGAACAAAAATAGAAGAGAAAAAATAGTTTACTCTTTTTTTTCAGGATTTATTTATTTTGAGAGAGAGATAGTGAGAGAACACCTTTGAGGGGTGAGGAGGGGGCAAAGCGAGAAGGGGAGAGAGAATCTCAAGCAGACTCCCCATGGAGTGCAGAGCCAATGCATGCTGGGTCAGCCTCATGAACCTGAGATCACGACTTGAGCCAAAATCAAGAGTCAGTAGCTCAACCAACTGAGCTACCCAGGGTCTCCAAAACTAATTTACTCTTAAAAAGTCAATTACTATTTGAAGATTTTATATCAAGAAATAAGCAAATATAATCAGGAATGAAAATGAGGATATCACTATTGTTCCTAGATATCATATAATGAATAAGAAAATATTGTGAGCAACTTACAAAATATTGAAAAATTGCATGAAACGTCCCAGTTTTTTTAGAACACTGCTTTCCCAAAATGTACTGTACAATACCTACTTTAAAAATTGAATCTCTTCAATATTTTCACAGAAAAAATTCCATATGACTTTACCCAGTGTATTCTCACAAATATTTCAAAAATAAGTAACACCAATTATACACAAATTCTTCTAAAATGTAGAAAACAGAGACCAATTCCAAGATGTTTCAGAAGGCCAGCACCTTAACACCAAAGCCTGACAGAAACAAAAGAACATTACAGAGCAAGCCTGCTCATGAATACAGATGCAATAACCCCCTCAAAAATATACTAAATTTGGGAAATGCAGTAAGTCTAGCACATACTGATTCAATGGTTCTATTTCAATAATGCCAGATTGGTTTAATATTTGAAAATTGTTTTGTAGTATTTATCAGATGAAGAGAAGAAGAAGAGGAGGAGGGGGGAAGGTGAAGTGGGGAGGAGGAGAAACAAAATAGATTCACCAGGATAGATGTAAAAGTTTTATAAACTTTAACACTCATTAATGGCCAATAAATTGTGGCAAAGTAGCAAAATAAGGATGTTCTCAAATTGATAAAGAATATTTCAGGAAAGTTATGACCACTATCACCACTTTTATTTGATGTTGTATTTTAAATATGCTACAATATGGCAAGGAAAATAAATTGAAGACATAGGATTGGAAAGATTAAAATAGAAATTATTCACAGAAAGCATAATTGAATTCCTAAAGCAGCTGTTTCCAGAAGCAAATTTATACTTAAGGATTTATACTTGAATCTGTAGAAAATACAAGATTTTTTAGTGCTCCTGCAAAAAGTTCTACTCACCTAAAGTTGTAAAAGCTGAGACAAGGTGAGATATCTGGCTCCTGGAGAGATTTTATATATATACCAAGTGTCTAGAGTTAGGAAGAAACCCTTCCAAGAGGAGACAGGGACAACGCCTTTATAAGGAGAAAAAAATCATTTCTCCTTATTGCTTGATTATGGGGTATTGAGTTCCTCAGAAAAATTGACCTGGCATTCATCCCATCATACTAAGAGTGAATTCTAGGAAAAGGAGGACTAACTTACATAATGTTGGGTATTTAATAAGAAATCTCTCTCTGATACAGTATACCTTACATGCTCATTCAGGATAAAATTAATAAAAATAACTATTAATAACTATTAAAAACCTAACAGTTCATAAAGGTCTTTGGATCTAAGATCAATATTCCAAATATTAGAAACAATATTCCTATATATTAGAAACAATGCATAGAAAATATACTAATAGTATACGCAAAAAACCTGATAAATTGGGCCTCGTTAAAAAAACATCTGTTGACCAAAAGACAGTACTAAGAGTGTGAAAAGTCAGGCTACAAATTGGAAGAAGATATTTGCAGTACTTAGATCTGACAAAGGCTTTCCATTTATGGCACTTACAAACCAGTAAGAAAAAGATGGGCAACCTCACATAGAAATGGATGAAAGATCTAAATTGGTACTTCATAACAAAGGATTTCCAAATGGCCACTGAATATAAAAAGTTAATTTTATTAACGATCACATAAATGCCAAAAAGAACCACAATGAGACATCATTACATACCCAACATGATAGCTAAATAAGAAAAAGGAATAAAAAAACTATGACAAGTGTTGGTGAAACTGTGGAGCAATTAATATTCTCATACATGGTTGATGGGATTGTAAATTTCTGAAGTGCTCTACATGTTTAGAAGAAAAACTTCAGCCACCCAGAAGAAAAAGAATTACTCAGTTACACAACAAACAAGCCACAGAGTAGAAAATGCTATTTGTTTTGTATATATGTTGATATATGATGTATATATTTACATCTATATATATTTACATGTATATATGCATATGTCAAAGGACTTGTATTCGGAATACAGAAAACAATTTTAAGATCACAGAGAAAGTACAGAATACATGGCTTTCATATATGAAATGTTGATCAACTTCACTTACAATAGAAATGGAAATTAAAACAAAACTGAGATACTGTTTCTCACAAGACTGAGGAAAAACTGCGTAAATTTGACAGTATCAACATGTAGGGTCATCAGATGCTCTATTGCAATGCTGGTAGAACACACAATTTCTTTGTAAACTCTTACGGAAGTAACTGGAGAAGCTGCTATCAAAATTACAAATCCAATTATCTTTTGACCCAAGAGTCCCATTTGTGACACTTCCACTTTCAGATACACCACTATGAATAAAAAACAAAAACGTAACATGTATACAAAATAGTTGCTATAGCTTTGATTATAATAAAAGAAATAATCATGTTCATTACTAAGGTACATCCACATAAAATATCATGCAGCTATAGAAAAGATCTGAGAAAGCTGTTTTTTACTCATACTAAACAATTAAATGATAACTGAAAAAGGCAAGGTATGGAAAGTTTATAGTGTTGTTTTTTGTGAAAGATGGGAAAGGCAGATAGAAGGCATAGCATATTTATACTTGCCTCAGTCTGCATAGAGAACCGGTGAAGAGGCTATATGTTGAGAAAAGAGTTAGTGGGACATTTGGATATAGGAGTGTGAATAGACCTTTCAGTTCATACCTTTATAGGTCATTTTAATTTTTTATCATGTGCTTATATTACCAAACCAAACAAACAGACATTCAAATATTTTAAAGTTATATAAATTAAAGTACTTATCTTTGTGTTAGGATGTACTTTCTATGTTTTGGTGATTAAAAAAAAATCTCTTTTGTTCATGAAAAAATAATAGTCAACAAAAAAATCGTTTTTAACCATCTTATTTCACTAAAAATGATAATCTTATGTCTGTTTCCCTATTTAATTATGATTTTTGTTATATTTATTATTAAATTGTTTCAGTTTATATGGGAAACTCTGCATAAAAGCACCTGATATCAAATTCTACATTATTATCCTTTTCTAGGTCTCCAGTAAAGTATATACATAATGCTCATTTATATATCATGAAGAAATACCTTTTCTGAATTTTCGGTTGTCATTCCTTAAATTTACTGGAAAACTATTAGAAGCAGCCCTTTCATGAATTTTCTGTATATTCTACAAACAGGAAAAGCCCATTATGCTGCTCTTTGACAATTACATTAAAATTAACTAAATAAGCTAAACAGAAATTAATGAAAAATACTCTTTTGGAATTTCAAAGTAGGAAAAAGTATATTTCTTCTGAAAAACTGGTATGTTTCCAGTTAGCTGGATTTATTGCTGACTCTACATTAAATAAATTAATCCTTACTACATCGATGCTAAATATTTTATTAATCTTAAATTATTAAAACATCCCATTATAACATATTAGTGTTTCTGTTTATATTAAAATTCACCTCAAATCATTTTTTGACAGTAGTTAGGACATAAATTAGCATATTAGTTTTCCATGGCTAACATAACAAATTACCATTAGCGTAACACCTTAAGACAACGTAAATTTATGGTCTCACGGTCCTATGGGCCAGAAGCCTGGGTTGGCTGAGCTGGTTTTCTCTATTTCAGGTTACACAGGTTATAGGAAATCAAGTCATCTACTCCTGGGCAGTTATCAAGAGGCTCTGGGAAAATCTGCTTCCAAGCCCATGCATGCTGTTGGCAGAATCTGATTAATTTGCCAGCTGTCATCTGGGAGGGCCACACTTTATTCCCCAGAGGCCGGGCTGTGATCCTGGCCCATGGGCCCCTATGTCTCACAGCAATCGTGTTTCCACCCCTTATCACTCATGAAATCTTTCTGACCTACCACATCTCTTCTGCCTCTAGCCAGAGAAAATCCTTTGCTTTAAAGGGCTCATGTGATTAGATCATGCCCTCCTAGATAATCTAGGATAATCTACTATTTAAACGTCCATAACCTTAATTACACCTGCAAAGTTGCTTTTGCCACAAAATGTACCATCTTCACAGGTTCCCTAATTAGTTTGTGGACATCTTTTTTTTTGGGGGGGGGGGAGATACAATAACATATAAACTAAAATACTTAGCTATTTTATCTGAACACCCACAAAGTCTAATTATAACTGCTCAAAAACTCTTAGAATGTATCATTAAAGTATTTCTATAGATTAGAAAATAGAGGAAAAATACTTTTTTTTTTTTTTTGCAAAAAGTTGGAAATGTTGAAAGAAGGTAAGCCTTTGAAAATAATTTACTTGGACCGGGGAGAGAAAATAAATAAAACCCTTTGTTATTTGTTCATGTTTTATATTCCAGAATCTGAAATATGTTTTAAAAAGCTGCCCTATTTGTCAATCTGTCATGAAATATATTTCAGCTTCAAGCCTTATGCTCCTGGGGAAATCACAAAACATCTCATTCAGCTGAAGAGGCTGAAACTCTAAGCAGTGCAATTAATATCTTCCATTTTTGCCATCGGCACGGGAAGCCGCTCCTTGGAATCGGAATCACTAATTGTATCTAATAGCTTACATCTGGCTTGTACAAGTTCAGCACATCAGGATTTGCTTTATGTGTCCTGGTCACCGGGCATTGAGTGGATGTGCTCTGACCTGGACTTCAGAGTATCTGCCACATTCTAACCTTCTCAAGAAATAGAATATTCATTAATGAATGAAATCTGGTTTCAGGAAATTGTCTGTAGATATTCTTCCCACTGAATGCAGCTTTATTATAACTGGCAGTCCTGAATAAGATGACAGAAACACCATAAAAAACAAAAATCTTCCCTGGAGTGTTTCAAAAGTCGTTTTGTTTAAAACTCTGAGATAAACAGGCTTGTTTTACTGATTCACTTAATTTGTTTTTGTGCTATGAAAACTCAGGACTCTTGCATATATTAATTTTAGTAAATACACCAGGATATCACTCATCTAATAATGAGCGAATAGATGAAAGATGAGAGAATAGGTGAAAAGCTTACGGTTATCTTGAATAACTGAAATAATGCAGTATTTGTCTTTCTGTAACTGGCTGATTTCAATTAGCATTTATCCATTGTTGCGTATGGCAGGATTTCCTCCTTTTTAAGGCTGAATAATATTCTAGGATATGTATATTCCACATTTTCTGTATCCATTCATCCTTGATGGGCATTTAGGTTTTTTCCCTTTCTTGGCAATCAAATGCTGTAATAAATGTGGGAGTGAAGATATAATGCCCACAGTTAACAACACCGAATTGCACACTTAAAATTTGTTAGGAAGATAGATCTCATGTTAAATGTCTTAGTACAAACAACGACAGGAAACAAGGAAACTTTTGGGTGTGTTGGATATTTCTACTACCTTGTGGTGATGGTTTCATGGGTGTGTGCACATACCTAAACTCAACAAATTATTTATATTAAATATGTACAGTTTTGTATATAATAGCTCAATAAAGCTTTTTTTAAAAAATATTATACAGTTATCTGCCCAATTCCTTCTTCCAACTCAGAAAAAAATTCCTGACATTCCCCCATCTAGTCCACCATGACTAATAGGTGTTTCAGACTAGCCCCTCACAAACTGAGCTCCTAAGTGACAGAAATACTACCAACTGGGCAGCACCCATCCTCAGGGTAATGTGATATCACATTTAAGACTCCTCCATTTTGGGAAGGAGCTGGAAAAACAATAATTGGGCACAACCCTCATTAGGAGGAAAGAAGGTAGGCTTTTTCTGGTTTCACTTCTCTCCACGTGCACACATGGTAACTTGCCCTGTTTCCTTCAGGGCATTTTTCCTTTTGGCTTCTATGCTCAGATCTCCCTGCTTCCCACAGCATTTTTGTTCTTGAAAAGAGGAGGAGGAGGAGAGCCCTTAGTACTACAATCTTGCCCAAAATACATGTTCTGCTATTTATCAATACCGTTAAGTATGAAGAACACCGTAGGCCTTAATTACTTGGACAATGGGAAAGAGGGGTGCTAATAGCTTTTATACATAAATCTCCTAGTACTTTTATGGAAATATACGGTATTTAAATACCCAAAAGGTAGCTCGAAAAGGCACTCAGGCATCAACATTTTAAGAGAAAAAAAAAAGTGAGAGAAACTTTTACCTATTATCTCGCAGTTAGTGCTTTAAAAGACATAATTTTTTTATTTTTTTATTTTTTAAAGATTATTTATTTATTTATTTGACCGAGATAGAGACAGCCAGTGAGAGAGGGAACATAAGCAGGGGGAGTGGGAGAGGAAGAAGCAGGCTCATAGAGGAGGAGCCTGACGTGGGGCTCGAACCCGGAACGCCGGGATCACGCCCCGAGCCGAAGGCAGACGCTTTAACCGCTGTGCCACCCAGGCGCCCCAAAAGACATAATTTTTTTAAAGATTTTATTTATTCATTTGACAGAGAGCGCACAAGCAGGGGGAGCAGCACCCAGAGGGAGAGGGAGAAGCAGGCTCCCTACTAAGCAGGGAGCCCGATGATGCGGGGCTCAATCCCAGGACCCTGGGATCATGACCTGAGCCAAAGGCAGATGCTTAACCCACTGAGCCACCCAGGCGCCCCTTAAAAGACATATTCAACAAAATATATAGTACCTGTCTCGTAAAGTATGAGAATCTCTTAACATCCTTGCAGTTATATTGGTATATTTGTTAATTGTTCAATTTCATAGGTAGAGGGCAAAATAATCTTTCCTTGTTTAGGGCTACAGAATTTATCCCTCTATGTGTTTGATATGTATAAGTGTGCTGATGTTTGGTTTTAATGGATTTTTCCTTAAAGGTAAGATAAGAAGCAATAATCACAATAATTAATACCTAGCATTTATTTAACATTACATACATGTGGGAGTGGAAACACTTTATGTGACTTCTCAATGTTTAATCTTTAAAAACCCCAATAAGATGGATTTTATTAGCATCCTCATTTAATCTCTGAGGAAAACTGAAATGCAGAAATACGTCACTGGCCTGTGTAGTCTATAAGAGAGATATGTTCAAGGTATGTTGGTGACATAAAGGATGGAAAAATAAATAACCCTGGGGGCACTTGGGTGGCTCAGTCAGTTAAGTGTCTGCCTTCGGCTCAGGTCATGATCCTGGGGTCCTGGGATTGAGCCCCGCATCAGGCTCCCTGATCAGTGGGGAGCCTTCTTCTCCCTCTCCTCCCCACTGGTGCTCTATTTCTCAAATAAATAAATAAAATATTTAAATTTAAAAAAGAAAAATAAGTAACCCTGACTTACATCATATTCAGAAGGTGAAAATAAAATGACACTGAAGATGAGTGAGTAGGACTTGGCAAAGAAGACCAGAGTAATGGGCTTTCCAAGCAGAGACATATGTTCCAGTAGGGAGCTATCAAACAGGTCTGGTAAAGAGTATGGGGTGAATTCAAAGGGGTTCTGAGACTGGAGGCAGGAAGGCTATGCAAACAGTATATACTGGAAATAACATATGCCTTCAGTCAGTGGTAGGGGTACAAGGGGATTTGCAGATGGGGCCCCAGATAGCTAGGAAGAAAATCCCACAAGACAATTAGAAAGGTTGATCCTTCTTGGAGGGTCAGGCTGGAAACTGAAAAGCAAAGTAACAAAGCGCAAAGGCTGTAGATGATACAAAACCATCCAGGTGAGCATAACAACATGTACTTGGAAAAGCTCAAAAATGAAAGATGCGTCCATAGTGGAATGGGACAGCAATGCCCAACTATTCAGTTTAAATGTTCCTTGTATTTTCCTTTCTTCTTATTCTTCCTTAATATTTAAATCTACTGAAAAGCACATTTTCAAGTCTCAGCTGTTCTAACAGAACTAATGTAAGAGATGTGTGTCCACCCCGAGTTCAGACTTTTTAAAAGAATGAGCAGGCCCCTGGGTACCAGTGTGATTAAAGCCGCAGTAATCAGAGTGAAGAATCCCAAGGGGAGAGGAAATGCAGGGTGGCAAAACAGAGCTGATTCTGGTGCAAAACTTTTTCTTTCAATCAGGAGCTAATTACATAAGTGAGAAGATGGACTCTCCTATTTAAGTCTAGAATGAGTTACTTTTCTTATACTTTATATTGTCCCAAACAAGTCTTGTAATTAAAATTTAAAATGCATGAATCTATGAGATCTATGAAAGTATGAAATTTTTGCTCATTTGGAAAAGTCAAGAGACAGTCAATTCATATCCTCAGTTGAATGTACCAACTTTGATCTGCACTATTACTTCATAAAAAATAGTATTTGTTAAAAATAAATTCTTATTAATAAATTTCATTGAGATCTGCTATAAAATATAGGGCCTGTGGTTAAAAATATTGTATTATACATTTAAAAATTTTAAAGGTAAATTTTATGGTAAGTATTCTTAGAAAATTTTAAGAACAAATTTCAGCTGAATAAAACATGCAAAATAGTACTCAATGGGAAACAAATGATTTTGATAGCAATATTACAAAGAATATTGTACAGATCATGAAATATAAAAATTATGTGCAGTACTGACACTTGATATACACCTAAAATAGAGTAAACTGCAGGGTTTTTTTAGCTTTATGGAGGCATAATTGACAAACATTGTACATATTTATGGTGTACAACATGATGTTTCATATATGTAGAAATTGTAAAATGATCACCACAATCAAGTTAATGAACATACACATGATATCACATAGTTACCGATGTTCTTGTGTGTGAGAACACTGAAGAACTACCTACTTTGCAGATTTTAAGGATACACTATAATATTGTCAACTGTAATCACTGTGCTGTATGTAAGACCTCCAGAACTTATTCATCCCACATAATTGAAACATTTTCTCATTTCCCTCAACCCTAGCCTGTTAACCACCATTTCAGTCTCTTCTATGATTTAGACTATTTCAGATTCTTCACATAAATGAGATCACGCAATATTTG
Organism: Ursus arctos; assembly: GCF_023065955.2. Classification (NCBI taxonomy): domain Eukaryota; kingdom Metazoa; phylum Chordata; class Mammalia; order Carnivora; family Ursidae; genus Ursus; species Ursus arctos. The sequence goes on along the minus strand of NW_026622985.1, from coordinate 92,629,790 downwards.
TTCTTCCATTTGCCTCATTTCCCTTAGTATAATGTTCTCCAGATTCATCCATATTATTACGAGTGGCATTTCCATCTTTTTAAAGGCTGAATATTCACACACACACTCACACGCACACACCCCTATATATACACACACAACCTTTTCTTTATCTATTCATCCGTCAACAGATATTTAAGTTGTTTTAGTATCCTGGCTATTGTGAGTAATGATTTAATGAATGTAAGATGCACGTACCTCTCCAAGGTATATACCCAGAATTGAGATTGCTGGATCATATGATAGCTCTATTTTTAGTTCTTCATACTGTTTTCCAAAATGGCTGCACCAATTTACGTTCCCACCAACAGTGCACAAAGGTTCCAATTTCTCCACATCATAATGAAAGGGTTATCAGTTTTCTCCTGCTCTTTCTAAACAGATTATTTTACAGGAAATCATATTCTTGGATGCCAATATTTTTTAATGGAAACATAATACAGATATTGTGCTGATACTTAAAGACATCTGAAACTACCTGGCATAGTGTTTTGTCAACCAATTTTGTTAAGGCTTTGGGGGACAGTAATTACAGCTTTTCTGGCAGATGTTTAGGTAAATAGGAATTTTTCCAAAAAATAAATTTCTTTGAGGAGATGTCCAACACTAGCAAAATCAAGGTAAACATTTATTGTTTTATGAACACAAGTGAATACTTCTTTAAATTAAAAGCAAAAGTCAGTTCCTACAAGCTGACTCAATTTACTAAGTCACAAAAAAGAAAAACAAATGATGTGATATTCCTCCATAGCTCATTTCAACATATACACAGAATCCAGATTTCACATTGTTCAGCTCTGAAAGGTAGTTACTGCCAAAGAATTGGTGACATTTTCCCTAGTATTTAATTTCTATAGCATTACTAATCCTTGATAATGTATTCATCCTCAAGGAGAAACAAAAAGGCAGTATCTTGGCTTTCTGACAGTCTAGATTATTCTTTGTCCTGTGTTCCTTGTATGTATCTGATTGTTTTTCTAAACTTCCATTTATCTTGTTCTATTTTTTTCTTCCTATAAACAATGGCTATCTTAAAGTTCTTTCAAGTATTTTTATAGAATTTAAAGTTACTCAAGTGAAATAAAGATAGCCAAAATATCTTCTAAGAGCATGTAAGCTACGACGCTTTGGCTGCCAAGTTAAAATATTTTTAATAGAAATGTGTGAACATGTTAATCCCATTCAGGATGATTGAATGTGATCAATATGGAATGGAAGAATATGTAATGTGATGACACCGCTTTTATGTGTACTCTCATAAAAATAAGTTATACCTTTCCAGGTCATCATTAATATCCCTATTTTTTAAGGATAGCTGTGGTGCTACAGCTCCAGTTAATACAGTAAGAAGATAGTCTCCTGATGTTTTCAGAGGGAAAAATATCGAAGTCAGATGCGTATGCTTGTATGCCTGTATGTGTGCATTTACGTCCTTCAGAGACAAAATCAGCAATTTTCTTTTATTTTTAATGAGGTTCTCTCTACATTAAGGCCACTTTATACATAAAGATATGTTACTGCCATGTTTACGCTTTGTCCCTGAGGATATATTTTTTAATGAGCTCTTCATGTATGAAGCAACATTTCATGTCAGTTAAGTAGACAGAATGAAAATTGATGATATTCTATAATCATCGAGACTTAGAAATAAAAGGGACTTCAGAGAGAACCTGAGTCATCACCAGCAGTTCAGCCTTTCATACAAGATGGCTGTGAAAACTCTGCCGGAAACATTTAATTAAGATAAATTTCATTACATGTTCTTTTCTATTTTTTTGTATCCTCGACAGTGGAAATAGGGTTTCCTAAAGATGCAGCCACTGCACAGTTTTCTTACTAGAATATTAACACACCAAATTATCCTCACTCTATTTGACACATTATTTAAAACTACCAAATACTCACTTAAACTTTGCCTCTCTTACCATTCTTCACCTACTTGTTTCAGATACAAAAAAAAAAAAAATCTCCAATGAGCATGCTTTAGTTTTTCAATTGCCTAAATACACCCCCCTCCATCCAAAATAGTAAAGAAAAACTTCAAAATAGGGGCTTCTTTTCCCATGTTTCGAATGTCAGATTTCTAATGTTGTACTTCAACATCTTGCAAGTGCCTAGTTCATTGTCGGGGCTAAGAATACTTTCGACTGGAAAGTCAAATTCTGGAGTTACACAGATCTACAGTCTGTTATAATTAAATATTCTTTATAGCATAACATTTTGGCAATTCTTATCTGTCCCAGAACCCATGTTTTTAAAATGTTTTTTTTAATGTGTATCGAACTACATGATTTAACATTTAGCACAAATATATTTTATCCTATTTATTTTTACAGCATGCTGACTACAGTTAATACTATATCATATACTTGAAATTTGCTGGATCTTGAGAGTAGATCTTAAGCAGTCTCACCACAAGAAAAAGAAAAGTAACTTTGTAAGGTGCTGGGTGTTAATTAACTTAATTTGGTAATTTTACAATGTATACCTATACCAAAGCATGTAGTACGTTTAAATATATAATTTTATTTCAATAAAGCTAAAAAATTGAATCATCTTAACAATTGCTTTTATTTTACTCTCTCTCCTAAGTCACTTCACCAATAAAATCAACATACTTTTGGTGACTTCATCCAGGTTTCCACAAGCATGAAAAGACGGTACTGAAGCAAGTCAAATATTGGTAACAGAGGGTTCTCAGAGACAGTTTGTGGGGTTTTTTTAATGGATAGATAAACTTAGCCTCAGAGGTGCCACATGAGCTAACCTAAGAAAAAGTTAATGGTAGATTAATGTTAAGACCCATTGCTTCTGGTTCCCATTCATCTTTTTTCCTCTATGTTGCTGCCTCCTTTACATTAATTGGACAGTACAGCAAACAGTGAGTATTTGAGTCCTATGCTATGACTAGTAAAAGACAAAGGTGACCAAGTTACTGTTTCATGTACAATGAGCTTACGATTTATTGGGTAGCATTAGGGGTAAAGACATTAAACATAAACATAAGTTAGAGTTGGAACCCATGACATCGCATAATAAACTAGGGGTTAGGGAAAAATTACAAATGCATATGGATGCTTATAAGTCTGATGCTTGATAGATTTTCCTAATTCATCTACTAATATTTTCTTTGATCAAGTAAAAGGTAGCATGTTATTCCTATTATTACATCCAAAGCACTTTTCAAAGTACCAACTACGCAATTATTACCAAAAAAAAGTGTGAGATCAAATTTTATTTAAATTATTGGCACTACAATAATTATTCTAAAATAAATACTCCTAAATTGGTTAAATAGTGATTGAATAAACAAATAAATATGGGGAAAGAGTTTCCTCACAGAAGAATTCCAAATGACTCATGTAAACATTCTCCTTCCAAGATAGGAGTTGAATCCCTGGCTCTTCCTTCCTTTTGTGAGTTGCAATTACTCACTTCTCAAGAACAAAGTAAGGAAAGGGAAAAAATGGTTATTTTACATTGAAGAAACCTGGCTGAAGTTGCCTTACTCAAGTGATGAAAATAATCACCAATAATGGCATACAGATATAATGTACTCGCTGATATGATGTAAAGAAAAGAACATTTGCTAGATAGATCTCTAAAACCCTATAACTCCAGACTAGTTCTGAAAAAATCAAACAAAATCCAGACTGGGGGACATTCAACAGGATACCTGGCCGATACTCCTCAAGATCAAAATTATAAAAAAAAAAAAAAACAACACAATAATTTAAAAACCACCACAAACCAGAGGACACTGGAGAAATGTAGAAACTAAACAGTGTAGTACTCAGAACTGGATCCTGAACCAGAATGAGGACATTCATAGATGAAATTCAAATAAAGTATGAAGTTTAGTTAATAGTAATATACCAGAGTTGATTTCTTAATTTTTACAGATGCACCTGGGTAATAAGATATTAACAATGGGAGAAACTGGGCGAGTGTTATACTGAAACTCTTATTATCTTTGCAAATCTCTACGAATCTAAAATTATTCCAAAATAAAACATTCACTTAAAAAAACCACTAAACATTAACTTTATTCTACGTTAAATTTCAAATGTGTATGAGTCAAATATGTAACAGAACAAAAATACAAGACAGAGATATTTGCCAACTTTATTACAGATGAAGAATTAGTATCTGTAATTTGAGAGAGAAGGAAATAAGTAAAAATACCTACAAACTGTGAGGAAACAAGGCACAGACTGGGAGAAAATATTCACAACTCATGTAACAAATGAAGGATTAATATTCATGTTCTCAGAAGAATAGAAATTAAGAAAAATAGATAATGGGAAAAGTTAATAAACAGAAGAAGCAACTTGAAAATCCAATGAAAAATATCATGAAGCTATTTTAAGTAATAATCCATATGTACCAGTTACTAATTTATTGCTTTTCAGCTGCAGACTGACCTTTGCCCTTGCATAAAGATACTGAAACATGAGCCTGTTGACTGCATTTCTCCTTTGGAAGCTGGCTCAATGTTTGGCTCTCCCAGTAGCAGGTAGTGGAGGGACTCAAAGATGGAAAAGAGGGACTCTTTTTTGTGTCTCATTTTTCTATTTTGCAGCAATCCTATTAGGAAGTGTGATACTTGGTGTGCCTATGGCTCCATTGAAAGAGCATGCAGGGTCTTTCAGGGTCATGAGTTTGAGCCCCATGTTGGGTGTAGAGATTACATAAATAAAACTTAGGGGGAAAAAAAGGAGGTGTGATACTGGCACCATTTACTGCAATTGAGTCGCTGGCATCCCCCCAGCCAGTATCTTTACCATATTGGCAGTGACTCAGCTCTCATGGCTTAGGGCAGTCAAATTCTTTATCACTCCAACAGTCAATGCATTCAGGTTTACCCTCTTCTCAGAGATGTGAATGTCAGCATGGAGGGACCCCTTCCTCTGATTTTCTAAATTCTTGGTTCTGAAGATACACTGATGCCATTTGAAAGTGGACAGTTGTGGCATTACTTCTCCACTTAAGTGGTTGCGCAGAAAGCCTAAACTGAAAGAGAATCCTCTCAGTTGGCAGAACTTTACATGGTGCATTTTACAGTCACTTTTCCTGGAACGATGATGGCCATAAGTATAAATGTATTCACGTGTGGTTGCTATTGTTTTGGTGAACAGTAATGGATTGGAAGGATCAGGATAGAAAACTGGTGACAAGGAAGTCTAGGGAAAAAAAAAATCTGTTGATGACCTACTGAGAATAAGCAGCTAGTGAACATATCCATATCCTATTTTAATAGCTACCCAGAACATCTCCTGCAGTGGACAACATGATATGCTTTTTGCATGACAATCAGCCTCTTATGTTGTACCAGTGCTTTCAGTGATTGCTCAATGAGTTAATGAGGAAAGTGACCATAGTGGCAGTTAATTACATGGTCATGGACTTCAATGATAACATGATAGTAGGTAAAGCACACCAGGAGTCCATGGATGGTGGTACTGACAGAACATTACAGATAGAGAAGGTAAATTCATAGTCCTATAATAGATCCATCGATGATGCCACAGTATTGACACCATTTATCCTGATTAAGGAAGTGCAGCTATGGTCTTCATGTCTATGTAAGTAAATGGCCTTACCACATAACCTATCACACAGAAAATCCCAGTCTTAATGGCAAGATGAAAGGGCTTGATAAAGACAGTGTCAGGATACCAGTTAAAGTACCTACAAAAATAGGATAGGACAGATATCCTATAGGATGAACTATATGCATCCTACCAAAGACAACGTGAAGGTGCTATCTTCCCTCTAGAAAAAAAATACAAGAGTCCAAGAATCAAGAGATGGAAGTGATTTTTCACTATTTTACTAATTCATTCATAGAATTTTTACTTCCAGTTCTAGCAACTTTGAATTCTGCTGGATTAAGATCTAGAGATCTTAATGACCAAGGGGAGGATACTTCCACAAAAAGAAACAACAATGGTTCCATTCAACATGTTTGCTTAGACATCCTGGGCTTTTTCCAGTGAACCAACTGGAAAATAGAAGGCATTGGGTTACTACCAACACTGAGGACAAGGAAGACTGTGTCTGGAACCCAGAGGAGCTTCTGGGTAGCTCTTGGCAGTTCCTTCTGATTAGTTAACTGTCACAGAAAACTACAGCAGTCAAAACGGGCAGAACCACTGAGGGTCTTGACCCTTCAGGAATTAATGTTTGGGTTACCCACCAAGTAGAAAACCCTGACCACTTAAGATTCCATTTTAAGGCAAAGGACACAGTTATTATTTTATACAATTTTGTTGGTAGCTAACTTGACAATTTAGTCTTAAGGTAAGAAAATATTTCATGGATCTGTAACTAAATTTGAGGCAGCCATGAATAAAATTTTGAAACCGTGTCTCTCCTCATTTGGGGATAGGTTGAGATCTCACTTCTATAAAGACGAGATATAAAAAATTTTAATTTAATTTAATTAAAAAATATGTACCGGGTAAGGTGGAATCAGTTGTTTTGTTTCTGTAGAGAATTCCATATTCATGTATGACAGAATGTGGTAATGCTGAGTAGTCAAACGGGTAGACTGTGCTAGTTATAATTCATTTCCTTTCAGCTTCAAACCCACTCATCTGTGTCATTCTTTGTGATGCTGGAACTGGGCGATGGACTCTATTACCCTTTCTCCAGCTGGATCAATACTGGCTCTACAAATAGAGAACTCTAGAGGGACACTTCCAAATTAGAGCATGAAGAACAGGCTTTATTTTTTGAAGTGTTCTATTTCTCCATGTGACTTTGAGTGGATAGGTATGCTAAGATCCCAGCAAGATTACCACAGTGGCAGGCTGATTATGTGGTTTAGTGTGGAAGTCCACTCGACTAGTTTCTCTGTTACTGCATTGACAGATACTCCTTGCTTTCACAGCTCAACAGCTGAAACTCTTCCAGTGGTTTTACCTTCACGACATTTACAGCAGCTCTTGCTCTCATGGCATAGCAGTAGCAAGTCTCTTTGTCACCAGAGCCCTGGGAAGTAGGTTCCTGTGGCAGCCATATCCTCTTTCAGTGTCTGAATCTTGCTTCTGCTGTTCTCTCTGAGTTTCCAGGTTCCTTTCTTATTAAATTTCCCCCATAATCCAAAGGTCAATAGCCACTCTGCAGCAAACTCCTTTCTACCTTCTTATTGTAGACCACATTTTACCTTGATAAAAAGGTTTTTATACTAAATTCCCCCTACTCAAATTATTGGACCCTGGTTAATAACCAGAGAAGTGCATGAAGAATACAATTCAAAGATCAAAGATATACGGTTTCATAACCGATTCTTAAAATTTTTAAACTCTGAAAATAGAAGTTCTTGGCAAGAATGTGAAGAAAACAGCAACTGTAAATAGGCATGGAAATTGCAACAACACATTTGGGAAACAAATCTTAACATCTAGGAAATTTCAAAATGCTCATATCCTGGTATCAGTCATTCCATTCCATTCCTAGTCCTATTTTCTAAGAAATTCCTGTTCATATGCACAAGAAAACATATGCAGAAAAGCATTGTTTTAAAAAAATAAAAATAGAAACAGCATAAAATTTCATCAATATTAGAATAAATTATAGTATATCCATTTAGTGGTATAGTATATAGCAGTAAAAGAAAATATAGAAATACATTTATGAAGATCAATAAATCTCATATTGACAGGAAGCCAGAAATGTGATATAGAATGATGTCCAATTTTAAAATGTGTAAAACAGTGTTTTAAACATATATATATATGCAAACATTTTATGTATACTGTATACACATACATAGTAAACAAACACTTATAAAAACAGACATGGGAATGAAAATATCTGGGGAAGGTAAGAAGACAATGGTATTGGAGAAGGAAAAAGGAGGAATTTTTTTTTTAAAGATTTTATTTATTTGACAGAGATAGAAACAGCCAGCGAGAGAGGGAACACAAGCAGGGGGAGTGGGAGAGGAAGAAGCAGGCTCATAGCGGAGGAGCCTGATGTGGGGCTCGATCCCAGAACGCCGGGATCACGCCCTGAGCCGAAGGCAGACGCTTAACGACTGCGCCACCCAGGCGCCCCAGGAGGAAATTTTTATAAGAAAATTATGTTACATACATTAATTTAAAATAATATCTAAACCATCCTAAAATCTTGTCACTTATGTATCTCTTGCCTAGAACCCAGTGAGTCATATTTAAGTAGATGTTTTTTACAAGAATATGTCATACTTCCATGGTTTTACAGAAAACTTTTCCTTTTAAAGAGTTTGTTTCCCCACTTTATTTCTTTAAACTTAGTTCAGATATTACTTCCTCCCAGAAGCCTTTCATGACTGCTTTAACTAATTTTTCTTCATGGGAGTACCTTTGCTTTAATACTTAGTATTTAGATTCATTTATCCCCTCAGTTATCTAGGTATCTATGTATGTTTATCCCTGTTTTTAGTTATGATACAATATCTGGCATACAGAAATCACTAAGAGGCATGAAAGTTAAGATTATTTGGAAGAATCTGAAACTTACAAACACCTAACTAGCACCAGGATCTGAGCATTATAAATCTCTTACATAACAACAGGCCACAGAAGAAACAGCAAAATAAATTATCTACATTGATTACAAGCATCTTAGTCTTTAAATCAGAGGATAGAAACCTGTATTTACAGAATTCTCAGTCTTTATTTGTCAGAGTTAAAGGGAAAGTAAAGAGCTTCATTTATTCATTCATTTGTTCATTCAACAAATCTAAAAATCTTAAAAATTATACTTACTGCCTACTCTACGTGCTATTATACTAAGTACTATAGATTCAAGGATGAATAAGATGGACATGGTCTCTGTCCTCAAGAAGTTTATATTCTAGGGATGCCTGGGTGGTTCAGTTGGTTAAGCAGCTGCCTTCAGCTCAGGTCATGATCCCAGCATCCTGAGATTGAGCCCTGCGTTGGGCTCCCTGCCTGGCAGGGAGCCTGCTTCTCCCTCTCCCCCTCTTGCACACATGCTCACTCTCTCTCTCTCTCTCTCAAATTAACAAAATCTTTTTTAAAAAGTTTATTTTCTAGTGAGAAAAAGAGTCAAATAACCCCCCCACACACAAATATATTTGAAAACTGTCATACATAATTATCATATTATATTCACTGAAGGGAAGAAAGATACATTCTGGTTTCTGGTGTCTTTGTTAAATCACTGAATTATTTAACTCTAAAGTAATCTACCTCCTGACTTATTGCTATGTGAAATAGATGTTCATGTTCAGTATCACGTTTTTTATTCAGTTTTCTGCTACCTTCCCCCCAAAACACACAAAAGTCTGAATTGATAATCTTGATCACTTTATATATACTTTAATATACTTTAATGACTACAATTTTATATACTTTAATGACTTTATATACTTTATGTGACTTTATATGCTTTAATATACTTTAATGACTTTATATACTTTATATAATATACTTATATCCTTTAATGACAATTTATATACTTTATGTATACTTTTATGTCTTTATATACTTTAATGACTACCATTAAGTAATGGAAGAATCCTGACCAATACCAGCTGAATATCCTGAGACAGTTCAGCCATTGGTAGTTTCCAATGAGGAATAAAAGAAAGGTGTAGCTATTAAATAGAGCCACAAAACTTTGACTATAGTTTGTTTTCAACTCTTAAATAAATTTTTAATAACTCAAAAGGAGAATAATCTATCTTCTTAGCCACTATGGTAAGCAGAATCTTAGCCTTCATAATTTTGGCTTTCTGGTGTTACTCCTATGTTTATGTTATATTACATGGCAAAGGGACTTTTCTGATGTAAAAGTTAGTAATAAATTCTTCAGAGGGATATTATCCAGGTGAGCCCAGTGTAATCATCTGGGTCTTAAAAGACAGAAGGCTTTCTCTGAAAGAGAAGGCAGAGAGAATTAAAGCACAAGAAGACCTCAACATACTGTTGACTTGGAGATGTAAGAGTCCACATGGAAAGCATGAGAAGGAAACGAGTTCTGTCAACAACCACTGAGCTTGGAGGAAAAGGACCCAAACTCCAGATTAGAGCTACAACGAGAGGTGATAGCTCAATCACAGCCTGGTGAGACCCTGAACAGAGAATCAAGCCACATTGTACCAGACTTCTGACCTACAGAAACCATGAGATAATGAACTTCTGTCATTTGAAGCCACAAAGTTTGTAGTGATTTGATTACAGCAGAAATAGAAAGTAACATACCTAGATATTTACAATTTGAATTGCTTCTTCACTTTAATATTCAGTTTCTGTGGGTAGCACTTCTCTTTGGCTGAAAGCTATAAAATATGGGGGAAATCTTCCCACCCTCTCTTGGCTTTCGAAAACTGATTTTCTTGAGCCATCTCTGATGGCTTCTCCTGGAACTCTTTCTGTCCTGCCAATGCCAACTTCCTGATTGTGAGTGAGCTTGAATCCAGGGCAGGGTATACTGAAGGAAAAGAAATGTTAAACTCACAACCAGTTTGGTGGTATTGCATGTTCAAATAGATGTTTCATGTATGATGTCAAAGTTCTGTACTACATTTCAGCGGGAGAGAGAGAGAGGGTGCAGTGTACTATCCATTATATCTGGGAATGGAACGCCTGTACCCATAACCTTAAAACTTAAAAAAAATTAATTTATGGTTTTCCAAAATTCCCTAGAAAATATATATTTAATAAGAGTGCTTTCCTTGTGATTTATTGCACTGTCTTACAAGTAGAAGGAGTCATCAAGAACTAGCTGGTAGAATTCAGTTCACAGTAAATGTAGCATGATAAATGACGGGGAGTCTGATACTGAGTGAAAGTGAATATAAAGAAAAACACCTTAAGAGAAGACAAAATGGACAAGAATCCAAAATATCTTAATAATATTCTGCTTAGCATCAATATTTTTGCAGTAAGTATTTATAATCCCAAGTGAAGATACAATACTATTAGAAATATTCAAAAGGAAATCATCATTGCAAAGAGAAATACCTTTTTAAAAATGGGTATAAAAGAGAGCCAATCAATTTTCTTTAAAGCATGTTTATTGACTTCATCTTCAGAAATATTTCAGTTCCTTATTTTAACCTAGGAGTACATCTTTTCAAGTCCAACAGATAAAGATTACACACATGTCAATACCCCAAAAGTAAAATAGTGTATTTGGGTTAAGTTAATAATAGTGGATATGAGACAGAGTGGAGGCTCTATCCTTCACCCATAATTACTACAAAGTGGCTCTTACTCTTCAAGTACCTTTATCATCCATTTTCCTCTCCTGGTCTTTCCTCTCTGTTCTGCTAAATATTGCAATTTATTATTTTCTTCTCTTTGCTCTGTGGAACAGCACTACCGTTTTGGGGAAAAGATTTCCACTTAACCTAAACAAATTTTCCTTTTATTCTTCTTTCCTTTCTTTTCCTTTCTTCTCTTTCTCTCTCTTTCTCTCCCTCTTTCTCTCTTTCTCTCTCTCTCTCTCTCTCTTTCTCTCTTTCTTATCAAAAAGCTGTAAAGATGTCTTAACTCCTCTCCAGGTGACCTCTCCTGTGAAAATTCAACATGTGACCTTCACACTGGAGGGAGATAATCCTCCAAAAATATTAGCTGCTCAGTGTATAGTTCAAAAGTGACAAATGCTTGATCCATGTTTTTCTTCACTTGCTATTAACTGGAGAAATTTTCAGGATTCTTGTTATCAGCGCATTTTACAGTTCTGCCTTACAATCCCCTAACTTCCATAACACCGTAGCGTTTATCTCATTGTCAACCAACCATTCAACAGCCTGGCGTATAGAGACAATAAAGCACAATACCATGCCCCCAGAGTTTTTATACATGCTTCTAAATTAACTCTAACTGCCCCCCAAATTTTAAAGACTTTTTTTTTCTTGTGGAGGGTAACATTCAACCTCTGATATCCTAGAGTTCTTTCTTAGATATCTTGACTTCTTAGTTGTGATCAAGACTAAAATAAAGTTTCCATCTGAAGTTTCTTCATTCACTTCTAATTCACATATTTTTTTCACATATATTTTTTTAACCACCGGTGTCCTCACATTATAGAGGACTTCATCCTTCAAAGAGATTCTACATAGTACTTAAAAGGAAATGACAGACCTAATTATCAACCTAGACTTCTGAAAATGTCCCCAAGATAAAGAAGATGTTTGGGATTTAGGTGTGGGGTAGTATATAAAAATCATGTTTTTAATCTTTAAAACAATATCTAGACCAAAATGGGATAGACACACTTGCCCGTTTCTGCTAAATTCAGCTAAAAACCTCAGATAATATACATAAAACAAACATACAGTGGGCTCTGAAAAGTGGTGAGAAAAAGACAGACTGGCTAGGGATGTGAGCCTGAAGAACAATGTGTTGGTGAGTTTATTGGGTTTTCTTTTTGCTTCACATATCCCAGACCAGGTGCTAGAGAAGTCAGCAATACAGAAACACCAACAGTGCAAACAACATAGTAAGACAGGCAAAAAAAACCACAAAACAGCTTTAACAGTGACAATTCTCACCCAGCAACCATGGAAAATGCTGCAGTCCCACCACCAAACCTGTCATCAAAGACCAAGTAGGAAGACTAGGCATATAGCATTACGTGGCTATGGTGAGGTACCCCCTTGCCTCCCCAACACACACACTCCCTCATCTGGAGTGGTGTGGTATCCAAGAATACTACATGAAGAGCTGGGAGTTCCACCCTTGCCCAGCAGTAATGGCCCTCCACCACCCTAGTGTCAGTGGGGGCCATGCAGGGATCCTGGACTTCCACCCCATCCTGTAGCAGTAAGGCATATCTATTACTCCCAGCTAGCACCAGAGGATTCAAATGCAAAGCTGGAAATCTCACCACCATCCAGTGGTAACTAGCCATACTCTGCCACCGTGTTGTCCAGCGGAGGCTACATGAAGAACAAGAATGAAATTTCTGTCCTCCTGCCAACCAGGTGAAGTTAGCTGAGGATGAGTGGGCAGTCTGAGATGCCAACTCTGCTCAGCAGAAATAAGGTACCCACATCCACCAGGATGTCAAAGGAGATGGAATAGATAAACAATCTCTTAGTGCCATGCCTATGATCCATTCTCGTTTAATGTTCTTCAATAGTAAAATTTCTTTCTGTCTTTTCTACTCTTATAGAGGGGTTTTCTGGGTTGGGAAGAGATTTTTGTTTTCAGTAGTATTTCCTCAACAGGTTACAGAACAAATATGTTTTCCCATGTTTCTGCCTCCAGCTGGTTTCACTGGAGAAGGAATAAAAAGAGAGAGAAATCCCCTGTGCCCTGGATATCTTTCATGCATTTAATTGAGAAAGAAGGACCAATAATTGTCCTTTACTAATCAACTATATAGCAGGAATAAAGGCTGGGGAAATGTGACAGGAGTATTTGGGGGATATTCACTATTATGGAAAAGTTATCATTCATGGAAATAAAATTTACCCAGATAATTCTAACTAAGTGGCCAAACAGGGGAACAGTAAATATTTGTAGAAAGAATGAATGAATTATTGATGATTCTATTTTATTTTTCTATTTTATTTCCATTTCTTTGTCTTATTCATAGATTCTCATCTCATACCTAAACCTTAAAATAACTGTTCCTGAGTTTTCACTCAAGTCTAAATTTTTCACTCTTCCTACATTAGTCCTTCCATAAAAACAATCTTGCACATCACTGTATTTCTAAAGTATGCCTATGTCTACTACCTTCAACCCAAAGTGACTGCTGTGGAAACAAAATAAGATGAGGCAACAGCTCTTTATTCAGAGCTTCCTATAGCAAGAGAATCAATCACCATCCCTTCTGCTTGAGAGAAACTCAAAGGCAGAGGAGGAAAGTTTTATAGTGGGGGAAAAAAGGGAAAGACTTCATGTTATTACTATTCTGGAAGCTGAAAGAGGGCTAACTGGAAGCAGGGAATCCTATGTGATGGGTTAGGGGAAGATTTTGGGGCTTCTCTAGGTAGCCCTAATTTAGAAGAGGGGCAGAAACAGAGAGAGGTTATTGGTCAAGTCCTGGCCATTCGGGACTGATTTCTGAGAGGCTGTGTTGTGGTTTCCTGAGCGGACTACTCCAGATTGGGGTAAGAGTTCTATTGTAATAAATGGTCTGGCCATTGTCTGTATATATAGTCCAGCTCTAACTGGCCACACCGGAGCCCATTTTTCCTTTGCAGAGTTAAATTCAACAAATATCTTCTACAGTTAGATTGGTGCTTCCACTAATCTGCAGACATCCCAGATCTAGGTGTTATTATTATTATTTTTTACTATTCCCTTTTCTTCATAATGCTTTCCATCATTCTCCAAGACTATCTACCTCCTATCTAATTCCTAGAGACCATCTCAAGAACCATCAATGTCAAAAGAATCTTCCCTTCACCCTTTCATCCATTAAATACCAAAAGTAGTTGTTCTCTAAACCCCTAGTGTTCACATGACATAAAATACTGCCTTGTTAGACATTTTGTTTTCTTCTTTTGTCTATTTGTTTAATAAGGCCTGGAATCAAGCCTGAAACTTTTATTTGTGTCACTATAGAGTGATGAAAATAATTTCAGTCAAGAGGATAAGATTTTGAATACCAGCTCTATCACTTATTGGTTCTGCAAACTTAGACACTATACCTTGCTTTTCTAATGTATAAAATGGGAAATACTAAAGAAATCTAACTAGGCTGTGAAAATTTAAATAGAAAATACATGGTAATGTTTCCATCAACAAAGAACCATTTTTTACTCTCCTCTTATATCCACCTCCTCACTATATTATGTTAAATTAATGCTTGTAGCAGGATTCTGGGAAGATGGTAGAGTAGGAGGACCCTAAGCTTGCCTAGTCCCATAGATACAACTAGGTAACACTGTCATCAGTGTAAATAACCCAGAAAATGACTCAAAGCCTGGCAGAACAAATTCCACGACTAAAGAGGCCATTAAAAAAGAAAGAGAGAGAGAGGGAGTACTCAAACAAAATCAGAAATGAAAGAGAAGTAACAACTGGTATCACAGAAATGCAAAGAATTATAAGAGAATATTATGAAAAGTTGTATGCTGACAGATTGGACAACCTAGAAGAAATGGATAAATTCCTAGAAACATATGACCTCCCAAAATCGAAGCAGGAAGAAATAGAAAACTTGAATAGACCAATTACCAGCAATGGAATTGAATCTGTAATTCCAAAACTCCCAAACAAAAACCGAGGACCAGATGGCTTTACAGGTAAATTCTCCCAAACATTTAAAGAAGAGTTAATACCTATTCTTCTCAAACTATTCCAAAATTTAGAAGAGGAAGGAGAACTTCTAAATTCATTCTATGATGCCAGCATTACCCTGATACCAAAGGCAGATAAAGACACTACAAAAAAAGAACTAGAGGCCAATATCTCTGATGAACATAGATGAAAAATCCTCTACAAAATATTAGCAGAATGAATTCAACAATATATTTAAGAAAAATTATTCACCACAATCAAGTAGGATTTATTCCTGGGTTGCAAGGGTGGTTCAATATTTACAAATCAATCAACATGATACATCACCTCAATAAGAGAAAGGGTAAAAGTCAAGCAATTATCACATGGTTTCACTAGTATGTGGAACATAAGCAATAGCACGGAGGACAATAGGGGAAGGGAGGGAAATGTGAAGGTGAAGAAATCAGAGAGGGAGATGAACCATGAGAGACTATGGACCATGGGAAAGAAACTGAGCGTTTTGAGGGGAAGTGGGGGGAGGGAGTAACAGGGTGATGGGTATTAAGGAGGGCACATGTTGTGATGAGCACTAGGTGTTTTATGTAACTAATGAATCATTGAACACTACATCAAAAACTAATGATGTACTATACAGTGGCTAACTGAACATAATAAAAAAATATATGATCATTTCAATGGATGCAGAAAAAGCCTTTGACAAAATATGGCATCCATTCGATAAAAGCCTTCAACAAAGTAGGTTTACAGGGAACATACCTTAACATGATAAAGGCCATATATGAAAAAAAATCACAGCTAACATCATATTTAATGGTGAAAAACTGAGAGCTTTCCCCGAGGTCAGGAATAAAACAAGGATGTCTACACTCACTACTCTTATTCAACATAATACTAGAAGTCCTATCCACACCAACTGGACAAGAAAAAAAATGCATCCAAATTGGCAAGGAACAAATATTGTTAAAATGTCCATACTACCCAAACTAATGTACAGAATTAACGCAGTCCCTATCAAAATATCAACATTTCTCACACAACTAGAACAAAAAATCCTAAAATTTGTATGGAACCACAAAAGACCCCAAAGAGCCCAAGCAATCTTGAAAATATCACAATATCACAATTCCAGGCTTCAAGTTATATTACAAAGCTGTAGTAATCAAATCAGTATGGTACTGGCACAAAAACTGACAGATCAATAGAACAGAAACAAAACCCCAGAAATAGATCCACAGTTACATGATCCATTAATCTTCAACTAAGGAGGCAAGAATAGCCAATGGGAAAAAGACATGCTCTTCAACAAATGGTGTTGGGAAAACAGGCAGCTACATGCAAAAGGAGGAAACTGGACCACTTTCTTATATACAAAAGTGAACTCAAAATGGGTTAAGGACCTAACTGTGAGCACTGAAACCATAAAAATACTTAAAGAGAGCACAGGAAGTAATTTCTCTGACATCAGCCGTAGCAACATTTTTCTAGATATGTGCCCTGAGGCAAAGGAAACAAAAGCAAAAATAAACTATTGGGGCTACATCAAACTAAAAAAGCTGCAGAGCAAAGAAAACTATCAACAATGAGATATCATGTCACAACTGTCAGAATGGCTATAATAAAAAACACAAGAAAAACAAGTGTTGGTAAGGCTATGGAGAAAAAGGAACCCTCGTGCACTGTTGGTGGGAATGCAAACTGGTACAGCCACCGTGGAAAAGAGTATGGAGGCTCCTCAAAAAATTAAAAATAGTACTACCCTATGATCTAGGAATTGCACTATTGGGCATGTACCCCCAAAATACAAAGACACTAATTCAAAGGGATACACACACCCCAATATTTATTGCAGCATTATTTACAACAGCAAAATTATGGAAGCAGCTCAAGTGTCCAATGATAGACGAATGAAAGAAGAACAAATGGAATATATACAATGGAATATGTTATTCATCTATAAAAAAGGATGAAATCTTGCCCATGCTACAACGTGGATGGAACTAGAGAGTACAATGCTCAACAAAATAACTCGGAGAAAGACAAATACCACATGATTTCACTCACCTGTGGAATTTAAGAAACAAAAAGAATTTTAAAAAAAGAGAGACACACACAAACCAGGAAACAGACTCCTAACTATAGAAAACAAACTGATGTTTACCAGAGGGGAGGTGGGGGGGATGGGTGAAAATAGGTGAAAGGGATTAATAGTAAATTTATCTTTTGAGCCTATCTAAAGAATTGTTGAATCCCTATACTGAACTCCCGAAACTAACTTAACACTGTATGTTAACTACACTGGAATTAAAATAAAAAACTTAAATGAAAAAATAAAAAATAATGCTTGTAGCAGATAAGAATAAATCTGAACGTTATTAGCCGAGATTTCATACTTATATCTTGCACATCTGAGATAATAATCAGCATTTTCCTTGTTTTTCTCAAGCATCAGATACAGACTCAATTTAGAGAAAATTTTACTTTGTTGAAGAAATGGTTCTTTAATTGTTTGAAGTAATCATAGTTTGAAACGACTTTGAGTTTTTATGGCCACTGATACAAACACAGATATCTTTTGAAAATATTGAAAAAATAAAGATTAAAAGAAATCTAAGTGGCTTATTTCAAAAATAAACACCATATTCCATTCAGAAATAAGAGCTTTCAAAAAATGTGCTTCAAAGTTCCAGTTGTAGTCTTACTGCGAGAATGAATTTATCTCCAAAGAAAGTATTTTTAAATATAATGGAAATAGAGAATCTAGTCTCAATAAAACCACAGAGAAGAAAACTTTCATTTACTGAAGTTATGGTAAGATTTATGCATTCTTTTTCTACAGTTCTAACTTTACAATGTAGGGTTTTTAAGTTTGAATGTCAGTGAAAAATACCATTTTGAAAGCTTTGAAAACTGGCTTCCTTTTCACAAGAGAAGAATATTTGGAGTTTTCACACTTTTCTAAGTAGCTTATCTGATTTGCATTCCCAACCACTCAGTGGTTTTGTCTAAACATAAGACAACAATATTCTTTATGAAACAGTGACAAAGCTTGTTGTCACAAAAACAACATGGTACTTATAAGCAGTGTAAACTACTAGAAAAACAGTCTCTGAATTTTTGCACAGTAAAAGCATGAAGAAAACTAATTTTTTTTTTTTTACCGTACATACTGGGTAAGTACAAAATATGTTTGTTTTCAGAACACTTTAATGTTATTAATTTTATCAATATTATTTATTTTTCCTCCAGGTTATCACACTGTAATTTGTCTTCTTCCAGTGTAAAAAAAAAAAAAAATCTGACCGTTAAATGTGTATTAATATGCATCAGAATAGTTAGTAGTAATTTATTAATATGTTTCTTGGGAAAAATACTTTTTAAAATATTTTATTTACTTATTTGAGAGAGAGTGAGAGAGAGCATAAGAGCAGGGAATGGGGCAGAGGGGGAGGGGCAAAGGAAAAGCTAGAGAATCCCAAGCAGAACCTGAGATGAGCATGGAGCTGGACATGGGTCTTGATCTCACAACCCTGAGACCATGACCTGAGCTGAAACCAAGAGTCTGACACTTAACTGACTGAGCCACCCAGGTGCCCCAAGGGAAAAATACTTCTGAGATGCCTATAACAAACTCTCAATGAAAGAAGAACCATAGTTGGCATGGCTGGTATAATTTAAAGTACATTCCCAACTTAATTCAAAATTAAATATAACTAGGAAACTTGTAAACATTTTAGATTTTTCAGATTCAGTAAGGTAACAGAGAGAAAAGCATATCATAATTCTTATTTCCTATATTATGCATACTTCATTCCCTTTATAACCATGATGGGCATAATTATCTTACTATCTAGAATGCAAAGGGGGATTTAGACAACAACCAACATCATACATGATTTTTTAAAAAGCATCTTTATTTATATCATTTTATTGTTGGGGCCTGAATAAATTTCTTCAAAGAGGTCTGCATCCTAATCCCCAGAACATATGACCGTAGTACCTTAAGTTTAGAATAACTTTTCAGACGTGATTATCTCGAGATAAGGGATTATCCTGGATTATCCAAAATGACCCAGTATAATTATAAGCATCCTTATAATAGGGAGGCAGAAGGTCAGAGAAGGTAGAAGATGCAATTTGGTGGCTTTGAAGAGGAAAGAAGAGGTCATAAGCCAAAGAATAGTGTGGCTTCCAGAAGCTAAAAAAGACAAGAAAATGCAATCTTTCATGAAGCCTCCAGAAGGAATAGAGCCCTGCCAACACCTTGTTTTTAAGCATTTGACTTCCAAATCTATACAATCATATGTGTTTTAAGTTTGTGGTAATCTGCTACAGCAGGAATAGGAAACTATCAGTTATTTTAATATTACTTGATTACTTTTAAATTTTGTGTCTATAATTTATGAATAGGAAACTATTTTGGAATGCACATCTTCTACAAAAGGTATGATTTTAAAGATGAAATATTGAAAAATCTACTTGGGCCAATATGAGCAAAGAATTGGGTATTAATTTATTCATTGGTAAACTAAAGGTTGAAATTTTTAATATTTTCACTTTTTCTAATTCAGAATTTACATTAGCAGTTATTTGTAAATGCCATGAAATCCTAACACAATACTCATGGACAAAAGTCTGTGCTCTGGAGTAGAGAGGCTCAGGTTTGAATTCAGCCTTCACCTGCAAGCCTAGACAATCACACCCCTTAGTATCTACATTCATACGTGAAATGAGTGTAACCCTCCCTAGGGTGTTTTAAGCATTAAATTAAAGAAGTATTTAAAAAGGTGCTGGCCATATATTAAGCTCAATAAATTATAAGGATGACAACGCTGACAATGAAGACATTAAAAACAAGACGACAGACCCTAATGGAGCTGTGTATTTTAAGACCTATGTCACCACACTGAGATTCAACTTAATTACAGTTTCAGCTGTCCCAGGCAATGGAATCTTAAACCAGACTATCAGGATTAATCAGCATTATTAGGTCATCTGCCTGACAGACCCCTGCCATCCAGGACAAGGAAAATAACCTTGCAATAACCAAACCATTTTATAGCCTAGTAGATCTTCCTTGGTCCTGCTCCCTTCTGCCTAGATTTTTTGTGTTGTCTAGTTCCCGGAAGCTCCTTTCTAATCTGATAGATTGCATGCTGGCCAATTCTTGAATCCTTGAATAAAGCCAGTGAGATCTTTAAAATTGACTCCGTTTTTTTTTTTTTTAAACAAAGGATTATGATGAATATAATGATGATTTCCTGCTGTCAATACTGACTGGAATCCTAACTCTGAAGTCCCCACAGAGGCCCCATTTTAATATTTGGGGGATCTAATGCGTAGACACAACTTTTAAAAAGTATCAGTCAGGTCAGTACATAAATGGCAGAAGGCAACCCAACTCCAAGAATGGCTTAGCTGGTACGTGCAGTGGCAGTGATGAGGGTGGGTAGTGGGGGAGGGGAGAGGCCAGAAGCAGAGGCACAGAAAAGTTAAGTGATTTGACAAGTTTATTGAAAACCAGCATGGAACACAGATCTAAGGAACTAGACTCAAATGAAAGAGTAATGAGTTAATTGCTACTGAAGGCAAAAATAAAATTATTAAATGGGGGGGTGGGGGGAGGACTTTGGTGCACGAAGCCAGAATTCATTTAAATAATTTTTGAATACAAACAAGCCTTTAAAACTTTCATTTCGTCTTATTTTTGTGGAAAAATGCTATTTTAGTCATTTTATGCAAAACAATTCTCAATGAAGATTGGCTGCTGAAATCCAAATTTTGTTATTTAAGTCTATATTCCCAATAAGCACTTAGTGCTGACAAGCTCTTCACAAGGCGATAACAGAAAATTAGCCAAGAATTTGGAGAGTGTTCATGTCTCCTTCCTGTTCCTCCCCCATACAGTCACAAAATCTATGGCTATACACTTAAGCTTAAGTCATTAAAGCTTCCAATAAATCATTTTTATTATAATATTTTCTGAAACACTGGGTAAAAAATTTAGCTTGTCCTAAAATGTTTTTCTATAGCAAACTCTAAAGATTCTATTTTAGCTCTCCTCACTGATTTCTCAAAACACTTAAAGCTCAAATTCTGTTAAGCATCTATGCCTGACATTTTCTTCCAAAAGGAAATTAGGAGTAATCAATCATGATGGCCTGAGGGAGTTTCCAGTGAAAAGAGCTATTTGAATATCTGACTTGTAGGCTTCACTTCCTAATTTGTTATGAATATGCATTTCTCTCTTTATGAAATGAGAACTTAAAAAAAAAAAAAACAACACTGGGCATAAGCCTTTAGTACAAAAACTACTTTTAAAAGACCCATGCTCTATTTTGACCTCATATTTAAGAAAACAAGCAAGAAGCATACTGGTTACTATCTATAATCAGCTATTTTTCCTAGTTTTTTTAAATTTTGTTTTCTTTAGTTTGTATTAGTACTATTTAAGTCCAAAATATTAAAGCGGTGCTTTTTATAGCTTTCTTTTTAAAAGGTATTCAGCAGCTATTACCACACAATATTACATATATGGAATTTGTAGCTTCTGTCAAAATTTAAAAGTATACATGTAGTTACTTTGGCAAAATAGTTTTGGTAGAATAGTGAGAAGCCTTTAATGTTTTATTTATAAGACGTTATGTTTTGCATTTTTATAATGAGCAAATCATATTTATCACTTTTTTAAAAAGGACTTTCTACAGGAAAAAAAGCAGTGAAATATTCATCTGATTTTTCCTTTTTTTAAACCAGTTTCCAACCTTCAAATAGTTTGCTAGTTTTCTGTGAATCTTTTGAATCATAAGATTAAAAACAAATACTGTCTCTGATTTAAAATTGATTTGGCAATATTGGCTTGATGCAATTTTCACAACTTCCCAATAAAATAAACATAAAGGTAAAGAAAAGATGAAAACCTAGAACACCATTGTAACTGTAGTCTTTAAGTTTCAAATATGGATGTTTTCCTCTGAAATATGGACTATTGTAACAAAATTAAGAAACGTAACTGCTGATGAACATATGCTATACTCATGAGATACTGTGAAGGGATATACTCTATCCCTCCTGCCTGCTATTCATCTGGGTTTACAAACTCCGGTTTTTCTTCCCACCAGGAAATTGAGTAATCACCATCTACTATATTGCTGCTGTTGTTTAAGGCAGCCTAAGTGTTATTTCCATACCCTCAATCTCTGATAACGGTATTTATTTTTCAACATCCAGAAAAAGACTGACACCCCCCCCCACACACACACAGTTTGTCTCAAAGTAAATAGGCACCTCTATGTTGTTACACGCTTGCAGACTTAATCCCACAAGTATACAGCCCAGTAAGAATATCAAGGGGGGGCCCCTGGGTGGCTCAGCCATTAAGCGTCTGCCTTTGGCTCAGGTCATGATCCCAGGGTCTTGGGATTGAGCCCCGCATCGGGCTCTCTGCTTGGCGGGAAGCCTGCTTCTCCCTCTCCCACTCCCCCTGCTTATGTTCCCTCTCTCTGTCTGTCAAATAAATAAATAAAATCTTAAAAAAAGAAAAAAAGAATGTCAAGACAGGAGAAACAAATTTAATGTTGTTCATGTTTTTGGAGTATCAAAAAGCTAGGGAGTAGTGCTAAGAAAAGATTCAATTCACTAGAATCCCAGTCAACTAAACCCTGCCATTCTCTGGGAATAGGAGAAGTAGCTAAGCACGTTTACCCAACGCGTAGATAAAAATCTTTATAGTGAAGAAATATCAAGTCAAGGCAATCTACATGGTTCGCTTATTGACAAATACCTTTCTAGACAGAAATTTATATATATATATATATATAGATATATACAGATATAGATATAGATATCTATATATACACACACGATATATATATATATATATATACATTTTATATACAAGATACACATATTTACTACAAAGTCCAGATGAATATCTTAGAAAATTATCAGACATTTTCAATAGAATTTAAGGGGAGAAAACACAGAACTTTTATTTAACAAGAGGAAAAAAATGGTAACATTAACATGACTAAAATGGAGATAGAGGTAATAAGAAAAATACAGAGACAAAATTAATTAGAATTTAAAGATTAGGGATAGGTGCTAAATTTATACTCTAGATTTTTTTAAAAAAACATGAAGAACAAAGTTTAAAAGTCATCACTGAATGAATAGGAAAAAGTGAAACTTAAAGATATTTTTAAAAGGTGATAAATAGAATGTAGAGACAACATAAGTCCAAGTCATGATTTACTGATGTATTTGAAGGAAAAAGAAAACAACTAGTAAAATGGAATTTAAGTATTGATGTATTCACTGGAATCCAGTAAATATGTATGAATTATAAAAGTAAAGGCAGGTTAAACAGACAGCTTCAAAGAAAGAAAATTACAACTAGTCTTCCCTCTCAGAAAAACTAAATTCCAGATGACAATATAAGAAATGCCAATAGATTTTTAGGAACAATTTGGTAACCCAATAATTTTAGACCCAACTTGCTCTGTTGTCCACTAGTGACCACGTAAAAGCAGCAAAAAATATCTTCATATCTGGAAGATCTCAAAAAATTGTCTTCTTATTCCTTCTTGGAGAAAATACTTTTGAACAAGACATGTATATAAGACATCTGAAATATAAGTCAAAATTAGCTAGCGCATGATTAATTTTTTTTAATACTTGTTTCAGGGGTGCCTGATTGGCTCAGTTGGTTAAGCATCTGACTCTTGATTTTGG
The DNA here is from genome assembly GCF_023065955.2 of Ursus arctos. Taxonomy (NCBI): domain Eukaryota; kingdom Metazoa; phylum Chordata; class Mammalia; order Carnivora; family Ursidae; genus Ursus; species Ursus arctos. The sequence continues at coordinate 92,605,800 of NW_026622985.1, read as the reverse complement.
CTCAGATTATGACCTCAGGGTCCTGAGATCAAGCCCTGCCTTGGGGTCCATGCTGCGTGTGGAGGGAGAGAATTTTCTCTCCCCCTCCCTTCTGCCCCTCTCCCACTGCACAATAAATAAACAAACAAAACACTTGCTTCATTTCCTATAGAGCCATCAGAAATACATCCTAAACTCAACAAGGTGCTGTCAAACCTCATTCGTTCACCAATAGCCTCCAAAAGTATAGTTTCTCATTGCCTGCACGATGCAGGCAATGGCTGGCATTCTCAGTCGGATGGATGTAGAGAAGACACAAAAAGCAAGCAGTAGATACAAAAATAAATAAATAAAAATAAATCGTGTAATACGTTGGAGAATAAGGAGTGTTGTAAAGCCAAAAGAGCAGAATTGGAGGGGACGTGTCAGAAAATGTAGGGGTGGGTCAGTTGCAAAGTAAAGACGGAGAAGTCACAACGATTTGAACATACAGGGATGTGCAGGTAAAGAAAGACTTTAAACTTATTATTAGTCATTACTGCTACTATTACTACTATATGCTTCTGCTGCCATTAGTATTACTACCATCATTATTACTGCTGTTCCTGCTGCTGCTGACACGGTTCCTAATGATATAATTACCATTTATGAAGCATTCCCTATGTTCTCATACATTGCAATGTGTGCTTTGCACAGTTAATGCTCACAGTCTTATAAAGCTGTTACTATTATTTTCCATTTTATAGATATCTAAACCAGGACTCAGATTTTTATCAAGTTACTCAGTCTTTTAAGTCTTTCACATTGACTGAAGATTAAAATCACCACATTTTCATGTGATTTTTAAAACTTCATTAAATTACCTTGTAATTAGACATGAGAAACACCTCTGGAAAGCCTTTAAGGCAGCATAGGCAAACAGATTCATAATTCTCTTTAAATATAATTATCCTGATTTAAGTTAAAATGCAGACCTTCAGAAAGTAAATATACCCAAATGTTAACTTACCTCTTACGACTAAAGTGACTTTTACTTACCCAATTTTACTTGGTGTTGTCTTAATTTTAAGGGTTATATGTCTTAACATGAAACACAGGTAAAGAAAAAGCATTGAAGATAGCCCACAGATCTAAGAAATCCCACAAAACATTTACAACTGGTACATAAAACATCTTGAAAAACGCCGCCTCTAGCCTTTGCCCAGTTTTGCTTGCAGTGCAGAGGAGCAATAATGAAATTTAACTTCAATCGGCAGAGAAAAAAAACTTATTTTCGTTTCATGATCAGGTTGACTATTGGGACCAATTTTTGACATCTTCTATTGGTGGTTAAATTCCAAGGACGGCTTTGGTCGTCACAGTGATTCTGAAATGTTCATGAGGTTACAAGGATTCGCTTAGCAGTGACTGACAATATGGGATATTTAGAGGCAAGTGTGCCCATTCGGATGGATACTCAGCCCAAATTCCCTTGGACCCCTTCACTATTTCTTGGTACCTCTTCCTGGCTTCATGCTTTTGTCTCCAAAGCCCTGCAGGTGCCAGGCTTCTCGTGAAGAATTCCCTTGGGCTACAGGAGCTGTCTGTGAACTAAGAACTGGAAACAACTGGGAGTTTGCATTCGTGCCCCCACCTCAGAAGCCCTCAGCCAGTAGCAGACCAGAGTAGAAGAGACACACATATGTGTGTGTGTGTGTGTGTGTGTGTGTGTGTATACACACATATATGTATGTATTTTTGTCAATGCTTACACAAGTTTTGCAAGCCCCTGATGTGACTTTTCTTTCTGAACCTCAACCTGCAGGGTTCAGACTTGCTTAAATTGGTAGTTTTTCTTAATGGCTTAAAACCACAGAACACCTTTTCATGGGGCTACCTGTTCTTGGACCATCTACTTCTGATACCTGATCACAGAACACAACTCATGTTCTTGCCAATGATGAGAAGGGAAGGCAGTCCCACTTTCAGACAGAACTCCTGCCATCTCCTGACTTCCCCCCCCACCCCATAAATATGCAAAGATGTTCCCTACCTTACAAAAAAAGGAATCCAATACCAATTAAAACCTTGACACTGTCAAAGTAGAATTTTCAAATTTTCAAAACATAATTCTGATGTAAATGAGCAGTGAAGTGGCAACAAATTTTATTTAAGTCGTAATGAGAACATAACAGGGAAACAAATCCAGTCCAAAAGGAAATTCCAAAAATCTGAATTTCATATTCAGTGGGAAAAACATGTTTATGTAAGATACCTATATTAGACAAAAGTGGTCAATGTCCTACGTGGGGGGAAAACGCATACTTTTCAGGGTTATTTTTTCTATTGGACAATAAAAGTAACTATTTCATCAGTTACATATAAATTTACCTCTGAATTTATAGAGTTGCAAAATATCAATAATATGCATTTCCTAAGACCGTTTTAAGACAATATGTATAATCAGTAAATAGCAAGTCAAATAAATTTACGTATCTCTAGGTTCAGATGACCTATATGTGAGTCACCCTATAGCTGGATTTGTCAGGCAATGCCTAAGATTAAATTAAGAAGTCATCCATATTTTTCCCCCATTTCCATCTTTTGGATAAGTATCTTTAACTCAAACTCATGCTGTCCTTTTTCACTGACAAATTTCTCTTCAAATTTTACCAGATCTATTGTACTTGTTTTGTCATGACTGTACTCATTTTTTATGATTTTATATTAGACCAATGTCCTCTAACACTAAAAACCCCAAACCAGGATATTAGCAATGATTCCAAAGACTCCAAATACAAATGCTTCTTCTGTAAAGGCTTTATTCTTTGTTAATGGTTAACCATTTGGTAGTACTCTTCATTTCCTTCCTGAAAATCCTGCCCCCCACTCCCCTGCACCTTTTCATGGCATTGCACACACCATCCTTCTTTCTTAGAGCGCTTTTTCTCATCCACATTTTGTATTTAATTACCCCCATAGATTTAGCATTCAAAGCTGGGACCTCATAATTCAAAAATCTTTGTTCTCCAAAATCTTCTCCTAAAAAATTCATTTGTTCAATATTTTTTTAAAGATTTATTTATTTGAAAGAGAAAGGGATAATGAGAGAGAACACAAGCAGGGGGGAGAGGGAGAAGCAGACTTCCTGAGCAGGGAGCCCCATGTAGGGCTTGATCCCAGGACCCTGAGATCACAACCTGAGCCAAAGGCAGCCGCTTAACCAACTGAGCCACCCAGGCGCCCCTTTTCTCAATATTTAAAGTATAATTTCTATAAGAAATCTGAGGCCAATTTATTCTAACTTAGGGGTCAGAATTTTACTAGCAACTGGCAACTAGATGTTCTTATTTGCTACCATTACCCAAGTTCAAAGAACGTAAAGTGAGAAGTCATCTTAGAGGCCCACTGCCCCCATAGTTCCCATCTTCTATTAATCCCAAGTCGGGGTGTCTAAAATTTTACTGTAAGCATTACCTCTTTCCTTTCCTTCATTTGCACATCCAGTTGTTAGAAACCCTATTAGCTAAAACACACAGCTTTGAGTTTGTGATGCCTCTCGCATCATTTTATTCACTCTACCAATGCATGCATCTTCCTCCTTCCCACTCGACTATGACCTAGCTTGCCGGCTTGTTTTGCTGAAGGCAGACTCATTCTCTCTCACCTAGCCAGACTGAACAGCTTAAAATATGACTTTCATAATGCCTCTGTTTAAAAGCTTTCCTAAGGCCTTTTGAGATGATAAAATTCATGCTCCAATTTTAAGGCTATCCGTGATTGGACCCTGACCTACCTTTCTGACATTAATATCTTCTTAATACAATGTCATTGTTTGTCCATCCACTATCCTCCAGTACCCTCTGCCCTGGTAACTTAGCTCAGGCCCCCACATCCCTTCGTGGAATGCCTGTTTCCTCTTCAGCTCATGTGCAACATTTAGATGGAGGCACACCTTTAGTCGAGGGAAACACCATCAAATTCCTGTGCACTTTGGCATCAGTATCCATGGATTGTGTACTGCAGCAAGGGGTTGATGGTTAAAACTCTCTCATGAAATCACTCACCTTTTCCTTCAACAGAAATAGTTAAGGCCTACTCTGTGTGCTGAAATACAGTAGTGTGTGAACGAGACAAATTCCCACCCTCATGGAATTTGTATTAATAATAATAGGAGCCAAGGAATATTAATGAAGTTCTATGCATTAAAAACAACAGACAGACAGACACACACTTAGGGGGAGGTGGGACATCTGAGCTGAAATCTGAGGCCGAGGAGCCATCGGACTGTGCAGATGACCAGGCGAGAACGGATGAAGATCTCAACTAACAGCCATACTGGAGGGGGACTCAATGCCAGGATTTTCAAGATCATCTGAAGGCAGAGTTGTAATTGTCTAACGGAATGGATCAAAGTCGGGGGTAAAGAAAAGTTTCAAGGCTGGTTCAAGGTTTTTATTTGAGAAACAAGTAGAATAAAGACCCAGTTAAAAAGGGAATAGGGGAGACTCAAAGAATGGGCAGTTATCTGCAGGAAAACGGCAACTTGTTTTGAAAATGTTTACTTTGGATATTCCTATTCTCCATCTAAGCGGGAGCGAGGATTCGTCAGGTTGCTGTGCAAGCAGAGCTGAGGGAAGAGGTCTCTGCTGGAGACAATTCGGGAGACGTCAGCATGCAGAGGAGAGAAGGTAGGGGCAAAGAAGACATCATCCCAGACTGATACTCTGAGCACTCCAATGGTTGGAGAGAACGGGTCAAGGCAACTGAGAAAGACAAGCTAATGAGGTACAGAGTGTGAAGAGAGTTGTGTCGGAAGCCCACTGAAAGTTTTTCAGAAGAAGAGCAGAGTGGTTTCCAGCAAGATCCTGACTAATGTAATATTGATGGCTCCAGGTTCCTTGAATAGTTTTCTGACCCCCTGCCACCTCCTCCTCAGTGCCTTTCACAGAACACGCATTCAGTCCGCCATCATTAGCCGTCTCCTTTCATCACTGCTGCATCGTGTTGCACGTAAAGATTTAGAGCGACAAGTCTCCTAGTACAAGTACAGTGCTGGCCTATCTCAGGAGTAAATTGGAGGCACTAAGTCCAATACATGCTCTAAAAGTTCTTCTATTCGTATAAATCCTTCAGGTACGATGCCCATTTCCAAGACCAAAGTGACTGTGGCTAAGTGACTATAGATATTCATTTCAGTCTATCTTTTATTCATGTTAGCTACAGTCACATTTACAGTGTGAGGCACCTATTACTTCCATATGCCTCCCAAGAGGAGGGGGAAATGTTACTAAATAAATCAGTATATATATATTAAGTGCCAAGGAGTATCCCATGTGAACTTTTTTTTTTCTTTAGGACTTCATATCCAAAACCAATCTACTATTTCTACAAAAAAACAAGAGGAAAAAAATGAGCTTTTAAACATTCCCATCATTTCCACATGAAAATGCTCCATTATCGGATGTTCACAATAACCCCAAGTCGATAGAAGACCGTGGGTGGCCTAATAGAATCCATTCCCCTGTAAGACGCAGACACATTCTGGTTTCAATCTCTTACTTTTCAGGGTTTCAGCAGAGTCACTATTTAAAATGTACCTGAGGAATGGACCAAACTTTTTCTCTGCCTGACTCCTTACAGGCCCAATGACCTTTATAAATGACAGCAGAACTCTGTTGAATGAAAGATGAAGGCAAAGAGGAAAACATTAAGATATTTTGTCCTACTTTTTTGTGACTTGTTGAAAATAATCATGGGGCCTATTTGTCACACTGGAGCTTTGTCTCTTTCCCCCCGTAGCAGCTGACAGACTCAATGAAAAAAGTCTAAGCAAAGATGAATTGGCAGCAGCATCATTTTTGCTCTGTCTCTTGGTCTTTCTAATTTTGCCTCAGATGAAATATATACACAATATCAAGTCTGTTAAGTGAAGAAACATCTATAGGGAGAAGGAGAGTAACCAAGCCCTTTCTCAGTATAGAAAACAGCTATTAAACAATATCTGTCTCCTTCGCTTTCATAGTCCAGTTATACCCCAAATCTTTATATCCACAAAATGAAAATGTGTTTTCCTTTAGAAAAGACAAATGACAGATGGTCCAGGGAGGCAGAGGATTGAGAGGAAATGAAAGGGAGGAACAGAGAACTCAGGTTAAATAAATACTAACAACCATAAACTGAGTTAAGGGAAAAGACTGTACTCTACAAGACACTGTCAGGATGAAATGTTTTGAGGTAAATAGAAAAATTCACTCAAGAAATAATATGGCCTGGAAAATAACTGAAAATGATGACATAGGATTGCACTGCATAATTTAGAGCTAAAGGAAATGTTTGAGGTTCACTGAGTTATCTTGGTGTCAGGATCCCTTCTGCAGTCTCCTTGACAGTCACCGAGTCCCTCCTGGAACAAACTGGAACGGAGAATTTCTTTTTCAAGATGTCCAGTCCTTTTGTTGGACACTTTTTCTTTATTTCTGATTAATGTAACTTCCATTTCTCAGTCCTAATCAAACTATTTTGTGCTGCTCAGGTAACTTACGTGTTTATTCCCTATTTTTGGTGAGAAATGTCTTCCAAGTTTGACTCTCACTCTCGGTTAAATAATCTTGTGTCTTTTGCTCTGCTTTTAGGTTATAATTTAACCCTATGACTATGTTACATTGTTGCAAGACCCTTATTGTATTTCTCAAGCTTCTGTTATTTATTGTTTTTAAAAATATTATACCAATATTCATAATTCACCTTGGTTTGTATAGCAGCTAATTGCCCTATTACTTTTAAGCAGGAATGGTTGATTCATATTGAATATGTTTAAATAACCCACTAAGCTTTTGTCTTTTCTCTTTGCTCTCCCATGAACCACTACTCAGTTGATCAGATTTCCTGATCAACTTTAGCAGCTGGGTTACTAAAACTAAGTGAGAGTTAAATTTCGTGAAATTTGACATGGCTAAGTATCTGATACCAGCCAGTAAAATATGAGAAGTGACATTTTTTATTTCTGTGCAGAACTATGTGAGAACCAGGATGTAATCTTCTTTCCTTCCTCCACTCCCTAGCTATTATAACGTGTTCTTATAATATTGCAATAAGTTCAGGTAGCTTTGAATGAAGAGTCCCCACCAGTAGGACACCTGCCCTGCACCATCCATAGGGGAGAAAAACTGGTTTTCTTTTCCTGCTGCATAGCCCATCTTATCCCAGCTGATCACATCAGTAAATTAGAATCAATATAGAAATTCCCTATTTGGGGTAATCCATATGTGAGTCAGCCCCATTCAGACCATCACTAAGCAGAATAGTAGTTTTTGTGACACCATATCCAGCTAATACATAAATATTTCATAGGCCTATCCATTCCCCAATTCATGCCAGGGCCATTCATTATCCATAGGAAGATATTAGTTTAGTGGACAAAGAATTAACAATTTCTCAAATTCCCAAAGGTATTTGTGAACCAAAAAAAAGAAAAAAAATTAAGATATTCTAGAACAAACTATGTCAGATTAAGTAGGATTTGAAACCTGGATTCCAGGAAAAGATTTGAAAAGCACACGGCCTATCCGAACTGTTAGGTCACCCTGCCTGAGTGATAGAGCGGGAGATATATAGAGAAAAACATAAGGGCTTCTCTTCTAATTCTATCAGAAGGACCAAACATAAAAATAACTCCTCATATGCCTATTATCTTCATTAAATAAAAACAACTACAGGTAGCAAGGGACAGTAAATGGAAAACACTGGATTTAATTCCTAAATTATGATGCATGCAACTATTTTGCCTTCTATTTACGTATTTGCTGTAGCGTTAGGAATAAAAGGAAAATATTTTATCATTTAGGTTTTCCATGGGCTCCCCAGTCTTATTATCTTACACATGGTCTCAAGTTCTTGAATTATAAGTAATTTTAACTTCAGGAAGATCATCATTAACAAACTCAAAAGGGAAAGTATATTATTCTTCCTTTGTGGTTGATTCTAGGAATAAAAATACCAATCAATAGGAAAATATTTAATAGCATATTTCTAATATTTAAAAAGCAATTCAAATTCCAACAAATAATTGACAGAATTTTGAGAACCATATGCTGTCACTTAACTGTTAGAAAGAAACATTACCTTGAGCATCATGATAGTGTAAGTTGTTCCCTTTGTCCCTCCCCTTCCATTTAGAGCTAGTAGGACATCTGCAACCCAACAAAGGTACTCTGCACAGCACATCAGGACACCAGGGATATAGATGCATGTGTCCAGTTAAACCTAACCTGGGAGGAGAGGGGGTTGCAGACATGGGGCAGGGTGGGGGAGGTTCTGCCAATATGGGAGGAGGGGGATCACAGAGGCACCCGCCATCCCGTCTGGTGATCCCAAGGGCAGAGATGCTGGCACCCCTCTGGCAGAGGGGTGGAGGGTGGAAAGTGGGGAGGGAAAGTCTATGTAGCTTTGTAGGCAGCAGGTGGAGGGTCCTGTTGCACCTCAGCAGTGCCTGGTCTATGAGGAGAGACATCCTCACTGCAGGGGTGGCAGAGGGGTGGGGATGAAATGAAGGGGAAGGAGACAAGGAGAAACACATTACCTGCTGCCTGCACATGGAGCTCAGCCAGAGGACCGTCCACGACTCCCTCACTAAAGGATTCCCCTACCAGGCCATGGGCACATCTAAAGCCCTAAGGGCCAAGTACACACCTCCCTGACTCTGTTGCTACCCCCCACCTTTTTTTTCTCTTTTTCAGTGTGAGTTCCCAAACAGCCACGGAGCCTCTCCGTTAGGAGTAACGAAAAACTTGTGGTATAGAGCCACCTGCTGTAAAACAAAAGAACAGCCTCTAACTGACAACCTGTTGGACCTTTAGAATCAAAGTCAACAAAACTCCATCTAAATAAATGTGTGTTCGCTACTCTAAGGTGCAAGGGGAGGCACATGTCAAACACCATGAAAAATCATAGTAATATGATTGCACACACAAAAATAATCCTCTAGAAACTGAACTCAAACTCATGGAAGATTGTGATATGACAAAGAATTCAAAATAACTGTTACAATAAAAAAGTTCAATGAGCTACATGAAAACTCAGAAAGGCAATTCAATGAGCTCACAAAGTTACTGAAGGGATAATTTACCCAAGAAATTTAAATTCTAAAAACTAAAGTTCTAGGGCTTAAGAACTCAATAAATGAGAAGAAGAATGCATTCAAAAGCAACAGAAATAGAGCAGACCAGATGAAAGAGAGAATAAGCTATCTAGAAGTTAAAAATCTAGAAATGATTCAGGTAGAAGAGAGAAAAATAAGATAGAAAAAAAAGTTAAAAAAAAAGTAAAGGAATCCCATAAAAGATATGAGACTCCATTAGAAACGCCAACATAATAACAGGAACAGGAGAAAAGAGAGGGGGACAGAGGTCTTAAAGAAATAACAGCTGAGAATTTCCCAAATCTGAGGAAAGAACTGGACATGCAAGCCCACAAAACTCCTAGATTACCTTACCATCTAAATGCAAAAGATCTTCTCCAAGATACATTATAATGAAGCTGCCAAAGTCAATGATAAAGAAATATTAAGGGCAGCCAAAGGAAAAAAGTAAGTAACCTACAAAGAGACCCCCATTAGTCTATCAGCAGATTTCTCAGCAGAAACTCTACAATCTGGAAGACAGTAGAATGACACAGTCAAAACATTAAACACACACACACACACACACACACACACACACACACACACTTCTAGCCAAGAAGACACTATCCAGCATAGTTATCCTTCAGGTATGAGGGAGAAATAAAGGCTTTCCCAAACAAAAGGTGAGGGAGCTCAGGGCGCCTGGGTGGCTCAGCTGTAAGGTGTCTGCCTTCAGCTCAGGGCATGATCCCAGGGTGGGATGGAGCCCCACATCAGGCTCCTCCACTGGGAGTCTGCTTCTTCCTCTCCCACTCCCCCTGCTTGTGTTCCCTCTTTCACTGTCTGTCTGTCTCTGTCAAATAAGTAAACAAAATCTTTAAAAAAAATTTTTTTAAAAAGCTGAGGGAGCTCATTAGCACTAAACCTGCTTTACAAGAAATGTTGAAAAGAGATCTTCTACCTAAAATAAAAAGACAAAAAGTACACAAAACTCTAAGTAAGGTGACAATAGAATCAGAAAAGCATAACTGTTTTAGAATAGGTTGTTAAACACTTATAGCACAAGGGTTAAAGGGGAAAAAAAACCACATTAAACTATAGCTACTACAATTTGGTCATGAACTCACAACATAAAAATGGATAACTTGTGACAGCAAAAACATAAAAGGAGAGGAAGGGAAATAATGGAACGTGTATGGGCAAATGAGGATCAGTTGCTATCAGCAGAAAAAAAGATTATTTTATCTATGAAACACATTATGCAAACCTCATGGTAACCACAAAACAAAAATTTAAAGCAGAAACATGAAACAAAATGAAAAAGGGAAACTGAGCAAATCATCATAGAAAACAACTAACTTTAAAAAGTATACAAACAGGGTGCCTGGGTGTCTCAGTTGATTAAGCATCTGCCTTCAGCTCAGGTAACGGTCTCAGGGTCTTGGGATCAAGCCCAGCATGGGTCTCCTCTGCTCAGGAAGGAGGCTTCTTCTCCCTCCTACTCTCCCTCTGTGCTCTCTCTCACGCTCTCTCTCACAAATAAATAAAAATCTTATTTAAAAAAAAGGTAGACAAACACAGGAAAGGCAATGGAGATACAAAACAACCAGAAAACAAAAGATAAAATGACAGTAGTAAGTCCTCACATATCAATAAATATAAATGTAAATGGATTGCACTTACCAAAAGGCACTGAGTGGCTGGCTGAATTAAAAAACAAGACCCCACTAACGCTGCCTTCAGGAGACCCATTTCAGCCTTAAGGCACACATGGGCTCAAAGTGAAGGGGTAGAAAATGATACTCCAAGCAAATGAAAATGTGTGTAGCCATACTTTTATTAGACAAAATAGACATCAAGCCATAAACGGTAACAAGAGACAAAAAGGTCACTATGTAATGATAAAAAGATCAATACATCAAGAAGATATATCAATATATATGCTTCCAAAACCTGAGCCCTGAAATATACTAAGCAAATACTAACAGATATTAATGGAGAAATAGACAACAATACAATAACAGCAGGGGAATTCAATAACCCACTATCAGCAATGAATAGATCACCCAAGACAGAAAATCAACAAGCAAATGTTGGAATTGAACCACACTTCAGAACAAATGGACTTGACATGTATGGAACATCCCATCCAACAGCAGCAGAATACACATTCTCAAGTGCACATGGAACATTATCCAGGATAGGTCATATAACGGGCCACAAAACAAGTATTAGCAAATTTAAGCAAACTTAAATCATACCAACTGTCTTCTCTGACCACAATGCTATGAAATTAGAAATCAACATCAAGAAGAAAGTGGGTAGATCCACAAATATGTGGAAACTAAACACACTTCTAAACAACCAACAAAGAATAAAAAGAGAAAAAGTTACCTTGAAACAAATGAAAATGAGAATAAAACATACCAAATTTTGTGGGATATAACATAAGCAGTTTGAGAGCAAAGTTTATGGAAATAAATGCATGTATTAATAAATTAGATCTCAAACAACCTAACTTTATGCCTTCTAACTTAACACCTCAAGGAATTAGAATAACCAATTAAGCCTAATGTTAGCAGAAGGAAGGAAATAAAAAATCAGAACAGAAATAAATGAGACTAACAATTATTAAAGAAAAAAAAAATCAACAAAACTGAAAGCTGTTTCTTTAAAAAGTAAAACTGACAAAGCTTTAGCTAGACTAAGGGAAAAAAAGATGGCTCAAACAAAGTTTTATATGAAAGAGTTGACATTAAACTGATACTACAAAAAGACAGCAATTTTAAAAGACTATTATGAACAAATATATGCCAAAAAATTACATAACCTAGAAGAAATGGATCCATTTCTAGAAACACACAACCTACCAAGAATGAATCAAGAAGAAATAGAAAATCTGAACAGATGAATAACAAGTCAAAGATTGAGTCAGTAATAAAAAAAAAAAAAATCTCCCAATATAGAAAACTCCAGGGCCTGACAGCTTGACTGGTAAATTCTACCAAACATTTCAAAAATTAACATCAATCCCCCTCAAACTCTTCCACAAGATTGAGGAAGATGGCACACTTCCAAACTCACACAAAGCCAGCATTACCTTGATACCAAAACCAGTTAAGAATATGGCAAGAAAACTATACAGGCCAATTCCCTGATGACTATAGATGCAAAAATTCTCAACAAAATATTAGCAAACCAAATTCAAGAACACATTAAAAAGATGATACACCATGACCAAGTGGGATTTATTTCTGGGATGCAAAGATGATTCAAAACACAGAAATCAATAAATATAATTCATTACATCAACAAAATAAAAGATAAAAATCACATGATTATCACAACAGACACAGAAATAGTATTTGAAAAAATGCAACATCCTTTCATGATAAAAACCCTTAACAGATTGGGTATAGTAGGAACATACTTCAACACAATAAGGACCATATATGACAAACCCACAGCTAGTATTATATTCAATGGAGAAAAATTGAAAGATTTCCTCTCAGATCAGGAACACAACAAGGTTGCCCACTCTCACCATTCCCATTCAAAATAGAAGTCCTAGCTAGAGCAATTAGGCAAGACAAAGAAATAAAAGTCATCCAAATAAGGAAGGAAGAAGCAAAACTGTCACCACTTGCCAATGACATGATCTTACACAGAAAAAATCCCGGAGACAATACAAAAAGTGTTGAAATTAATTATTTCACTATATTAGTTTACAAAATCAACTTACAGAAATTAGTACATTGACAATAATGAAACATAAGACTGAAAATAAACGATCCCATTCATGATTACATAAAAACAACAGAATGCTTAAAAATAAATTTAACCAGAGGTACTTGAGTGGCCCAGTTGGTTGAGACTCTGACTCTGATTTCAGCTCAGGTCATGATCTCAGAGTTGTAGGACTGAGCCCCATGTTGAGCTCTGTGCTCAGCAGAGTCTAAGATTCTCATTCTCTCTTTTTCTTTCTCTCTCTATCTCTTTCCTTCCCTCCCTCCCTCTGCATTTCCCCTGCTCATGCTCTCTCACTCTCTCTCTAAAATAAATAAATCTTAAAAAAAAAAAAAATTTAACCAGGAAGTGAAAAATCCACACAATGAAAATCACAAGACTTTGCTGTAAGAAATTAATGAAGACACAAACAAATGGAAAGACAGTCCATGTTCATGGGTTGGAAGAATATTGTTAAAACGGTCACACTACCCAAAGCCATCTATAGATTCAATTCAGTATCCATCAAAACAATAGAAACATTCTTCACAGAAATAGAAGAAACAATCTTAAAATTTGTATGGAACCACAGAAGATCGTGAATATCCAACGCAATTCTGAGAAAAAGAACAAAACAGAAGTATCACACTTCCTGTTTACAAACTGTACTACAAAGCCAGTGCGGAGAAACACAGTGAAGAAATGAAGTTGGACACCTACCTCACTCCGCTCATAAAAATTAACTCAAAATGCATTAAAAACTTAAACATAACACCTGATACTATAAAACTCCAGAAGCAGCTCACTGAAATTGGTCTTGGCATGGATATTGTGGACATAATGTCAAAAGCACAAACAACAAAAGCCAAATAAATAAATAAATAAATAAAGTGAAACTACATCAAACTCAAAAGCTTTTGCATTGCAAAAAAAAAAAAAAAAAAAAGGAAAGGCAGCCTACAAAATGGGAAAAAATTTGCAAGCCATACATCAGAAAAGGGGTTAATATCCAAAATACGTTAAGGACTAACACAACAATGACCACCACAACGAAAACCCAACAATCCGATTTTTAAAATAGGCAGAACTAAATACATTTTTTTTTTCAAAGAGGACAACAAAATGCTCAAAAGGCACATGAGAATATGCTCAACATCAGTAATCATCAAAGAAATGCAAATGAAAACCACAGCGAGCTATTACCTCACATCTGTTAGAATGGCTAGCATCAAGAAGTCAGACAACAGGTGCTGGTAAGGATATAGTGAAAAGGGAATCCTTATACACTGTGGCTGCAATGTAACTTAGTCCATCCGCTATGGCAAACACTATGGCGGTTCCTCCAAAACTAAAAATAGGACTACGCTACAGTTCATCAGTTTCACTTCTGGGAATGTCAATTTCCTGTTTTTATGTCCTTCGCATACAAGATACATGTACATCTGGGTTTACTGCAGTACTATTCACAGTAGCCAAAATAAGGAAATAACCCAAATGCCTATCAATGGATAGGTGGATAAAAAACAGGTGGTATATATACACAATGGAATGTAAGTTAGCCATAAGAGGATATCCTACTATCCATCAGGATATGGATGGACCTTCGGTACGTTATGGTAAACAAAAAAGCCAAAGACAAGTAATGCATGATATTGCTCATATGTGGGGTCTAAAAAAATAAACATATGAATAAAAAGATAAAGAATAAAACGGCAGTTACCAGGAGATGGGGGTGAGGAGATAAAATTGCTGGTGTTTAAGGGTACAAAGGTGTAACAAGTATTAAAATAGCTTTGAGACTTAATGTATGTTTATTGAATATTGTACTATTTTGTATGTTGTAATAAGTACGTAATTTGATAAATATCAACAGCAACCATATTACAATACAAAAATGTATCAAAATAGTGTAATATACACCTTAAATTTACACATTACATGCCAAATTTATCCAATGAACATCTTGCTCATTTTGTTACTCATGACATAACGTGTATACCCACTCAAATGTGTATTTTTCTGCTATTTCTTGTTTAATTATTCATGGAATTGTTCTTTTGCTGCTTTTACTTACTATTTGTATCATTTTATATATTTAATAAATGTTTTATAGGAGGAACAATAGGAAAGAACATGAAATTTAGAGCCATGTGAGTCAGTTTGTTTCTTCCTTGTTTCACTTTTTAGCTGTGCAACTTTAGGAAAGCATGTAAGTATAGCCATGTATATATTTGAATACCTATTTGCAGAAAGATTTATCTGCTTAGTGGCAGGCATATCTGAGGGCTGATATAGAACCACAGCCATGACCCTGCGGACACCTCCAGACTCCCAACCCCTCTAGCCTCCTTCCTGGAAGGGTTTCCAAGAAGTGGTTACTCATTTTCAGATTTCCAGAGCCAACTGCAGGGAATTCAGCAGCAGAAAGATCAGATTCCTCATGGAGAGACAAAGTCCTCTGAAGTGCATTCACTCAATGGTCATTAACCAAGCCTCAGATGGTCATGAGACTGTTGAAGCTGATGGTCCCATGAAGCCAGGCATTCCCGTCAAACCCTTTGCTTACATGAAATCCATGAGATGGGAGACCATCTTTTTACAGACTTTCTTCACTTATAAAGTAGTAAACCAAAACCAACATCATCAAAGTACTGGGTATCAAATAAGATGGTTTTGAAGTTACTGGAATAGAATAGGTAATACAGGATACCTATTATTTTTTATAATTTATTTTTGATACATGTTGTAAAAATTTTTCACGACAATGCTTACTGCTTAACTTCATTTATTTTGAAACAAATCTTTTGCTTCCATGTTTGATTTGGAGCTTTTATGATTAGATATTTTTTCCCTCTTTCAGAGTTTGAATCAATATTAAACGGCTTTTTATTGAAAGTAATTAATTTAATTTTTACATGTAGCCATTCACTAGTTATGGAATTTATTTAGATGTATAATAGGATGTAAAACTTGTTTCTAAATTTCTAATATTCCAGAATTATTTATCAAGTATCAATATAGAAGGATAACAAAACCATAACCAACATGATTATCTACAGCTAAATGGAGAAAGTAGGTAGGAAGAACAGGAAAAAAGTTTTATAGAAATATAACTCTTATTCACTTTGACATTGGAACTGGGTAAATATTTTATGTATGTTAAAAATCATACCATAAAACAATCCCTAAATACTGGGTTTGGGGGTGGGGGAGACAGAAACAAATAACATTGAACATTATAACAAAGGCTGCAAATCACAGAGAGAAATGATTATTTTTGAGAAAATAATTAAAATGCTTTGAATTATCATTTTGAAACCATTACTAGTATATAAAAGCAAATAGTTGTGTTAATACTGTTAAGAACCAATATTTTCACCAAAATAGAAAAATATATAAGTATAAAATCAAAGAATTTGAGTAAAATACGAAATATCAAATTTAAATACCAGAATACATACATGAGCACTATTTCTCTTCAACATATTTATAGCCTGATCTACCAAATGAAAAGACCTGGAAACAAAAAGATGAATCTGGTTGTTTTGCTGTGTAGAATGCAAGAGAGCAATCGAAGTCCAATGACGTGATCACAAACGGACAAAGAATTTGACAGAGCCCCTATTGGACATTTTAAATAGTGCAAAAAAATATGATTTTAATGAATTAAAGTATATCAAGTATACTAAAATTCCTATGATTATACTAAAAAAATAAGTATCATTGGACTCTATGGAAGTTGCTAGGGCACCAACTCACTGCTGTGAAGTATTTATTTTACCTTTCCCTTACGTTTAGATGCGGAGTAGCAAGCGGTTGATGTGATAAATTTCCTTTCATAGAATTCCAGTAAATAAGGACAGAAGGAAGATTGTATTAGAACATTTCCCCTTGAAAATCATAACAGAGTGCTAAAAGCTTTCATCATTATCTTAATGATACAATGCTAAAAGAGGACATAGAGTCATCGTTAAAGAATTATTGCCTAAATACCAGGTCTATGGATCTATCAATTTACAGGAAGTACTGGGTAGAGAGAAGCAAAATAAACAACTCCATGAGGCAACAATCAGCAAATTAAAAAGCATCTTTGATACAATGTGGATTAAATAGGAGCTAGGTATTAGAGGCTATTAAGGAACTACTATTAATTCTCAAGGATTCATAAGGACATGGTAGTTATGTCAAGAAGAGCTCTGACTCATACATAACTGGGGTTAGCTTTTTAAAAAAAAAAAACAATGTAGGAAACTACATACATGCATAAAATGGGAAGGGAAATGTGAAGAAGTGTTGGCAAAAGTCGGTAATTATTCAAGAAAGGCAATTTCAAACGGTAGTTTGTCATGTAATTCTCTTTATGTGCATTTAAAAATGTCCTTAATAAAAAAGTCAAATAAAAATGAAGAGTCAAAGAAAGCCAAAATCCCGCGGAAGCTGAACTTGTAAGGAGAAATCAGGTGTACAAAGTTGGTCAGTAGAGAAAGCAGGATTAGACAGAGAAATGGGGAAATTGGAGGTCTCTCAAGATGTCTAGGTCCAGTCCTGGTAAAATTGAATTGAATTATTTTGTGTTTTTAAAGATAAGTTAGTGATTTTTCAATTCAACAAGACTGACTACTACTTCAAAAGGACAAAAATGTGTCCTAGTGAATAGTGACTCTCAAGTGTCTCAAACTGATACCACTAATTAAGATGAAAATGAACTTTTATCTACTGAGTATCGTGAAACATTTAAAAGCATTATTGGATTTTCATGTATATATTATTCCCCTTTAAATTAAAACTTGTTTTGTCTAACTCCAGTAAGAGACACAAATCCCTTGTCTATTTGATGGCCTCAGAGAATTTCACTCCTTTGTAGGTAACCTAGCAAAGGGTAAAGCTCAGTTAAACTGACTCCACTGAGGGGCTTCAAGGTCTAACTAAAACTCCAATACCAAATAAATAAATAAAACAAAACTCCAACACCTCTTTGAAAAATAAGGTCTTTCCTGAACCCAGACAATGCAAACTACAGCTATAAATCCACATAGTGCTGATTACTTCTGGTTCAACCCTGAGTTCCCAGGTTCCA
The DNA here is from genome assembly GCF_023065955.2 of Ursus arctos. NCBI lineage: Eukaryota > Metazoa > Chordata > Mammalia > Carnivora > Ursidae > Ursus > Ursus arctos. The sequence continues at coordinate 92,587,918 of NW_026622985.1, read as the reverse complement.
GTTGGGAATGTCTCTATTAGAGTTCTACCTTGGATGGTCTCTTGCCTTGGTTTATACATCCCATGGTGGATAAAGCCATTGATTAAAAGTTTAGTGTTCTTAATATAATAGCAATTTTTGTGTTCTGTTTACGTCTGCATTCTTGCTTTGTTTTTGCTTCAGATTTTATCTGGGCATTATAATCTTGTCAAGACTTTGATATTTTAAACAAAGTGATTTATATTTTTTTCTTTGGCATTTGTAATGGTTTTCAGTGGGACAGTTAGTATCAATTTACCTCATCCACTGTTACTAGAAACTAGGATTCTCAATTTTTAAGTATTTAGCAAGTACATATATATATATATTACAAAATAGGTGGAAATGAAGCAACTACATAAACAGAGATTAAAGACTAGAGAACAAATCTTTGAAAATGTCCAAAAGTTGGGCAGACAAGTCCACAGAAGATAAAGCAATACATAATTTGTAATAAAACAAGAAAACAGTATCAGAGGAAATAGGCAGAAAGCTGAGTATGTGAATGAAAGAATATTTAATGCCAAATGTAACAGAAACAATAAATAATGTAAAACCAGAAAAATAATCAATGGATTTACCATTGTGCAACTTCCAAGCATTAGTGATTGTAGTGATAGCTCTTTCCAAGGAGTTGAAGAGATAGGAGCCAAATCAACAGTGCTGTGAATGGGGAGTGGAGGGTACCCTGTGAGCTCTGAATACACTTTCAAGAAAATAATGAACAGAGGAAGGGAAGAGAGGGCCAAGAAGTCTAAAGTGGGCTTTTGATGGCTTATTGTATAGTGAGAGGTACTCAAAAGTAAGTATATGCTTTGGAAATGAAAAATTAGAAAAATATGGTTAAAGACACATGAAGAAGAGATGTATTGTCAGAACTCCATTAAATTTCACTGATTGACCCACTTAAAATGAATTTATCAACAAAGAAATTGTATTGCTTCCTATAATCAAGGGGCTGAATGTAGGGGCTCAAATGCAACCATCAGATATCACCCTATGGCTCTCAGCGAGGCTGTCTCTACATAGTGAGAAAGGAGGCCAGTGGCAACACACACAAGTACCAACCTTATACCTTTGGGGTAAATGAACATCTCCTCAGCACCTTTACCAGGAGAGTCGCAGGGCAGACAATAGTATCAGGAACCAAGTAGGTTATGGACCAACCTAAACTACTTTTATACTGGTCTGGGAGGCGAAATAGATTAATTGATAATGCTTAGATTATGTATATGTAACATGAGGCCTGACTCAATCCCAATAGGAAAGAATGGGGCAGGAATGCTATTCTGGAAAAAACAAATGTTGCACGTTGTGGAAAATACCTGGCATAAGGTATTTCAGGAAGCAGGTAGAAACAGATTTCAAAGGAAAGATCTGAGAATTCGCCTTCCAATCTTAAGTTTCAATTAATCTTGTGGGGGGATGGCACAGAGTATTCTTAATAAGGAACAGATTCTTTTTAAGAAACTTAAATATTTAGGGAATCAAAAATTAAGCATTCTAAAAACCCTAACATACAGGTGAAATTACCATTCTATTTAACAATATCAACAATATCCCAAAGCATCATGTGAAACTAAATGACCTATAGATATATAGAGGTGAAATCCCTGCAGACTGGACCAGCCTAAGGTAGTTTCACAGAAAAGGAATAAAAAGCAGGTGAAGGACAATCCCCTTAATAGGTTCCACATGTAAGAACCTGCGAAGACGCCACTCTGTCCTCACAACAGCTAAAAAAGCTAAACAGATTGAAAAATCAACAACTCTTCTTGGATCCATAAGAAAGAAAGGGAAGACACAGAGCCAACCGCTGCCCCCAAGACTGAAGATCGACAAACAAAGAACTCCAGACTTACCGAAGCAGATTCACAAGGTAAAAGCACAGCAGCACACGCGTCAGCGGGGAGATCTGAACTGGAAATGGCTCAGTGCAGACACCTCTGAGAGCTAAAAAGTACTGGGGGACCCAGTCATGGTGGGGGTTGCCCCATAATATGGTGAGGTTTACTTCCAGCTGGTCAACCACACTCTCATAGTAACTATTCGACAAAAATTCTGTCGGGCTCCGGCAGTGCGAGGCGAAAAGGAGCCATTTTGAAAAACTCTCCAGCCTCTGTTCTCAACAAGCCCTGCCCTCTGTGGAAACTCTTTTAACTAGAGCCTCACCTGCTGAGTATTATCGGAGCCTCGTGGACCTGGGAGTGGAACATCAACTCCAGCTGGCTCTACCATCCTGTCCTACCTGAGGGGAGAGGAAGACAATGAGAAAGATTTATGAAGTTCACAACCCAGCAGCACAGGCTCCCCAAAAGACTGAGATCTAATCATGCAATTTAAGAATGCTACCAACCTCCCCCCCACACACATCACCACCACATTCCTGAAGGCCTGCTTACAGCAGTTCCCTTTACCTGGTACATTATGTCTGACTAACAGGAAAAAAAAAAAAAAATCACAAGGTATACCAAAAGGCCAAAAAACAAACAAACACAGCTGGAAGAGAAGACCCCAAATCAGAACGAGACATAGTTGGAATGTAGGAGGTGATAACAGGCCAGGAATTTAAAACAATGATTATTAATATGCGGTAGTAGACAGCATACAAGAAGGGATGGGCAATGTAAGCAGAGAGATGTAAATCTAAGAGAGAACCAAGTAGAAATGCTAGAAATAATAACACGCTGTAAGAGAAATAAAGAATATCTTTGATGGGCTGATTAGTAGACTGGACAGGGCTGAGGAAAGAATCTCTGAGCGGGAGGATATCAAAAGAATCCTCAAAAACTGAAAAGCAAAAAGAACAGAGACTGAAAAATAGGAACACAATAAGAACCGTGAGACAACAAAACATACTGGGGACACCAGAGGAGAAGAAAGAGAGAAAGGGACAGAAGTAATATTGGAAACAATGATCACTAAGAATTTCCCCAAATTAATGTCAGACACTACACTACGGATCCAGGCAGAGACGGGAGGAGCAATTACGATTATTTGTTTTTATAGTTTGTTTTTATATCCATCAAGTGGGATGGTGTTATCTGAAAATGGACTTGGATTGGTGGTAAAAGTATATGGTGAACTCTAAGGCAACCACAAAAAATGTTTTAAAAAGAAGTATAACTGACGTGCTAAGAAAGAGAAGAAAATGGAATTATAGAAAATGCTCACTTAAAACCACAAAGACAGAAAAAGAGTGGAAGACCAAAATAGGAACCTAGAACACAGGAAGCAAATAGAAAATGGCAAGGAATACGGTAGATATTAATCCAAGTGTATCGGTAATCACTGTGAATGTCAGTGGCTTGAATGCCTCAGATAAAAGATGGAGACTGTCAGAATGTATCAAAAACACCACCCAATTATATGCTGTCTACAAGAAATCCACTTAGAATGGACACACATAGATTAAAAGTAAAGGGATGGAGAAAAACATACCATGCTAACACCAGTCAAAAGAAAGCAGAGCAGGCTTATTTTAGACAGAGCAGCCTTCAAAGTAAGAAACGTTATCAAGGATAAAGAAAGGGATTCCCATAACGATAAAGGGGTCAAATCTCTAAGGAGATGTAGCGATGTTTAATGTGCATGCGCTTAATGACAGAACATCAAAGGATGTGTGGCAAAAACTGATAAAACAGCAAGGAGAGAGAGATGAATCCACTCGCACAGTCGGAGATTTCAACACACGTCTCTCTCAGAAATGGACAGATCCAACAGGCAGAAAATTAGCAAGGACAGAGTTGAACCCAAATCCGCTGTCAATCAGCTGGATGTAACTGGAATCTCTAGACTAGACCACTACATCCAACAACAGCAGATGATATGTGCTTCTGCAGCTCACATGGAACTTTCGCCAAGATAGACCACATTCTGGGGCATAAAACACATCTTAGCAAATTAAACAAAGAGAAATCATAAAATGCCTGTTCTTAGACCATAGTGGATTTTAACTACAAATCAATGACAGATAAGTAGAAAATCCCCAAAATATGTAGAGATTTACAAATACACTTTTAAATAACACATGGGTCAAAGGATAAATCTCAGGAGAAATGTTAAAATGTTCTGAACTTGGTGAAAATGAAAACACAACTTATCAAAATTTGTGGGATGTGGTGAAAGCAGTGCTTGGAGGGAGATCTATAGCATTGATTGCATACACTTAAAAAGATAAATATTTAAAAGCAATAATCTAAGCTTTCATCTTAGGGAACTAGAAAAATGAGCAAATTAAACCCAAAGCAAGCAGAAGAAAAGAAATAAGAAGAATTCGAGCAGAAATCAAAGAAAGTGAAAACAGAAAATCATTCCCAATGAGCAAATTTTATTTATGAAATCCTGAATTTCAAAGAGCAAAGTGAAAGAATTTAGAGGCATGCACCACCTCTCACCAAGACTCACATAATATGGATAAGTATCCTCAAAAAGGGGATCTGCGTATTAAGTCAAAAACTTCTAAAATTCAAATTATCTTGCAATCCACCTCACTAATTACCCAGTACGTCTTTATTTATTCATTTGACAAATGTGTTTAGAAAATCTATATCCTAGATACAGGATTTTTTTTTAATTTTATTTATTTATTTGACAGAGAGAGAGACAGCCAGTGAGAGAGGGAACACAAGCAGGGGGTGGGAGAGGAAGAAGCAGGCTCCCAGCGGAGAAGCCTGATGTGGGTCTCGATCCCAGAATGCCAGGATCATGCCCTGAGCTGAAGGCAGCCCCTTAACAACTGAGCCACCCAGACACCCCCTCTAGATACAGTTCTAATATCCACATATACCCTTTTTAGTAAGAACAATTTTAAAAGCTCCAAGTTAACTTAATTCAACTCAGCATTATGCAGTCCAAAGCGCACTCAAAAAACAATTCAAATTCTTATCTCTTAACTAATTCAGCTCCAAGGATCTCTGATGTCTCCTTTCCCTCTGTTTCTTTTGCAATTCTGTTTCAATAATCAGATCTATAGATAGACCAACATGTATAATTAACCTCCACAAACAAATCCCACATACAATAATGGAGGGAAGGTGGAATGAAAAAGAGGAAAACGAGCAAAATTTTGAAATCCTTTGTGTGAGCCTTCTCCCTACATGTTTGACTTCGTAATTGGTCTCCTACACATACTGGAATTGGATTCTAATTATAGGTCTGGAGATAATGAAGAGTGATGGGGAAGGAACATGAAGAAAATTAACTTCCTCTTGAAAGGTAAACTCCTCTGACAAGGCACCAACAGGGTCTTTCTTCAAAGGAGGAAAGAATTATCAAGTGAGGGAGAGGAGGCTGTGATGCCCAGCATGGAAGGTTTAGTGGGAGGCGATTCTGGTTATTCCAAACACAACTCTACGTTACCACACAAAGGCCCGAAGGTCTGTCAAACCTCTCCTGTGTCTAATTCTTCCCCATGCCATCTCTTCCAAAAATTAGAAAAAAGAAAGAAAGAAAGAAAGAAAGAAATTCAAGTCTGCGCGCCACCTCCTGACAGTCCTCAACCCAGTCTGTTGTGCCCCCTGTCAGGCCAAGTATGTTCCAATGCCCATGGATGCAGAAGTCCTCCCTTTGTTTTAAGGAAAGACATGTAGCTCTAAAGCTCTTCTCATTCAGGGGGAAAGGCCAGAGGGCTCAGTTTTGGCCTCAGGTTCACGCTGCATTTTATAATTTAAACTTATTCTTAATAAAGCTGATTAAAAAAAATTAAATCTCCCCTCTGCAATCACAGGGATTAAGCACATATTAAAGGAGAGCTATAATAAATTGTCACACCAGAGCAACCGATATCTATATAGAACAGGAATACTATTACAATGTATTCAATAAAATGTCAAGCTAAACACAGAGAAATGAATGATATTTCAGCAGCCAACCGACCTACCAAAACCCAAAAACGAACCAAAAAATCTATTTCACAGTACAATTCTAAGATTCCCAGGAATACAACCAACAAGATCTTTGAAGTTTCATAGGAGAAAAATAAAAATACATTACTGAAACCTACAGAGGATGTTTAATAAATGGAAACACATGGATATTCATTACTCTATTCCTTGAAATCATTACCAATGGCATTTTTGAAACTTGACAAGCTGATTCAAAGATCCCTACAGAAAAATATGTGTACAGAAATACCCAAGTAAATTATAACTAAGAGGAACAAAGACTAATGGCTTGACCTACCAAATAATAAAAGTACTAGAAAAGGATCATAACTAAAACAGTATATCACTGATGTAGAGACAAATAGATTACAAGAACAGAATAGTGAGTACACAAAGTAACCCATGCATATATGGAAATATGTATATGGTATGTCTGGCATTTCACATAGGTGCAAAAGGTAGACTACTCAATAAATGCAGAAGAGAATATTGTTCACTGTAACAATATCGAAAAGCAAACAAACTCCATTAAATAAAGATATAAAGTCCTAATGCTAAAAAGTGAAACATGGAAAGTTTTTACGTTAAAAATAGATGGCTAAAATATAAGATCACAGGTACAGTTAAAAGATACACAATAGACTGAAAGAAAATATTTGCAATATTTATAGCAAAATTTTAATATCTGTAATATAGTATATAATGAATCTCTTCAACTGAAAACATTAAAAAAAAGTGCTTAATTAAAAATATGCTTCTGGCATAGGGGAAAATATAAGGGCCATTTAATATATGAATATTAATTAATAAATAAAATGAAATTAAACCTTGTTGATAATCAAAGAAACACAAGAAATAATGATAAATTATTCATCACTCATTAGAATGGCAAAAGTTAAAAGCTTTTAATAATGTCCAGTGTTTGGTTGTGAGAAAATAAGCATTGTTGCATATTGTTGGTCAGTCTGCAGTTTGGAGGACATTTGGAAAACATTTTATCACCATCCATCAAAATTTTAAGTCTCAGGGCACCTGGGTAGTTCAGTCAATTGGGCGTCATAATCTCAGGATCCTGAGATCAAGCCCCACCTCCAGCTCCTTGCTCAGCAGGGAGCCTGCTTCTCCCTCTCCCTCTGCCTGCCGCTCTCCTGCTTGTGCTCTGTCTCTCTCTGTGTGTCAAATAAATAAATAAAATCTTTTAAAAAAATTTTAGGTCTCCTGAATCTCACTTCATAATCCCAACTTTCAGGAATATAGCCAACACATATTCTGAGCATTTGTGTACAAAGGTATACATATAAGGGTGCTCATTGCATTATAGTTTGTTTTTTCTAAAATTGTGTATAATACTGTAGAATTTTAAGCAACTTAAATATATGCTTAAATTTATCAAGCTGCATTTCTGTTCAGAACACCAGGCAGCAGTTACAAAAAATCAAGCTGGAACTATTAATGATTTTGTGAACAGTTGTTGAGGAAGAAAACGTAATTGAGAAAGATAGAAATTCACTTGTGAAAGAAACTATTCCATAGGGGCGCCTGGGTGGCACAGCGGTTAAGCGTCTGCCTTCGGCTCAGGGTGTGATCCCGGCGTTACGGGATCGAGCCCCACATCAGGCTCCTCCGCTGTGAGCCTGCTTCTTCCTCTCCCACTCCCCCTGCTTGTGTTCCCTCTCTCGCTGGCTGTCTCTATGTCTTTCAAATAAATAAATAAAATCTTAAAAAAAAAAAAAAAAGAAACTATTCCATAATTTTGTGAATGGCTTCAAATTGTTATAATCACCAAGAACATAAGTATTTCTTTCCTAAGTTTTAACCAATTAAAAGGATGTAGCAAGTCAGAGGGTTACTGGGTGCTGAGATTGACCAAGGTCACACAGTGGGATGGATTTTGCACCTACCATCAGCATTCACTGGGAAGCCTGAATTCCAAAACAATTTTGAATTGTGTTGAACACGTCTTGGCCTCAAAGCTCCTTTCTTCTATTCTAAAATCCAGAAAATTGTACTGTTAAAACATGGAAAAAAAAGCCATTTATCAACCATCTCTCCCAAGATATCAGAAACGTCATCTAGTTTCTTCACAATTGTTTTTCAGCACCAACAGAGGGCCTACTATATGGTAGGCAGCCAATATTTCTTCAAGTAAGTATAAATAGAATGAAGCCAATATTAATCTTTTCATAAAAGAGCAAGCAATTGTTTTATTTCTTTTGCTCTACCTGTTTCTCTTGAGATTTGCAGTTTCTATTACTGCCCTATATTAAATTATTATCATATTGTTAAGAAGTCTTCAAAAATAGCTGTGCTTTGTTTCAGTTAAGGTTTCAGTTCAAAACAAAATACTTACAATGCCTAATATTTGAAATATTTTCCTAGATTTTAAAATCCGAATTGTTTAAACTTTAAAAATAAAATAAAATAGGGGCACCTGAGTGGCTCAGTTGGTTAAGCAACTGCCTTCAGCTCAGGTCAGGATCCCACAGTCCTGAGATCCAGCCCCATGTTGGGCTCCGCACTCCACGGGAGTCTTCTTCTCCCTCTGTCCTGCCCCCTGCTCCTGCTCTCTCTTTCTCTCTCTTTCTCAAATAAATAAATAAAATCTTTTTAAGAAATAAAATAAAACACAAGTTGTTTTTAATGTCCTTTTCTTCCTCTGAACAAAATCAGCATTAATTTATTAGAAAATTAGTTAAATATTTTCTCTCAGGTATTATGAAGGCATGTTTACACGTTACTACCGGATCTGAGCAGGTTTCATTGAACCAGATGCAGCAAGAATTTTAATAGGATTCTATTTTTATGTTGTGGCAAAGAATCAGTTGCTTGCCTCACTGCCCCAATCTTCTATCAGAGCTATTATGAAAAGGAAAAACAAATTAATCCAAGATAGTGTCATTCCCCCAGAAACAGAGAGGGCAGACATCAAAATCTGTGATATTTAGTGTAATGTCACCAAACCTGCAAATGAGCTGGAGGAAAAAAAGAAACAATTACTCTACGGTCTGTTCCAATGTTGTATTACTAAGGAAAATATTTCTTCTCTATCAATTTAGAGTGTGTTGACTTTCAGAAACAATACTTATCTTTGAGATGGTCTTACTTAAAATATCACTTAGTAAAAGGATTAGCAAGTCTAGGACTCTCTCTATTGAGGAAGCTGAACTAGAATTGAAGGACATTCATTCAGCCTTTCTCATGGGACAGGAGCCCAGGAAAGGGATGGTGGTGCAAATATTAAGAGTCTGAGGCACTACTGGGAAGTGGAAGAGTCTAGAAATAATTAACGAAGTGAGATCTTCTCCTATGAAAGAAAGATAATATTATTTAGGATGTAATAAAAAACTGGCCCCTCTTCCTTGTGGGAGAGCATGAGATTGTAGCACAGAAACATTTAATTAAGGATTTATTTGATGCAAAACCCTTCACCTGAAGGCAGGATTGGCAGGGAAAAACAGGAAGGAACCTCTACAAGTCCCTCTTTTCTGAAGACTTTAAAACATCAGGTGCCTTCCTTGAGCACTTATAAGAAAAGTGCAAGTTAACAAGCTCAGCGATGTTAAGTTTTCGTTAGCAACCCTGTATTAGTTTCCTATGGCTACTGTAACAAAGTACTATACACCGGGTCGCTTAAAACAACAGGAATGTCTTCTCTCACTAAAAGTCTGAAATGAAGGTGCCAACAAGATTGGTTTCCCCTGGAGGCTCTGAGGGAAACTATGTCCCATGACTGTCTTAGCTTGTGGTGCTGCTGGCAACCCTTAGTCCTCCTTGATAACACCTGTATCATTCCCACCTCTGCTTCTGTGGCCTTCTTCTCTGTGTGTCTGGATCCAAATTTCCCTCTTCTTAGGATACCAGTCCTAAGAACACCTATTGGATTTAGGACCCACTCTAGTGCAATACGACATCACCTTACCTTCATTACATCTGCAGAGAATTTATTTCCAAATAAGGTCACATTCATAGGTTCTGGGGAGACAGAGTTTTGATGAAACAGAATTCAATCCAGCACAAACCCACAGTAAGAAATGTATTTTATACGTATGGGAAAAAAAAAGCCTCCAAGGACAATATTTAGCCTTGCTCTGTACAATGAACTCTAATATTTTCTGTTCTCTTAATTTCTTAAAAAACTGGTTACAATACACAAAATTGAATCCATGGTTCAATAACACGTGACCATGTCAGCCTGAAAACAGTAAGACCAATAATTTTTGTCCTTTTAACATTTTAAGTCACTTATAACATCGCACTAAACCTTCAACAAAAAAAATGTTGGTGAAGCAAGGAGAGGAGCGACAGGATATATGTCCCACCAGATATCTTCTTTTTTGCAGACCTCCAGAAGAGAAGGGGCATGGGTTCAATGGGTGGCCTAGAACACAGAGTTACCAGTACTACTGCCATCAACAAAGAGTCCCACAGTCCTGTAGACAAGTTTCTACATGAACAGTCACAATATATGTAAACTAGATTATAATTCATCCCAGGGGTTAGCAAAGGTGACACCTTGGGAAAAAGAGAGAGAGAGAGAGAGAGAAGGGTTAGAAGGAGCAATACATATATAAGTTGCATATATGTTAAATTGAAATTTATATTATTTTTTATTAAAAGTAGCTATGACCAATAAACCTTAGAAAGTACCTGTTTTCATGTTTTCCTCATTTATAAAAAAGTTCTAACCAAAACAAGGGAAACACCCTCGAAAGGTAACTCGACATTCTTCTTACAATTCCTTTGGCAAATGTGTTATTCGATAAATCTGCAGGTATCAAATTGAATAAATCTGAGTTAAAGTCCTTGCTAGAAAATAAAGAACAGAGGTGTCCTTTCCAAGTCACTTTTATGACTAGCCCCAAACCTTAACTACAAGCTAAGAGATCATACCAATGATTAACCCGGGAACAAAACTCTTCTACAATATTAATTGATCTAATAAAATATTCTTCCTCAGGCTACTTTTCACACATTCATTTTAGTATCAAGGAGGCAACCCGTCATAGGAGTTATAATTCTTTTTTTTTTTTTTTTTTGGTTCCCATATTCTGGGATGAAATAATAGATAGTACGATGAGCTAGCTCTTTATAACATTGCTCCAGAGAAACTAGAAAAAATAAAGTTGTAACTTAAATCACAGAAGGTATCAAGCTGAGATTCTAATTCATGGGGTTATGTTCATGAATTTCAGAGGGCTATAGTCTGTCTGTCCGTACCTTACTCTCTGAATTTGGTCTCTCACAGGCTCTCCTAACCTTAATCATATCCGTCTTATTTAAGGACACCCTTATAATTTGTTCAGATATAAAAGAGTTGCCATTCTAAACCAAAAGAACTGGCCAAATCTAGTCTTGAATATAACATATTATGTAAATGATAATAAATACTCAACTGGGAATTTTTTATATATGTTTATATAATCATCAAGTTTCTTATAATGTGTTAAAGTTACTTTCTTTGCTGTAAGGCACCTTCATTGCCATATCAGAGATCTAAAGGGGTGATATAGTTAATATACGCTATGAAAGAAAATCCCCCTACGGTTTAGAGATCTAGGCTGCCATCTGAAGAAAATATAGAGTGGACTTTGTTTTCTTTCTCATTACACAGAGTCCATAATAACCTGAGGCAAAGCTCAGAGTTTAATACTCTCCAGTTCTGGCACACTGGATTTGTTTTCCACCCCTCCCATGAATGGAAGGGATTTATAACTCATTATCTTTTGGCAAGTCCGTGGCAATGTTATTTTTAAATAACATTTTCTAATAAACTCCTAAAGAATGGTTTGCTAAGCTACTCCAAGCAAAAACCCAGATATTGTTCTTAAAACAAAGAGGTATTCCCACCATCTGTCTTCAATATCTTCATAACTGATTTCCCTAAGTAATGACTCAACTTTAATTCTTTTCTTACTGATTAGTATGGTTCACAAGAACAGTTGAAACAAATGCAATTTTTTAATTTGAGGAGACCTTCTCTGAAAACACAGGTTTGTTCTAAAATGTCTCGGGTATTTGAACGAGAGTGAGCACTGCTCAGTCATCTGCTCGGTGATTTTGTACGTCAAGCAGACCAGTGATTAAGTTCCACTAACCATCTGGATCCTCTTTATCATAGATCTGCATTGTCTTTTTTTCAAGACATTTAATTTATTTCGACTACAGGAGAAATAGTCAAATTTATTTTGACTGAAAATAATTTTTTTGAACGGGAAAAAAGTAAACTCTCATATATCCACCACAACCACTTTTTAATTCTCTTTATATCTCTGTTATTTTCTGCATGGATTTTTGAAATCACTCACAAAATCTCAGAAGTCTACTCTTTCCTCAAAAGCACACAATGGTTTTCTTCCTCCACTGTTATTATCTATGCATTTTCATTTTCTGTTCATTCAGTTTTTAAAATATTCATTCTGCTCTCCATAAATTGTTTAACCCATTCCTCATACAATTTAAGAAAGCCCTACTCTTCCATCCTGAAAATCAAAACAGATGAAGTTTGAACTGCTGAGGATCACCTGTTTAACAAAGACATCATCACACTGTTGTTCCTCTGCTCGTCATCACCTGTATTACAGCACTCAACGCTACATTGCCAATGCAGGGATTAATTAATCGTTAGTTTAGAAAAACATAAGCAGCATAGGAAACTGAGTTTCACCAGTTCAATTTTCACCTGTGGGGCCAGACTGAATGTCATCTAAAACCTTCCACTCTATTTTCCAAAGGGAGATGCTGCTGGAACGAACTGACAGAACCAGCCTGTCCCCTGAATGTGAGGAACAGCTACCCAATGAGCTAAAATGGAATGAATTTCTGACTTTCTTGGCCACAAAATTCCTAGAGAACTTTTCCTTAAGACCTGAAGGAGAGCATCAAACTTTCACAATGTTTACCTCTCCAATCCAACTTGTTCTTAACTTACTTGTGTTCTAGTTGGGCTTGTTTCCAGTCAATAATTGGGAAGTGGATTCACTGAGCCCACAATAGATCCTATTTCTCCTCTCATCACACATATTACTGCATTTCTGGGGCAGACAGAAATTCTGTTTGTAAATGCTCCTTGTAGGTACTTGGGGGATAACAGACACTGTAAAGCTGCAAGAAGGTTCATTGCAACTGGTGTTTAATTTCTAGACCCTTCCATAAGTTATCTTCTTCTTTTGGGAAAATGAATGTGATGACTAGAAATCCATGTAGGAAACTAAGGAGTGAGTTGCAATCTTTCATGCCCCCTCGAAAAGCCTGCCCCATTCACTCCCTCCTCCAATATGTTCCCTGAGAAGGAGGCTGTTCCATGACTAGAGAGATGGGTTAATAATGCTGTTAATAACAGCTTCTCTGTAACTATAATATCACTGTATGAGCTACCTGAACTACTTACTACCCCATATTAAGGATAAATTTTTCAACTTTGATCATTACTTTCCACAGCCTAGCTGACTCCCAGAAAATTACTTTGGAACCTTGGATTAACATCTAACATATTTACTATAATAAAAAATAGGTGCCATTTATTAAGCACTTAAACATCTAGGCATTGTGTTAGATTATGTTATCCCATGTAATACTCAAAATAGTTGTGTGAGGTTAATATGATTATCTCCATTTTGCAGCTGGAGAATCTGAGGCATGTAGAGGTTAACCATCTTTCTCAAAGGCCTGAAGTGGAGCAGAGATGTTAATGCAAAACTGACTAATCCCAAATCCTATCTCATTAAACTTTATGCTTTATTCCTTTTTCTCTGCTATTTGGTTTCATGATGACTGGTTCAGATTGCCAAAACTGCTATGTTATGTAAACCATTATAACTTCAAGTTTTTGAGAATAAATAAAGAGCCAGTATCTTTGGCCCAGATAAACAGAAACGAGGGGCCTGTAGCTAAGAAAGTAGAGGTGGGAGGGGGAGTTGCCTTTGCAGGAGCAGAGTTGGACCTTGCTAAATATAAAAAAGTAATTTATAAAAGAAAGGCAGTTTTATGTAACAAATTTGTGTATTCTTTCAATTTCCTTTTTATTTAGTCAAATTTCATATCAAATTTATAAAGCTAATTAAATTTCAACTCTAGACGCAGCTCAAAAATAACTAGCATGAGTGTGGCTTCCCTGAATAATATTTTTTTAATTGAAATAAGGAGGTGAGACTTATTTTTCTGAAACATCCTTCCACATTTGATAGCACGTGAATTAAATAATTCTATCATCTTAATGCCACTTAATATTTCACAAAACCATAGAAAATTATTGAGATTAGTTTCATTAATTAGTTGCACTAATTTAATTTCAGAATGTTGACTCTGGTTTGGATCAGATATTTGGAATCCTTCCTTTTTCTCATTTTGGAAATGTGTTATAGCTGTAGGAATATGGTATCTCCATTGCTAAAATTCAGGTACTAATTTTCAGGGACTAGGACACTTTCCTAAGTGAACAGATATAGCAGATGCCACACTGTAATTTTTTTAATCAATGAAAATGTCTAATATAAAATAAGAGCATGCTTATTATTATATTAAAAGTAATATTAATGTAAAGTAATATTAATGTATTAATATAATTATTATATTTAAAGTAATATTAAATGTAATATTAATGTATTCTTATTTAGAATAAGAACATCATATCACTGGTTAGCCAACCCTGATCCCAATCAAGCTATTTAAATATCTATATGTGCTGCTGTCTTTCTCCTGATGTTAACTAAATAGGAAGTCATACCTAATGGCGTACTCTATCAGTCTGGTTTTCATTTTTTTTATCACTGTCCTTCTTAGGTTTTTAGTATGTGCTTAATCAATGTTTAATTAACAGATGAATATTTTTGATTTCATATTTATTGGTATAAATATATATGTTCATGATAGAAACATTTATATGAATTAGCTCCAAATACCTATTTCCATAAGTAAATATATTTTATATCAACGGTATTATTCATTGTCAAGTGTTGTTCCTGAACAACACTTCCTAGATAGTTACTCTCTCTTGAACCAGGGGTCAGGAATATTTGATGTGATCCCCAGTTTAGTGGTGCAAAATGGAAACTAGTTTTGCAAAATGGAAAATAACCCACCTTGAACATCATGGTCCCAAATATAATCACTATCATTACTATCCCTTGAAAGGCCTCACACCTTAGTTACATATGCATCTCAAAGTAATCAGAGCAGGAATAGAGATCTTCAACAAATGATTATTCATTTCTCTCTTAAATATATAGTTTGAATATTGACATGATCTCATCTGTGCCTCACACAATGTTGTGAAGCAGGGTGAACCATTATGACTCTAGATAAATCCAAATAAAGGATATGCAGATATTTGGCTTTGCCCAGCTTTAAGAATGTTTCTAGATCCCTAGGTCAGGGCATCCACCACTCACTCCCCAGAGAGGATCTCAGACTGAGGAGCAGATAATTATGTCTCGAGGAGGCAGGTTCCCTGGCTGAACATCAGGGACGGAACACTGACCTTCAGAGACAATCTAATAAATTTGTGGACAGAGGGAAACAGCACCTGACTCCGAGAAATCAAACCCCTCTCGTAAAACAGGCCTTTCAGATACAGATGCACTCCCAGTGGTACCACTTAATTCTCATATGTGTGTAGCATGCTTTAACGTCATCCTCCACTCCGAGAACAACTTACCCTTGGCCTCTGTGTGTTTGCTATCCCTGTGCCTCTTCTAACTCTTCGCTTAGGTCTTGAGCCCATTACCATATTCCTGACTCTTCTATGTTTTCAGTCAGTTTCATCTCTTTTTTCAAGCCAACCTCAGCCTGCTGCCTTCAGTGAAGAATCTATCTCCCATCACGTTTTGACCCACCAATCATGATTGTCAGCTGCTTATTATTCTCCAAATAAACTTATATTCTGCAGTGCTAGCACATTCTGTGCTGCAGGTGAAGCCAAGTCAGATCACCAGACCTTATCTGCACTCCACAGTTTCTGGTATAGTAGATATTTTACCTACCTGAAAATGCTTTTACTCAGGACCTGGGCCCCATGTGCCTTGTCCCACGCCCCAAGTTCTTTCCCCCATGCCACGTTATCTCCCAGAACAGGGGACATGCCAGAGATGGACCAAATGTAAACAGTGATTACAACCACCTGCAAAAACATATTTTTAAAACACATTGCACCTCTAAAAATCTCTTAGACTGCATACAAAGTAGGCGATTTTTAAATTTCTATTGAATTAGCTTTATTGTTAGTGTCAGTTAATATATTGTTCATGATTGACATCACGTGCATATGCATGGCACATCATTATTTTCAAAGCACTTTTATATGACACATGCAAAGAAGGCACAGTACAAAGCATAAAAAATACTTGATTGCTCCCATTTAGAAGCTGAGACTTCTGAGTCTTAAAGATATTACACGAATTTATTAAAAATCGCAAGCTAGGAAGTGCCTGGACCAGGGACTGAAATCAAGTGGTTTTAATTTCTGATGCAGAACTCTTTCCTCCACATATTATGGATTCCCTGGAAGGCTGTTGAGATCGGTAGCTCATTAGCCCCTACTCAAAATGGCCTCACTGAGCTGTGATTTTAGAGGACTTGCACATTTTCCCATAATATTCCTGTTTCTCCCATAGGGAGGAAGTTGTCAGTACTTTCCTCTTTTTGTCACTGTGGCTTTTTATAGTAGCTCCCTATTATCCCTCCTTTTAAATTCCTGCTACCAATTTGCTGTTGGCTTGAAATCCAATCATTAAATGTTTAAAATAAAAAATCTGCTGGCTATGAGAGACCATCTAAAAGTAAATCATATGAGCTTGCATTTTATAGGAGACTTTTTGTTGCTCTTTATAATTTTTTTTTCTGACTGTGAAATTAACCTATGCTCATTATTTAAAAAATAACACAATGTAGAAAGGTTTAACTATGAAGACTGAATACATAATCTTTAACCTCAGCAGGCGGACAACAACTCAATATTTTAGTGCATTTTCTACTGTATATGCTTTAATATTATTACTATTAGTGTGATTTTCATTAATGTTATTAGTTTTAGAAAATGGAACAGCTTGTATCCTGCTTTTTTCACTTAGCATTTAAATTGGAATATTTTCCCATGTAAATAAATAATTTTCAAACACATGAATTTTGATTTCCATATAAACTTTATGATGTGAATATGCCATAGTTTATTTAGCTATTTTCCTTTGTTCCACATATTGTTGCTATTGCTTTCATTTTGGGCTACAATTCTATGAAAATCACTTTTGTCTAATCACAACTCTAACTTAGATTTCTAGCTATGAATGGAAGGTCTACGCTTATGAAAAAGGCAGGCACTAGTTACATAGAGCCAAATACTTTTTTCAGCAGTTATACAAATTTATATTCTCACCAAAAGTAAATGAACTTTATTTTTACTTACTTACTCTAGCTCTGATCATGCTTTTTCTTGCTCACTCCACGTTTGTTGGTTGTGTTTCAAATATTTGAGGTTGAAATTAGAGGTCGCTAAAAAGTGAGGTGTTACTATAATCAAGAACGCAAAGTTTTCATTCCACGGTTAGACGTTTTTATTATCCTTACAATTCAATTTTATTTTTAATAATTAGAAATGATATTACCGACTCACACAAATCCACAAAAGGCCTTGTGCTTTGAGCTGTCTTTATAGTATGTGGGGACTGGCACACAGAGCCATCTGTACTCTTTCTTACTCCCCTCTTCAGATTTCCAAAACAGCTGTCTGATATTAAATTACAATCTGTAACAGTGCCATAGTGTAAAGCCTATTTGTCCATACTGTTAGTAAATCTGTTGGAAGAAAAAAAGAACACTATCATAAAGCATAACCATTTTCAGGATATAAAAGGGAAAACCCTTAAAAAAGTTAAGAAACATGCAAAACATATTATTAGGCTCTGTCTTAGTCGGTTTGGGCGGCTACAACACAATACCACAGACTGGGTGGCTTATAAACAGCCAGAACTTATTTCTCACAGTTCTGGAGGCTGGGAAGTCCAAGATCAAGGTGTCAGCACGGCCGCATTCTGATGAAGGATCTCTTCATCATTGCACATGGCTGACTTCTTGCTATGTCTTCATGCAGTGAAAGGAGGTAGGGAACTCGCCCAGGCTTCTTTTATAAGAGCCCTAATCCCATTCATGAGGGCCCTGCCTCCTGACCTAATCACTTCCCAGAGGTCACATCTCCTAGAACTTTCACCTTGGGAGACAGGTTTCCAATATGAATTTTGATGGAACACAAACATTTTGAATATAGCAAGAATTAATTCTAACAATAGCACATAGTAACAATGGAGTAAGGAAGACCCCACAATCCTTATTTATTAGATGGTATTAGTAAGGTAGGATCCCTTTATAGTTCAGGCTATAGAAAGAGGTCACAAACCTCAACACCATTCATTTAAAGTAAGTGTGTTTCCACAGTGGGCACATTTCACCAGCTTTCATAATTATCCTCTCTCTATGGACTCATACTACCATCTTTACTATTTGAGCCTCTGACCCACTTATATCAAATTTGCATAATGAACCATAAAATTGAGAAGACCAATGTTCATGGATTATGGCCAGTGGTTTCACTGGATGATCAGGGATTTGGAAGGAATAGGAATGGGAAATTGGCGACAAATTTTGGGAAGAAGTATATGATCAGAGCTGCCTGAATGGGCAAAATACATGAAGATATCCTCTGGATACAAGTCAGCCTCTTTCCCTAGCCATCCCTGTCACTGCCCAAAAAATGAGTCATCCTATCCATTGATTATTAAAATCATCGTCTGCTGAAGGGGACACAAATAGGCAGATGATGCATAGGCTCAGCGTAATGGACTTGGACTCACGAAGGTCAGTCCAACTACAGCTACTGTTAGAGTGCCCAATCTGCCAGCAGCAGAGCCCCTGAGACCAACACTGAGACCTAAGATAACACCATCCTCCAGGGTGATCAGCCAGCCTCCTTGCAGCAGTTTGATTATATTGGACTGTTTCCATCATGGAAGGAGCAGCATTTTGTCCTTACTGGAATCGACACCCTGGACACACACTTGCCTTCCTTACATAAAATTCTTCTGCCAAAACTATCATCCATGAATTTACAGAATGCCTTATCCACCATCATAGTATTCCACACAGCATTGCTCTAACCAAGGAACTCATTTTACAACAAAAGAAGTGGGACAATGGGCCATGCTCATGCTCATTGACCTTACCATGTTCCTCACCATCCTGAAGCAGCCAGCTTGAAAGAACAGTGAAATGGCTTTCTGAAGACTCAGTTACAGAGCCAGCTAGGCGGCAATACCTGGTAGGGCAGGGTCAAGGTTCTCCAGAAGGCTATATATACTCTGAATCAGCATCTAATATATGGTGCTATTTCTTGGATAGCTGGGATTCAGGAATCCAGGAATCAAGGCATGAAAATGAGAGTGGCACCATTTATTAGTACCCCCAGCAACCCACTAGTAAAGTTCGTTCTCCCTGTTCTCATAAATTTTATAATCTGCTGGCCTAGAGATTCTAGTTCTAGAGGGAGGAATGCTTTCACCAGAAAATACAATGATGATTCCATTGAACTGGAAGTTAAGACAGTCACTTTGGGCCTCTCATGCCTCTGAATCAACAGGAAAAGAAAGGAATGACAGTGTTAGCTAGGGTGATCGATCCTGACTACCAAGGGGAAATTGGGCTACTTTTCTATGATGGAGGTATAGAAGAGTATGTCTGGAATACAGGAGATCCTGCAGGGCATCGCTTGGTATGACCATGCCTTGTAATTGAAGTCAATGGAAAACTACAACAACTCAATCCAGGTAGGGCTTCTAATGGCCCAGACTCTTCAGGAATGAAGGCTTGAGTCACGCCATCATGTAAAAAACCAAGATCAACTGAGGTTCTTGCTGAAGGCGAAGGGCTAGGGAATGGGTAGTAGAGGGACGTAGTTATAAATACCAGCTATAACATGTGAGCAGTTACAGAAATGAAGACTGTAATTATCAAGAGTATTTTCTCCTTATTTTGTAATTACTACGTTTGTGTGTGTATAAGCAACTACAACATCTATTGAACATAGCATATAACATATATTAAATAAACATGTATTAAACAAATACTGTTTTCTTTCCTCTCTTATTCCTTTATCAAATAACATAAAATGCATCGACTTTATATCAGTATTTAAGTATTGTTAATTTTACATCATAGTATTTAAGTTACGAGGTATCAGGAAAAGAATATACATTCCTCAAGGACTTTATCTCCTGTTCTGAGAAAGAGATTAGTGCGTTTTCGGTTGTAAGCAGGATAGTTGTATCATGTTGGGTGGAATTATGACCTTGTTACCTTCTTTATTTGGAGGGTAAGTATGGTTTAAGGAAATGGGTGCCAAGGTGACAAGGGGTGGACCTGTAATGATTAATTTTACGTGTCAGCCTGACTGAGCTAAGGGATTACCAGACAGCCAGTACAACATTATTTCCGGGTGTGTCTGTGGGGAAGTGTCTAGAGGAGATTATCATTTGAACCAATAGACTGAGTAAAAAAGATTGCTCTCACCAATACTGGTGGA
Source organism: Ursus arctos (assembly GCF_023065955.2). NCBI lineage: Eukaryota > Metazoa > Chordata > Mammalia > Carnivora > Ursidae > Ursus > Ursus arctos. The sequence continues at coordinate 92,567,455 of NW_026622985.1, read as the reverse complement.
TCTCAATAATCCTTTCAGGGCCTGAATAGAGTAAAAAGGTACGCGCAGATGGAATTCACTCTTCCTGCTAGAGCTGATACACCCAGCTTCTCCTGCTCTCAGACTTCTGTGTTCCTCATTCTCTGGGTTTTGGACTCAGACTGAGAATTACAGCATCAGCCCTTCAATTCTTAGGCCTTCAGACTCAGACTGACTTGCACAACTGGTTTTCCTCGTTCCCTAACTTACAGACAGCAGAACTGTGGGACTTCTTGGCCTCCATAATCATGTGAGTCAGTTCCTATAATAAATGTCCTGTGTATCTATATCTATCTATACCTAGATTTATCTATCTTCAATTGGTTCTGTTTCCCTGGAGAGTTCCTTAATCCTGACTAAATGGGTAGAAAGGCCGTTTACATAGTATTAATCCCTTTCTTTATACCACACCCAATAACTAGTTATTGTATTTGTGTATATTAAACCCTAGCTTTACATTCAAATTACTACGACAGCAAACAAAAGTAATTAGGGAAGGGAAGTGCTGCCTCCAGCTGGAGATATTTATTACCTCTTGAGGATCCTTTTCTCTAGGATGAGACAGATCCGGCTCCATGTGTAATAAGGCCTTTTTCTTACGGTCTAGACTCATCATTACTTCTATCCGAATCACATTGCCAAGAGCATCCAGGAAGAAATAATGAGAAAACTATCAAAACAAAGCTACTGCTCATTCTTAAGATCTATAAATTATAAGTCATATATTCTTAAGCACATTTATATTTTACACTCTTGAATATATACTTTTTTTCACTATAAAGGGATTAATTATTTTCCTTTATCTTTCTCTTCCTTTTGATCTTGTACACATTTTCTTGCCCCCTGTAAAGACATATCCGATTCCCTAGCCTTATAACATCCCTATGTTTAAAGTGTGGAACCTTAGGATTTCTTACTTATTTTTGCTAACTCATAACTAAATACAATGCTAGTGAATATGAGCACATTGCTATGGAACATTATGAAGTGAGGAAATCTTTAATGTCTTTTTCTTTTTTTAATTTAAATTCAGTTTAGTTAACATATAGTGTATTATTAGTTTCAGAGGTAGAGTTCAGTGATTCATCGGTTGCATGTAACAACTCAGTGCCCCTTACATTAAGTCCCCTCCTTAATGCCTGTCACCCAGTTACACCATCCCCCCCACCTCCCGTCCAGCAACCCTCAGTTTGCTCCCTACAGTTAAGAGTCTCTTATGGTTTGTCTCTTTCTATATTTTTATCTTATTTTATTTTTCCTTCTCTTCCCTATGTTCATTTGTTTTGTTTCTTAAATTTCACATACGAGTGAACTCACGGTATTTGTGTTTCTCTCACTGATTTACTTCGCTTAGCATAATGCCCCTCTAGTTCCTTAATGTCTTTTTGATACTCGCCTTAAGTGAGGTCAAACTGAGTAGTTGGCTGTGTGTGTTTGTGTGTGTGTGTGTGTGTGTATACATGTGTGTGTCACGTGCACCTGCTTTGCCAGAGGTAAGAACCTCTGCACTGAGGACTCAGATCTCCTGAGCCACTCCTCTTGGGTCCCCACTTAGAACACTAAGTACCCCACAATAACCAGACTCTAGCATTCCCAGACAGCCTGCAATTATGCTTATTACAATGATATACACAACAAATAATGTTATAAATGGCATTGTTTATGAGCAAACGCTACTCCTAGCTTTTCCTGGCTCAAATTACAAGGGTTGACTATTTGGGGAATTTTTGTTTATTTAAGCTAAAAAAAAAAAAAGGAAGAACAAAAGGCTATGATATTTTGACAGCCTTTGCTATTTTTCCCTTGACAAATGTATGGCAGCTTTCAATTTGATCCAAGTACTTCTGTTTTTATTCTCAGCCCCATCTCTAAAAATGATTACTGTATTTTGCTGTGGGTCTTACACCGGCTAATTTTTATACAGCATATTGATTTCTAATTTTGTTGCTGGCAGTTCATCATTCACTTGTAAGGCACATCATTCTTTCTGTGAATTGAAGTTTCATATTATCCATCTTGATCCTTTATTCTAAGCAATGTTATCTCCTTTCTTTATACCTCAGGCCTTTCTTCCTCCCTAAAGATTTATCTTGTTTAAAAATGCATGTTCCTTCATGGTGTTTTTTGTTAATGAGGTGTTAAACTTTATTACAAGGCACACAAGGGGATTGAATTCGAAGCTTTGTTTTTGAGGAAGTAGGAACAAGTGACTCACCTCATCTTAATCTTGCACTAGTCATATAAGGTGTGGATTCAGAAGCCCCGGAGCCCCAAGGAAGCCAAAGTCAGAGGCCCCTGTTCCTCTTTAGGGCAGAGTCCCTTCCTAGAACCACAGATGGATTGATATTCGCACTGCGACACCAGTTTCTCGTGAACGAGAAGCAAAGGAAGAAGAGAAATGCATTGAACCAAATCCAGAAGAATCAGAAGTAGAATCACAGCTCCATCTACACAGACTCCCAGCGTTTGTACCGACCGGAGAAGCACCCCTTAGAGTTCTTCCTTAGTTTATCTGTAGGCTAAAGCGGGATCTGATTGTCAGCGGGCTCTTCTGGCCAAAGGAAGGCCTCCCTCTGGGCATGGTGGGGAGGGAGAGGAGAGAACAGAGAACTTTGGCTTTTTAAGGAATCCTTCCCAACTCCCAGGTGAGCTGGCTCAGCAAAATCTGCAGACCTCCTTACCTGTGCTCTCCCTGCCTCTACAGCCATTCTGCACAGCACTCCCACACTCATCTTCTAAAGTAGAGCTTTTATCATGTCACTCCCCTGCCCAGAAACCTGTAGTGGCTGAGAATAATAGTATTAATGCCTCACATTAGCATAGAGTCTCTCCATTTACCAAGTGCTCTCACATATGTTATTTCATTTCCTCCTAGCAGCAATCTCTGAGTACTTATTAGATCAAATCTGAACTCCTCACCCATAGCAGTCTTAACACTTGCTTGACTAGTTAGCTGTCTTCCTCTGACTTTTCCTGAACAAAGCCTTCAGCCTCTCATTCCCTCCCAGAGGGCATTTAGTTTCACCTTCAACAGCATAGATCCCACTGCCCTCCCCCTGAAAATGCTCCAGCCTCCTTCTGCCTCCCTATGAAAGCCAGGAGGAAATGCCAGTGGTCCGGGAATCCTGGTGTCTAAGGACAATCTGAGGACAATCCCACCCTTTCTGGCCTCACTTTATCTGGTTTGTACATGGACACATTACGCAGTTTCTTCCTGCTCCTGAGGGATGACCCATTGTTAATGAAGCCGTGTTTGACGTATCAGCCTTCTGACCTTCCTCCACACGTCATGCTATTTTTTTTTGGCTCTGTTTGCTTGCAGACACAAATTAGGCAACGATTATACCCACCTACTCTTCCCTCAACCACCTTACATGGCTCTGAAAATTCCTGTCAGAATCCCATCATTAGAAACCATGCTGTGTCCATTAACAGAAAATTCTGTAGAAGTATTTTCTCAGTTTACTTCGTATTAACTTCACTTTCTTTTTGGGAAGACTTTAAAATTATCCACATGACATAATCTATTCTCTTAAACCTGAAAGACTAATGGGGGTAGGAGTAAGTAATGCAGACTTTCTTAACCTCTGTAGCCTTCACTGTCCCTATAAAGATGTTCCATTTCTCTGTCTCTCTGACAGCTGGATGGTAGGTCAGATGCAAGCCAAAGCCAAGACTTTTTTCTCTATAAAATTTTAGCCACAATATTAACTTCTGAGACCTTTATGAAATGATCTGTAATGGGATTGTACTTTCCTCTGATTTTTCAAATCAAGTGTTGAAACTTCATGAAAATAGATGTCTAAGGGCCCAAAGTTAAAAAATACTCTTGATCTCAGCCTCTCTATATGGGAAAGACTTTTCTTTTCTTTTTTTTTTTTTTGTCATTCTCTTTACCACTCTCTCAATTTCTCCCTCTTTTCCTGTCTCCTTTCTTCTCCCTCTTTCTTACTTTCTCCCTTTTCTCTCTTGCTTTTTTTCTTCCCTCCCTCTTCCTCTTCTTCTTTACACTAACTTATTAATTCCAGTAATTATCATTTGGCCATAATTTAAACAGATTTCAAATCTGAACAGAAAAGTTCTGGAGAATAAAGTAGAAGGTCGATTTTTTTCTTTTTCTTCTTTTTGTTTTCAAAGAAATTTATCTAAATATCTATCTATCTATCTATCTATCTATCTATCTATCTATCTATCTATCATCTATCTATCTTTCTATCTCTATACCCAACATGGGGCTCCAACTCATGACCCGAGATCAGGAGTTGAATGCTCTACTGACTGAGCCAGCCAGGTACCCTTAGGTCTATTTTTTCACCCAGGGTCCCCTGTTCATCAACAGACCCAAGCAGAAAGTCCATTACTGGCAAATGGCCACAACTAGCAATCACCTGGCAAAGAAGAAGACTGCTTGCCAATGTATCTATGTCCTCGCCCATCATGGCCTCTTCTCTACTTCCAGTCACTGCTCTTATGTTGTTATCTCTGCTCATCATCCTGATTTGTTCCCTTCAACTTTCCCAGCAGAACTGCTTCATTGCCTATAGTATCTATTCTTTCAACCCCAACTGTCATAACATAGCAGAGGAAAACAGCAAACAATTATCATTACACAAACAAAAATCTAACCTAGCCTTAAGCCATGGAAATTGATAGCTCCAATCCTCTATTCCTTTCTTCATCCTAATTTCTATGGTTCCTTTACACCCAAACAATAAACATATCCACAGCTGCTCTAATCCATATCATTAGATATAAACCCCTCACTTTCAGCTATGCCTCTACTAACCTTGGTATCATATCTAGGGGTATGACCTAAACCTGAACCCCAAGGGTTATTGAACCCCCTTATCACCAAGCACTTCTGAGACTGAGGGCATTGACTTATGCATTTACCATCAAAATTTAGCATTAGAAAGTCAAGATGCACCCAAGGGGACTGCTTGGGCACCGATCCCCAGCCCAATCACCTCTTAATAATCAGGGTTAATACACCTGCCAAGTTGTGACTCCTTCCTTGTCTGATATTCCCTTGACACTCTGAAGGGCCCAGGTGGCTGTTGAAGAAAATGATGTGCCACTTTCTTCTGGCCTCTCTGGTTTATGATGAAAAATCATCAGGAATTCTAATTATTTTTCTCTTATAGATGTATTTTTCTCTTGTAGCTCTCAAAAGTTTGGTCAAATGTCTCTTCATATTTTTGTCCATTTTCTAATTGGACTTTTTTGTTTACTGTTAAGTTTTGAGAGGTCTTTATATATTCTAGGTTTTTGTCTTTGTTTCTAGTTTTCAGAAGTCTAACTATGATGTGTCTTGGTGTGGACTACTTTGAGTTTATTCCACATGGGATTTACTCAGCTCTTGAATCTTTAAGTTCCTGTCTTTTGATAAATTTGAGAGATTTTCAACCATTATTTTGAGTATTTTTCAGCCCCTCCCTTTTTTAGCTCTCTTTCTAGATGCTGATGACATAAATGTGAGAATATTTTTATATTCCCACAGTTTCCAGAATATCCGTTCTTTTCTTTTTTAAAATCTCTTTTCTCTGCTATTCAGATTGGGTAATTTCTATTATACTATGTTTTTCTTCTGTCCCCTCCACTCTGCTTCTGAGCCATCCATTGAGTTTTTTATGCCAGTTAGTTTTTCAGTTATAAAATTTTCAATTGTATCTTCTGCCTTTTTTCTTTTTACTATTTACTATTTCTTTGGCAACACTTTTTTTTTTCATTTGTTTGAGGCATGTTTGTAATTGATTGCTGAAGCATCTTGTAATGACTACTTTAAATTCTTTCTCAGATAAATTTAATATCCCTGTCACGTCAGTGTTGATGTCTCTTTACTGTCTTTTTCCACTCAAGTTGAGATGTTCCTGGTTCTTTGTATGCTGAGTGATTTTAAACTGGTATTTGAACATCTTGTGTGTTACATGATGAGACTCTGGTGCTTATCTAAACCTTTTGTTTTTTTTTGGGTTTTTTTTGTTTTTTTTTTTTAAGATTTTATTTATTTATTCGACAGAGATAGAGACAGCCAGCAAGAGAGGGAACACAAGCAGGGGGAGTGGGAGAGGAAGAAGCAGGCTCATAGTGGAAGAGCCTGATGTGGGGCTCGATCCCATAACGCCAGGATCATGCCCTGAGCCAAAGGCAGACGCTTAACCGCTGTGCCACCCAGGCGCCCCTAAACCTTTTGTTTTTATCTGGCTTCTTCTGACACTGTTCCTGTAGAAGGAGCCATCTCCTTACTGCCAGATGGGGGAAGAAGCCCAGTTTTCCCACCCGGCCTCCACTGACATCACAGGAGTATGAATGTGGTGGGGAGGTGGGCCTTACCATTAGGCCGAGGTAGTAATAAGAGTCTTGACTTACCACTAGGCCTTCTCTGACACTAACCTAGAGAGCAAGAGAAGGGATGCCTCATTCTGCTGGATAGTGTGGGGCATCCTCAGGAAGGTTTCTGACCATGGATGAGGCAATTCCCTGACTCTAATTAGTGGAACATAGGTTTCTTAATATTTATAAATTTAATATAGCCCATTTCTTTCTGAAGATTATTAACTCATACAAATTTATACTCCTTAGCCAATTTTTAAATATTTCCATCTTCTAAATAAGCTGTGTGATTTTTTTTTTCAGTAAGTCCATGACGATAGGTGAAAAAATGACCAGAAAATTTAAAAGATATATATGTTATGAAGATGACTCTTCACTGGCATCAATGTCAGTATCTAGAAATAGCCTTAATGAGTCAGCACTTTTTATCAGGAAAGACAATAAATGGAAGCCTGAGGAAACACATAACTACAAAAATAATATTTATACAGTTGCCTATTAATCATTAAATTATCTATTTTTATTTATTATCCTTGTTCATCATTTGAGATCAAAATAATGCCCCCCCAAAATAATGCCCCAAATTTAAAGGTATGGAAATATATTTTATCCCATTTGTTAAAATATAAAAAGTATGTATCCCACACAGGACACACTCAAATTTCCACATCAAGTCATTGAAAAAATAATCTAAGCACTAAAATGTATGCTGGAAAGTGTGAACATACTAAATACCAATTAGAGGATCCGAATTCTCATCTCCATCTTCCTCTAAAAAGTGTGACGACATTACTAAAACTGTTTCTTGATCTCCAAAAGGAAGAGCTTGGATTAAGGAAGTCAACACCTGATACAACTTGAATATTTCATACATCAGAGTGAGGATAAAATGATTACATTTAAATATGTCAGTTACATCTTTGATCCGAGGACCTTGGGATATGTATGTAACTGTGGTATATACAGTTAGACATCGTTTTCAGAATAATAAAATGCTTTATATTATAGGAGTGAGGAGTCATTTGCTTCATTCTTTTATCAGTTTCTTTAGTTAATATATCAGTTAGGGCTCTCCAGAGAAACAACAATAGGTGATACACAGTCAGATAGACGGTAGATAAAACTGGCTCACATGACTGTGGAGACTGGCAAGTCCAAAATTTATAGGGCAGGCGGGTGGCTCCTGGAATATAAATTCAGACAGGGTTTCCATGTTAACAGTCTTGAGGCAGAAATGCTTCTCCTAGAACTCTCAGTGGCTGCTCTGAAAGCCTTCAACTGATTAGATAAGGCCCACCTACATTATCCAGGGTAATCTCCTTTTTATTTAAAGTCAGTTGATTGTAAATGCTAATCTCTTCTACCTTCACAGAAGTATCTGTACTAGTGTTTGACCAAAGAACTGGCCCCATAGCCTAGCCAAGTTGACACATCAAATTAACCAATCACAATGATGATGTGTACTAACTATAGTACCTGCTATCTAGCACCTAAAATGCCTCACAAATTATTATTGGTGCCTTGAATGGGTAGTCTCATGTAATTCTCAATGTAATCTCATGAATTACCTTGTTATTTTGGCTTGAGACATTGGGAAGCTGACTCTCAAAAAAATTTTGCCCAAGGTCATAAAGCCAATAAATGATACAGTCACGACTGAAATTTAGGCTTTCTTGACTAAAAAATGTGACCAAGTAAGCACTAGAGAAAGAAGTCAGAAAATTCAGATTTGGGTACTCCCAGTAGCTCGCTTTTGAAATGGAGGCATGTAATAGTATTATTTTCTGCATATCTAGAATGAAGAGCTTGAATTGGGCAGTCTCTAAAAATATTCTGTGATTCTATTTTGATACTGTACACATTTTACCTGCTTTTCTTTTCACATACATTATTATCTCTTCAAGGGTAGACGTTTCATTGGCTTTTCGGTCGGGTTGTTCTCTTGAGCCGCATAACGAACATTTTGTGCTGGTTGCTTTTTCAGTTACAACAGAGAAGAGACAAACCATTATAAGAAATTATGAATCTACACATTGGAAGGAAATCCTGTGATTTTGTTTTGCCCATCAGCCTTTCCATCTGTACTTATGTTATAATGAAACAAAATACAATTTAATGAATAGGGAGCCACATGAACTGAAGAAAACAGTAAGGAGGGCTGATGCCAGATGGTGAATTTTGCAGTTTCCCTCAACACTTTTTTTCTCCCTAGGTGTCTTGGCCCAGTATCTACTTACCTCAGTAACAGAAAACAAGTTTTTAACACCATTACGTCCTGCTGAGCCAATGCCGTTATGAAAGAGCAGGCTGGGTTCTTTTTGTCTCATACATCAACTACAGCACTGTCGGCGAAGTTCCTTTTGCAGAATCTTTATTACTGCTGATGATGTCAGAGAAAAGGAACATAGCTTGATTAATAGATTGCAGGTGGAATTTACAACACTGGCAGGTGAAAATGATCTTTTGATTTATAAACTGAGAACATTCAATTTAAAAGTCACTGAGAGTGAATAAATATGTTCAAAACCCACCAGATCACTTTAGAAATCAATTCTCTATTTATAATTACAATTTGAACGCCGTTAAAAAGCTCCTTTCTTTGCTGTTTTGCATGTATTTTTTTACTCTGTTAAAATCATTTGCTTTTCTGAGTGGAATCATTATAGAGGATCCTTCCACAAGGACCTCCTCTGGCCTTTGTGAGTAATTTATTCTTATTCCAAGACAATATAGTACTTGTGTATGTGCACACTGTGTTTCCACAGACTCATACAGCGCACACATAGAATGTGAAAATCAGCAAGATCATCTATTATCATCCAAAATATGATCAATGACAGTAATGCTTGTAGTTACAATACTCACTTCCTCAGAACTTATATTTTTTGAGGTTAAAGAAAACAGCTTCTGACTTTTACCATATCCCTCTACTGCTTCTTTAATCAGAAAGAGTAGAATGCTTTATAGTCTAATGTCAATCTTCATCCTAGGAGATCTGAATAAAGCCGGACTTTTTTTCTTGTTTACAGTAGAGGCAGCTAGGATTCGGTGGTGCACGCCTGCTTGGACTGAAGGTCATTCAGTTGTTTGCACATCTTATTATCCCACTGCCCTTTAAGTAGGCTTCCAAATGGAAAGGCACCTGATAAGATTTTTTTAAACAGGGAAATGCAGAAAGAATAAAAGTGGTATTTTTCTAAAGAAGAATTCCTGAGTATTGCAATATCAACATGTTATTAAAAGTATAAGAAACACATTGAAAGATGTTAGTAAACGGGCTCCTGCGTGGCTCAGTTGGTTAAGTGTCTGCCTTCAGCTCAGTTCATTGATCCCAAGGTCCTCGGATCAAGTCCTGCATCAGGCTGCCTGCTCAGTGGGGAGTCTGCTTCTCCCTCTGCCCCTCCTCCCAAGCTCATGTACGCATGCTCACTCTTTCTCACAAAAATAAATACTTTCAAATATTTTTAAAAGATACTAGTTAAAATATTTGTACATTGAAATTAATACATTAAAATGTTTTAATACATTTAAATACATTTAATACATTTAAATACATTTTAATACATTAAAAAAGTTTTAAACATTTAAGATAAAGTTAAAATACATTCTTTTCTCATGTTATCCTAATCTGATTTTCTTTGTTGGCTCTATAACCACCCTGCCCCTCTTTTGGAGTTGGTGGAGATAATTTTCATTCATCCTCATTCTTTTGTTCAACTGATATTTCAAAATTAATATTTAGATGCTCAACTTACCCATATCGGTCTGTACTTTCGCACAGCGTCAGAAATACACAGTATATATTATAGAAGGTCAACTACCAGAAGATACAGAAAAAGCTCAGTAGCAATATCAGGTTCTATACATTAGAGATAACACAACCTTCTGTATTCTCTATATTACTGTCACATAAATGTGTTAATGTCTACATTAATTTCTCTAAAGGTAGTTGCTTGTGTCCTTGGACTTACCCTAAGCAAGTTTTAGCACCTCAAATCTATAGATACAATCACTGATAACATCTGCCAGAGCTTGAATTATTTTTTCACTATGATTATCCACAGTTTCTCTACATTTAACATACAATGTTTAAGAAAATTCATCCAAAAATAAATATCCAAAATTTATCTAAATTTCTCTGGTCAATTTATAGGTCAAAAGCCAGATGGTGATACAGCAGATATGTCTCTTGGTCAAAGGACTTAAGTGTGAAGGACATTTAAGTTTATGTTCTATTTTCTCAATTTAATAACTTAATCCCATTTAGTGATGATATTAGTCTTAGTCTCTGGGATGAAGGGTGGGGAGGTTGTCCCTGATTTCTGATATCTCAGGTTTTGTCGAGGTTTAGAGTGGCTTACATATTGTCATGGAATTAAGGGACAGGAAGCCAGCTGATCTTCAAGTTATCCATCTGCAAGTCAGAACAGACATAAACCATCACCTAAGCATGCATTGTCTTTGGTGTCGCAGCTAAAATGTCATCACCATACCCAAGTTTACCTGTATTGTTCCCCCACCTTACCTTTTAGGAGTTTTATAGTTTTGTGTTTTATGTTTAGGCCCATGATCCATTTTGAGTTCATTTTTGTGAGTTTATATTTAGGACCATGATCCATTTTGAGTCCATTCTGTTCATTTTGTGAGGTCTGTGTCTAGTTGTTCCAGGACAATTTGTTTAAAAGACTGTCTTTTCTCCATTACATTATCATTGTCCTTTGCCAAAGATCAGTTAACTACGTTAACGATATGATAAAAGGGATTTCTGCATCAGCTGGAAGGAGGAAATCTGTGCTTAAAGAAGGAGATTTCTTTCGATGTTAAGATTTGACAATTTAATTGACTAATAAGATTGATATTAGTAAGCATTTCTTTTAATTTTTTGTTCTCAAATGTATTGTTCAAAGTGGCCATCCAGTGAAAGTAAGCACGTTTCTGCTCTCTCCAGGGAATATTAATCCAAGGAAACTTGGATTGCAGGTTTTCCTATTTCTTGCTCTTACACACCTTCCCAAGGTCTTCTAGTAAAATTCACTTTAGGAGATTAATGGCAGTATATTTTCAAGACATCTATAGTGCAGAATTAGCTTCTATAATGGCACTTATGTACCTTGCTCATAAAATTCAACACTCCAAACTCTGCTTCAGATCCTTCGGTGGCCTCTATATTGTCCACTAAAATTATTTCCTAACGGATAAATTCTTTTTTGACACTCAACTTGCCAAAAGACTTGAAAAAGCTTCTTCAGAGTAAACAAGAGCTCACAGAAAGGCATTACCTTGGTTTTAAATTGTTCTGCATGTTTCACAGTAAAAAAAAAAAATAAACATATGAATCAGAGATAATTATCAAAACAACAGTCTAAAAACCTAAGCGTGTAGACATCTGGAAAACTCACCTGAACCATGGTCATGTTATACAAAGTAGATCTGAAAATAGGAACACAATGGGAAAAAATGCATGTGTCTCTTCAGCATTTTATATGGCTTAAGTAATACAAAGTGGTTCTTATGATTTTTGTAACACCTCGTTTTATAAGTGGATGTCTCGTCTTAAAACGCGTAGAATCATTCTCCAAGTAAACATGAATACATAGTAAATTCTTTGAGGTACTAAGCACCTTGGGAGTGTACTTCTTCTTCTTCTTCTTTTTTTTAATTCGCTCAAAAAATATCCCTTAAATGTCCAAGAGTGTGACTTAAAGGGGGGGGGTGTAGATAACTGTTGATTGAACTGAGTTTGCCTTCTTCAGGTACCTTTTCCTATATTTGCTCAACTTAACATACCATTTCATCTCTCACGCTAGCTTGATCCTGAATGGGCAGCATTTCGGCATTGGCAGCCATGCTACGCTAGATTGGCTACCATCTGCTCTAGGCTCTTCTTTCCCTTCTAAAGTTTACCAGCATTCGAATACAGTTACCAGCTTCCACTCAAGCTCTCATTTGTTCACGTTGCAATCATCCCTGATTTGCGTGAGTGCGGCTTCCCTATTATGATGGCATATCCGCATTTTCTCCACAAGAGAAAAGTTATCTTGGACATCGTTCTGGGTGAATTTTCCAAAAACATATTAATAATTTGCAGTTGTAATTCTATGTTTTAGCAACCAAAACTTTGTCATTAGGTCGTTAGGCACTCCCTTACCACAGGTCAATAGGCCTTTGGCCCGTGAAGCTTCAGTTGGAGGAACCGGTGATCAAAGCTGAAGACTAAACACAACAGCAAGTTCCGTGATCATCAATATTTCAGTACAAGAGAAAGAAAGAGCTGTTGCCGCAGTGTTCAGCACGGCACTCACTCTGCTGGGCCTGAGATAAGACTTAGTACAATGTCATAAGTAAGTAATGATCAAAGAAAGTCCACACTGCAAGATCCAATTTGATACATATGAAAGCAAGTGTGGAATACAATGGAAACAGTCCATCACAAAACACAATCCTGAATGTCCTGAACACCTTCAGAATTGTTGAACAAGTTCTAATATCACAATACACCCAAAGAAATCATCAATACAGAATTTAAATATTTCCCACATATACTACTTAGCAGAGCCAGAGAATTGATTAACTGCCCTTTCGATATATAAATTTAAGGAGTTTCTTTTAATTATAAGGAAAACTATACCACTAATAATTTCATTTTAAATTTAAACATATGATTAATGTGAGAATCACAAGTAATGGCAACTCATTTAACAAAAATAAAAAGTATTGATTGTTTCATTGCAAACTCTACTTGAATCTATTTGGTGATACTCAAAAAGAGGAAACTGTCTCTGCTTTCAAAGAATTTATAATCCAGTGCAGGAAAAAAGAAAATAACCAGAGTTTAAAATGTAATAGAAAACATCTGTAAAGCATTAGGCCACGGGAGTTAATATAATTCAGTAATATGAAGCAAAAAGCAGTGAAGAGGTGGTCAGAGCGGGTAGTGGAACATATGGTTATGGGTTGCAAAGCATTGGGGGATCAAGGATTGTGTGAGCTCCTCTCTATTTATGCAGAACTAGCTGAGTGCAGAAATCAAACTCTCTACCAGCAGGTCACACCACATGTGAGTCAGTTTAATGGAAACTACCAGACCTTTTGAACCAAAACTCAAGAGCAAGGTTTGGTGAAGCTCTTGCACTGAAGACAGCAAAGTTGAGCACTTTGCAAATCAAACAAAAGAGAATGCTATGGGGAACCCTTTCTCTCACGGTGACCTTGATCTTTTTGCTGTCCCTTTCATCATCTGTCTTCCTATGTCCCCTCTGCCATTCCAGTTGACTATCCAGCTTAGAGCAATGTGTCTCTTCCTAATTTCTGTTTTGCAGCTCCCGCTTCAAGACATTGGACTACTAACAGAAGTCCTTCAGTGTGGCTTCAGGCTGTGGAAACTTTTGGGAGAGTCTTTTTATAACTACAGCCCTGTCAAAGGGATTGCACTTTACCTTGGCTAAAGTTTCCCATAGTACTCATGCAGGCTTCAGGACTCAACTAAGAAGTCTCCATGTGTGTGTTTTCTGTGCTGTAAGTGGACACAGTATATGTATAAAATGTCTATGAAGAAGTTTCTGGAAATTATATAAAAGTGTTTATCTTCCTTGAATGATATCAGAAAACTCTGAGCTTCTTAGCTGAAAATTTACAGAAATAATGAATTTAAAGCTGTTTTGTATTTGCTAGCAAAAAAAAAAAAAAAATTACCAGCAAAAAGGCAAATCAACACTGTAACCCGTACTTCCTTTCTGTATGGTTATTATCATTTTCTTACAATATATGTAGTTAATCTATTCTCATCAAGTTACATATTAGTATTCTCTCAAGATTTACAATTGAAATTGCCCCAAAACTTGGGATATGAACAAATTCAAGTTCTGACAGGCAGGATTTTCCACATTCCACACATTTTTATTTAAAAGCTATTGACCATCTTTGATGATTACTCCTGTCCCTGACTTCAAAAAGGCTAAAAAACCAATTTCAATAAGAACAGTATTAGAGAAGAAAACCTGGTCACCTTTCAACAAAATTTTTCTAGTAATTTTCTTATTAGGACTCCTCATGCTTTTGGTCTTAGTATTTCCTTCTTATAAGCTAACAGTCATGTCGTTATTTGATATTTAGAAATATAAAAGTGGGGGGAATGGAGGGAGAGGACCTGTGAAAGACTGAAGGGGGATCATCGATTTTATATATCATACTCTTCAAACATTTACTTATAACTACAGATTTGTATTTCATACTGAACTTTCTTCTTTCAGAAATGCTTAGAAGGAGACAAAGATTTTTGCACTGGAATATTCAGGTTTACCCTCTTCTTAAAATTCTTTCATCAGAACTGTTTTGTTTAAGTTTACCATCTGAAAGATACTCTCCATCTATATTCATCATATAAAGAAAATTGTCTTCACATTTTAGTATCGTTGAATCACGTTTAGTTACCCTGATTCCTTTTTAAAAATGTAGCTATATTACTTCATTTTTTCAAACATTTTTATGTTTATATACTGTATATTATCTGAGAAAATCAAACAGTGCAAATAATACCATGTTCTTTATTTAAAGTGAAGATGAAATTTTCTCCATATAAATCTTATGGAAGTGCTCAGGGTATATTCTATTTCCTTTCTCTTTTTCTTGGAATAAAGATATAAATCACAACATCCTCATCTATGAACTACCTCATCTACAAAAAATAGATTCTACTTTATAATATTTATATGAGAATTAAGTGATGCCATGTATGTCTTGAATAATATGCAATATATTGAGCAGTTTTTATACACATTCTAGTAATTTTAAATGAATTAAAGATGCAAATAGATTCTTTTAAGATAACATATAGAAAATTTGGTTGATAAAAGAAATTGCTCAATGTCACAGAGGGGTCCATCCCAAATATAGATATATTATATTGCAATAGACATAACTGGGCATTAAAATATTTAGAAATGTTACTCATTCTGTCTATTTACAGCAACACTACATGAATCTAGAGGGAAAAAAATCTCATTTAAAAATATTTAACTTTTAGGGATGCCTGGGTAACTCAGTAGTTTAAGCATCTGACTTCGGCTCAGGTCATGATCTCAGGGTCCTGGGATTGAGTCCCACGTCCGGCTCCTTGCCCGGGAGCCTACTTCTCCTTCTGCCTGCCGCTCCCTCTGCTTGTGCTCTCTCTCTCTCTCTCCCTCTGACAAATAAATAAATAAAACCTTAAAAAAAATAAATAAATAAAATAAAAATATTTAACTTTTAATACTTAGAGCAATAAAATTCCAAAAGTCTGCTTCAAGTTAAACATTCAAATTAGACAAATTTCACTTAATATCAAAACAATGCTTTATATCATTGAGTTTCACTATCAACACCAGAGTACTTTAACATACATACAGCTGCTGATCTCAAAAGCTCAGGAATGTAAGCAGGGCACAGACTATAATTTTTCTCTATTTGATCACAGGGAGCTCAGAGTTGAGGGACCGCATTGCTCTCATAGGACTAGGAGAGAGAGAGGTTGGGAAGAGAACAACGCTATCAGTTACCATAGGCTTTCCTCAATTTATGCGTTGGAAGTTCCATTCAATGACACTTATTGATCTTTTAGAAAATAACTCTTCATACAAGAAGAAAATAATTATGAACACACAATATTCCCCTCCACATCTACATTATCCATATTTTTTGTAATAAAGAAAATACATGTGGTTTTAAGGTATGCAGCTAGAAGTTCTTGTTTGTGAATAGGCGGGTGTGCTTATTACCAAATATACCCAGTCCAAAAATTAGTATTCATGTTTTTATTTCTCTTTCCATTAATCTGAACACTCAGCAAGATTTCATAGTTGCTTTCAGTGTTCAGCATGTTTTTTTTCCCACTCTGTGAGTGCTATATTTCTTAAGATACATAATCAGATGAAAGGCTTTGAGATAAAACACAAAAAAGTTGAAGTATTTGCTGCAGTTTTGCTATTGTTGCATTTTAATTCCTATCAAAATCAATTACAGTCTCGAGCCCCTGAATAGAGAAGTCTGTACCTGCTGATGATTGAAAGGACAGTACACTTATTACATTGATACAGATAAGTTTTCCTTCCTCTCTCTCCAACCCTCACAGCAATCATTAACAATGAAGCCTTCATCACAATGGGCTGTCAGTGCTTTCCCCTCTATTAGAAGAAAAATATACCACCCATCTCCAGAGAGAATAGGTAATACAAGCTGAAAAATGTAGCAGTGCGAAGCAAGGCATTCCTTCAAGTTATTTTACCTAATTCCATTTGACACCTGGAAGAAAGTAATATTCATTTTATCTTTCTACCATAGATACTGGATGGGAACAATCAAGGCAATATATTCTGGACGTATCAGGTAATATGGCAAGGCCATAAAAAGTTTTCTTTTGTGACTATGATTCAGTTTGACAGATTTTATTGGTGGTGGTGGTGATCTTGGCGATGTCGGAATTGATTTGAGAAGAATTTCCCAACTTTTGTAGGATTTTGCAAATTAGAACCCATAATGCAACTGTAGAATCCTCTTCTCAACTCCAGGTGTTAAGAATGTTTAAATGTTGGGGCGCCTGGATGGCACAGCGATTAGGCGTCTGCCTTCGGCTCAGGGCGTGATCCCGGCGTTATGGGATCAAGCCCCACGTCAGGCTCCTCCCCTGGGAGCCTGCTTCTTCCTCTCCCACTCCCCCTGCTGTGTTCCCTCTCTCGCTGGCTGTCTCTATCTCTGTTAAATAAATAAATAAAATCTTTAAAAAAAAATGTTTAAATGTTAGTGATATAGAATAAGAAACTAACATTTAAGTTATTAGTACTTTTATTCTGTCTCTTTATTATTACCATCAAGAAAATTTTTTAAAAAATTTATTTTTCAGATATCAGTTGGGAGTGGTCATGAACAAATCAGATTAAATACAATGTGGCTAACTGCTACTTCCTGGAAATTACAATATAACTCAAGTTAAAGATATAACATTAATTTCTCCTAATTGAAGGAAATGTGCCTAATAGTGAAATGAACAGCTATATATGGTAATGCATTCATTGCCATGAGAAATATTCAGAGACTAGGTGACCACTCACCAAAAATGTTCTAATAAAGCAATGGGAATTTTTTGAGTAAAATAATAGATGAACCAATTTACCCTAAAGTCCCTCCCTACCTTGTCATTCTACGCTTCCATGAAAAAAATAAGATGATGTAAAAGATTCAAACTGGTCAAGATTATCCCAAGGCACTAAAAATTACTGGGAAGAAATGTTTAATACAGAGAAGCAACTCATATCAAGCACTTCTATATGCCATTATATATGATTCACTTAAATTTCACATAAACTTACGAGTTAAATATGACTAACCTGTTCCAACAGTTAACAGAGAAGGCAGTTTGCATAAAGTCACATAGTGATGTGGAGCTCGGACCCCCAAGCCTTTACACCCAGCCACTCTGCTTTTAACGTTTAAAATACTCTACGTACTTTTCTAATTATTTCTGAAATATGTGATTCTAACCCCATTCAAGAATATTACTGTTGAATCTCCCGAGAAAAATTCATTCAGAATCATTTTTCTCAGGCAGCCTGCCAAAGACAAATGCCAATACTCGGGTCAAGCTTTTGGCTCAGTTTACCTTAGGGAAGTCTCTTTAACAGGTAGTCCTGGGTGGTCCTGCAAGAAACCCCAGAAGTGGTTCTAGAAGACCTAAAGAAGGCCTTGGAAATACTCACATGAGCATTTCCAGACTCTTGCTGTGGAAAGAACTTATTAGGTCAGAAAAAAATCTTCCTGACCTCATCTCACAGAAATCAAGTGTAATTTGCATGAGTCATCCAAATAGCTCTACAGGAATCTAGACAGCGACCCTCACACACTAGGCTGGTTTTAATGGAATCCCAGCCTGATTCAAATCTTCTTCACTTAAACATTCTCAGATTTTTTTTTTTTTTTTTGGCTTAAGATTGTGGCTTCACCTAGATTAATATTATTGTTCATTTTCTTTCTCATTTTATGGTATATGAATTTATCCAAAACAACATTCTGTTTATGCAGCATGTTACCGCATATTCAGTTTTAAGCTAAGGTAAATTCTACCTATTAAAGTTTTTCTCAAAAGTTTCCTTAAATTCCTACACCTTACAGTTTCTGTGACCCACCTGCCCTCTGGGCCTCACCCACTTGCTCAAAGAGCCCTGGTCACTATCGCCCACTATCTGCCCATCATCTAATATTCTAGGCTGTCTCCACTGCTCCAAGTTGTAGAGGTGACCGACACTTCTACAGGATTCCATCAAACATGCTGCAGAACCACCAGGCACACCAGCATCCACGAGCAATCCTACGGACGCTCTGGCTTCCTCAGTGGCTGCCCACTCAACCATGTAACCAAACCACGGAATGCAAAGAAGTGAACACCTTTTGTGCAAGTTTTGACCCACATCAAGATATGGAAAGCGTCTGACAAAAATTCTTCCCTTCTGGGGCGCCTGGGTGGCACAGCGGTTAAGCGTCTGCCTTCGGCTCAGGGCGTGATCCCGGTGTTCTGGGATCGAGCCCCACATCAGGCTCTTGCTCTATGAGCCTGCTTCTTCCTCTCCCACTCCCCCTGCTTGTGTTCCCTCTCTCGCTGGCTGTCTCTATCTCTGTCAAATAAATAAATAAAATCTTTAAAAAAAAAATTCTTCCTTCTATTTGGAAATACATGACTAAATGATTAGCTCTGTTTCTTATGACACTGTGTGGCTTGGCAACACACCAAATCATATTTATTTATAATTGTTTTTCCTCTTCTCCCTCACTCATAAAGCCCTGGGATTGCACATCCGAAGCATTGGAATGTTAGTTTTGCCTCCATCTCTAATTTCTAAGAGACGTTGTCCAAATTGGGTTTTTTCCCCCTTTCTTGTTAGCTTGTGACACTGCTTAAAACAAAGAAAGGCAAACATACAAGTTTAATCAGGAGAAATATTTTCCTATTTTATGGCTAAAGCAATTTTCATACAGATTTCTAAGTGAAATTTGAGCAATGCATAAACATATAGCCATAATGTACCGTTTTCTCACTGTCTTGATTAAAATGTAATACAATGGCCTATATTCCATATTTCATTAATCACCAGAATTTACAAAATAGTCTTTCCAATTTGAGGGAGAAGGTCAAACTCTTAAAGGTTTTTCTCCATTTTATTTCTCTATGTAGGTGGCCGCTTCTACTTGAAAACAAAAAAAACGCCACGGCCAGAAAAGTTACTTTACTGGTACTTTACGGTCAATAATTTAATAATATGTAAGCATTTTCCTTTCTCTTATTTCCATATCTTCATTATAGCTCACTTTCACATAAAGCTAAATGTACTCTTTCATCACCAAGGCAGTAAAAAGGTTACTTTAAAGCAAGAGGAAGAAAAAAAAATTAGTCAGCACTTTACCATGGCCCAATCTCGGGTTCTCCTATGCTACTTTATTCGTTTCACCATTTTCATTTTGAAATATTCCAAACACCCCAAAATAGACTAATAAAATGAACACCAGGGTACCAATCATTCTGCTCTGCCTAATCCTGACATCGGGCAAACCTGCTTCAGATTTTTAAAATCAATAAAACATTATTTAGGGAGTTGGCCCCTCCCGATGTCATTTGTCTCCTTCTCTGCCTGAGGAATCCGATTTCCAGTCTTAGACACAGGTTCGTGCTGTTGCTACAGTGTATTTAAATGTAACTCAGAGCACAGGGAAGGTCTACACAATGACTTCCACATGCATGACTTTATTCAATCTTTAGAAAATCTTCTGTGTTATAGTTATTATTATTCGTATTTTGCAGATAAGGCCAAACTAAGGCTGACAGAGTTTAAGGAATTCCCATGAACCCAGAGTGGCAAAAATAGAATCGAATGAACGTCTCTAGCAGATTCCATTACTGTGTCCTACTTATTGCCTGTTTTTATGTAAGTATAAGAAAGCTTTGGGACTTTTCAGATGTTTCCTGAAAAGTAGAACTCCCTCTAAAATGTAGATAATATTAAGAAACAGCTTTATACTTATTCTTCAGAATCGCTGTCTGTTTTTACAATCAGTTTCTATGGGGTTAAAGTTGAAAATCCTTCGGAATCCCCAATGCTTTCCACAAAACCATTCCCTAAATAGAGGATTGAGAGAGAAAGGTTGGGGGGCGGGGGAGACAGAGAAAGAGGGTGGTAGTGGAGGGAAAGAGACAGAAGGAGGGAGGGAGGGAGATAGAACTGTCTTTTTACTAAGAGCAGAATGAGAACATCAGTCAATTTCCCTCAGTGTAGTGAGAACTGTATAATAAATTCAAGTGTCCCATATTAGAGATGGGCTATTTTATACTCTGCCCATTTTGCCTAAGAGTGTGGAGTCTCAAATGCACAACATGAAACAGTCACAGCTGTTATTTCCACTATTTCAGAAACTACAACCCTAAAATAAATCCCACACTTAATTAGCAATTCAAATACAGCATAAAATATTTCTATGCTCCAATTTTTTCAGCTGATAAAAATTCAGGTTTTTTAATAAAAAGGAAGACAACTAAAATATTATAAGTCCAAGGAGAACGCAGGAATAAAATTGATTTTAATTGTAATTTTTCCCCTAAAGGAAAAACATTTTCCTCATGTAAAGTATGTTTAGGGATCACTAAAATTTTTGCAATTGCTTAACAGCTGCCTGGCACCTTCACAAAAGAACAAAAAAGTAGGTTGGGGGGAGAGTTTTGAAGACTGTCAAAAAATATGCTGTAAACTATGAAAACGTGAAACTGCTTGCTGCGTTTAATTCCATACAGGACAGAATACTCCCCAACACAGAGATAAAGCACATGTACATAAAATATATATATGTACACACATATATATATATATGTACATATATATATACACACACACACACATATATATACATATATATTTAAGTTCTCCCATTAGTATTGGCTGAGTCATGCAAGGTGTCCTTGACATTTTCTTTTCCTTGTTTCTATTCACATTATGCCCTAAACCCAGAAGACGAAGTGCCATGTAGGTCTTTCATTCAGGAAGCTTTGGAACAATCACTTGGAAGCTTTTCTCACTTCGCTAATCCTACAAGTACATGGGTTGGGGGAGGCATTTGCCACATTCTCAATTAAAGCTCAGTCGCCACGCGTGACTCAAGTTCCATGGCCATTAAGCACTAAAACAGTAAGAAGGTAGTTGAAACTCTCCACTGACTAAATTATCATCCCTGGGGCAGTCTTTTCTCTATGGCTTGCATCAGTTTCTTGTCATCATTCACGGTGAAATTCAGGTGACAACCCTGGTTTCGTAATCCTTTTCTAATTATACTGCTCCAGGTGTTCTGGTGGACTTGGGTTCTGTTCAAATCTTTCTTGTGTGTTAGGATGGTGGACTTTGAGTAAAAATTGAATGGGTCAGATGGTGTGTGTTGAATGAGGCTATGTCTTTACTACCTTGGTTTTCTACTTTGTCATTATTTTGTGTATTTTCCAGGTGAAGATGGAACACCTCAGAAGAAATGGTCCTGCCCTCCCTGAGAGAACTGCAGAATCCTTCCTAACTGGCTGGATAAGACTGCCTCCTGTTTCTTGAGAATTATGTATGTTGACAAGCTGTCACAAAACAATTGTGAACTTCCGGAATCTCTAGAAACCACAACCATTTGGTACTGTCACGTAGCCAACTATGCAGCCATCTACACAGCTTTATGTACTATGTCCGGTGTTTACTCCTTGGGGTTTACCAGCTGTCCTCTGGGGTATCCAAAGTTAAAAATAATTTGGCCAGGTTCATGCCATTATACTTTCTGTCTACTACCTACACAATGGACAATTAATTTCATGGCATATACACAGGCAAAGAAAAACAACCATTAAAGACAGAAAGCAGAACCAAATTAAAGATTAAATGAAATCCAACATTAGTGGAATATTTTGGAAACAGGGTGTCAGTTAACTAACATATCTTACGCAACAGGAAAAGCACAAACTGAGTAAGCCTTGGAGGAGGAATGAGCGACAAGATGTACCAGCCAGATGGCTGTCACTTAAAGTTGTCATTCATAAGCAGCTGATATTCTGACAGAAAAAGCATGGTGTAATGCAGTTTTACTGGGGACAAGTAGAGTGAATTGTATATATGTAATTTAAATGCCTCTCAAGGAACTTTTCAGAAAATTTATAGTAATAAATTCCATATGTGAACAAGCCTAAAACTTTAGTAATAAAAATGTGTGTGTCTATGCATCCAACTAAATAAATGTTAAATATTTAAGGGTTACCAGTTTTTGGAGGGAGCCAAAAAAGTAATGTGATAGATCTCATTATTATCATTTCAGTTCCGATCCTGTCAGAATCAGCTGTAGAATTCTCATATCTTTTTTTTAAAGATTTATCTATTTGTTTTAGAGAGAGAGCATGTGGGAGTGAGTTGGGGGAGGGGCAGAGGGAGAGAATCTTCAAGCAGACTCTGTGCTGGTTGAGAAGCCCAACTCGAGGCTTGATCTCACGACCCCGAGATCATGGCCTGAGCCAAAAACCAAGAGTTGGAGGCTTAACCAACTGAGACACCCAGATGCCCCAAATTCTTTTATTTTGATCCCGAAAAGGAGACCAAGGCGTTATTTTTTTCTATTCCGAATGACACAGAAATGTCCTATTTACTATCCTAATTCCCACCACCTGCAGCAATGAGATGTCATTTGTAAAATTTTTACAATCTTAGGGAAAATTATGCCATCATATATAAAATACATTTATCTTTGCTATAACTGTACAAAGAGTTGTAATTGATCCTATTTTTGTCAATGTATTCTGTTGTATTTTGAGAACTTTTATATTGGAAATAATTCTAACACCACTAACACAGCTTTCTAAAATTCATATTGAAGACAATGCAGCTTTGCCCGAAGATGTCTTTTTTTGCCATTGTAAAGTATGAACTAAATTATGAATAACTATAGCCCAGTGAATGAAAGCACCTTTAATATGTTACTAAAGCATAAGAGGAAAAGCATTCTCTGTAGCCTCCATAATATTCACAAAGGAGCTAAAATGTTCAAAATCTGCCTCAAAATTTTTGGTATGTCTTAATGATGCCAATTCTCAGCTTCTAATACAAACATCTCCATCATTCTGCAAGCAATTTAGTAGTTTTTCATTTAAGTGGTCATATTTGCTCCTTCTGATCTCAGGTTGCCTCTTTCCTGGACACTAGGTCACTCACTCCTCACCATCCACTGACTCTAACTGTTTGGCATCTCCTAGGACTGACCCACAGCTCCTTCCAAGGAGGCAACAGAGCTGGGGTCTGTTGTAAACAGTTTTCCTCTGACCCCAGGTCGTATTAATTTAGGGCACACGTCCAGATGTGCAGCACTTTCCTGCAATTCTAAGAAGACACAGCGCCATAAAAGAAAATGTGCATATTGTCCAAAGGAATACAGAGCATATTTATGAAGTGAAATAGCTCTTCCAGAAGTATATTAAAGAGGAGCCTGGTTAGACAGCACTATATTGAGGGTATGTTTCAACATTAAGTATCACAGTAATTGAGATACTTTAATCATTTCAGAAACTACCTTTCTCTTCCTTTTTTAAAACATTTTTATTTTGAAATAATTCTAGACTCGCAGGAAGCTGCCACAAAAATAGCAGAGTCCTGTGAATCTTCCTCCAGGTCCCCCCAATGTTAACAAGTCACATAATTGTAGTACATCAATGACTAGAAATCAGGAAATTGGTGCCAGTTCAATACTGCTTCGTAGACTACAGATCTTACTCAGGTTTCACCCGTTTTTATGTGCAATCCTCAGTGTGTGTGTCGAATCCTACACAGTTTTATCACGGGATATGCTTATGTAACCACCACCAAAATAAAGATGCAGAACTGCTCCATCACACAAAGTAACTCCCCTCCCCTGGTCCCTAGTAACCACTCAACTGCTCTTCATCTCTACCCTTTTGTTATTCAGGAATGTTATATAAACGTATTCATGCAGCATATAACTTTTTTTTTTTTTTAAGGCAACATGTTGTCTTAATTTTGTTTCAATGATTTGGTATTCAAATGTTCTAACGTACTCAAATTTCTATAGTGAAGATACTTTAGAAAGGAGTAAATTTCTATATATTTCTGCTAATGCTCTAATAAGCAGACGGAGGCCAACATGCTAATAATATCTGCATCGGATTTGTATCTTCTGGTGAATATACGAGAAGTTAAAAACATGGCACCTTCTTCAGTACTGAATTTCCTCAATTTCTGATGTAAACTTGAGAATTCAGCCTTGAGTAGTTGTGATTGACTGTTTTTACTCAGTGTGTGGCCCTTGAAATCCTT
Organism: Ursus arctos; assembly: GCF_023065955.2. NCBI lineage: Eukaryota > Metazoa > Chordata > Mammalia > Carnivora > Ursidae > Ursus > Ursus arctos. Next base: position 92,542,754 of record NW_026622985.1, on the reverse strand, counting down.
CCAAGTTGTACTGGGCATCTGTAGTTTGTTTCCTTTTATGGCTGAGTGGTGTTTCATTGTATGGATGTACCATGATATGCCTAACTATTCACCCTTTGGAGGACTTTTGAGTTGTTTCCAGGTCAAGGCTATCTAGGTGCTATGAACATTCATGTGCAGGTTTTTTGTGAATGTATGTTTTCATATCTCTAGGATAAATGCCTAGAAATGCAATCATGGAAATAATTGTTAATAATGAGAGTAATCTAAATTAACACCAGCTGTATAAATAGCATTACGAATAATAATAATAATAACAACAACAAAAGTAAAATTAAAAGGAGTTAATAATGAGGTTGAATTTAATGCTAGACAAAAATAACATGGAAAGGAATGGGACTTTTTTTATGAATGAGTGAAGAGTTTGGCAATTCTTCTCCCACAAAACAACTAACTATAAAACCATACAAAAACTTCCCAAAACAACCATATCAGGGATCTGGATATCAACTAAAAAGCAAACCTCAAATTGAGAAGCAGTCATTCATACAGAGCTGCTGAATTTCAGGTAAGAGCTGAGGGTGTCTACCTCATTTATGTCAGAGGCTCCCACCACCTCCCACATCACCTCAAACACCATGGTTGTTCTACGGAGCCATGGCTGGTCATGACACCAGAGGCAAAGTGGCCAGACAGGTCTGACTCAATCTGGAGTGGAAGGTAGACACCCTACACTCAGATGCACTGTCGGTGCAAGTAGCAAACCCAGTAGAAAATGAATGGACACAAGCTTCGGCAACCTTAGCCTGAGACCATAGTCCCAGTAAGTAGAGTAGAGGAAGAGTCAGAAATTTAACAAGGTGATCTTGAATCTGATAGACCCATAGAGGCTTCATGATCTCTCCATTTGTCTCAGACACTTATCTCAAGTGTGCATAGGAAAGATCTGAGAGGATGCAGCAAAACTACAAAACAGAGGCAATTTTAAAACCCCCCTGAATTTTGAGTGCGATTTCAAACCCACATACTGATCTATCAGGAGAGGATGGAACCTTGCCCCTCAAAGCATTTCAGCACCACAGCACAACCTACAATGAATCACTGGATGGTCACAAAGACATCCAGGAAATCCACCTACATTTTAATAATCATCATCCTCACCATCATCTTAGGAGAGACATCAGTGATTGTACAGCACAGGGGAGGAAGAATCCACAGATTAAGTCCACTCAAGTTACTTTTAAAATAAATAAGCAAACAACAAAGCAAAAGCAACAACCCTCAAGGGGGAAAAAGTCAGAATATGGAGTTACTAAACAACCTAAAATGTCCATTTTTCAACAAAATAAGATGAGGAAGGCAAAGAACCAGTAGTGTGACCCATTTCTGAGAAAGAAAGAAAGAAAGAAAGAAAGAAAGAAAGAAAGAAAGAAAGAAAGAAAGAAAGAAATCAGCAGAAATTGTCATGGAGTGGACCAAGATATTTGGTTTGGCAAACAAAGACTTCAAAGCAGATATAACAAAAATATTTAAGCAATTAAGGGTAACCAAGTTGAAAGGAATAAAGAAATATATCATGATAATAACAAAACAAATAAATAATATCAATAAAGCAAAAGAAACAAATGGAAATTCTAGATGTGAAATGTGCAATCATTTTAAAGAAAAATTCACTAGATGGGCTCAATAGCAGATTTGAAAAGATATGACAAGGGACACCTGGGTGGCTCAGTTGGTTAAGTGTCTCCCTTCAGCTCAGGTCATGATCCCAGGGTCCTGGGATCAAGTTCTGTGTCAGGCTCCCTGGTCAGCGGGGAGCCTGCTCTCCCTCTGCCTGCTGTTCCCCCTGCCTATGCTCTCCCTGTTCCCCTCTCTCTGACAAATAAAAAAATAAAAAATCTTAAAAAAAATGACAAGTAATCAGTGAACTTGAACATAGATGAATAGAAATCATCTAATCTAAAGAACAACAGCAACAACAAATTGGAAAAAAAAATTAGAGATCTGTGGGATAACAGCAGGTATGCCAACCTATATGTAATGGGAGTCCCAGAGAAGAGAAGAAAGAGAAGGAGACAAAAAACAAACCAAGAAACAAACAAAAGAGACCAAAAAACAAACAAACAAACAAACAAACAAACAACTAATGGTAGAAAACTTCTTAATCTTGATGAATATTTTCAAAATTCCATTCTTCTAATCTCTGATTTTGTCAGGTGTTTCAGTCCTTTTGCTTTTAATGTGATTATCTATATGTTTAAATTTAGATCTACCACTTAATTAATTTTTACTGTTTATTCCATCTGTTACCTTATTCCTTTATTCCTTTGGGTTATTTGGAAATCTTTAGCATTCCATTTTAATTTATTTAGTTTGATTTTGACTATACATCTTTTTATATTTTTAATGGCTTCTCTAGGGATTATGAAATGCATACGTAATTTTACAGTCTATTTAGAATCGATACTTTACCACTTTTATTATAGTGTGGTCCCTTTATGCTGTAATTGTCATATAAATTACATATACATACCCCGAAACCATTAAACTCATATTAAAGAACTCGAGAGAAGAAAAGCCATTTTAGGTACCCAATATTTACTTTTTCTGTTGTGCATCCTTCCTTAGTGATGTTCCAAGTTTCCATTTCAGTATCATTTCCTTCTGTCTTAAAAGCTCTCTTTGGTCATTGTTTTAAGTCAGTTTGGCTGGCTACGTATTCTCTTAGTGTTCCTTCATCTGAGGATGTTTTATTTTATCTTCATTGCTAAAGGACATTTTCACTGGACATAGCATTCTGGGTTACCAATTTTTTTCAGCACTAAAAATGTAGTGTCTCTCTCTTCTGTTGTCATGGTTTCCAATGGGGACCGTTCACTCATTAGAATGTTGGTTCTCTTATAAGTAAAGTCATTTTCCAGGTATTGCTTTCAAGGTTTTTTATTTGCCTTTAGTTTTCAGTGATTTGATTATTATGGAGGAGCACAGATTATTTGGGTTTCCTACTGATGGTTTGCTCAGATTCTTGAATTGTAGTTTTATGTAATTTGCTAAATTTGAAAGGTTTTCATTATTTCTTCAAATGTCTTTTTCAACACTATATTCCTTCTAGAATTCCAACAACATGAGCACTAGGCATTTTATTATTACCCCACAGGTCCTTCAAGCTCTGTTCTTTTTTTTTTTTTTTCCAATTTCAAAATTTCTATTAATATGTGATAATTTTTATTGATCTATTTCGGGTTCACTGACTTTTTCTCTTATACCTTTATTCTCCTGTTGAGTCCTTCCAGTGAGTTTTTTTTTTAATTTTAGTTATTATGGTTTTGAGTTTATTTGGTTCTTCACTTGCTCTATTTCTTTGCTGAGCTCATCTACTTCAGCAGATATTTAAGGGGTGTTCATGATTCTCATTCAAGCATTTTTACAATAGTTGTTTTAATGTCTATATCAGATCATTTCAACATCTATATCACCTTAATATTAGCATATGCCAATTGTCTTTCTATGTCAATGAGATTTTCATGGCTTTGTTGTATGCAGAATAATTTCTTATTTCATTTTGGGCATTTCATATATTATGTCAAAGCTCTGGGTTTTACTGCAGTTTTATAGAGAATTACAGTATTTCTGTTTTGACTATCGAGACCTGGTTAAGTTCAGCCCTTAGGTTCCAACCTGCCTTCTGTAGGCTATGGTTTCAATATGTATTCAGTTTTCAAAGCCTTTTTAGATGTTTACTACCCAGCTGTTTACTTGCTATTGGTGAGTCTGTGCCATAGATTACAACTCCTACATAACGTGCTAAGGACTACGAATATGTCACATTAAGTTATCAGGATCGATAAGCCAAGTGTCTGCCCTCGAGAAAATCTTAACCTAATACCAAAGTCAAGCGTGCAAACAACAACATACAGTTTGTAGATATGTACAAAGTTAACATGGAAAACAGAGGAACAAAAAGAAGAAATCTATAGGTCAATGTCAGTAGAATTTATTTTCTTTAAATGCAGTATAAATTTTTTAAATTTTATACCAAAAGATATATTTCCAACTGTTGAAATGGTTTTCATACTCTTATTTGACCTGTACGGAACCAGTTTCAAAAGTTAGACTTAGATCGCTAGCCTAATCATCCTTACCTTCGCTAACAAGCATGGCGGGGAATAATGCAAAGGCACAATAAATACTTCTAACAGTAGTTTGACTAGCAAGTGTTCAATATTCACTAAAAGAATGAATATTTCCAGGAAAATCCTAAACTGCTTAAACATTTCTGACTGCATTATTTGTCCTACACATCTTTGTAAGCTTAATTAATCACTTCATATACAACCCAGAAAAATACTGCCTAGCATAAGTATCTATTGTCTGCTGTCAGGTATTTGTTTTGTTTTGTTTTGTCTTGCTAAAAGCATAGCATTTTTAAAGTACTTGCATTGCTAAGACTCAAACTTGGACCACCTTCTAGAAGTATTTTGCCTTCCCTCTACTTTGTACTTCCCTCTTCTCTGTACTTCCCTCTACTATGTTTCTTTGAGTCTGTAATTGTGTTGAATATATATTCGTGCTTTCCCTAACTTTGGCTTTGGTTTTCCTTCAGTACTAACCTACACTGTGGCCCTAAATGCAAGGGTAATTCTAACAAAAAAGAAAGAAAAAGAGGGGGGGATGGAAGGGAAAAATATAGCTGCCAAAGTATAAATTATAGATAGGATGTTGGATGGGTACATTTGTTTATGGTGGTGAATTTGGGATTCAGAGGAAAAACTAAAGAAAAATACATCATAGCAAGGAATGGTATAGCATAGAAATTTACTCCTTATTCATAATAACAAAATACATTTTCATGTCTGAAGAGGGAATTCAGTTTTCTCTATTTAATGTTAGTTTAGTAAGCTTTTAAATAACATGCAGTTTCCTTAACACATAACTCCAAATGCATACGGGGATTGCTCTCCCACTCAAATGGTACTGCTAAGTTGAACTATTGATCTGTGGTGTTTTAATAACAGCGTTTCAGTGTACCAATAAAATTACAATATAGGTGTTTAGGTTTAAAACCTACGTTGTGAGGTAAACGTGCAAATAATGCATGAGGATATCTGCAAAATTCTATTTGTAAGTGTCTTTCTCTTAATGAGACTAGATAGAGATATCATTTCTATATGGTTTCTACGTGCCTAACCAGTTATGTCCCTGATGTCTGTTCTTAGGAATTTAACATGTATTAGAACAACTTGCCTTCATATTCCAGCATTTATCTGAATGCACCAATTCCTATGTTGTACTATAGGAGTTGAATTTAATGATTCAGCCGCTTTTCATATGGCATTATTTTGTGATAGCAAGATTATTTCTTCTAGCTCACTGTCATAACATGGTTTTGATCTGTGGCCTGAGTAAATATGCTGATTAATCTGACATTAATAGATTTGATTTCTCTTTATGTAAAATATTTAAGACTTTGGTTGCAAAAGTCCTCTGTCAGCCAAAAGAAAAAAACTATATTAAAAACAAAAATTAACGCAAATGACTAAAAGTCATTACTAAAAAAATAAATTATGAAAGTCATAGCACAAAAGTAAATACCTAGCCTGGAACATACTACCATTTCTGGAGGTAATAGAATATTTTTGCAGCACACAAGGGCACATGAAAAAACTCTTAGAAAACAAGTGTATTGGCTCACATTTCTACCAACAGAGGACAAGAGTAAGGTAACAAGATCAGATGTGAAAGCAATTCCATAAAATTCATATCATATGAAGTAACAATTAAAATCCTGTATATATCTACCTAATTCCCCTTTAATTACTTTCAATTTTTTTCCTTCTTCCATCTACTTCATTCTGCCTTGCTTGAAAGTTGAAGCCAACAATACCACCACATCTACTGTCAGACTTACGGTAACTACTCACATGCTCTGATGTCCTGCCTATAGAATAGATGAACAACAGTAGCCCTTTCCTTCACTTGGGCATTAGATCCTATTCCCTCTCAACTGCTCTAATATTTGCCATAGTAATTCTCTCTCCTGCATAATCAATTTTTCCTCCTCTATGACTATTATAATTAGCATAGAAATATGCTGTGCTTCACTCTCATTAAAAAAGGAAAAATTCCCTCTGATTCTACCTCCTTATCAGCTGCAGTTCCCTGTTGTTGTTCATCAAAGAGCTGTCCAAACTCACTTTATCCTGCTCTTCTTTTCCCAGTCCACTTCAAACCCACTCCATGTAAGCAATCATTCCATACCTGAATGAAACTAATTTTGTCAAAGTCACCAATAACCTTCATTTTCTTAAATCCAACAGTCAATTCTTACCCTGCATCTTATCTGACCCACCAGCAATATTTGGCACCCCTCACCCCCCTTCCTTGATTCCTTCCTTTTCCTTGATACATCCTCTTTGATATTCAAAACACTATACCCTCTTGATATCCTCTTATCATGCTGTTCTCTTCTCATCAGGTCTCCTTTTCTTATTCCTCCTTTCTGCCTGACCTCTTGAATTTGAAGTGTTCCAGGACTCAGTCCTTGATCCTCTACTCCGTCTACACTCACCACACTGGTGATTCTATATAGTCTCCTGGAAATATCTTTATGCCAATAAATTCCAAATTTATACCTGCAGCCCATACCTCTCTTTTGAATCCAAACTCATATTTCAAATCTTGATTCATTTCCACCTGGGTATCTAGTAAATATCTGTAAGTGAATATCTAAAAAAATATACTTGACCATTTAATAACCTTTTCCATTTGCATATTTCATATTTCAAATTTAACATAATCCTAACTGGACCTTGAATATCCCCCAGAACTGTTTTTACCTGCATTCTTCATCTTAGTTGACAGCTCAAGCCAAAAAATTTAGATTTATCCTTGAGTTCTTTTTCTTAGAACTATAGCCACTCCTTCAAAAAATTCTCTTGGCTGTATCTTCAAAATACATCAACAATTTGCCCACTACTCACATTTCCTCTTCTAACACTTTAGTGCAAGCCACCTTTGTTTTTTGTTTGTTTTGGTTTTGGTTTGGTTTTGGTTAGGATCATTGCAGTAGCCTCCTAACTAGCTCCTTGCTTCCTCCCTTGCCCCATACAAGTACTCTCAATAAAGCAATTAACATGACTGTTTTATAATGTGAGCCATATTCTTATATCAAACTAAGCTCAAAATCATCAAGTATTTCCCTCTTCCTTTCAGAGGAAAATCTGAAATCTCTAATACTTATGTGTCCCTACCTTACTTCTCTCCCATCCTGCCCTACCGTCTTACCTCTTTTCCTCTCATTCTCCCCCTTGCTTCCTCCATCCTAGCTCCACTGTTCCTTTGCTGTTCCTAGAAAATTCCAATTATTGCTTTTGCTCTAACTATTCTCTGCCTACCATCCTCTTTTCATAGATAGCCACATAGCAACCTCCCTTTTATTCTTTAAGTCTTGGCTCAAGCAGTACATTCTTAGTGAGCTCTTCTTCCATAAACTTATTTGAAATTGAATCTCTACATTCCAGAATCAACATTTCTGATCTTTTTCATCTTGCTCTATCTGTGTAAGTAGTATTTGTTTTCTAACACTCTGTGTAACTTACTTATATAGTTGAGTACAGGGATTTTGTATCTGCTTTGTTTACTCATGCATCTCATTCACTAGAACAGTGAACAAAGAGTAGGTGCTGACATATACTAGGTACTCAATAAATATTCGTTAAACTAATGACACGTAAACAGTTTTTTTAATCTGTGTGTTCAGTAGGATTATTTCTCAGATTGTCTCTCCTAGACACCAGACCTAGGGAGCACTTACCACATGCCTACAATGATAAGATAAAAATTTAAAGGAGTATCTATTCACTAGAGAATCAATGATCCAAATTTGAATTTAAACATTTGGTAGCCACATATGTAATATCGCTCTAATTTTCAATATTTATTCAATCACATGAATCTCCATCTATTTCTTACAGACTTTCTATGCATTTTACAGGGAAGCATTAGTATCTCTCATCAATATTAGAAATGAGTGAGTGTATAGTTATATTTGAACTCTATAATCCCAGTATTTAAATTGTCCTATGACAACCATAATGAGAACCAAATGTGGTAAACGTAACTGCAAGGTTTTACATTAAGGAAAGCCATAATAAAACAGAAAGAACAAGTGTAAAGCTTGCTTTGCCAGACTGAGTGGATTGTAAGAAGACAAAGGTAGTGTAAATAAATCAGATACCAGGTCCTTGCTCCACCTGTCTTTCAGGGCAAGTAGAAATGTATGGGGAAACCCAAGAATATACAGACCCGATGTTTAATTAGTCAGGAGTAGCAGAGAGAGAGAAGTAGGAAGGGCTCCAGAAGGCCCATGAGATTATCCCATCCATGGTAGGCAGAATTCTTAAGTGGAGACCAAAGTTATTCTGCCCTACTCTTCAGAAAGTATGAATATGATACAATAGCATGCCCATGAACATGTTATATTATATGACAAAGATCACTTTGTAGATGTAATACAGCTGACCTCTAGGAGGAGAGCATAACCCCTCCTTGCCTGGCAAACAGCCAGCAAGGAAAAGGCACCTCAGTTCTACAATCACGAAGAACTAAATTCTGCCAACACCCTGAATGAACTCGGAAGCAGGAAGTTCCTAGTCCAGGAGTCCAGGAGGAAAGGTAGCCTCATCTACACCTAATTCAGATGGCTTTGATGATGCGATTTTAGAATTTTGAGCTGATAAGATTTAGATGAGATCTGAGACTTGAAAATGATGCTGTAATAAAATGAAACTTTTGGGTATCATGAAATGGAGTAGATATATTCTGTTTTGGGAGGGACATGGCGTTATGGGGGCCAGAAGGCAAACTGTGGTAGGCAGAATTCTTAAGATGGTCCTCCCAGGATTCCACTCCCTTGGCTTTTCAAACACTAATCTGGGTACTGCTTTGAAAGGATTTTACAGATTAAAGTCCCAAGTCAATTGATTTAAGATATGGAGATTATTCAGGTGAGCCTGACCTAATCAGATAAGAATGCTTAAAAGCAGACTATTCTGTTTTGGGCAGAACAGAGGAAGTCATCAGAAAGATTTGAAGTACAGAAAGAACTTGGCATTCTGTGGCTGGTTTGAAGATGGAGGGAGCCGCACAAGAAGGAATGTGGGCAGCCTTACAGAGCTGAGAAAGAGACGTTGGCCAACAACCAAGAGAAAAGGGATCTCATCTTCCACCTTAAGGAACTCAATCCTATCATCGGCCAGGATGCAGAGACCAATTCATCAATCCAAGGCCCCCTCTTTCCATCCAGACTTAAGTACACTCATTCACTCAGACATGATCCTGAGGTATAGAGGAGAAAGGGATGAAAGAGAATGATTAATACAAAGGCTACTGCATCCTACCAATTCTGGAAGTTAAATTTTAAATTAAAATTTAAGTAGACTCACCACTTAGTGTAAAAAGAAACTCATGAACCCAGGAAATAATGGCGATATGAATAAGTAAAGTTTCTTCATCATCCAGTAGAGAGAAGGTTCAATATTGGAAAAAAGTGCCTAAACTTCCTTTGCATGAGTAGAATATGATTTAGTCTTTTACCTTGTTCCATTAGCATAGTAAATACCAATTCATGTGTGTCATTTATAGAAATGAAAACAAAACTTAAATCGTATGTGAAATAATTCATTTATCTAAAATAATTCTTAACTACAGTAAGAGACATATAGACAGCAGTAAATAAAAATGTTTCAAATATTTTATTATGCCTATTGGTTAATATGTGACTAGGAGCAAAGTCCAATAAAGCATACTTTAATGAAAAGTTCAAAACCTTGAAAACTATTCTTGCCTTTATCTCCGCACCTCTAAGTTGAGCAAAATATTACACGCCTATGGAGGTATGTAATGTGATAATGGGATAGGTTGTGTTTTATGAAGAGATTGTAAAACCTGCAAAAAGTTGCCCACAGCCAAAAGGAAATTAGGCCAAGCATAAAACACATATAGCTAGTTGAAAATAAGAATTTTAATAAAATTGAAAATACAGCCTATCTCCTTTTATACTTCTTCAGGCTACCAGTGTTCTCACCCAGCCATGTTTCATTGTTACAACACTGATAAGTATGAATAAAGTAGGTAAAAGTTTTTAGAGCTGGCAAACATTTTTTGATATTGAGCTACCTGAAACCTAGTATGGAAGAATTAGTTCAGTGAAAGCATTAATTTGGCTGTCATATTAATGATATAATGATATAACTGAAGGTGGGTAATATTTTACATGTATTAGAATGAAATAATAATTAGTTTTTAGGTAGAGAAAATAACTGAGAATCTAATCTAGTCTCTCAATTCACAGCCATGAAAACAGAGGATTAGAAAGAGTAATAATAACAGATATATTTAAATCGAGTGGAAAATCTGAAATTAAAGTCTATCCCTTTTGATCCCATCTTTGTATACTTCACTCTACCAGATAGAAATGATTTATGACAAAGTTCAAATGTCCTAAAAGGAAAAAAAAAATAATTGAATAGTAACATTTACTTCCTTAAAGTATTGATATCACCGATATTACCATTAAAATCAGGTAGTAAAAAAATGCCGGCACTTCCAGAAGGGCTTCCTTTGTTCCTATCTTTAATAAAAGAAGATGGAAAGGAACGTAATTAGGGGAAACTCCGCTGTTATCTGAATCTATCCAAATTGATGATAAACAGGCTAGCCTTTCTCTAGTCTTGATTCATAATGAAATTCCTTTCTGCAGTATGTAGTTCTCTTCAGTGATTTCATGTTCTTATAGTAGTACTGACAGCTGAGACCTTTCAAGATATGCACAGAACTGTGGAGAGGTGAGGGAGGTCCTCAAAGCCAATTGTTCTCCTAGAACGAAAGCTCCATTTTCATTACACCTACATACACACTTACATACTCAAATACTGACATACTCCTCATGAGGAAATACATTCTTTTTTTTTTTTTTAACTAAAGTTAAATTTAGCTGGCTTTACAAAAAAAGAGTACTAACTCATGGGTTAATTTCTGTGCCTGCGACTGCTCTCTCCTTCCTAAGATTTCCCTATGGGTGGAGGAAGAGAATGAGGTCAAAAACAGACAGTACCCAAAAGGTAACTTCATTCAATGGCCCCTAAGAATTGTGCTTTACCCACACCTAGGAATGCTGAATCCTAGGATAGGTCAGATGGTCGGAAACACAAATCGAATGCATAACATGGTTTCTTCTTTCATCTACATGGTAATCTACACGGACACAAGGGACAGAACTGGTGGAAGCCTGTTTCATTGTGTTCAGCACAAAGTTAAATTTTAAAGACTGCAAAATAAAAGGAAAAATACACTCTGCTGGCAAAATCACAAAGAGAGGGAGGACTAGTTCTAAGGCCTTCCACAGGGGATAAAGGGAAAATTACAATATATAAGTAAAAATAATCCTTTCTCAGAAACATGTGTGTCTTGTGCTGTGGGGTAATTAAAGTCAATGACTCACTTAGGGCCACGAGTCCATGGAAGCATGTGTGACTGGGAGATAACACAAAGCATTGGTTCTAAATAGCATGGTAATGTGGCAGGTTTGCTCTGCCTGCCATCTTTAAATCTACTACATTAGAAGTAAGGGTCTAGGGGTCTCTATAGGGCACAGCCTATACCCACAAGCAAGCTTTGAAGTGATTAAGGCAGGCTTCCATGGGTGGTGGCATTGTGAATGCACACTGAAAATTTTCCCCTCTCAAGAAATAGGATCAAGGATCCGAGATGAAAATGACACTTTCTTCGAAGTGGCTGAAGCTTTAAAATCTACCTATCTAAAATTCAGACTCATGTAAATTTAGAGTCTGATGCTGGAGATTTAAATCCACAAGGATGGCATTTGGAAAGGGAAGATGTGTGCAAATACAGGAGAGCAAGGATAACCTGCAACGACAGCATGAGCTAGAATCCATGAGGAGGGACAGAAATATGTGTCAGTTCCTGTTGTCTGTTATCTTGAGGGTACGGAAGTCCTGCAGGGGACGCTGGTACCCTTCGTGATGGAAGTGAACACACCTCTGGACCGGAAGAAAGAGCTCAAAGAAGACCCAGAGGAAGGAGGTAGCACTCGTAGGACAGGTAGCTAGCTGTCCCATAGCAATGACATGAGCTAGCCGATAAGCTACAATAGGATGAGTTATAAAGTGGCTACTGCCTTAATTCTGTCCTCCAAATCTCACTCAAGAATCTATCTTGTCGGGGCGCCTGGGTGGCACAGCGGTTGGGCGTCTGCCTTCGGCTCAGGGCGTGATCCCGGCGTTATGGGATCGAGCCCCACATCAGGCTCCTCCGTTATGAGCCTGCTTCTTCCTCTCCCACTCCCCCTGCTTGTGCTCCCTCTCTCGCTGGCTGTCTCTCTCTCTGTCGAATAAATAAATAAAATCTTTAAAAAAAAAAAAAAAAAAAAAAGAATCTATCTTGTCGCCCACTTTAATAAGAAACACACACTGAATCTTTGAATGATGGTTTTTAGCCCAAACTGCTTTCCAATAAAAGAATGTAGTCTATAAGATCCCAACAGAAAGCCACACGATTATTGGAGTGGAATCTTGGTCACATATGGGAGAGGAAATAGGACATAGTTTCAGCAACAGAATATTTATGTGTATTTTGATCATGAACATGGCAAGAATAATTTTTCCAAACTCTGTGGAAATATCACTAACATAAAATTAACTGCATATATATAAAGCATATTGTTTGGTCAGTTTTGACACACACACACACACACACACACACACACACACACAGTGAAACCATCACAACAATCAAGATAATAAAAAATACCCAACAACCCTTAAGTTTACATGTGTACCTTGTACTCCCTCCCCCCCCCCCCCCGTGGCTCTCTGTACTCCTAATTCCCATCTTTAGGCAACCTCAAATCTGCTTTCTATCTCAACAGATTTGAATTTTCTAGAATTTTATGTAAATGGAGTCATAGAGTATGTACTCTCTTATTGTCTGGCTTCTTTCCAGCATAATTATTCTGAGATTCAATCTTGTTGTTGAATATCGCCAAAGTTCATTCTTTTTTATGGCTCAGTAGTATACCATTACAAGAATGTATTATAATTTATTTAATTATTCAGTTATTGATGGACATTTGGGTCATTTTTAGTTTTTAGTTTGTACAAATAAAGTTGTTATGAACATTTGTATACATGTCCTCATGTGGAAACATGCTTTCATCTCTTCCGGGTAAATGCCTAGGAATAAAATAGCATCATGCCATAGGTGTGTTTATAAATGTTTTCTAAGATGGTTGTGCCTTTTTACATTCTCACTCACAGGATACAAGAGGTGAAATGGTTCCACATCCTGGCCATAATTGTTTTTATTGGGTTTCTAATTTTAGTCATTTTAGTAAACTTGTAATGACATCTTGTTTTTTTTTTTTTTTTTAATTTACATTTTCTTAATGACGAATGATGTTGAGCATCTTTTCAAGGGCTAATCTTTAATGTATGTATCTTTTTGGGTGAAATATCTGTTCACATTTTTTGCTCATGTTCTATTTGTGTTGTTTACTAATGTAGGTAGTATTTCATCTTTACATAGTTGATAGAAGTCACCACCTGAGCCTAGAATTTTCTTCGTTTCATAAAATTCAAATTGTTTAGTAGAAAAAGCACAATTCAGTTATCTATTTCTTTTTGAAGGAACTTTGGCAATTTGTGTTTTTCAATGAATTTTTGTAATTCATTTCAGTTGTCATATATTGGCATAAAGTTGTCCATAATATTCCCTTATCCTTAAATTCTGTAACATCTGTACTGTTGTCTCCTCTCTCATTTCTGTTATTGGTAATTTGTTTCGTCTCCTACCTTCAGGTTGTCTAGAGATTTACCAATTTTATTGATCTTTTCGAGAAATCAGATTTTAGTCTCTTTAATTTTCTCTTGTTTTTCTGATTTCTTATTTCTGCTCTTACTTTTCTTCAGCCTACTTTAGGTTTAATTTGCTTTTCTTTTTAAAGTTTGTTTTGTTTTTTGTTGTTGTTTTTTAAAGGAGGATTTTAATCAGTGACCTCAGCTCCATTCATTCTTTTCTGGATATATATATCTATATGGATATATATATATATGGATATATATAGATATACATATATAGATATATATCCATATATATCCATATATATATATATCCATATATATATCTATCATATTCCCTTATTATCTATATACATACACACACAAACACATGCTGTAAATTATACTCTAAGCACTGCTTTATCTTCATTAAATAATTTTGATAGGTTTTGTTTTCATTTTTATTAGGTCTTAAATGTGTTTTAATTTCCCTTTTGAGGGGCACCTGAGTGGCTCAGTCAGTTAAGCATCTGCCTTCTGCTCAGGTGATGATCCAGGGTCCTGGGACTGAGTCCCTGTCAGTGGGGAGTCTGCTTTTCCCTCTGCCTCTGTTCCTCACCACCCCCACCCCCACCACTTGTGCTCTCTCTCTCTCTCTCAAATAAAATTAAAAAAAATAAAATCTTAAAAACAAAACAAAGGTAATGTCACCCTAGCCCCAGCATCCATAAAATTAACTGGGACATAGTCTAACTTAAATATACATGTTAAAGTTCCTAACATGACAAGAAAATAAAATCTTACCTTAAAAAGAAAAAAGAAAAATATTTTTACTGGGTAAAGAATGCAAGGTGCAGACACTTTCTTTTTGCTTTTCAGCAACTCTAAAGACATTACCCCTGCCTGTAATTATCTTTATTCTTCTATACATCTTATATTCTTCTTTTTTCTGGCTGCTTTTAATTTTTCTAATGACTAATTTTAAGCAATTTGACTTTGATGTGCCTTAGTGTGGTTTTCTTCATATTTCGTATGCTTATGACGTGTTTTCATCAAATTTGGAAAATTAAAACATTTGGTCATTATATATTTTTCCTCTCTTTCCTCATGGACTGCAATCACATGTACATAAACCTCTCTGAAATTGTCCCACATTTGTTGCTGAGTTCATTTTTTTTAGGTTTTTTTCTGTGTTTCAATTTGGATAGTTGCTAGTCCTGATGTCAAGTTCCCCACATTTTCTGTGTGTCTGACCTGCCGGTTATAACCACCCAGAGTATTTGTCACGTCTGACATTGTAGTTTTCATCTCTAGAAGCTTGATTTGGGTCTCATCATATCCTTTTTATCTCTACTTAACATGCATAATCTTTCTTCTACTTTCTTACGTCTACACCGTA
Source organism: Ursus arctos (assembly GCF_023065955.2). NCBI lineage: Eukaryota > Metazoa > Chordata > Mammalia > Carnivora > Ursidae > Ursus > Ursus arctos. The sequence continues at coordinate 92,527,523 of NW_026622985.1, read as the reverse complement.
TGAGTATTAGAGCTGTTTTAAAATTCTTGTCCTAATTCTATCATCTGCATCTTTCATAGGTTTGTTTCTATTGATTGATTTTCCCCCTCATTACAGATTGTATTTTTCTGCTTCTTTGCATGCCTAGTAACTTTGGATCAGATGTCAAACACTGTCAATTCTACCTTTTTGGATCTTGCATATTTTTATATTCCTGTAAATATCCTTGATCTTTATTCAGGGTGTGGTAGAGTTACTTGGAAACAGTTTGATCCTTTCAAAGCTTGCTTTTATACTCTTTTAGGTGGAACCAGACATGACGTCAGTCCAGAGCTAGTTCAGCTCCACTGCTAAGGCAATATACTTTCGTGTACTCTACCCCAACTCCTTTAATTACAAAATTGCAATCCCTCCGAGTGGTGGAAACAAGAACTATTGCCACCCTTTGTGACTTCTGTAAATTGCTTCCTCTAATTCTTTTGCATATCCTTTTCCAGGATATGGATAGTTGTCTCAAATGAACTGATCAGTACTTAGCTAAAGACTAAAGAGAAACTTTGTAGATGCTCAGATCCTCCCCCTCACACACACACATATCCCCCCGCCCCCCATTCTCTCCCTCTGTCTCTCTCTCTCTGTGTCATCTAGTACTCTGCTGGGCAAATTCAAATCACTTGGTCTCTCCTCCTTTCTTCAACTCCGTGAGTCCCTGAGGCTGCAGTAACCTGGGCCAATCAGACACGCACGTCATCGTTTCCTCTCTCTCATGGATCACTGTTCTGATGTCTAATGTCTAAAAATCATAGTTTTGCCTATTTTGTCTATTTTTTATTGTTTCAGATGGAAGATAAGTCTGGCCCTTGTTACTTTATCTTCCCAGGAATATATTAAGACCTTCATTTCCATATAGCACAAGTAACATCAGATTTAGAATCAGAATATCTAAATTTAAAATCTAATTGGCTTCTGACCAGCAGTGGCTTACTTTTTTGTGAACTATAGCAACTTTGGCAAGTAATTTAATACATCACTCTAAAACACCTTTCCCCTTTTATAAAATAAGGATAGTTACACATGTGTAGTTCTTTATGAGGTTTTTTGTGAGGGGAAATGAGCACTAAATTACGTGAAACTGTGCTGTGATTTCACAGCTGAATTCTCTCTTCCAAACCTACTCTTGTCTCTGCAACTGTCCACTTTATTAAATACACAATTTAGGAATTGAATCTTGTTAATAAAGCACTTTAGAGACTAGCATGACTTTCCTTACATTTTGTGTTTTTCCCTCTCTTCATATTTTTTGACCAGATATTAGAACTCTATATTACGAAGGATTCATGTACTTTTTCATCCAAAAATTGAGATAGTCACCAGTTGCATTTTAAATCCAGTTATACGTAGCTAGGTAGAATGAGGTTTCATAGTGGTGGCCAGTGATATATTATTATTACTAACTACAAAAGGCAATTCTTGATTCGGCCTTATACAAAGAAGTCCTTGCCACCTTAGAAGCACTAGAGAATTTTCGACAAATGTCGAATGTGAGCTAGTTTTAGTCAATGTGTTGATAAGGAAACTTGGTTAAAACAGAACAAAACAGGTCCTACGTCCTAGATTAGGATTAGAAATGATTTTGGGGAAAAAAAGCCGTAAATACATGTTGATTACATTTTATTTTTAATACTTCTATGCCTTCTTACCTCTAGTGATTATCTTCCCTGGTATGTCTTTCCTGGTATTTTCATATTCTTTCCTGCTATCCCTGTGAAAATAGCTCTTGGAAAAAGGTTATGAAAAACTCCTACTATGGAAATGTCTGCTACAGCTAAGTCATTCCAGGAGATAATGTAGCATTTTTCTTTTGGTTTCTTTTTGTTTGGGGTTAAAAAAGTAACGGCCTCTTTTTTTTTTTTTTTTTTTTTTAGCTTAGTTCAGAGAAAGCATGTTTGGAACAAATGACCTGCAACATTGCATCTAATCCTGGTTCTTCTATAGCTCTCTGAATGAAGATTTGATGATAGAAATTCAACAGTAATCAAGGGATTCTGGTATAGAAATGATGAGAAAATTCACTGAAATACGATTTTCAGAGGTGTGCGAAACACCAGACCCAGAGTCAGGAAACAATTTTGAGACTGATTCTCACTCCAAGTCCCAAAGCTCCCCTTATACCTTTGGATAAAAATTTCTCAGAATGCAGTTTTCTCATTTGCAAAAACACTATAAACAGTTAACAAGCCAGGGATTATCTACAGCATTTAACACAGAGTCTACGTTGAAAAAGCTCAATCTATCTTTAAGACTTGAAGTATTTTACTCAGTGTCCTGAAAAAGTCTCCAGAGGAAGAAGCAACTTTCTTCTACTTATAAACTTCCACTAATTTTAAAACAAGAAAAAAATCAAGCTCCTTGAATAAAATGAATGTAAACAATTTTCATTTGTTTCTTTTCCATTTGAAATCCTGGGAAGACTGGCTCGGGGAGATAGCATAAAAAGGAAAAGAATTTATTAAAGTTGGTTAATTATAGTTTAGATCAAAGTAATTAATTTGGAAGTATTGTATTATGTCTACTTCCACCAAAGTCATGACAAAAGTTTCTAGCTATTTAAGACTTTGAGGGAGCTTATAATATTCTCCCCCCCCCGCCGTAGGGGAAAGTTACAGGTGGGTCAATCTTAGTTAGATTTAGCATGAAGCCTTCTTAAACCAATTTTCAAAGTTTCCAAAGAAATATTTTTGGAAAAGTAAATTTTCAAATGAGGTTGATATCTTAGGTGAAAACTACACTATATTATCCTGCCCTTAACTGGGGAAAAAACTAAAAGGTGATTTCTTTCTGAGGACATTATAATTTACTTTTTATTGGAGGAGAAAATTTTCATGTACTTCTTCAAAAGAAAACATGATAGATTGGAGGAATTTTAAATATTTAAATATATTTAACTCCTTCCCTGCTCACACTTAAATCAATGGTTATTGTAAACTGTTAACTGGTTGCTAAAGACAGATGTTATAAACTGCAAAAAGGCACCCACAATATTCTAGAGTTTGTGCATCAACCTATTTTCCTGGGTGTTTTGTCTTACTTCTCCCTTTAAAAAAGTCTCTTTCAAACTATCAATCGCATATAAAATTTGAATTCTGGTAAGTGTGGAGACTCCAGAAACTAAAGGATAATTAATTCACCGCAAGTGTTCCATAAACAATGGGAGAGATATTTTATTACTCCTTTTATTCCAAATAAATGTATTCAAAGTTATGTTGACATTTGTTAATTCTGCTTAGAGTATTTCAGGATTGTGGAAAAGAAACTCCAGAACTTGTTAGAGGAAAATATATTCTTTGGAATTTACCTCGGCCATAGGGACATATTTCTCACCCTCGTCCCTTAGATTGTAGTTATTAATCCTTGATATGCATAAGAATCACCGTGGCATCTTCGGAAAGACATTTAAGGTCCCTGCAAATGTGACACGTCTGCCTCTTTTAGGAAGTTCCCTGACTCTAACACCTACACCCACCTACTCATATATAGAAAGCTCCTTCTTGTGTGCTTGATTGGGAACAGTATTTCTTCCTGCAGGCTCTATCAATGGACATGGCTCATTAATATCTCTGGTAAGGTAAAAATAATAGCATGCATTAACAAATTAATTATCATACATGGAAAACTTCTGGTGGATAATTTTGCCAACCGAAGATCAACCAATAGGCAGTGCTAGAACATAATTGTCAACATTAGAGTTTTGTAAGCCTTCCCATCTGGCTCTGGGTGTGGGTTTCTCAGAGACCTCAAAGTCAGCTGCCATTAAGTAGTTCCATATTGTGTCATGCTCAAAGTATATACTCACTTAGTAATTCATTTGCTCAAAAATATTTACTGTGCGTATACTATGTGACAAGAACTATGCTGATTACAGAGGATGCAACACTGTCAGATACGTGTTTAATTGACTTCATACGCCTTAATATTCAGCCCCACTCTTGTAAACGTGGAAAACCAACAGTTCAATGATTATTTTGCATCAATATATTTTTTAATTTATCTGATTTTCTAAGCATGATACAAGACTCTTGGACTGGTGATGACTAAAATATTATTCTTTCCCCCAAAACAGTACAGAGCTAAATGCAAGTGGAGCATAAAGGAGGGAATGATTGATCCTGGAGAGGGTCTAGAGGTCTACTGAGTGAGGTAAATTTTATCAGGGAAAGAAGGAGAAAAAGACATTTCCTAGAAGAATGAACAAGACACAGGATGGCGAGAGTATATTTGGACTATAGGAAAATATTCGATATGGGGAAGGGCTCTGGTGTCAGACAGAAAACTGGTAATTAAAACCAGAAAGGTAAATTAGGATAACTTTGAAAGGGTTAGCACACCCAACGGAGTTTGGATATTAATTCTTACTGATTTGTCAGAGAAAATAATAGGTATATGAGTGATGTGATCATATCCCATCTTCAGAAAAATTACAGCTTAGAAATGCACATGAGGAGGAAGGAGTAAGTGAGAGTATCAGATATAATCGGGAAGCTGCTACAACATGGGACTGAAAAATGTTCGGGGGGCAGTTTAAGGCTGTACCAGTGAGGCAGTTTGAGGGATATATTTTATTTTAAATGAAGGGGATTTTATGACCGGTTGAAGTTTTCAACAGATGGTAAAAGAAAGGAAAAGCCAAAGACTTAAACATTTCAACCTTGAGAAGTAAAATGGTAATATTATTAATTAAACAGGGATACAGGAGGAGGAACTGCTTCACGGGTGAAGAAATCAGGCGTTAGGAGCTCTTAGAACTGAGTCGTAAATGGAATGGCTGCTGAATGGATGAATATAGATGAAAAGAAGGTAGAAGTGAAGATATAGATTTGAACCCTGGTATAGGGCATACTTTTTGGAAAAAAATATTTTCACTTGGCAAAATTTTATAAACTGGCTATCCTATCCTGGTCTACATTTTTTTCCCTTGATCTTTTAAAAACCTAGCATCCGGAAACTACAGTGGGACAGACTTTTAGAACAACCAGTTTATAAGAAGAATGAGGAAACAGATCCAAGATGAGGAACTTCTCTGCCCCAATTCTCAGAGTAAATTATTGGCATATTCAGAATTATAACGTAGCTCTTTGATTCTCAGTAAAAATCCTTTTCACTGTATCACCCACACTATCTAAGAGCCCAAATCCCTATGTTTGACTAGAAAATCATCACCTAGGAAAATCATAGCCCAGGCTATTCAAAATACAAGAAACAAGAGAAAAAGAAGGAAAATCCTAGAAAACCTTGCAGTGGCAAAAGTACATGGATATACACATCCACACTCACATGCAATGCTAGAAATGATTTTCCTTATCATGAAATCTACTTGAAAATATTGTGAATAATAATAATAATGTGGTATCACTCTTTGGATCCAAAATAATAAATAAATAACAGGAGAGTAATGAAATCGAGGGCTGAAGGTAAACAGTAATGTGAAAAATTAAATTAAATTAAATTAACTTACATAGAGCAAAATAAGCCAGGGTCCTTGCATGGACCAATATTATTAATGTGTTAATAGTGAAGAGTCATATGAACTTAATTCTTTAACACCTAAACATAAATACCTAGTTTCAAGCACATTTAAGGTTTACATACTCTTTATACTCTTCAGATATATTAAAACAAAAATCAGTGCTATTTTAAAAGATACTGATTTCATTTTGATTATTTCTTAATATCATACATTCTCCTAAGACTCCACTTATTTTTAGGAAGAAATAGAAGTCTTTACTATAGAGAAGAAAGGTTAAATGATGCAATAAAAGATCATTATCATGAAGACAGACTGCATTTGTCTTAAACAGAACCATCTTGATAAAATACATATTCTTATACAAATTCCGTTACCATTGTCTATTGTCTAATCCATTCATCTGAATTCAGGGCAAGTTGTCACAATTCAGGGAGCACACAAGATGATCCCCTGGAATGTGAGAAGAATATATTAAAATTTTCATTGAAATTTATTTTTTGTATTTTTATTTTAAAATATAATGGACATATTAAAAAGTCTACAAAACACAAATATGATTCAGTGATTTCATCACAAATATTATAGACAAGTTATCATCATCCAAATAAAAAAACAGAACATTCATTAGTCACCACCCTCATCCCTTTTCACAATTACTCACTCTTCGTAGCCCTCATACAATTAGTCCCCATCCTCACTTGTATGCTATTTATTTTCTTAATTTGTTTACAGTCTATCAGCTAAATGTGCATCTTTAAAAATAGTGTTTTATTTTAGTTCTGTCTGATTTTCTTGAACTATATATATATATATATATATATATATATATATATATATATATATAAAGAATCACACATCCTAAACTCTTTTCTTCCTGTTTTTGATTACTCAACTTTTTATTTGAGGTGGATTCATACTCTGGATAATCATATTTCATTCACTTTCAGTGCTGTATAATAGTCTCAGATGAATACTACAATCTAATATCTATTCTGTTGTTATTAGATATTTGGATGGTTTATATTTATAATGCTGCCGTGAACATTCTTTTCAAAGTAAGTCTGTTAGGTGTAACCTAGAAGTGAAATTGTCAATTCATTTAATTTCAGAACTACTTTGTATCTTTTACTAGTATTTTAAAGGTTTTGGATTTTGTTGTTATTATTTTTGTTTTGTTTTGCTTTTGTTTTATTTAGGTTTTGTATGTTTCTCATTAAATATACTCTGAGTAAACATACTATTTTTACTTTTTGTGGTTATTGTAAATAAGGTGATATTTTCTATTATAGCTTCTGACTTAATTGTGAATACAAAAGTATTTAATTTTTATGTGGTAATTTTATATCTTGTAATCTTACTGATTGTTTTCATTGTACAAGTTCAAATACAAATTCTCTAACTTTATTTGTTTCAAATTTGATTTGACTATTTTAGGTTCTTTGCATTTCCATATGAGTTTTAGAATCAGCTCACCTATTTCTATAAAAGAACATGCTGGGATTTTGATCGTGATTTCTTTTTCTTTTTTTTTAACTTAAATTTAATTAGCCAACATATATGTGATTTCTTTAAAATTGGAATTGTATTACATCTGTACATCAATTTGTGGAAAGTAACACTTTAGCAACATTAAGTTATCTACTCTATGAACATGGGATATCTATGCATATGCTTAAATATTCTTTTAATTTCTTTCATCAATGTATTGTTTTTCAGTTTACTGGCCTTGCGTCTGTTATGTCACATATATCCTTAAATACTGAATTTCTTTGAATTTTTTATTATGTTCAATTAGCCAGCATATTAACAATTAGCCATCATTCGTTTTTGATGTAGTGTCCAACAAGTCCTGTGACTTCAAACTGTAAACATCCACCAACACAAAAGAATTTTCTTATAATTCTATTATGGATTGAATTAGGTCCTCCCAAATTTTATATGTGGTAAATACTAACCCCAGTACCTCAGAATGTGACCTTATTTATAGATAAGGTCTTTACAGAGGTAATCAAGTTAGAGAAGGCTCAAAGATTATGCCTGGCATCATAAACATAAGAAATCTGGAGATGGATAGGCACGGGAAGGCACCACGTGACCATGAAGGCACTAGTAGGGGTGATGCTTCCATGAGCCGTGGAACACCAGATTGTCACCAAAAGGGCAGAAGTGAGGGGAGAGGCATGGGATCGACTTTCCTCACATCTCTCAGAAGGAATTAACCCTGTTGACATCTATATCTCAAACAGCAGGCTCCGGAATGGTGAGACAATAAATTGCTGTTATTTAAGCCACCCCACTCATAGTGCTTTGTTACGGCAGCCCTAGCAAAAGCCCATACAAATGCTATGCATTAGGATTCAGAATACACTGGGTTTTGTTTAAAGACTGGAAATAATTAATCTCCTTTTTCAGATCACAGATCCAGACTATGCCAGTGTCTCATCTATTTCTAAACAAATGGAAACTCCATTAACTCCCCCAGACTCCGGGATTACCATTCGGCAAAATTAACCTCCACAGTGCAAAGAAGGGAGTAGACTGGAAATGAAGCCAGCCCTAAACACGCAGTGCTTAAAAAGAGCTAACCAGCCCTGTCCCATTCTGGATCCTATCCCCTGCACACACTGTGCCCGGCTCTTCCCAGGTGTGAGCTGCTTGCTCATTGAAGTAACATCTTGGGAAGTTATGTTAAGTCATTCAAGGCTCTGGTGTATCATTGAGAGTAATTCACCTGTTTGGAACTGGCTAAGACTGGCCTTAAATTATGCTAAGTACCACCCTCAAAGCCTGAAGGAGTTAATGTAGCTTCCAAAGTGGCCCCCTTTAAACATACAATCTGCCGGATCCAGACAACCACAGCCTGCTCAGGCAAAATCTTCTGGGAAAAATCAGAGAAATGCACTCTCAGGAAGATAATGGGCATTTTACCATCCTTAGTTCTAACCAACGGAAAAACCAAAATTATTTTTGTGGCTACCACTGGGAATAGTAAGCATAAGTACGCTCTACTTATGTCTTAATTATTATTATTACACAGTAAGAGAAAAGAGGGTGATGCAGATAATAGCAAATGAAAAATAGTATTAACTTCACAAAAGCTAAAAAGCCTATCTGCTGATTTTAAGCTTTGTCCACCTTAAACCCATGCTTCCATCACTGGAGGCCTCATGTCCTGCTTTCATTTTTTAAATGTTTTCAAGAGTTACTCTCATTTGTGAGAGGAAATACAGACTTAATAATGACTCCAATTTACTCTCAAAAGACATTTATAAGCAGATGAGAAAAACAGCATCGCTAGGGGAAGAAGCTAGGAAAAGGATGTGGTTTTAGGAGAAATCAAGATCAGTTGGGCCCCACAGGGAGCTCTGGAGAGTTTGCTGTACCACTGTCATACTGCGAAACACACGGAAGCTAAACTGTTAGATCCCCAGCGTGTGAGTTGACCTTTCAGGGATCACCAGGCAAGGCATCTCCGAACGCCCTAGACCACCCTCCAGAGACAGGTGCAGCGAAGTGCCCTTAGCAGCGGACACCTCAGCAACTGAGGATGGGTGCCTCCAGCCACTGGAGGGGACCTGGGCAGGGCATCAGCAGCTACTAACGCAACCATTCACCTATGTTACTTTGTACCTAACCAACTTGTCGCAGGTGCATTAAGGTAAATCATAGGCGCCACTGTCCTGAAGGTTGACCTTACTGAGAAGACAGGATATATACATATGTAAAAGCCAAGCAATGAAAATAGGTTTCTATTTTAGCAAAACCTATTATACTGAATCTGACAACCTTTAATAGATTACAGCAAAATCTTTTAAGTTTATCTCAAATGGGTTTATATATTACACATAAAGAAATGGAAATTTTGAACACTAGTTTCCCTCACAATAAAATGAAGAATGTTCATATTGAAGCTACAGAAAAAAAATAAATGAGTCTGGTAAGTTTTGAAGTTTGGAAAGTATCTTATAAATAGCCTTATATATGAATATTAGATTTAATAAGAAATACCTTAGTCAAACGAGACAAAGATGGAATGCTATTGAAGAATGTTTTACCAGAACTACAATTTGCGTGTGTTTCCCGGTATTTCCCAGTATTTATTTTCCTTACTTTTCAAAAAAAAAAAAATCCCAATATTTCAAGTCTTATGATTAATTTTTCCTATACAAGGCTAAACATGAAAACAGTCTTCCCTTCTGTACTGTACATATGGATATACACCAGACATGCAGAAAGTTCTTGCACAAGAAGGTATTTTTTGGGAATAATTAAGTATTAAGGTCAATCAAATATCACTTGTTATCTCAGTTTAGTTGAGTGGCTTTCCCTATGTCTTAGAGAGCTGCAAAATTCATAGTTCTTGAAGAAAAACAAAAAAAAATCATGGTTTTATGGCTAGAAAGATATGTCTTAATATTTACCATTGTCCTAATATTTGCCATGAGGAATGATCCTGATGGCTATTCAAATTTGTAGCTTCACAAATAATATTGATAACAACGTTCTGCTGCCATGAGTTCTCCTGCCCAAAAGAATTGACAGTTATTTGTACAGTGGGTGACAGGAAGCCTGCTCGATGAATAGTTGCCAACACCTTATATTCAAGTACTTAATAGTTAGCTGAAGGAAAGAAAAGAAGAGTGATAAAGATTCTGATCTGTGCAATATGCAGTCAAGTATACGCATTGAAACTTAGTAGTTTCAAAAAAGAATGTTTTTTTTTTCCTTCCTTGGGATACCAACATTGATTTCTGTATATTCTGACAATTGACCTGGAGCTTATTTCCAGCATGCCTCACTTCCATAAAGAGGTGACTGCCACACCAGTGATGCTTAGAGGCCGCAGTCAACTCTCTTTGACTGCTGGATGCTGAGTCAGACCTACAGTCCAAAATATGATCATTTAAAAGCAATTTAAGGATTTTACAGTTTATACTGATGGTCATTTTTTCCCTTGGTACTCATTTCAAATGTAAAAAAAAAAAAAAAAAAAAAAAAAAAAAAGCCTGGAAAACCAGATTAGAAATTCAAGAATACGAAGTTCAGTCATGGAGAGAACAAGTAATCACCAGCATTAGGAGTGCATGCTTCTGAATTATCCCTTTGTTATTACCAAAGTAAATGTCTAGGAAATTGAAGTAACTTTTAAAGAAAAGCTGATAGCCTTACTTACTCAGAATGAGTCAAACTAAGACATGCAACTGTAAGGTAACATGGACAGATTCTTTACAAGATTTTATAAATTATATATGTAAATTATTTACTCCCTTAAAGTAGCTTCATTAGTAAACTATACATTCATTCCAATAATACCAGTATTCCTTACTTTAAAAAGGGGTGAGACAGTGACCACTTCCTTAGGACCTTTTGTATCTTCTAATGTTAGCAAACCCTTACCTGTATGGGTGGTCTTCATTTTAGAAATAGCAAAAAAAGACAGTGAGATACAAGTGTAGTGAATAATATGAAAAATCACACAATCAGTAAATACATACAGAGGCACTCATTGAAATGAGTACTGTTTTTCAGATATATACAATATATTAAATGTTCATAGTCGTTATAATAATGTATATCACTTGATATGTTTTAGAGTTTCTTCACACTCTAAGGATTTTGAAAAGTTATTTCTTAGACTTCTTCCTACAGCTTGAGAATCCCTCTGACAATTGCAGATACATCAGCTGTCATGAAACAAGGAGGCCAGGAAAATATTTCCTCCCATAATAACGTTATCAATATTAAAATTACTTCATTGCCTCCAAAAGCAAGCTATGAACTGTGGCCTTGATGGTAGAGTTGCCTCTTATTACAGTTGGTCATTGGCCAGCCTCTCTCAATCTCTGTCCTTAACAAATATGAATCATGGGTTCATAGGCTGCATTAACTCTATTCTAAGAAAAACAAGTTAACCTTTGTGGTCAGAGGTGGCCTTGCTCAGTTAGTGGAGGGTATATTTCTAAGTAATGAAGATAAAATGTCAAGATATCAATAGCCTTTGTAACTATTATGGATGGGTAACTCTCTGATTAGACACGGCTGGAAACAATGTGTCTTCAGTAATATAGAAGGATTACAGTGTACCAGTAAATGATGTTGTTGGGAATTACTCAAAAAGTTATTTCCCTTGGAAGTTCAATGCATGATGCTGGAGAACATCATGTGATCTGCCCAAATGTTAACCCTATTTTAAAAGTAAACCTTGTAGAGCTAAAACGTTCTTCAATTTCATCATTGAGATAACGCCTTATGTCCCAAGGGTAAACCTGCAAAATTCAGACAAGAGTTTAGGCCTTTGGTGTATATGTTAATGGCTTATACAATAGTAGAGCTGTATTTATTTGTGTGTTTCATGTGTTTCCGTGTATGTGTGTGTGAGAGAGAATATTCCAACATTTCACTATTATTAGGCCTTCATAAATTAGTGAGGCAAAAACATACATCATTATAAATAAGCTACTTCTTTTTTTTTTTAAGATTTTATTTATTTATTTGACAGAGATAGAGACAGCCAGTGAGAGAGGGAACACAAGCAGGGGGAGTGGGAGAAGAAGAAGCAGGCTCACAGAGGAGGAGCCTGATGTGGGGCTCGATCCCACAACTCCGGGATCATGCCCTGAGCCGAAGGCAGACGCTTAACCGCTGTGCCACCCAGGAGCCCCTAAATAAGCTATTTCTTTATTCTGACTTACTTCCTTCTAAGCAAACTCCACTCTACTTAGTGATGGGACTAAAAGGTTGAATCCCAGTAGAAGTTTCCTTTATGGGTTTATATTGTAATGGCTAAGGAAACACAAAAAAATGCTTTATAACCATCTTATTTACTGGGCATACACTAGCTATAAATGAAAGGTAACTTTTTGACAGTCTCCAAATTATTTGATTTCTTTGATTGTCACACAATCTGAGTTATTAAGAAAACTCATGCATTCTTTCAATCATCCAAATTTGATTAACCATATGTGTCCTTGCAAAATATGGAAGTAAAACATGATTCCTGGTATATAAAAATAGTTTACAATAAAATGCCCTACAGTTATCAACACTAAGCATAGGATTTAAGTTGGTCAGTGAACAGTAGTTTATTTTTTTTTTAATTTTTTTTTTTTAAGATTTTTTATTTATTTATGTGACAGAGAGACAGCCAGCGAGAGAGGGAACACAGCAGGGGAGTGAGAGAGAGGAAGAAGCAGGCTCCCAGCGGAGGAGCCCGATGTGGGACTCGATCCCGGAACGCCGGGATCACGCCCTGAGCCGAAGGCAGACGCTTTTAACGACTGCGCTACCCAGGCGCCCCTGTGAACAGTAGTTTAAATGTCACAACACAGCCCTTCAAAACAGGTCCTTCTTCAAAAGGAAAGTAAATTCTATTGTGCTGTGTTTTCCGTTTAGATTTTAACCTCAAGAATAAGACTTTGTCATTAGATCCATACCTCATTTTGTATGTATACCAATAAGGGTTTCAGAATCTAGGCAGAGAATGCAGATGAAGGGGATAATGTATATGAAAAGATTGTCTTTTGGGGCACCTGGGTGGCTCAGTCCATTAACCACCTGACTTCGGCACAGGTCGCGATCTCAGGGTCCTGGGATCAAGCCCCACATCGAGCTCCCTGCTCAGTGGGGAGTCTGCATTTCCCTCTCCCTCTGCTCCTCCCCTGCTCATGCTCTCTCTCTCCCCCCCTCCTCGTGCTCTCTCTCAAATTAATTAATTAATTAATTAATATGAAGAGAAGAGAAGGAAAGAAAAGGAAAGAAAAGGATTGTCTTTCTTCATTCTGTGACTCCAAGCTAGGGAGATACCATGGTAAAAAAGATCAGGATTTGTAGTTATGAGTTTGGATATTAACTCTTCCAACTTCTAGCAGTTGTTGCCTCTGACGTATTAGGTAAGCTCCCTGAGTTTCAGTTCTCTAACTTTGAAAATAAGGATGATAATATAAACTGAATATTCCAATAATATATAAAATCATATAAACAAATTCTAAGATATTAAATATTTCTATTGAAAGTATCCTGGATTATTATACTTAATCCGTGCATCTTTTCTCTAATATCTATGTAAAGCTGCCCTTTACACAGCGTAATAATGACTGCTGTCAATTCTAATTCTTAACATTATTTGTTGTTTATCCAAGGGCTGTCATTCTATTCAGCCTTGGGGGTAAAGTATTTCTCTTCGTTAACCCCAGGATTCCCAAACCCTTACCTACCCCAAACAAATAAACTTACATATTTTGTGAAAAATGTACCAAAAAAGAAACACCATCTTAAAAAATAAGGTGAAGAAATATTAACATACAGCATTAGGGCCATGCGTGAAACAGGAAAAAAAAAAAAAAGGTATTTGCCACAAACAGCCCTGGTTTTGAAAAGTAGGTAGGTATTTAAATAGGTAATTAGGATTAGTAAGTCGGGAGGTGCTGGGAAGATAGAGAAAGATAAAATGCCTTAACTGTGCACGTGTAGCACACCCAAGATTACATTAATTCTGAGACTTAGCCCCATGGGAACCACATTATTGAATTATGTTTGATTTTACTTTTAAATTATTCTTATGGATATCAAAGTTTTCAGGGTTCACATCTACATCTGTAGGACATAGGATAGTGCTTAGTAAAGCAGAAATTACTAAGTATGTGTTGACTGCATGCATGGTTAGATGGTTAGCCGACTGGATGGATACATACTCCTTAGGTCATATTTTGGACATATTTCTGGTCCCGACTTTTCTGTCATGGTTTTTATGTTAATGAGGTGACTTTTGAAAAGCACAAGATGGTGGGGGCTAGTTGTCAGGGGAACCAACCTCGAATAGATGGTTGGTTGGCACTTTGAGTCCCACCTCCTGATTTCTGGGGAGGAGACAGGGGCTGGAGGTTCAATCAATCACCAATGGCTAATGATTTAATCAATCCTGTCTCTGTAACGGAGCCTTAATAAAAACACAGAAAGGACAGGGTTCAGAGAACTTCCAGGTTAGGAAACCAGACCCCTTCCATGTGCCAGGCCCCAAACTCTTTGCTTGAGACCCTGCCCTATGTATCTGTTCATCTGGCTACTGATTCACATCCTTTAATATCCTTCGTAATAAATCCGTAACCTAGTGAATAAACTTGTGTCCTGAGTCCTGTGAGCTGCTCTAGCAAATTAATCAAACCCAAGGAGGATGTTGTGGCAACCTCTCATACCCAGCCAGTCAGTCAGAAGCACAGGTAACAACCTGAACTCGGCAACTGTCATTTAAAGTAGAGGGCAGTCTTGTGGGACTGAGCCCTCAGCCTGTGGGATCTGATGCTATTTCTGAGTAGATAGTGGCAGAAGTGAATTGAACTGTGGGACACCCAGCTGGTGTTGGAGAATTTCTTGGAAGTATGGGGGGAAAAAACACCACACATTAGAACTGGATGCAAAACTCCTACCTCTGTGTTATATTGTGGCTCTGTGTATGTTTCATTTAAATACAGATGCTTGGGATATTAGAAGTACTAGAGTTTTAGGACAATAAGGCAGGAACCATGTATTTTGTGTTTATCATTCTATCCCCAACATTTGACCCGGTGCCTGGCGTTGCACAGATGCTCGGCAAATATCTATTGAATTAACAAAGGAATGAGTATCTCCTCTGATTCTTAAGGGACCTCCATAATATTCAGACCATGTAGTGGGCCAGCTCATTTTCACCCATTTCCAGTAGCAGAAAACATACAATATGAATTAATTCTGTCTTGGGTATTTGGTTTGAAATTTCTTCCTATTGCAAGACCAACTCTCTTATATTTCTGATTTTCCTATTGACCCTGATTCTACCTCTACAGATCATGGTTGAAACTTTCCCAAATAACAGAATTTTCTAAAAACAGTGTTTGAAGGAAGCACTAATGTCCAGATAGTGTTTCTTGCTCTAGATAAGATATTTATTGCTAAATTTAGAATTTCTTCTCCATTGAGATCACCTCGCCCTGAGTGCAAAATGCAGATAGGACAGGATTCTCTCTCTCCCTCATCTGAAGTGTTATGGATCAATTCTTTAACAGTTTTAGTACTCACATCATTCTCTTATTTTAGGTTTAATGTTAAAAAAATAGCAATCATTTATAATACTTTCATTATCCTCTCCTTTGAAAAAGAAAATATGATATAAAAATACAAAAGTACATAAAATTTAAACATAGACATAAACATAAACAAAGAAGAAAAACAAAAAAGTCACCAGGGAGAAGTCACAACATAATCTGGCCACAGAATGCCTGAGTCTGCTAAGAAACTATACCCCAAAGTAGCTGTAAGACCTAGCTAACATAAACCAGCAAGAGCTGAGTATATAGGGATTAGATCTTCTAGGTTCTATAATAAAGGAGATGGGATATAAAGTTGGAGTTCATTGAAATGGGTGAATACTAGTTATTAGGGCATTTACATCATTAAATATCTGTTCTCTGTAAGCCAGGGCTAAAGGTACAATATGCTGTTATAAGATCTTGGTTATGTAATTCTGAGACTCTTAAACGGTGATTACAAGCAAAGTGGGCATAATTATTTTATTGAGTGGCAATGTTAGAGTGTCAACAGGAGTATCTGGCCCTCGACAAGTTAATGGAGAGGGTCAGTGGAACACAGTGTTCCCAGCAGCAAGAGAGATGAACAGCCAATAAAGGTAATGCCCAACCTGCTTGATGTGCGGTACAAAAGTCCAGCCCCTTTGCCTCAGTCGGGACAATGCTGAAGGGCCATCCCAGTCAAAGCTCTGCACAGTCTTGGCTGAGGCCTCCTATGACAGCATTACAGTTTTCTCTTTCCAAGCCTGCTTCTCTCACTGCTCACGTGTGTTGTCTCCAAGAGTACCCCCATCACAATCTCCTAAGTACGAATCTGTCATAGTCTGTTTTCTGGGGACTGCACCCTACATTATTCAATGGTTTATTTTTTAAATTGATCTATATTGACCTATATGCCTGCAGTTTGTTCATTTTTTACAGCATTCTGTAGTATGATTGTGGTCAGTTGATTTAACTCTGTGGTTTGGGGACATCTAAGTTGGCTACAATATTTTGCTTTTATAAGTAATGTTGCTGTGAACATTTTCATTCCTGTGTCTTGGGGTACTTATGAGAGTCTTTCTCTAAGGCAGTATTTCTCAGACCTACCTGCACATAAAAATCATGCTAAGAGGTCTTCAGAAATACTGATGTTGAGGTATCATCTCTGAGACTCTTGAATAATGTGGACCATGATGAAGTCCCAGAATTCAATGTATTTTTAAAGCTCTAAAATAGCTTTCATGTTGTTGTCAAAGAATCATAACTGAAGTGTTGTAAATACCATCATACATGTGTTTGTGTTTAATTTGATACAACAATAACAATTGACTCCAAAGTCTCCCATTTACTTATATTCCAGTAAGAAATGGGAGTTTCCACTGATTCTCATCTTCATCCATACTTAGTATTTTCAGATTTTAAAAATTTGGATATACTTGTAGAATTTGAATAGTATCTCTTTATAGTAAAACTTGTATTTGATGTTCACTGCTGAAGTTGAATTTCTTGTTCCCTTTTCTTTATAATTTCGTTTTTTGTTTTGACACATGTTGCTAGTCATTTGGCTTGTAAGTTTTAGATTCTATACCTTTTGTTCATGAAATACATTGTTAATAACCTGAGTGTGTGGATTTTACTTTTCTTTATAATTATTTTAGTGTAATTAAGATTTTCAATCTGTTCCATTTTAGTTTGCACTGCTTGAGTCTTTAAGAAATCTTTACTTATTCACAAGTTATAGGTTCTTCCATATTGTGTTCTAAAAATTTTATGGATTTGTTTTCATATTAAATTCTTTATATATCTTGAGTTGATTTTTGTGTATGGTTGGGCATAAAGAAACTTTTTATTTTCTTCTCTGAGTCACCTGCTATCCCAGCACACTTACTGAAAACTTTATCCTAACTCTACCGATCTGTCTTCTATTAGAATTTCATGTGGGCAAAGATATGTATCCAGACTCTGAATTCTGTCCTATAAATGGCTTTATCTATCTATGCACCAAATACCCTATTTAATTATTACGACTTTAAGATATGTTTGATATCTGATAAAACAAGTCTTTCTCTCTTTGTCTCTATCTCTACTATATAATGCCCATATAAATTGAACATGACATATACAAGACCAATATGGAGACTATTTTAAAACACTTTGAAAGACATAAAGACTGAGCAAATGGGAATGGATAGTATGACTTTTAATTTAAAAACACTGCATCATAAAATATATCTACACTGACCCCTCATTTCTATCAACACACACACACAAGCATGTGCGCGCGCACACACACACACACACACACACACACACTAGCACACTGGTTTTACCCTCTTTCTCTGCCTTTCCCCCCACGATGTATTAACCTTTGAATATATGTTATCATTTGCTTATTACACTTCCTTCCTTGATTATTTCTCTACCATCACCAAATGTGAGCTCCATAAGCACAGTTGATCTCCATCAATTAGACATGGCTTCGTACATAAGTTCTCAATTAAAAGGTACTGATGGACACAAAATAAGATTGTATAAATGGAAAAATATTCCAGTTTTTTTGTATAAGTACACTCAACATTAGATAGATAGATGATTGATAGATAGATAGATAGATAGATAGATGATACATACATACATACTGGCCCTCTATTCCCATTCCCTACATTAGTTTTTTCTATAGCACTGGAAACTTTTAATATATTGTACTATTTACCCATTTTATTTTCCCATTGTTTATATCTCACCACTAAAATGTAAGTTCTTTAAGGACAGTGAATTTTTTTTTTCTTTTTTGTCCACTGTGGATTCCCAGCACTGGAACATTATCTGGCACATATTAAGCATCAAATAAATATTTGTTATTTATAAATTATTCTACACATTTAAAATAAATTCAAATAAAAATGAACTTTCTTTGGATCTATATAAGCAGATGTTAAAATTCTTACAAAAATAAATAGGAATATTCAGTGCATTTTTGTAAAAGATTCATGAAGGAGGTCTAAACCTATCAGGAACATAAAGATATAGTCTCAATATATGAAGTAATATGGCACCAATCTACAAAGAGACCAATCGATGGTATGGAAAAAAAAAATCAGACCAAAAAATGCATTAATATGGAAATTTGGCATCTCAAATTTGTAAGGGAATGGTCAATTGTTCAATAAATAGTATCTTATCACCAAAACCACATCATAAACCAGGATAAACCTTAAATATATCAAAGATTTAAATATATAATTTGAACAAATGTACAAGGAAACAAGTGAGTATCCCTTTATAATCTTGAGGTAGGAAAGGCCTTTCTTGGTTTGAGACAAAATCTGGAAGTCATAAAACAATGACTGATAAAATCAGCCTCAAAAAAATTAAAAACTTCTGTAAGAAAAAAATAGGCAAGGTGAAAACTTGAATGAATAAATGAATATTAAAGTGGGAAAAATACTTACAATTCACCTCACAAAAACTGATCTCCTTAATACATTAAAAAGCTTTCAGAAAAATAATCACAAAAGGCTGATAACATAATAGAAATATGCATAAAACACATGAACAAATTTTTCATCAAAAAGGAAGTTCAAGTGACTCTCCATCACATGAAAAGTTTCTCAATTTAGTTCAGAACATAGGAAATGCTCACTTAAACTACACAGATAAGTGTTTTTTCATCTATAAGTTCAGCAGAAATTCAAGAAATTATTAACATCCTGTGTCGGTAAGGCTGTGGAAAAACATATCAGTAACATGGCTCACATGTCTGTGGAAAACAATTTTCCAGTATTTATCAAAATTACAACTGATTATACATTTTGACTCAACAACCCCACTTCTGGGGATTTCCTGTGGTATACTTGAATGTGTGCAAATATATCTGGGGTATGAATCAATTGTGAAGAGAAACCCCCAAAGTCTATCAATAGGAAACTGGTTAAAAAAACCATCATGGTATTCCACTATAAAACAGAATAAAAGCACCCTATCTCATAGGATGATACACAAAGATGTACACAATATGGTATATATGAAGAAAGCAAAATCTAGAAGAGTATGAACAGTACACAACCTTTTATGAGAAAATAATTAAAAAAATATATTTCTCTGCTTATACTTGAATAAGGAATCTATGCAGAAATAGAAACTAATAAAAATAGTTAAATGAAAAAGAGCAGGAGTCCAAGGAAGATGGGACAGAACTTCAAGCCGCCTACACTGCTTAATATACTGCTTTTCCTCTATTATTTTTATTTTTATTGTTATGATAGCAATGCTCATTTAGCAAGCATTATTAGATCAACAATATGTACATTTACTTCGTCACTTTATTGGAAACATTTAAATAACATTTCCCATATGCACTAATTCAATCACACTGGTAAGACATGCTTATCGTCTTTTCCTGATACCATACTAGTTAAGACATCAGGCATCCTTAATGTGATGCTTTTATTAGCAATGAGACAATATCTCATTCCTCTACTAAACTTATACTAAACTTACTTATTCTTGCTTCTTTTCAAGACAGATACAATAATTTTTTTTTGCTCTTAGCACAACTTTTTAAAACTTTTGCTCTTAGCACAACTCTCAGCTTTGATTTTACTTTCGATTATGGAATTCAGGCAGTGAGTAAACTATGATCTCAGTTTACAGCTTTACTAATTAAAGTTTAGCCTATGGATATCATTGGTATCATCTGGAAACTTGCTAGCAACGCAGAAGGAAAGGCTCCCACCCAGAACAACAGAGTCAGAATCTGCATTTTTTACAAGAGCCCCACATCATTTCCATGTCCTATGAAGTTCAAGAAGCACTAATTTACAGGATGGTACACCTAGCTTTTTTGGTTACTTCCATATATTAAACACACACAGTATTTACACATTTTTTTAAGTTCCCTGTAAATTTTTCCACATTCTATTCCATTAGCCATGTTTTGCTTTCTCCTAATTTTTTTTCTCCTTACTGAATGTTTTTCTTCTACCGTGTTACTAAGTTTTCCTATTCCTCTGTTATCAAGATAGCAAGAGATTGTATAGTCTTTGGGATTTGAGCACTTTTAGCACTGTTTTGACCTATAGTAGAAAATTTACATCCTAAAGAACTTCTACACAATAATTTTCTTCAATATCTGTATTGCTTTAATTTGTTTCTGACTATTAGATTATTTCATTTATTTGAATTCTGCTGAGGTGGCAGACTGGTGAGAGATATTGCTAACGATTTTCAGCATTACGTAATAAGTAACCATAAGGAAACCAGATATATGGGTCCACCAAATGAGGTTATTGAAGAAAAAAAAAAAGGATCATTAGTCTTTGAATACCTCATGACTATTTTTAAATTTTATTTTGGGGGCATGAATCCAATTTGAGAACTTAAGAAAATCTTTTTCATAAACTACTTTAAGCACATGTGTGTAAAATTCTGCATATAGCTTCTGGGCATTCATAGACTCTGAAACCCACATATGGATCTTGAATTTCATATCCTAAGCTCAAGCTAAAATAAATATAAATGTCTACACTTCCTTATCAGTGTTCCAGCCAACTAAAAAATACAGATTGTTCTGGGAAAGAAAGTAAATTTTTTTGTCCCTGCCAATGCACATTAATTGTGAAATATTGGTATAATCATAACAAACCAAATGAAATATAAATTTCCTTTAGTGAACTGAAGATAATTAATTCCCCCCAGATGATGAAATGGAGCAGCCCAATAACCATTTGTTTTATGATGTAAAGCTCCTTATATGCAAAACTGTAGGGTCAGAAATGCTCAGCCAATTGAGCAATTGGGTTGGCTGCATATCTTCAAGTGCTGTATAATTTAGGTCAAGCAGGTTAATTAGCATATTATTGTTTGGCCAAATGAACAGCATGAAGTTGCCAAACCTAAATTCCTTAAATAGTAACACATAAATCTTAGCACTGTGGCACTTCTACAGATGGCAGCATGCTATCTGATGGATGGAAAGGGGTGCATGAGCATAACATTAGGATTCTAAACAGCAAAAGAACTCCACACTGAACAAATTTCACAGGGCAACAGAAATTCATCATGTTTGTTTTGTCACTGCAACTCACATCTTGCCAACTCAACCTCGGAAAGAAATAAAGGGACACATACAGGAGGTAACAAAAGGGGAGTTAACAAAAACAATTTTTGCAAACTGCACAATCAACACCATTCTAAGAAAGAAATGATGTAAAGCATCATACCGTTGCTTTGCTTTTTATGGATAATGTAAATTTCCAGGTCTCTTTCATCTGTTTATTATTTATCTAGCTTCTCATATTGGTACACAATGGTTTTGGAAGCTTCTGGTCAGGTACTAATTCTCCGTTTTATTGTTTTCTGCCTTCTGTCTGATGGGCATTATATTTATCCTTAAATACAAACAGAACATAATAGCACACATGCATTATGAAAACAGTCCCTGACAAAAGGTGTGATAAGCAGGGAGAAGGAATGGGTTCTACTCTTTGAATCAAAATTTTAGGGAAATCTCAGTAAAATCCTACGTCCCATGTGTGGTGGAGGTCCACAAGACCACCCTGAGGCTTGATGATTCACTGGAAGAATTGAGAGGATGCAGCAGAGCTGTTACATTCATGAGTGCAGTTTATTATAGCAAGAGTATATAGATTAGGGGCGCCTGGGTGGCACAGCGGTTAAGCATCTGCCTTCAGCTCAGGGCGTGATCCCAGCGTTATGGGATCGAGCCCCACATCAGGCTCTTCTGCTATGAGCCTGCTTCTTCCTCTCCCACTCCCCCTGCTTGTGTTCCCTCTCTCGCTGGCTGTCTCTATCTCTGTCGAATAAATAAATACAATCTTAAAAAAAAAAAAGAGTATATAGATTAAAATCAGCAAAGAAAAAGGTGTGTAGGGTGGAGCCCACAAGAAACCAGGCAGGAGCTTCCAGTTTTCTTCCCCCAGTGGAGTCATGCAGTCAGTATTAACTCTTCCAACAACATGAGACAACATGAGCAGCGCTGCCAGTTGGGAAATTTCACCAGAGCCCTAGTGTCCAGGGAGCTTATTTGAGGTAGTCACCTAGGTATTCAGTGCCTGTGTAACTGACCTCAGTTCTCAGACTAGCACTTCCCCAAACAGAGCCTGGCCCAAAGCCCCAAGCATCTAGGCAAAAATAGGCAGTTACCATAAATCACATTGTTAGCATAATCTATCCAGCATGGCCTAAGGTATGCAAAGACATTCTTATCAAGCAGGATATCCGCATGGCTCAGAGGTTGTCTCCCAGGAGCCAGAAAAGGGCCAGTTCTAAAAACCTATGGCATGTGCAGGGTTTGGGCAACTGAGACCTGGTGAGTTAGCTTTTTACTGCACACCATGGAAAGAGAAAAGTAATCATGGCCATATATTCACTCTAAGGTTTTACCTCACTAACTGCTATTTCCCCTAGTTTTCCCCAAATTTCTCATTGCCATATGCTCTGACAAGACTATATTTTTACTTTCTGGAAACTCTGATATCTATGTGTACCCAAGTATTATCTTTTAACGTTATTTTTCTTCTCTTCAGGCATCCAGATGTATTCTTTCCAAAGCAATGTTGATCATTATTAGGTTAATTACCCAACATCTGAATATATGAATCTTGGGGGAGGTAAGATGCATGACATCCTAAAGAAGCCAAAATGTCTAAAGCTTATTTCCTTGTCCCTCTGGTTGTTAAGGTGTAGGCATGGGACCTTGGATCACCCCATAATACCGTCCCATCGGGAATGAATCTGGCGCAAGTATCACAAAGAGAGAGATAAAAATCTTCCTCCCAAAAGGCGCTTGCAGATTCTCAAGCCTTGCTTAATTCCTACCCATTTTGGATCCAGGTTCTTTAACTTCCCCAAAGTTTCTACAAGCTATAAAGTATCCTTTTAGTAAATTAAGTTTATGTTAAAGTTTCCCAGAGTCAAATTTTGTTGCTTTCAACAAAGAATTTTGGCTGACAGAGGAATTAAAATAGAAATGAATAAACCATTACAGGGAAGATTTCTAAATTTGTAATAGAAGTCTAGCAAACAGATTTCATGGGTTTCTCAGGGACTCAGATTCTCTACAAGACTATCAATTTCTTTCCTCATCCTGTCTGAGCAAATTTTAATATGAAGTAACTTCTATAGGCTCTGTTGTGAGATCTCCTGAGAACCTCAATCTCCCCCAGGCTATATTTCCTTAGCTTTCTAAATGTGACCTCAGTGTCACCTCTAGTTCTGAGTTTCACTGCACTTTTTAATTTTCTGGCCCTGTCAATTTTTCTCTAATTCTAGAACTAATAGTGATGAAGACTAACTGATTGATTGATTGATGTTTCAAGTTGTTATTTAAATTCCAGTTAGTTAATATACAGGGTAATATTAGTTTCAGGATTAGAATTTAGTGATCCATACAACACCCACTGCTCATCACAAAAAGTGCCCTCCTTAACACCCATCACCCATTTAACCTACCTCCCCTCCAGAAACCTGCAGTTTGTTCTCCATAGTTAAGAGTCTGTTTTACGGTTTGCCTCTCTCTTTTCTTCCTCCCATATTCATCTGTTTCATTTCTTAATTTCCACACATGAGTGTCTTTCTGACTTATTTTGCTTAGCATAATATACTCCAGCTCCACCCATGTCATTGCAAATGGCAAGATTTCATTCTTTTTGATAGCTGAGTAATATTCCATTGTGTTTATGTTCTACATCTTTATCCATTCATCAGTTGATGGACATTTGGGGTCTCTCCATAGTTTGGTTATTGTTGGTAATGCTGCTATAAACATCAGGGTGCATGTATCCCTTCGAATCTGTATTCTTGTATCCTTTGGGTAAATACGTAGTAGTGCAATTGCTGGATTGTAGGGTAGATAAAGAGTTTTCCTGGCAAACAAAAACTAAAGGAGTTCATGACACTAAACCAACCCCGCAAGAAATTTTAAGTGGAACTCTTTGAGTGGAAAAAAAAGACCAAAAGCAACAAAGACTAGAAAGGACCAGAGAACATCACCAGAAACACCAACCCTACACACAATAGCACTAAATTCACATCTGTCAATGATCACTCTGAATGTAAATGGACTAAATGCACCAATCAAAAGACATAGGGCTTCAGAAAAGATTAAAAACAACAACAACAACAAGATCCATCTATATGCTGCCTATAAAGGACTCATTTTAGGCCCAAAGACACCTGCAGATTGAAAGTGAGGGGATGGAGAATGCTAATGGATGTTAGAAGAAAGCCAGAATAGGGGCGCCTGGGTGGCACAGTCGTTAAGCTTAAGCATCTGCCTTCGGCTCAGGGCGTGATCCCGGCGTTCTGGGATCGAGCCCCACATCAGGCTTATCCGCTAGGAGCCTGATTCTTCCTCTCCCACGCCCCCTGCTTGTGTTCCCTCTCTTGCTGGCTGTCTCTCTATCTCTCTCTGTCAAATAAATAAAATAAAATCTTAAAAAAAAAAAAAAGAAGCCAGAATACCCACACTTGAGAGGGAGTTAAGATGGCAGAGGAGTAGAGGACCCCTTTTTCAGCCGGTCCCCAGAGTCGAGCTGGATAGGTACCAGACCAGCCTGAACATCCACGGAATCAGCCTGAGATGCAGGAAGATACATCTGGATCTCTACAAATGAACATCTCCAGGGCTGAGTATTGAGGTACGAAGCAGGGAGCCGTGAAACCACGCACAGATATTGGAAGATAAACTGAAGGGGGAGGGAGCCGCCGCGTTCGGGCGCCAGGAAGTGGTAGCCACCTGCACGGGGGAATTGGCGGACTCCCGGACAGCACCAGCGAGAGAGCAGACTGAGACCCTGAGCTGGGGAACACGTGCTACCAGACTGAAAACCGGAGCTCCGGGGCACTCACTGGAACCGGACTGAGACCGGGAGCTCCAGGAGTGCGCGGGGGAGGCTGGTGGCTAGCGGTGTTAGACACAAAGGACAGAGACGCACCGGCCCTGGAAGTGAAGGCTGGGACGCCAGGTGTGGGGCACACATCCTGGGACGCTGCAGGGTTGAGCAGCACCAACAGAAACAGAGTTAAAGTGGCCAGAACATCAGTCGAGAACGGCCCGCGATCCCTCTGTTCTGAGACAGAGACTGAGATTTGGCCACTGCTGCTCTGACTCTCAGAAGACGCACAGCAAATCACCAGGGAAAGCCGCCAGAGAATAAAAGCCTGGAAATACTGGCTCACAGTGTGCCCATCCCCATCCCCCCTCACAGGGGACACGGAGACTCTACCCAAACAGGGTTGCCTGAGTATCGGTGAGGCAGTACCCTCCCCCAGAAGGCAGGCTGAAAAATCAAGAAGCCCGGCTGAAAAATCAAGAAGCCCACATCCCTAAGATCCCAATAAAACAAGTACGCACTGCCTGGGTCCCGGTCAATACTTTGGGCTCTAGACAACCCCGCAAACTCTCCTCATCTGACGAGAAGGAGAAATCCCCCCCAGCAAAGAAAAGACAATGAGTCTGTGGCCTCTGCCACAGAACTAATGGATATGGATATAACGAAATTATCAGAAATGGAATTCAGAGTAACAATGGTCAAGATGATGTGTAGACTTGAAAAAAGTATTAACGAAAATGTTAATGAGAATATAGAATCTCTAAGGGCAGAAATGAGAGCGAATCTGGCAGAAATTAAAAATTCTATGAGCCAAATGCAGTAAAAACTAGAGGCTCTGACGGCCAGGGTGAATGAGGCAGAAGAACGTATCAGCGAATTGGAAGATGGGTTAGTAGAAGAGAAAGCTAAAATAGAATCTGGACTCAAAAAAATCCACGCTCAGGAATGTAGGTTACGGGAGATTACTGACTCAATGAAACGTTCCAACGTGAGAATCATCAGCATCCCCGAGGGGGTGGAGAAAAACAGAGGTCTAGAAGAGATATTTGAACAAATTGTAGCCGAAAACTTCCCTAATCTAGCAAAGGAAACAAACATTAGTGTCCAAGAGGCAGAGAGGACCCCTCCCAAGCTCAACCACGACAAACCTACGCCACGTCACGTCATAGTGCATTTCGCAAATATTAGATGCAAGGATACAGTATTGAAAGCGGCCAGGGCAAAGAAATTTCTCACGTACCAAGGCAAAGGCATCAGAATTATGTCAGACCTGTCTACACAGACCTGGAATGAGAGAAAGGGTTGGGGGGGCATTTTTAAAGCTCTTTCAGAGAAAAACATGCAGCCAAGGATCCTTTATCCAGCAAGGCTGTCATTCAGAATTGATGGAGAAATAAAGACCTTCCAGAATTGCCAGTCATTGACCAATTTCGTAACCACGAAACCAGCCCTACAGGAGATATTAAGGGGGGGTTCTATAAAAGTAAAAAGGCCCCATGAGTGATACAGAACAGAAAGTCACAATCTATAGAAACAAAGACTTTACTGGCAACATGTCATCATTAAAATCATATCTCTCAATAATCAGTCTCAATGTAAATGGCTTAAATGCCCCCATAAACGCCACAGGGTTGCAGACATGACCATCCATTGTTGTCTACAAGAGACTCATTTTGAACCTAAAGATACATTCAGACTGAAAGTAAAGCGATGGAATACCATCTTTCACACCAATGGACCTCAAAAGAAAGCTGGGGTAGCAATTCTCATATCAGACAGATTGGATTTTAAACTAAAGACTATAGTTAGAGACACAGAAGGGCACTATATTATTCTTAAAGGATGTATCCAACAAGTGGATATGACAATTATAAATATATATGCCCCCAACAGAGGAGCAGCAAGATACACAAGCCAACTCTTAACTACAATAAACAGACATATAGATAAAAATACGCTGATAGTAGGGGACCTCAACACTCCACTATCAGCAATAGACAGATCACCTAAGCAAGAAATCAGCAAAGAAACAAGAGCTTTGAATGCCATCTCGATGAGTTGGACCTCATAGATATATATAGAACACTACACCCAGAACCAAAGAATACTCATTCTATTCTAATGCCCATAGAACATTCTCAAGAATAGACCATGTTCTGGGACACAAAACAGGTCTCAACCGACACCAAAAGACTGAAATTATTCCCTGCATATTCTCAGACCACAACACTTTGAAATTGGAACTCAACCACAAGGAAAAATTTGGAAGAAACTCAAACACTTGAAGACTAAGAACCATCCTGCTCAGGAATGATTCAATAAACCAGGAAATCAAAAATCAATTTAAACAATTTATGGAGACCAATGAGAATGAAAACACAATGGTCCAAAACCTTTGGGATACTGCAAAGGCAGTCCTAAGGGGGAAATACATAGCCATCCAAGCCTCACTCAAAAGATAGAAAAATCTAAAATGCAGTTTTTATATTCTCACCTCAAGAAGCTGGAACAGCAACAGAGGGACAGACCTAATCCACGCACAAGGAAGCAGTTGACCAAGATTAGAGCAGAAATCAATGAATTAGAAACCAGGAGTACAGTAGAGCAGATCAACAGAACTAGAAGCTGGTTCTTTGAGAGAATCAATAAAATTGACAGACCACTGGCAAGACTTATCCAAAAGAATAGAGAAAGGACCCAAATTAATAAAATTATGAATGAAAAAGGAGAGGTCACAACCAACACCAATGAAATTGGAAGGATTATTAGAAACTTTTATCAACAGCTTTATGCCAATAAATTAAGCACTCTGGAAGAGATGGAGGCCTTCCTGGAAACCTATAAACTACAAGACTGAAACAGGAAGAAATTGATTTTTTAAACAGGCCAATTAATTATGAAGAGATTGAGTCAATGATAAAAAAACTTCCAAAAAAACAAAACTCCAGGCCCGGATGGTTTTCCTGGGGAGTTCTACCAAACATTCAAAGAAGAAATAATACCTATTCTCCTAAAGCTATTTCAAAAAAATGGAAACAGAAGGAAAGCTACCAAACTCATTCCATGAGGCCAATATTACCTTGATCCCCAAACCAGGAAAAGACCCCATCAAAAAGGAGAATTACAGACTGATTTCCCTCATTAACATGGACGCCAAAATCCTCTACAAGATCCTGGCTAATAGAACCCAACAGTACATTAAAAGGATTATCCATCATGACCAAGTAGGATTCATCCCTGGGATGCAAGGGTGGTACCACATTTGCAAATTGATCAGTGTCTTAGATTTTATCCAGAAGGAAAAATTCAAAAATCATATGATTCTCTCAATAGATGCAGAAAAAGCATTTGACAAAATACAGCATCCTTTCCTGATTAAAACCCTTCAGAGTGTAGGGATAGAGGGTACATTCCTCAATCTCATAAAAACCATCTCTGAAAAGCCTACAGCAAATATCATTCTCAATGGGGAAAAGCTGGAAGCCTTTCCCTTAGGATCAGGAACATGACAAGGAATGCCCATACTCGCCACTATTATTCAACA
This sequence comes from Ursus arctos, assembly GCF_023065955.2. NCBI lineage: Eukaryota > Metazoa > Chordata > Mammalia > Carnivora > Ursidae > Ursus > Ursus arctos. The sequence goes on along the minus strand of NW_026622985.1, from coordinate 92,498,582 downwards.
TAGTACTAGAAGTCCTTGCAACAGCAATCGGACAACAAAAAGGGATCAAAGGTATCCAAATCGGCAAAGAAGAAGTCAAAATGTCTCTCTTCGCAGATGACATGATACTCTATATGGAAAACCCAAAAGAATCCACTCCCAAACTATTAGAAGTTATAGAGCAATTCAGTAATGTGGCGGGATACAAAATTAATGCTCAGAAATCAGTTGCATTTCTATACACGAATAATGAGACTGAAGAAAGAGAAATTAGGGAATCCATCCCATTTACAATAGTACCAAAAACCATGCATTACCTTGGAATTAACTTAACCAGAGACGTAAAGGATCTGTATTCTAGAAACTATAAATTACTCTCGAAAGACATTGAAGAAGACACAAAAAGATGGAAAAATATTCCATGCTCATGGATCGGAAGAATTAACATAGTTAAAATGTCCATGCTACCCAGAGCAATCAACACTTTCAATGCTATCCCGATCAAAATACAGAGGACAGTTTTCAAAGAACTGGAACAAATAGTCCTTAAATTTGTATGGAACCAGAAAAGGCCCCGAATCTCCAAGGAACTGTTGAAAAGGAAAAACAAAGCTGGGGGCATCACAATGCCGGATTTCAAGCTGTACTACAAAGCTGTGATCACAAAGACAGCATGGTACTGGCACAAAAACAGACACATAGACCAATGGAACAGAATAGAGAACCCAGAAATGGACCCCCGGCTCTTTGGGCAACTAATCTTTGATAAAGCAGGAAAAAACATCCAGTGGAAAAAAGACAGTCTCTTCAATAAATGGTGCTGGGAAAATTGGACAGCTACATGCAAAAGAATGAAACTTGACCACTCTCACACCATACACAAAGATAAACTCCAAATGGATGAAAGACCTCGATGTGAGACAGGAATCCATCAAAATCCTAGAGGAGAACATAGGCAGCAACTCTACGACATCGGCCAAAGCAACCTTTTCCATGACACATCTCCAAAGGCAAGAGAAACAAAAGATAAAATGAACTTGTGGGACTTCATCAAGATAAAAAGCTTCTGCACAGCCAAGGAAACAGTCAAAAAAACTAAGAGGCAGCCCACGGAATGGGAGAATATATTTGCAAACGATGCTACAGATAAAAGACTGGTATCCAAGATCTACAAAGAACTTCTCAAACTCAATACGCGAGAAACAAATAAATCATAAAATGGGCAGAAGATATGAACAGACACTTTTCCAATGAAGACATACAAAGGGCTAACAGACACATGAAAAAATGTTCAGAATCATTAGCCATCAGGGAAATTCAAATCAAAACCACACTAAGATACCACCTTATGCCAGTTAGAATGGCAAAAATTGACAAGGCAAGAAACAACAATTACTGGAGAGGATGTGGAGAAAGGGGATCCCTCTTACACTGTTGGTGGGAATGCAAGTTGGTACAGCCACTCTGGAAAACAGTGTGGAGGTCCCTTAAAAAGTTAAAAATTGAGCTACCCTATGACCCAGCCATTGCACTACTGGGTATTTACCCCAAAGATACAGATGTAGTGAAGAGAAGGGCCATATGCACCCCAATGTTCATAGCAGCATTGTCCAGAATAGCTAAGTCGTGGAAGGAGCCGAGATGCCCTTCAACAGATGACTGGATTAAGAAGTTGTGGCCCATATATACAATGGAATATTACTCAGCTATCAGAAAGAATGAGTTCTCAACATTTGCTGCAACATGGACGGCACTGGAGGAGATAATGCTAAGTGAAATAAGTCAAGCAGAGAAAGACAATTATCATATGATTTCTGTCATCTATGGAACATAAGAACTAGGAGGATCGGTAGAGGAAGAAAGGGATAAAGAAAGGGGGGTAATCAGAAGGGGGAATGAAGCATGAGAGACTATGGACTCTGAGAAACGAACTGAGGTGTTCAGAGGGGAGGGGGGTCAGGGAATGGGATAGGCTGGTGATGGGTAGTAAGGAGGGCATGTATTGCATGGTGCACTGGGTGTTATACGCAACTAATGAATCATCGAACTTTACATCAGAAACCAGGGATGTACTGTATGGCGACTAACATAATATAATAAAAAAACATTAAAATAAAAAAATAAATAACTAAATAAAAAGAAAAAAAAGAATAGCCATACTTATATCAGACAAACTAGATTTTAAAACAAAGACTGTAATAAGAGATGAAGGGATTTATATCATAATTAAGGGATCTATCCATCAAGAAGATCTAACAACTGTAAATATTTATGCCCCCAACTTGGGAGCACCAAAATATATAAATCAATTAATAACAAACATAAGGAAACTCATTGATGATAATACAATAATAGTAGAGGACTTTAACACCCCACTTACAGAAATGGACAGATCATCTGAACAGAAAATCAACAAGGAAACAATGGCTTTGAATGACACACTGGACCAGATGGACTTAAGAGATATATTCAGAACACTTCATCCCTAAAGTAGCAGAATACATTCTTCTTGAGTGTATGTGGAACATTCTCCAGAACAGATCACATACTGGGTCACAAATCAACCCTTAACAAGTACAAAAAGATCGAGATCATACCATGCATATTTTTAGAACACAATGCTATGAAACTGGAAGTCAAGCACAAGAGAAAATTTGGAAGTCCTCAAACACATGGAGGTTAAAGAGCATCCTACTAAAGAACGAATGGGTTAACCAGGAAATTAAAGAAGAATTTAAAGAAACACATGGAAGAAAATGAAAAGGAAAACATGACAGTCCAAAACCTTTGGGATGCTGCAAAAGCAGTCCTAAGAGGAAAGTATATAGTAATAGGCGTTCCTCAAGAAGCAAAAAAATTCTCAAATACACAACCTAACCTTATAGCTAAAGGAGCTAGAAAAGGAACTGCAAATAAAGCCTAAAGTCAGCAGAAGGGAAGGGAAATAATAAAGATTAGAGCAGAAATAAATGATACAGAAGCAAACAAATAAAACCCAGCAGAATGGATTAATGAAACTAAGAGCTAGTTCTTCAAAAGATAATAAAACTGATAAACCCCTACCAGACTTATCAAAAAGAAAAGAGAAAGGACCTAAATTGATTTTTGATGATATACACAAGGTTTCCAGAGGCCTTTATGAAATGAAAACAAACTGGTTTTTGGGGAGTTTTGGGTTTTTTTGTTTTTTTTTGTTTGTTTGTTTGTTTTTGTTTTTTTGTTTTTTGTTTTTTAAACATCTTTTTTTTTTTTTAAGATTTTATTTATTTATTTGACAGAGATAGAGACAGCCAGCGAGAGAGGGAACACAAGCAGAGGGAGTGGGAGAGGAAGAAGCAGGCTCATAGCGGAGGAGCCTGATGTGGGGCTCGATCCCATAACGCCGGGATCACGCTCTGAGCCGAAGGCAGACGCTTAACCGCTGTGCCACCCAGGCGCCCCTGGGTTTTTTTTTTTTAACCTTCTAAACAATTACACCCAGTTTAAGGCCCTCCATTGAATTCTTGCTCTGGATGAAGAAACAATGTATCTTGGTTTATGTGCAAAGCAGAATTTCTTAATAAACCCTAAATTTACCCTTAAACCGAGGAAGGGTGGTCCCTGCCCTGATCCTTGAAATTTGGGTGGCCTGACTTTGGCTTAAACCCTCTACTGATTATATTCCTTCCAACCAACAGGATAAGGAGTTTGTAAGTCAAAGTGATGTCCTTAACCCCAGTTTTCTTGTCCCTTTCTTGACTATAATTTAGATTCCTTAGAACCAGAAATCACTGGTCAAATATTCCAAACCTGTATGCAGGACATGTACAAACTTCTTCCCAAGGTCTATTCTCCTGAGAAAGCCCCTTTCCACAGATAACAGCATCCTTAGGTTCAAGGAGCCATGGCTGCAGAGGTGTGGGAAGAGCTAGGGCTTTCTGTCCACACATGTATTCACAAGATCTCTCAGTGTGGGACAGAGAAAGGATAGAAAGAAAACACAGGTATACAGGGGTAAAGACTGGGTTTACCATATTCTTGCATGCCATTAGAAGAAGCTGAGAATTTTAAATCCAAACCAGGCCTTCCAGATCATTATGGAAAATATTTGTCAAGGAAAGAAAAGTTTTCTAACTTTATTTCAATTTTTAAAATATTTATACATATGGTGTATGGCCTCCATTTGTACCCATGTTCCAGGTAACTTTGCTGATCCCAATAAAAAATTTGAGGTTAGTTGTTGAAATCTTCACAACTTCTTAGATCATGTTTTACAACAGGAATTAATATATATTCTGCAGATGTTATATAAACATATCTTCACTTAAAGGAACAATTTCATGTATATTTAAGACCGTCACCCAGTTACAATGGAGAAGAAAATTTACTAAGCCTGATTATAATATTCAGACATTGTAGAACTGTATCAGTTTCATGCAAAATCTATATTTTGTTTTTCCATTTCTACCAATTTCTCCCACCTTTCATGAGTTTTATCCACATGCATGTGTATTTACACACCAGCGGAGAAGACAGACCTTCCTGTTGTGTATGTGAACTCTTACCTTAGGCAGGCGGGAGACCTAGGGCTCTAACCCAGAGCTCTGATGTAGCTGGGATTTAGAGAACAGGGACCGAATATTAAAGGAAAAACTGAGTTATCAAAGATTTGGGGAAGGAGGGTGACAGAAAACTAAAATGAAAGAGTCAAATCTAAAGGGAGAGAGAGGGGCAAATTCTAGCCACAAAATAGAGGCTATCACAGAAGACAGGCGATATGGAGCAATTAGTTTTAGCAAAGTAAATACAAGATGGATCCTGGAGAAAGTCCCCAACTCTTTACTACACAGAAGATGACAGATCACTTGTCACTTGTGTTTGCTAGAGGGAGGGGGTTTGTAGGGAGGAATGGTGATTGACATTGTGCGTATGAATTTACACATTCTAAATAAAAGTAAACACAAGACTTTCAAGGTATAATTGTGAGGAATAGCTAGTTAAGTGAACACGGGGGCTAGGAGCAATGGGAGGGTGATGATGTGTGTAAAGTCTCAGACCTTAAACAAAAGGAAAGAAGGAAAAAAAAAAGTAAGGGAAACAGGGAAGGAGTGAGGGAGGGAAAGGAGGGAACACGCATGTTGAAAATGCAAACTCATGGAAATAGCATGAATCAATGAAGGATTTGAATAATAAAGTTAAATTTTGAAATAAGAAAATGAAGATAAACTAAGTGGGAAATTTTAGGTCGGATTAAAATAGAACAGAGATGAGAAGTTTAGTGTAGTCCAAGAAAGTGCCCAGGTAGACTAAAGTAGAGACGGAGGATGAGATTTGGGGGAAAGAGAGACAAAAAAGGACATGGAATGGAGATTAAGTTAAAATGTTCTAGACATTACGGGGAATCCAAATGCTGTTCATGCTACAGATAATATGAAATCTAACTGATGAGCAAAATTCTTTCAGTCACTCAGCCATTGGTTATTGAACGCCTCCTATGTGCTGATCCCTGTGCTCAGGACCAGCTAGGTAGTGCTGAACAAACGAAATATGATCCCTGATGCCATAGGGTTTACTGTCCATGGTAACGACAGATGATGAGAAAGATTGACATGGATTCATAAATTGCTGAAATGCCAAATATAACGTGCTGTTATAAATAAATATTTCAATATGAAAACCAGAGTTTATGAAGTTATCTTTAGAAGCTACTATTAATATACAATCTAAAATATGAAGGGGGGAATTCGCCAAGCTACAAGAGATACTAGTAGTTCAAGCAAAAGGAAGAGAATGTGCAAGATTCCTGAGATGAAAAGAAGCTTGACTCAGTTGCGTTGCTGGGGGAAAGCCAGTATGGGCAAGGCACAGCGAGCAAAATGGAGAGTGGTAGGACAGAATATTACAGAGCTGGGCAATGTTTACTGGTTCGTAATAAGGATGTGAACTTTTATCCTAAGTAATAAATACTAATTTTCAATACAATGTGAGACCATAACAATTTTTGAAGTACAGAAGTCAGAGTATAAAATCAAGATGGGTTGGCATTTAAAAAAGTAAAAACATAAAGTGCTGAATTAAAGGAATTAAAAATATACACTGAGTCTGCAAGACCCCAAGATACATATGCATCTTAAGGAAAATGAATCTTTAGGACACTGGGCTACAGACAACAGAGAATATTAATAAGTAAAGAACACATGTACCCAATTTAAACTCAAGCTGTTCTATGGTCATGCTGAAGACAATGAACTTCGGATCAACAGCAGCCCTCATAAAAATGTTTGGAAGTATTTTGCTTAAGTGGAATATGAAAAAATATAATGTAATTGTATCCAAACACGACAGATTTTGCAGCACTAGGCAACTGTGTGACTTGGTAGTGCCACCTCTCCTTCTCCAAGGAAAGCAAGAAGAGGTCTATACACCCTAGGGTGTAAAGGTGATATGATGGCCATTCCCCACAGGAGATGCGGAGGCATTAGCTGAGGAGCTGGGCATCAACACCTACCAAAGTATATCTAAATGAAATAAATTGAAATTCATATTTTTCCATGTCGAATGAAAACTAGAAAGCACCATTTTATGTTTAGCTGCTTATATTTGACTTTTTGCATTAGCTCTAACATGATCTTGAAACATGAAAGAAATCTTTCTTACAAATGATAAAGAAAAGAGCTCTAACCTTAAGAGTAGTAGACTACTGTCCCATTGTTAAATTCTTTACTCAAAACCACCCAAAGCGTTTCACTTTATTTTCTCTAGCTTCAGGTTTTTTTCTGATGCAAAATAACTGTACTAATCCATATTTATTGTCTATTTGCATTGTACTTATCAGAAGTTATAGTATGTCATTATGGTTCTGAGGGCAGGTTTTGAGATTTATATCTAGGCTCTGTTATTTGGCAAGTTAGAGACCTCACTGTGTCTCATGTTCCTAATCCATACAGTGGACTGCCTAATGGAATTGTGGGAATTAAATCCTTCAGAATAGTACCCAGAATATAGCATGGGGCCAGTGGATATTATCGATTATTTTATGAATATCTATTAAGTGAGGGCAAGCATGTTTAAGTACTTAGGAATATTAAGTGTTATGCAAAGTGTGACCCATTATTACTTTTATGAAGTAACATTTTTATTTTCTATTGAAGTCAAAGGGCACCACTGTGAAATTCAGCCTTTTATGACACGCCAATATCTGTGGCTAATAGTGACAACTGTCGGCATTAAAAGAAATGTATTTGATTGCTTGACTATGGCAGATACAAATAGGCAAGAGTGGCTGTGCCAAATATCTGTATTTTCTACTCTAGAGCCATTCTCCATCCTTCCTCATCTTGTTCTGGGCCTCTGAGTCTTATCTGCATGGACGACATCAACAGGACAACCACGCCCTCTTGCTTCCAACCGAGTTCAGTCAATAAGGAGTCCTAGAATCATCAGAGAAAGAGAGGGAACATTTGTTCTTTAGTTATTCCCATTCTCTGTTGTCCCTGGTCCAGGCTCTTCACCTTGCAAACCATATATTCCACTGAGTCCTTGCCTGAGCCATTGCCTCTGCTGCCTGTCTCCAAGGAAATGAAGCCTGTGCTCCCATGTGACTCTAACCCCATGCTCTCATCTCTTTGACCCCAAGAGTGGTAGCAGCCCCGTTGCTGCTACTCTGGGTCCCTGTCCTCTTGTGGTTCCTTAGCACCTTGCCCACACCTCTGTCATAAGATCCATTGTGTATAAGTCTTCCCTGAATGATCCTAACTGAATCTCTTCCTGGTTGGATCTTGACTAACTCAGGGAGTCTAAATTATTCTTAATTTTACTCTATCATTTCTTTATCTCAGATGATGTATAAACTATGACACCAGCATCCTAGTATGACATGACTCTAAGAGAGTCAATTCTGGAGGGAGGTGCCTGAATACCCCTTTCATAGGGCAACGCTTGGCAGCAGTCCTGACCATGGCAGGAGTCGTGAGCCAAGCCTGGGCGAGGAAGAGGCCCAAGAGGCTGTGTTGAGCGAGTGCTGTAGCTCAGAGGACTTCTTGAGATTCCAGAGGGGAGAAAAAACACTCGAAAAGTGGAACTGTCACTCTGCATATGGGAGTCTAAATTGAGTCATTAGTAGTTAGGCGTACATATTAATGGGATCTCCACAATGGATGTTCAGGTTTTTATTGCTGTTCTCCAGTAGTTAGTGACAACTAGACCTGCTACACTTGAGTTCTGGCAACATGTCATGGACTGTGCGGTTGAAACACATCCTCAGACTGGTCCAGGCCAGTAGGTACTCCTACTGAGCTACTTTGCTGTTCTAACACTGTTCAGTACAAAAGGGAAAAATAACAGAAGAAAATTCAGTGATTGATTATTCTTAATTATCTCCAAATGAGTAAATTATACTTATAATATATATTTAATTTGGGGGATGCCTAGCTCTCAAAGGACATCCAGAAAGTATACCATTTACTCTTGAGATCTGCAAAATAAATACAGTAAAGACCCTGTTATATCCCCTCAAACAGTCCGTCATGTTCTCTCACATTCTAAACACATTGAACTCTATTCAAATGAAGTGAGTATTGATGGAGAAGATGTATCTGACACCTTAGATTTACTGAGCAACCTTCTGTAAAATGTCCTATATTTTAGGACTATTTCAATAGCTTTAAACAATACTAGAGATTATAGATGACACTTACTTCTTCTACAAAAGAAAAAAGAGAAAGATAATTTTGGATGAAAAAGGAGAGGCAAGCAAGGTCTAAGATGCACGGTGCCCAGAAAGAAGGGCAGGGACCCTGATAATGGACTTGTTTATAAGTGTCGAATTTGCACAGCCCTACCTCTGTCCTCTGCTCCTGAACCTTCTGATAAAGTGCATTTTTAACACATTCAACAATTTCAGTAACATAAAGAAAATCCATTCATTGGAAATTCTGATGTAGTTTAAGAAGATACTATTTTCATTCAGTAATTCCTTCTGAAACCCCTTTCTAGTTTTATTTCTTCTGTCCTCTATAAGTGCTTTTATTTATGATCTCTTATTAATGGTATGGTATGGTATGGTATTTTAACATCAATAACCACTAAGTTTTAGGAAAATGTGGAGGTTCATTCAAAATGATTTCCAAAGGGTTCCAAGTATTTTGCCATTAAAGTTTAAGTATTTGAATACTTAAAACTGAATTACTTTAGGCTATGCTGAGGAACAGATTTTCGGAGGTAAAAAAAATTGCCAAAGGACATTAATAGAGGCAATAAGCCTCTTGAAGGGATTAACAAGAAATAGAATCACATTTACAAACAACAATGGTTGTGTTCTAATAAAATGATTCTGTTCACCCAGGTCTAGAAAGACAACACTCCCATTCAAAAGATCATTACTTTGCAAGACATTTAAAGCAAGAACATGACTATGGTACAATAAGAATAATAAATTATAACGTCAAGAATTAGTGTGTGGGTGTATTATTGTCATTTATATTCTATAACACAGAACAGAACATTTAATAAATTAACTGTCAGCTCAGAATTCCTTAGTTATTTGTTCTACAAGGTTTTATTTTGTAGTTGCCTTCTTGGGGAATGTTAGGTCAAGTGACATGTAAAATACATGATAAAAAGTATATGTCCTTCAAAACTGTTACTTCTATGTTGAGACACTTGATATTTTAAGGCTGTTTTGTATTGTTTCACATTATAAAGATGTAACTTACTAGGTTCTACTTTCTACTGAATACACTAGCTGTACTCGAGGTATATACACTGGGATAGTTTAATATGTCATAATGTTTCCTAATAAAAGCCTCCCACTTCTTCCTTACTTAAATCCACTGGAATAAGCCAAGAAAGTCCCATTTCATCTGAAACACTTTTGAATAGTAAACATTGCTCTAATGAGGTTTCTGTGCATTAAAAAACTTGATTACAGTTCCAAGAGTACTTTACTCAAACTCAGGGAGTGATAGAGGTACCAAGAGACGATGACTCATTATTCTACGGTGACTCTCTGTTGCAATCCTCAAAAACATTACATTCATCTGGTTTAATGATCTCTTACTAGTACTCACTAGGGATCTCTCTGGAATGTTCTACCTTTAACTTGTGCCTTTTCATAATATGTTAATTTTTCCACTTCTTTTTGTTTTTGTATTCCTATTCAGATATTTGTACTTTATTAGCTGTATTTTATTTATCCCTTCATTATTTCTGGGTCTTAATTTATACCATATTGGAAGTTTATGACTGCTCATTTGGGGGTTATTTTTATTTATGTACTTAAAACAATACCGTACACTTGATGAATTGATTTTATAGTAAGAGAAAATTTATTATGGACTACTTTATGAATATCCCATCTTGAAATCCCTTTTCCTAATGCATAAAGTGCACACGTTGACATGACTTTTAATAGGTTTGAAAAATGAATCATCAACAGTATTTCAGAAATAATTTTGCTAGTAACTTCCTAAACTAAAGAAAGGGAAACAGAGTTCAAGGACAGCTGAAAATACACAGGGCATACAAAAATGCTCCACATTCAATGAGGTGCTTTTTATGTTTGTCAGAATTAGAAGAAAAATAGGTAAGAATAAAGTTTTTCTTATACCTGCTGGTGGGAAAAAAACATACGCTTTCCATTTTTGCAATGATAGATAATTTGATGTGCCATGAAGTCAAGAAAACAATAAAAAGCAATATAAAGCAGTGGTAAGGAAAGATACCTGGCCCACTTTTCTGCCTTGGAAAGAATGACCAAAGATTATAATAGAGACAAAGGTTGCATTTGTCACTTTCCTACGTGTATTTTTGCATGCGTTTAAGAACTACTAGGTGTTAAGTCTAACTGAATGGAAGTTTTGACTAAGACTGCTAGAATAGAATACTTACTACTAAAAACAAGACACTGTCCTGAGAGACCCAGACATCTAAATAAGGCTGCAGAGGAGAAACTGTATCAAGCAGGAGACAAATTTGGTTTAGTTTGATCTGCTGTAGGGTTTCTCCAGAGTATGCTAATATGCAAATTTTTGTCAGAAAGCATTTATTCTCATAAAAGCTATTGTCAGGACAGCTGTTAATAGCATTAGCAACACCGATAAAATTAAGAAGCTCTCCTCCTATGGTTAAAAACTTAAAAATCTGCATACCTGAGTTGGACTCATAAGTACACAAAATAAATACAGTAAGCTATACTTGTGCAATAAGCAAAAATGATATGATACAAATCATTTACAGAGGCTTTACTGCTAAGTACCTATTACAGCTAGACATAGAGCATTAAGAAGCAATGGACCATGTTGTACTGGCCCATTTATACTGTATATACACTGAATACTTATTGTTGATATCAGTAGTAATCCACCAGAGTATATCTAGCTAGAATTGTCACATAAAGGAAAGGACTGTTTGAAGGGGTTGTGGAACATGAATGGAGCTAGTCAGAAGAGCCATAAATGCCATCTTGAGATCAGTAATCTTTCCCTACCTGTTCCCTACCTGTCCCTAAAAACCATGAAGATTTCAAGTAGTTTAGAAAGCCCCCTCATTGGAGAGACTATCCCCTGAGACTCCCCCTATCGTGTCCCTAACTCACAAGGAATCAGCTCTATTTGTTTCTGGTAGAGGAGTCCACGTAAGTCAGGAAAACTTGTATCATTCTGGCTGATGAGCTCAATATCTTTTCTTTCTTTTTGATTTTAATATTTAGCATATTTATTGAGGTATAATTAATACACAATAAATTACATATATTCAAATTGTACAGTTTTGTGAGTTTGACATATGCATCCATGATGACAAACATATGCATCGCTCCAAAAAGTTTCCTTATGTTCCTTGGTAATTCTTTTATTACATCCCCTCCCCATTCTCTGGTCCCCCAGTCACCAAGCAAATAGTGATTTGCTTTCTGTCATTATGATTTGCCATTTCTAAAATTTTATATGAATTTAATTTATATGAATTGAATTATGCAGTATGCTCACTTCTTTTTCTGGGTTCTTTCACTTGCCATAATTGTTTTGCAGATTGTGTGTGTATCAACAATTTACTCAACATAATTTCCCTCAACATAATTATTTTGAGTATATTAAGAGTTTATTCCCATTTATTGCTAACTTCGGGCCTCAAAGCCCAAAGAAGGCTGCTATTTCATCAGAGGCTTTGACTTCAATTAAAGATGATTTGTGCAACAACTTTTTTTTTTAAGCTTTTAAGTAATCTCTGCACCCCATGTGGTGCTCAAACTCACAACCCTGAGATCAAGAGTTGCACACTCCACCGACTGAGCCAGCCAAGCACTCCTATGCAACAAGTTTTGCTGCTTTCTTGTTTCTATTACAGTGATAAGAAATATCAGTGAATTTTTTTTTTTTTTTTTGGCTACCAGCTAGACGCCCCATCATTGGCTGGCTCAGCTTCAAGCACATGCCCTCCTGTTATGAGAATGAACATCTTATAGCTGAGAATAAAGATTATAAAATCCCAATAGGCTAAATTCCCAGGGCAGTGCAACATATTACTAAATATGATCCTCAGTTGTGCACAGACTGTGATCGAAACCTTTCTCCACTACTTAACAGTTGTATGACTATAAGAAATACACCCCCCGGTAGGGGCACCTGGGTGGCTCAGTCAGTGAAGCATCTGCCTTTGGCTCAGGTCATGATCCCAAAGTCCTGGGATTGAGCCCTGCATCTGGGTCCCTGCTCAGCTGGGAGTCTGATTTTCCCTCTCCCTTTGCCTCTCCTCCCGGCTCGTGCTCTCGCTCTCTTATAAATAAATAAAATCTTTAAAAAATATACATATATACTCCTTCCTCATCTGTAAAATTGGGCGGTGCCTAATTAATTAATTTTTGTGAAGACAAAATGAGTTAATATGTGTAGGGCAGTTAGAACAATGCCTGATACACAGTTAACACTGCAAGTGTTAGCCTGTTGTTAGAAGCGGTAGTTATGTTGTTAATGGCATTTTTCATAGATGACACATACTCCTGATCCACATAATATTAGAGAAGCAAAAATGTTTTTTCAGCTTTATTTTTGATTGTTTGTTCCTATTAGGAATGAGATCAAAGGTAATGAGATAAAGGAAAAGTCTGACAACAAACCCCTCTTATGTATCTTACTGGTTCTTCTCCTGATGCTATTTATATATTGAATATTGATATTGACAGCACCGGGGCATGTCCTACAGTTGACCTCCATTTTCCTCTTACAGTTGTAAATCAGCCCATCACACTAGCTCCCTGTCTAGGATTAGGAATTCTAACTTGGGTATCAACTTGCTACCATACCCCGTGAAGGAGATAATACCAACATAGCCAAAGGGAGCCCTTTCTATGAGGTGCTCTGTGCTTCCAACTTTGCACCATGAACCTGAAATAAAAATCCATGTTTTTGGCCATATTCAGAAAGTCCTATCTTCATTTGGAATATGTCAGTGAGAGTGTGTAATCAGTCATAATGCTTAAAATATTAAAAAGTGAGATGCTAGATTTCCATGCAATTTACCAAGTTTGGAGTGGGACTCCAGCCACTGGCTGGGATAGGACACTAAGGTCTTGCTCTGGGAAAAGTTGCTAGCAAGAATGGGAAGAGCGATCAGGTTACCAGCCACAGTGGTGCCAGCTCCATGAAGCTAGGAGTCTGTAGGAAACCATGCAGCAGTCCATGACCGGAAGAACCTGGTGGCAGATGGGTGAAAGTCAGCAGGTACAGAGGGGCCGGGAGATTCCTGAGGTACATTTTCCTAGGGAAGCAAAATTGATTCCTGACCCATTGGCAATGTGAGTGGTCCTCAAGATTCTACTGGCAGGTCTATTTCAGGTAAGCTCAGAAGCTAATCCTGTAGGATGACACTTTTCCCTACCTGCTGATGGGCTGCACTGGCCTAGGCAGGGACAACCCAGTAGGAAACAAGTTTATGTGCCTTTAAGTAAAATGACCATAATGAATAAAATAATGAAATCTTATCACTTGAGAGAGTTCTGAATAGTTGTCTTTAAAAAACAAACATCCCTATTTCAATTAAAAAAATTATTCTTTAAAACGTGACATGAGAAATATGTTTTTCTGCTTTGTCAAAAATTATTTATTCATATTAATGGGCCTTTTTTGAATGTGACACAACTCTTTTCTCTATTGTGAAACTTCCTTGTAAGCAAAATCCATCTCCGAACTCCTTCTTACAAGGAGTTTTGTTTTTCTTCATTTTATGGTTATTGGAACCCTGATTCGCTGAAGTGATACATTATTGTAAATGTTAGATTTTATTTACTAACCCATTATGAGTACAAATATCAACCATAAGAGAGGAAGAAATAATTTTAAAGACAACACATTTTCAAATTAGTTGAAAGAAGAGAAGAAATTGAAAAAAAATACACACAAAATTTTTCAAACAATAAGCAGCAGTTTTTGTCCTGAAAATAATTCAAGAATGGACACTCCGTTTTTTGTGTTGAAAATGATGCAGCTATAAATGTATAAATCCTGCTGAGGAATCCTTCCTGCGGAGCAGTATTAGGAAAAAGGACTGTTTCAAAGGTGGATTCGTTTCAATGGCTCAGTAATCACAGATAGGATGTAGGTCTGCTCCACAGCATACAATGAACCCAAATGCAAAATGCATTTCTAAGCTCCATAAGCACTACAGGAAACTTTTCAAAAAAGTCCCTGCCTTCAAGAGCCTTACTATTAATTCACATACACACTCAATAGAGTTTAAATTTCTCATTAAAACTAGAATACTTTATGAAAATGAGCAATTATATTTGTTTTACAGCAGTTATTTCAAAATATTTCATTAATTAGCAACAATGGGGGTTGATTTTTTAAGTAAATCAACTACAATGCAGAGTTTATTGAATTGGGGTGAAATTTCCTTGACGAAGAAAAGTTAATTCAAGAGTAAATAAGGAGAGCTGCTTAAAATCTCTTCATTTCTTAGCATAGAATGAAAATATTATTTCAGCCATCTGGCGTTCTTCAGTGTAAGCTTCATTAGCATGCAACAGTTTAGTTTGGCCATCCGCAGAAGGTTAGGAAGGTATATTCCTGCAGATCCTGCTCTACTTTGTAAACCTCCGAATAGTTCAGTTATTGACACAGGCAGACTTTAGTTTGCGTCATTTGAACTAGCTAGATCACTGGCTGAAGCCCACTACTTTAGTCCAACATATAAAAATAGAAAAACATTATTTTAATTGTAGGAAGTCTCGTAGAGCTAGCAATTGACTCTGTAAAGGTAATTTGTCTATTCAGTTTAAAACCTTAGGTAATTCATAAGACTATGCACCCAAAAGACTGGTAGATTTCAGAGGATGGTGCTGAGTCTTCTCAAAGGCCTAATAAGCTTTCGAGTCCTCTTATTCTTCCATAATCAGAAACTTTAAAACTTGTACTCTAGAATTGTTTGTGATAATATGTCAAGGCTACATTGGTCAAATATACCCTATTGTAAATAATAAAGCATTTTGGAATGCGAGATGTTAATGTAAAAAGGAGGATGGGGCCTACTGAGACAAAATAAACGTAAGAGCACATTATATTTTTGATAAGCTCTTTGAGAATCTAGAGTATGCTCTCACTTATTGGGAGGATTAAAAATATAGCTTTACCAAAAAAAATACATAGCTTTATACAAGAAGAAAAAAATTTTAGGTGCTATTTAAGGAAACTATATGGTGTGCTATGCATTTATCCAGAATCAGTACGATTTTTCTCTCATGGCTCCGACACTGGTCATTAATCTTTGCAAGTGGCCAAGTGGAAATCTAAGGTGTCATCCATGCATAGCATTATACTCACAGACTACAGGCAGCACATTTTAAAGTTCAGCTTACTGAATCATTGAGCAACTTACTTTCTCTAAAAGAAGTGTACTTTGATCCACACCTTTCAAACTGGCAGTAATCAGAGATCTTTACTAAATTACTTTTAGCAGTGTCATCATTTTTCAAAGCAAGAAAGTTTATGAATATATTTTGATTGCAGTTGAAAATAGCTTGAAGGGCATTAGATTTGCACAGAAATGGCATTTTTACCTATAATCAGAGTTTTAGTAAATCAAAACCCAACCTTTTTCTTGTAGGTGAATTCCACTCCTTAATTTAGGTGTTCAGCGGGCACTTTGCAGTAACCATTAGAAGGATCTCAAAGAATTGCATTAATTTAATAATACCTGAATACAGCCAAACACATCCCGCTTCAGGCTAGAGGCAAAGGTAATTGCAGAAGAGTTGTGTCAGGCATGCGTGGTTTATGTACACCTGAACTGTAGTGAAGAGTAAGTTGAAGATGTTCAGGAGACCCGGATGTAACCTGATACCACCTCTTACTAGCTGTGCGACCTTGGGCTAGGAACACACCTCTCACAACATTCGTCTAGAAAGTAATGATACGGCTTGCTCTACCTAACACACCAAATCCCTATAAAGTTCAAATGAAATTATGCATATGAATGTGACATTCCAATTTTAAATGCTATGCAAGAGAAGACTGATTATCATACTGCTACATTTTTGCCTCTTCACCTTTTGAGTGTCACCTTCCTATAGCATTTCAAGATAGGAATGAGTGTGAAGCAGACCCTCTTAAGCCAGTTCACACACCTACTCCTAACTCCTAAGTGTGGCTCTCTGTCCCAGGCTCCACTTCATGCATGGTCTTGCCCTGAAATTCTCCTGCCAGGTAGCACTCCTGCCAAAGTGGGTCTAGTGGATGGTGCTGCACTTCTCCCCACTTCCCTGCCCCCGTTTACCACAGAACTGATGCCAGGCTGCTGCGTCAGCAGATCAGGAAAGGTTAGGCACCATGAAGGAGGGGGTGCTGCTCACTGGGGCAGAGGGAATGAATTGAATTAAAGTTATGCTAGGTACCTCTGTTCTTCCCAATTACCATACAAACAGCTCTTCAGAATTTTCCTTCAGGCTAGACAGCCTTAGACTTGTTAAACCAACACCCTCTCCTATTCTTTTCCCTTCCTCTACCCTACAAGTTTCAAACTCCCATCCATCTCCTTGCCACCCGTTCCAAAGTAGGCTCTAAGCCTTCTTTTGCAGAACCCCTCCCAAAATAAACTCTTAAAAGTAAAGTAACATCACTCTGTTCCATTGCTCAGTCCTTATCAAGAAATCAATTTTTTGAATTATTTTTTAACAGGTATGGGTATGCATGTGTATTTGGTTGTTGTTGTTTTGTAGTTATTAAATTTTAGATAAGATTCTTACACACAAAAGCAGTGATAAACTAATCATACTTATAAATACTGATGTAAAAACACTAAATAAAATATTTCTGGGCAAAAGTCAGCAGGATGTTAAAAATAAAATCATGAGGGGTGCCTGGGTGGCACAGCGGTTAAGCGTCTGCCTTCGGCTCAGGGCGTGATCCCGGTATTATGGGATTGAGCCCCACGTCAGGCTCCTCCGCTATGAGCCTGCTTCTTCCTCTCCCACTCCCCCTGCTTGTGTTCCCTCTCTCTCTGGCTGTCTCTATCTCTGTCGAATAAATAAATAAAAATCTTTAAAAAAAAAATCATGAGCATTCAGAATTTATTCCCAGATTTCAGGGATGAGCCAATATTAAGAAAAGTAGGGCACCTGAGTGACTTAGTTGGTGAAGCAACGAACTCTTGACTTTGGCTCAGGTCATGATTTCATGGTTGTGGGACTGAGCCCTGCATCAGGCTCTGCACTCAGCGTGTAGTGATTTGTCTCTCTCTCCCTCTCTCTCTCCAAATAAATAAATAAAATATTGGGGAAAAAAGAAAGGTAAAAATACTATTTTCCTTACTGATACAGCTAACACAAAATTATATGACTATCTTCACAGACACTGAAAGGATATTTGACAAAATTGAAAACTCATTCTAAATAGAAATCATTCAGTGATATGGGGAAAACAGAGAACTTTAAAATTATGTGTATATTTACACATAATTTTATATATAATTATATATGTACGTATATATAAAATAATAGAGGCCTTTGCATTCAAAGTACAGGGGAAAAAACCCTGTATTACCTATACCACTTAACATTGTACTATAGGAATGGGCCAATATAGTTAGAAATGAGAAATTAATTCAAAATTTCTAGTTTCAGAAGATGACTATAACCCAGAAAAGGCAAGAATATATTGAAAAAATATTACTAAAAAAGTACAATAAGGACATTTTTAAAAGAGGACACAAAGGGAGAAAAGACTGTTTACAGTGACAACGCCAAACATAAAAGATCTAGGAACAAATTTAACAAGAAATATGCAAATTATACATGAGGAAATTTTTAAAACAATACTAAACACTTACTAGAACACTCGAACAAATGGAAACCATACAATTTTCCTAGGCAGAAAGCCAATACCATGTTCAAATGTACTGAGGTTTGTTTGAAGGCCTAGTCTATCCTGGTGAATGGTTCATGTACAAGTGACAAAAAGATCTACTTTCCTGTGGTTGAATGTAGTGTTCTAAGGATATCTGTCTGTTAGATCTAGTTGGTTGTATGGTGTTTTAGTCTTCCACTTCCTTTTTGATCTTCTGTCTACTTGTTCTACAAATTTTCCAAGTTTTTGTTTATATGGGAATGCCCTTATTTTGCTCTCATTCCCTTGTAAGTGGTAATTCATTCCCCTTTTACTGCTTTCAAGATTTTCTCTTTGGTCTTTTTCTTTCAGCATTTTTACTGAGATATGTAGGTTTGTGGATCTCTTTGCTTTGATCTTGCTTGGAGTTTGCTATTTCCTAAACGTGTAAATTAATGTTTGCCAATAAGTTTGGGAAGTTTTCAGCCATTATTTATTTGAATATGGTGGTGAATATAAAATATGTTCTCTGAATCACAATGAAATAAAAGTTCAAAACAGTAAGAGACAGAAATTTGGGAAGTTCATAAATATGTGAAAATTAAACCACACATTCATAAATAAACAACAGGTCAAAGAGGCCATCAAAAGGGAAATTAGAAAATGCTTTGAAACAAATGAAAATAAAGACACAGCCTACCAGTGTGACTGGGTGCTCAGTCGGTTAGGCATCTGCCTTCGGCTCAGGTCATGTTCCCGGGGTCCTGGGATCAAGCCCCAAGTCGGGCTCCTTGCTCAGTGGAGAGCCTGCTTCTTCCTCTCCCTCTGCCTGCTGCTCCCCGTTTGTGTACGCCCTCTCTGTCAAATAAATAAATAAAATCTTAAAAAAAAAAAAAGACACAGTCCACCAAAGCTTATGGAATGCAGCTGAAGCAGTTCTTAGAGGGATTTATATAGCTGTATGTGTCTCTATTAAAAGATGGGGTGGAGGAGTGGAGAAAGATCTCATATCAAGAACTTAGCCTTCCACTATAAGTTATTGGATAAAGAAGAGAAAATTTAACCTAAAGCAAGCAGACAGAAAGAAATAATAAAGTTTAGAAGTGAAATTAATGAAATGGAGAACAGTAAAGCAATAGAGAAAATGGTCTTAAATCCAAAGCTGCTTCCTTAAAAAACCAATAAAATTGACAAAGCTCTAAGTAGATTGACTAAAAAAAGAGAAGAGTCAAATTACTAGAATTAAAGAAGGGGCATAACTACCAACCTCGCAGAAATTTTAAAGAAAGGAATATTGGGAATAACTGTATGCCAATACATTGAATAACTTACATGAAATGGACATATTCTTAGAAAGACACAAACTACTCAACTGACCCCTGGTAGAAATAGACACTCCAAATATATTTACAAGTAAAGAGATTATTTAGTAATCAGAAATTATCACAAAGCAACAAATTCACAAAACAAAACTTAGGCAAATGACTTCACCAGTGGATTCTACCAGACACTTAAAAAAGAATTAATAACAAGTCTTTGTTATTAAGTCTTCCAAAACACGGAAGAAGAGGGAATACTTCCCAAGTTTTTTGATAAGGCCAGTATTACTCTGATACCAAAACCAGATAAAAAAAGATAGAAAACTGTAGACCAAAGTCTCTTACAAATATGGATGCAAAAATCATCTCTCTCTCTCTCTCTCTCACACACACACACACACACACACACACACTCTAAGAAACTAGGATTACTACCTGAGAGCAGTGCCTATCATCGAAATAATAAGCATGCTGAAGAACTACTTGCTGCTAGTGCTTTACTTATGAGGAGAAATAGCAGATTGGGCTATATATGTTCTTTGATTTGATTGAATTTCATTTTTTCAGGGTATATACTCTACTTCTTTACTTCTTTTTTCTTAAGTTTTTATTTAAATTCCAGTTAGTTAACATATAGTGTAATGTATGTCCAGGTGTACAATACAGTGATTCAACACTTCCATACATCACCTGGTGCTCATCACAACAAATGCACTCCTTGTTCCCCACCACCTATTTCTCTTATTCCCCTACCCACCTCCCCCCTGGTAACCAGCAGATTGTTCTCTATAATTAAGAGTCTGTTTCTTGGTTTGCTTCTCTCTTGCTCTCTCTTTCTCCTTTGCTCATTTGTTTTGTTTCTTAAATTCCACATATGTGTGAAATCATATGGTATTTGTCTTTCTCTGACTTATTTCACTTAGCATAATACTCTCCAGCTCCATCCATGTTGTTGCAAATGGCAAGATTTCATTCTTTTTTATGTCTGAGTAATATTCCATTACATACACTTATTCTTTACCCATTCATCTATCAGTGGACACTTGGGATGCTTGTATAATTTGGCTATTGTAGATAATACTGCTATAAACATAGAGATGCATGTATCCCTTCTAATCAGTATTTTTGTACTCTTTGGGTACATACTGAGCAGTGCTGGATCATAGGGTAGTTCTATTTTTAACTTTTTGAGGAAGCTCCGTACTGTTTTCCACAGTGGCTGCACCGGTTTACATTCCCACCAGCAGTGCACAAGGGTTCCCCTTTCTCCACGTCCTCACCAACACCTATTGTTTCTTGTATCATTGGTTTTTAACCATTCTGACAGGTGTGAGGTGATATCTCATTGTAGTTTTAATTTGTGTTGCCCAGATGATCAGTAATGTTGAGCATCTTCTCATGTATCTATTGGCCATCTTTATGTCTTTTTTAGAAAAATGTCTATTCATGTCTCCTGCCCGTTCTTAACAGGGTTACTTGGTTTTGGGGTGGTGGGTTTGATAAGTTCTTTATATATTTTAGATACTAACCCTTTATCAGATATATCATTTGCAAATACCTTCTCCCATTCCACAGGTTGCCTTTTGGCCTTGTTGTTTGGTTCCTTCACTGTGCAGAAGCTTTTTATTTTGATGAAGTCCCAATTGTTTATTTTTTATTTTATTTCCTTTGCCTCAGGAGACATAACTAGTAAGAAGTTGCAATGCCCAATGTCAAAAAGCTTACTGCCTGTGGTCTCCTCTAAGATTTTGATGGTTTCCTGTCTCACATTTAGGTCCTTCATCCATTCTGAATATTCTGAAAGAATATACCAGTGGAAAAGGACAATCACTTCTTCATTTCTTGAGGTAATAATGGAAAGCTACCATCAGGTTTGTATGCATTCCAATCCATCTTTGAGAACATTCTCTTCAAAGCCTTCAGAAGTTGACTCTAGCATATGAACCATCACATTTGGAGTCAGAAAGGCTTAGCAGTTTCTCAGAGAGAACTTCCTACAGTTCTCCATTCCCATTTAGGCAACTTCTTTCCTAAATTCTCATATCCATACCTGTGCACACTGAAACCAGTTATTGTGTCCTAAGATCATGACATTAGTCAAGGATTGCCACTATTTATTAGGGATTCTGGGAGGGAGGTGGAAAGAGTCAATAATCTGGCTTTTAAAATATTAAGATTTTTTATATTTTACCAAAAGCAAAAAATAATAATAATTCACATAATAATGAACTCCTTACTGTTAGAAATCATGCATTCATCTTTATGTCTCTAACATTTAGGATGATGCCTGGCATATAGTGTTTATAGAATGATTGATGAATGAATAAGTGGATGGATGATAAATTGTGTGTCATGTTTCATAACTCTGCAGAAATATCATATTCTGCCTCCTACCAAAAAACCCAATACCTTGATTCTTATAAACTTGAGGCTATGTTATTAAAGTATGCAAACTTAGAATTGTTGTATGTTCCAAGTGAATTGAACTTTGTTTCTAGATTCACGACTTGAAATTGAAATCTATTTTTGTTCTACGTTAATATAACTACACCAGCTTTTTGAATGAATACTCACCCAGTATCTCTCTCTAGAATCTTTACTTTCAACTTCTCATTATTTTTATAGAGTAGATTGACTTGTTAGCCACAGCTATTTATTTCCCTTGGTGATCTCATAGAGATGGAGTATATATCCGTGGGGATTTCCACAGTTTCTGAGTCAGTAGGTCTGAGGTGGGGGCCAGAGAATTTGCATTTCTAATGAGTTTCTGAGTAATAATGATGCTGCTTTCTTGGGACCATAATTTTAGAAGCATGTTTCAAGAAACGACAACAAAAAAAATACATTTGTATTTTAAGCAAGCACTTAATGATGATTTGATCAGGTGATGTTGATGCTGCTCCAGGAACCAAATTTTGAGTAGCACTTATTTTCTGCCTCTGACCCTCTCTTCTGAATTTTCCATCATTTTTCTCTATGCGCTGCATCTGAATAATTTTATATTTTTCTTTTCTTCCAGTATCCAATTCTCTATTCTGTTGTATTCAGTCTCTTAATACAACCTCAAAGTTTTTAATTTAGGTTATCTTGATATTCATTTAAAAAAATTGGTTTTGCTCATTTTTCAAACCTACTAGGTCACTTTTATAAAATCTTATCTGCAGATGATTTGATGTGAGACATTCTATTCTTAAACAGAGTAAGCAGAGTTATGTTAAAATTGATGTCTGAGGTTTGCAGTTTGTTTTATACTCCTGGTTCATATTCATGACACTTTGTTTCTAAATGTGATTAGTTAATAGTTTAATAGTTTAAAAATTGGATCTGGAATGGTATTTGTGAGCCTGCCCTGGTCCTAGGATGCATGGATCCTTTCTCAAAAAACTTTACTTGTGCTTCTGCCAGATGCATAGTTACAAGTCATGGATTCCTCCAATAAAATCCTTGTCTTGAGATTCCTTGGTTATACCAGACTAAGAGTACTCAGAAAGTCCACGCAAAGGCAGGTCCTTGGCTTTAAGTTCTAATTTTCTCCTTTCCAGTTTGTTCTCCTGCCCTGCACAGAGCCATGCCAGACGTCTCTGAAGACCCTGGGGATTCAGAATGGGGTACAGCTAGAGGGAGATGAAATCTGGTATACCATTATCCAAAGGACATGGATATTTTTTTAAAGATTTCATTTACTTATTTGACAGAGAGAGAGAGAGAGCACAAGCAGGGGGAGATGCAGAGGGAGAGGGAGAAACAGGCTCCCCACTGAGGAGGGAGCCCTACATGGGGATCGTGCCCTGAGCCGAAGACAGATGCTTAACCAACTGATCCACCCAGGTGCCCCAGGATGTGGACCTTTGAGTTTCCAACTTAATTGGGAAAGGGAAGCCTATAGGACTCGGCCATGGTCAGATTCTGGGCCTTAACTTCTGTCTCTCTTGCTATGTTAACGGAATCAAATAGCTGTCCAGGATAAATTTATCAGCAAATTCTCCCAAGGTAAAAATAGACATAGTATTTATATCTCTGCTAACAGGTTTTATTTAAATATTTGGTCTTGGAATTTCCCCATTGTCTTCTGACTCATCATTGTCTATAAGATGAGTTTTGAAAAATATATTTCTTTTGGCATTTTTTGTTGTTTTTAGCGAAAGAGTTGATCCGAGTAACCCTATTTTTCATTACCTGGGACTACCCTTGATTTTAAAATATGTATTTTGACAAGAATATAGATAATGTTGATAGATACTAGGTTAAAATGTATTTAGAAGTATAAGTAATACCTGTTTTCATTGTACTTAAATATACTCCTTTCACTTGAGTGATAATAACCCCACTATGAAGCAATTTTGGCTAGCAGTTAGATGACTTTGAAATCAGCATTCTTACACACATAGCATAGGGCTTTCTTTTCTTTTCTTTTCTTTTTTTAAGATTATTTATGTATTTATTTGACAGAGAGAGACAGCCAGCGAGAGAGGGAACACAAGCAGGGGGAGTGGGAGAGGAAGAAGCAGGCTCCCAGCAGAGGAGCCTGGTGTGGGGCTCGATCCCAGGACTCTGGGATCATGCCCTGAGCCGAAGGCAGACACTTAACGACTGAGCCACCCAGGCGCCCCTAGCATAGGGCTTTCTGTTCCATTTTAGAACTAATGTTTCACTGTAAGATTTAACTTTTCTTGGTACTTACCAGAAACTAGCTATAAATTTGTTGCAAAACAAAATTTTAACATGTAGGTAGGTTAAGGGTAAATAAAAATTAAAAATAAGGGGCTTAATTCTCTCTGTTAAAAATAAGGGGAGAGACTCCGAGCACCGTCCCTTTTTTTAGAACACTTACTTTGGAAAACTTGTAAATTCTTTCTCTGTCCCTTTGAAATGTATGTAAATCACTTTAAAAGCTAAATAAGTCTCTTACTGGCACCACAATCTCAGACTGCCTTTCTGGAGTACATAGAAACCGTCCTCTTTGAAATATAATCATCAAGGCAGAGTTCTCCTTGTCCCATGGGAGCAAGGAGCCTAACTTCAGCTGCAGGCTGCCTCTCTCCAAAATGCAAAATGATCGTGAAGATATGAAATGTTTATTTTCCCTATAAATATGTCCATTAACTAACACAGAAGTTCACTTCAAAATACTAAATAAATTTATAATGAACAAATAGTGCTGACAAGTCTTATTTGAGGACTAGTTTTGCTTATCTTCAGAAAATGCATACAATGGGTGCACCTGCTTCGCTACTTAACAGAGTAAGAGCTGTTTCTAACTTTTAGATCTTTGTGATGGATTGCCTATGATGTGTGTCATGTTTTGGTTTAATGCTTATTCAATAATAAAAATTGTTTTCCTTCCCTTCTGCCTTTGTGGAGAAATTTTCTGGCTTGGGAGGAGATTTTTGTTTGCAATTGTATTTCCCCAATCCCACCAAACTACATCCAGCTGAGCTACTATTAACTCTATAATGAAATAAGCACTGAGAAATCCTTCAATAAACTAGAATGCATAATAGAAAATTTCTATCAACAGCCAGCTAGAGTACATTTAACTATAGATGGAACCAACGTTTGTTCTGTAGCTAGAAATGTTTTTTTTTTTTAAGTGGTGGGGGAGGGGCAGAAGGAGACAGAGCAAGAAAATCTTTTTTTTTTTTAATGTTTTTTTAATTATATTGTTAGACACCATACAGTACATCCCTGGTTTTTGATGTAAAGTTCGATGATTCATTAGTTGCGTATAACACCCAGTGCACCATGCAATACGTGCCCTCCCCACCACCCATCACCAGCCTATCCCATTCCCCAGCCCCCTCCCCTCTGAAGCCCTCGGTTTGTTTCTCAGAGTCCATAGTCTCTCATGCTTCATTCCCCCTTCTGATTACCCCTCCTTTCTTTATCCCTTTCTTCTCCTACCGATCTTCCTAGTTCTTATGTTCCATAGATGAAAGAAACCATATGATAATTGTCTTTCTCTGCTTGACTTATTTCACTTAGCATTATCTCCTCCAGTGCCGTCCATGTTGCAGCAAATGTTGAGAACTCGTTCTTTCTGATAGCTGAGTAATATTCCATTGTATATATGGACCACATCTTCTTAATCCAGCCATCTGTTGAAGGGCATCTCGGCTCCTTCCACAATTTAGTTATTGTGGACAATGCTGCTATGAACATTGGGGTGCATATGGCCCTTCTCTTCACTACGTCTGTATCTTTGGGGTAAACACCCAGTAGTGCAATGGCTGGATCATAGGGTAGCTCAATTTTTAACTTTTTAAGGGACCTCCACACTGTTTTCCAGAGTGGCTGTACCAACTTGCATTCCCACCAACAATGTAGGAGGGATCCCCTTTCTAAACATCCTGGTATCCAAGATCTACAAAGAACTTCTCAAACTCAATACACGAGAAACAAATAAACAAATCAAAAAATGGGCAGAAGATATGAACACTTTTCCAATGAAGACATACAAATGGCTAACAGACACATGAAAAAATGTTCAAAATCATTAGCCATCAGGGAAATTCAAATCAAAACCACACTAAGATACCACCTTATGCCAGTTAGAATGGCAAAAATTGACAAGGCAAGAAACAACAATTGTTGGAGAGGATGCGGAGCAAGAAAATCTTAAGCAGATTCCATGCCCAGCATGAAGCCCGACATGGGGCTCAATCTGAGACCCTAAGGTCATTACCTGAGCAGAAATCAAGAGTCGGATGCTTTGCTGATGGAGCCACCCAGTTGCCCCTGGAACTGTTATTTTTTAATCTTCAGTCAGGATAAACATACCTGTTTTGCCATATTTAGAGGAGTAGTTATAACATCACTAATAGGTGCCTATACTTTGTATTTTTGGAGTATTGTCATTTATAATTAAGCTTCAGTTTTACAAATTTATAACAGATCTCAGCACATAAAACATTGAGATCTTGTATAACACAAACTGAATAATGGTGTATGATTATATACATTCTACCGATTAATAGATTGAGATAAAATATAGGAAAGAGAATTTATTTGTATCATAATGCAAATCAATGACACAATTAAAAAGGATTTTCATATCCAACCAAGTTCCTGAATTCCCATTTCCAAATTCCTAATTCAGATTCACATCGTGATTTTTCTGAAGGACTAAAAGAGCTGCCTAGCCTACAAATACAACAAAAATAAATACTAGTATTTTGGGGGGTACCTGGAAGCTCAGTTGGTTAAGCATCTACCTTTGGCTCAGGTCATGATCCCAGAGTCTCTGCTCAGTGGGGAACCTGCTTCTTCCTCTCCCTCTGCCCACCTCTCTCTCTGTGTCAAATAAATAAAATCTTTAAAAATAAATAAGTAAATATTATTACTTTCAAAAACTATGTGGGGTAAGCTTCAACTATTCTGTTTGATTATTTCATTATTACTGGACATTTTTTCACCATTTTAAGTGAGCCAACACCTTATTATCCCTCTGCCCACATTATCAGTTGTTGTTTTGATTTTATGTGCCTCATCAAATCTTAATTGATTTAACCAGGTTCTCTGGGAAATTGTTTGAATATAAAGGTTTGGGCCCTTCTAAAAATTTGAAAAAAAAATCAAGTTCTCCCATTTAGCCTTAACATTTTCTACTGCTCCCACTATACATCCCTTTATACCCTCCCAACACTCCAATCACATCAGGCTAGAGCCCATGTCATAATTCACAAGGGCAATAACTATTTTTAATTGATACCTTTAATCAATCACTTCACTCTCTGTATTTGGAATGGCCAGAACTCTTTTCCCCTTGGTGTCTAAATACAAACTATCTTGCATGACACACCCCAAGCTTCATCCCCTCCGTCTTCTCTGAAGATTCTCATCAGTGTAGAGCTCTCTTTTCTATTACTTCTACTCTGCTGAACAGGACCACACCTTTGAAACTTTCTATTCAACAAAATCCCTAATATGTTGCCATGGGCTACAATTTTCCTTTATGCAAATCACCTTTCCAAGACTTAGATGAGCCTTATTATTTATCAATGATACTATTAATATAACATTTAACTTTTTTAACATGTGATTGTTAGGATTTTCCAAATGTCTGCTTTCCTATCTTGCCCTTATGAGCCTCAATTCACTATACTTCATGATTTTAATGCTTGAAGTGATTATTCTATAAAAGATTTTCAGTATTTTCAGTTTTCCTATATAAAAGAGGCTTTTAAAAATGTCATTAGAGTTCTAATCAGCTGATGATAGTTCTGCACCTTAGAATTCTAGCCCTATGCTTTTCAGTTATTCATAAAGAACACTAAGGAATATTACACATATCAGTAAGGGGAGTTCCAAATGTCTTAGAGAAGTCATTAAAATAAACTAAGAGATGCATTTTTAAAATGGAAAAGCTAATAACTGCAATTGTTCAGATGATTCAATAGAGGAATTTCTAGAGATGTGAATAATATGAGATACAGTGTGTAATTTGAGTATATGATCATCATAATTAACAGAGTGTTTTGAATAAGTAATAAAAACTCCAAAGTTTTCTTAAACTTTATAGACTACTTAATACAATCACTACACAAAGCATTATTTAGATCACTATACAATATGCAATGAAAGAAAGAAAAACAAGAACACTGAAGTTGCACACCTATCTCTTCCACTAACCATTTTGGAAAAGTTACTTAATTTCCTTCATGTTCTCATCCAAAATTTGAATGTTGAGCTAGAATTCTCATTCTGTAATTTTTTAAAAAGTGTGCTCCACACCCAACATGGGAACTCACATCACTGAGATCAAGAGTCAGACGCTCTACTGACTGAGCCATCCAGGCGCCCCTCTCATTCTGTAATTATGACTGCATCTTTTTATTTCATTTTATAGGACCTTCTCCTGACCCTTTTTCACAGGAACAAGATTCAGCTTCTTACTTAAGGTATAAAAGTCTGTCTGAGGACATCAGCAAGAGGGCAAACAAGGAACCTACAGGCCATCTTTCCCCTGACAGAGATGCCAAGTTAATAATATATGGACTAGAATATCTCCGTGAGAACTCTAGAGATCAATTGAGAAGCTATAATACCTTGGCAGTTGTAAAACCAAGAACGGATTCCAATGAAAGGGGTAAAAAGAATTTGCAGGTTTTGACATATCCTTCATGCCCCTTTACTATGTGGCGGAGTGGAGCAACTAGGGGAAAATCCCCCATATTGGGGATCCTCTCTTAGGAGAGAAACAAAAAAGTGGACCCTAAATCCATCACCCGTGCTTGTGTGAGGGCTACCCAAGGAAATGACTTCTACCTCACCTGACTCAGCACTAATGGGTCCACACCAGAGTTTTGAAGCCACTGGAAACAGGTGTGTGGCATTTTAGACCTGCTGTTCCGTAGGCAAACACGAGAGGGAGCGATAGAACAGAAAAGGACAGACAGACCCTAGAATGTCCAATCTGCTGATTGGTAAAGGTCTTCCCCTGCATGAAGCCAGGAAGCAGCCTGAGTTACGCAGTTGTTTTCTCAAATGTTTACATCAATCCCTGCCAAAAATATTATAAGGCATACAATGAAACATAGCCCAATTAAAGGAACAAATTGAGACTCCAGAAAACAATGCTAAAGAAATGCAGATCTGTGAGCTGACAAAGAATTTAAAATAACTGTCATAAAAATGCTCAAGGTAAAAAAGAACACAGACACAAAACTATGTGAAATCTGGGAAGCAATGCAAGAGCAAACTGAGAATATAAACAGAGAAATAGACTCTATAAAAAATTAACCAAACAAATTCTGTTACTAAAAAGGACAACACCTGAATGGAAAAATTCATCAGAGAGGTTCAATATCAGACTTAATCAGGCAAAAGAAAGAATCTGCAAACTTGAAGAAAAGTCATTTTAAATCATGGAGTCAGAAGAACAAGAACAAAAAAGGATAAAGAAAACTGAAGAGTGAATAAGGAATTTATGGAATATTATCAAGGGGACTAATATAAGCATTATGAGTATTCCAGATGAATAATAGAGAGAGAAAGGGAAAGAGAATTTACCTGAAGAAACAATGCTAGAGGGGCACCTAGGTGGCTCAGTCCATTAAGCTTCTGCCTTAGGCTCAGGTCATGATCCCAGGGTCCTGGGGTCAAGTCCAGCATAGGGCTCCTTGCTCTGCATGGAGCATGCTTCTCCCTCTGCTTGTGCTGTCTCTGTCTCTGTCTCTCTCTCTCTCTGACAAATAAATAAAGAAAATCTTAAAAAAAAAAAAAAAGGAAAGAAAAGAAACAAAACAGTAGAAAACGTCCCAAATCTGAGGAAAGAAATGGACATGTATATTCAAGAAACTCAAAAAACTTCAACCAGAATAAGTCCAAAGAAAATCATACTGAGATACATTATTATAATCAAACTATGTAAAGTCAAAGACAGACAGCAAATCTTGAAAGCAACAAAAGAAAAGCTACGCATTGCATACAGAGGAGCTTCCATAAGATTATCAGGGGAGTTTCAGCAGATTTTTCTGCCCTTAACTCTGTAGGTCACAGAGGAATATGATGATTTATTCAAAATACTGAAAGAAAAAAATTTCAGCCAGGAATACTATATCTGGCAAAACTATCCTTCAAAAATGGAAAAATTAAGACCGTCCTAGATAAACAAAAACTGAGGGTGGTCCTTACCACTAGATCTGCTCTACAAGAAATGCAAAAGGGAGTCCTTCAAGTTGTAACAGAAGAATGGTAGACAGCAAAACAAAAGCCACACAAAAATATGTTTCTTCAGTAAAGGAAATTACATGAGCAAAAAGAGTAACCTGTAGTATTGTAATTTTCGTGCATAGAATTTAAATGACAGTGAAACATAACATAAATCAATGCCCATGGGTATAAAACAAAGATATAATTTGTGAATCAATAACATAAAGGGGGGAAGTAAAATTGTAAGAAGTAGAATTCTTATATGTAATTGAAATTGGTATCAGTTTAAAATAGGTGATAATTACTTTACAATGTTCTATGTAATTACAATAGTAATCACAAAGAAAATATCTAGAGAATATTCACAAAAGGAAATGGAAAGGGAACCAAAGCACATCACTGCCAAAAATCAACAAAACACAAAGGAAGGCAGCAAGAGAAGAAAGGGGCTTTGTTAAAAAAAAGCTGTAGACATAGAGAAAACAATTAATGACGTGGCAATAGTAGGTTCTTCCTTTTCAGTAATTATTTCCATGTACGGTAGTCACCCCTTACGCATGGGGGATATATTCCAAGACCTCCAGTGTATGACTGAAAGAGCAGATAGTACCAAACCCTGTATATACTATATATTTTCGTATGCATACATACCTAAGATAAAGTTTAATTTATAAATTAGGCACCGTAAGAGATTAACAACAATAATTAATAAAATACAACAATTATAACAATATACTCATAAATGTGGTCTCTTAAAATATATTATTGTTCTGTACTCACTCTTCTTGGGATGACATGAGATGATAAAATGCCTGCATGATGAAATGAAGTAAGGTGAATGACATAGGCACTGTGATGTAGTGTTAGGCTACTACTGACCTCCTGACAATAGGTCATAAGGTGGATCATCTGGTTCCAGACCACAACTAATCACAGGTAACTAAAACCATGGAAAACGCAACTACAGATAAGGGTTGACTACGGAATACAGATAAAACCTTTCAATGAAAGGCATTAATTGGCTGCATGGTTTAAAAAATTGGATCCAACTATGTACTATCTATAAGAATCTCACTTTAGATCTAAATATACATGTAGCCTGAAAATGAAGGGATGGAAAATGACACGCTGTGAAAATTGTAACCAAGAGAGCAGGAGTGACTACACTAATCTGAAACAAAGTAGACTTACATAAAAAACTGCTACAAGAGAAAAAGAAGGATATTATTTGTGACAAATGGGCCAATTCACTAAGAAGATATAACAATTACAAATGTTTAGGCATAAAACCTCCAAACTTATATGAAGCAAACTTTGACAGCGTTGAAGGGAGAAATAGACAGCAACAAAATGGTGGTAGGAGACTTCAGCATCCCACTGCCAGTGACGGATAGAAAGCCAGACAGTATATCAATGAGGAAATAGGAGAATTGAACAAGCTAAAGACCAACTGAACTTAAAAGCCATTTACACAATACTTCAACAACAGCAGAAAACACATTCTTCTTAAGGGCATATAAAACATTCTTCAGGATAGACTATATCTTAGGTCACAAAACAAGTCCTAACAAGAAGGTTGGAATCATACAAAGTATCTTTTCTGATCACAATAAAATGAAACTAAAAGTCAATAGCTCAAGGAAAACTGGAAAATCCACAAGTACGTGGAAATTAAACAACATACTGTTAAACAACAAATGGATCAAAGCAGGTATCACAAGGAAAATTAGAAAATGCCTTAGGATAAGCAAAAATGAAAACACAACATACCAAAACTGATGGAATGTAGTGAAACACTGGACTTGACAATGCTTTTGCAGATATGACAATAAAAGCACAGGCAAAAAAAACAAATATAACCAAACGGGGCAACACTGAACTGAAAAACTTTTATGTCTGAAAGGACAAAACAAGAGAGAAAAGGCAGGGTGCCTGGGTAGCTCTGTTAGTTGAGCATCCGACTCTTGATTTCAGCTCAGGTCATTATATCTGTAAGCACACATTCTCTCTCTCTCTCTCAAAAAAACAGTGATATTTGCAAAAAAAAAAAAAAGAGAGAGAGAGAGAGAGAGAATGAGAGAGAGAAGGCAACCTACAGAATGGGAGAGGAAACATTTGCAAATTATATATCTAATAAGCGATAATATTCAAAGTATAAAAAGAACTCTTACACTTCAACAATATGTAGTGAAAGCAGTTCTAAGAGGGCACTGTGAATTTGTAAATATACATAACAAAAATCAAATAATCAAAAAATAAAAAAAAAAGTTTTTAAACGGGCAAAGGCCTTGAATAGACATTTCTCCAAAGATGATATACAAACGGCCAACAAGTATATAAAAAATTGATAAATATCACTAATCATCAGAGAAACGTAAATCAAAACTGCAAAGATATATCACTTTACACCCATTTGCATATCTAGTATCAAAAAATATTGAAAAACAAATGCTGACAAGAATAGACAGAAATTGAAACCTGCGCCCTATTGATAAGATTGCAAAATAGTTCAATTCACATGGAAAAGAGCATGAAGAATCCTGAAAAAAATTTAAAAAGCCAACATTTGCAACAACATGGACGGGACTGGAGGAGATTATGCTAAGTGAAATAAGTCAAGCAGAGAAAGACAATTATCATATGGTTTCACTCATTTATGGAACATAAGAAATAGCAGGAAGATCCGTAGGAGAAGGAAGAGAAGAATGAAGGGGGGTAAACAGAAGGGGGAATGAACCATGAGAGAATATGGACTCTGGGAAACAAACTGAGGGCTTCAGAGGGGAGGGAAGGGGTGGGGGAATGGGATAGGCCGGTGATGGGTATTGAGGGCACGTATTGCATGGTGCACTGGGTGTTATACGCAAATAATGAATCATGGAACATTACATCAAAAACTAAGGATATACTGTATGGTGACTAACATAACATAATAAAAAAATATTATTAAAAAAAAAAACAGAACTACCACATGATTCAGCAATCTCATCTATGGGTATTTATCCAAAAGAATTGAAAGCCAGCTCTCAAAAAAAATAGTCATCAATTCATGTTCATAGCAACGCTGTTCATAAAAGCCAAGAGGTGGAAGCAACACAAATGTCCGCTGACAGATGAAGGATAAACGAAAAGGTAGTGCATACACACAGTGGAACAGTATCTAGCCGTAAAATGGATGGAAACCCTGTCACATGCTACAGCATGGATGAAACCTGAGGACATCATGCTAAGTGCAATAAGCCAGGCGTAAAATGACAAATACTGTGTAATTCCAATTATACGAGAACTCTAACATAGTAAAAATTCACAGAAGCAGAAAGTAGAATGGGGGTTTCCAGGGGCTGGGGGGAGGAGGAGGAGGAAGAAGAAAGGAAGGGCTGCTGTTTAATGCGCAGAGTTTCTGATGTGCAGGACAAAAAATGAAAAGCAACGTGACTAGACATAACACCACCGAACTGTATACATAAAAATGGTTCACAGGGTAAATTTAATTCATGTGTTTCTTACCACAATTTGGAAGAACCCCCTTGTAAGCTTTCTCTAGCCAATTTTTCCAATTTCATTTTACAACAGTCCCACCATATATTCAATCCTCTACATTACAGAGTAGGTCACTACACTAAGGGGTCATTTGAAAATCCTGATTATTTCCCACCTCCTCTTTTCTCAGCTTAGAGCGCTCTGATCTGTTTTCCCAGTTTAAAGCATTCCTTATTTGGAAGGAAAAGTCACTGTGGATTCAAATCAGAAACAGGGTAAGGATGAGAGAAGAGGAACATCTGACAAGAAGACCTAGGCTCATATAGGACAGCTGCCAGGGTTCATAGGCACCCTCTTTGTCGCTAAACCCAACTTTTTAAACTTGGCTTAATTGTCCCTTTTCTGATTTGGTCCGTGGTTGCAAAATTAGCCCGATCTTGTGCTACCCTTTGCTCTTCTCCTTTTGCAAATGTGCTTTACTCCAACTATATTTCATTTTTGGGGGGGAAACAGCCCTATTTTTCCCCCACTTCCAGGCTTCAGCGATGCTCTTAGATGTGCTGGGACACTGTACCCTTTCCTTTCTCACTGAGTAATTTCTACTCAGTTATTCATTTACATGTAATTTCCTCTATAAAGTCACACCTGACATAAAATGTTTTGGGTTATATGTTGTTTCTATCAAGTTCCAGATCGTTTTACTAGTATCCAGAGGTTGCTCAATCACAGTGCTTAATATTGATGAGAATTGCCTATTTGTTTGTCTCAATCAGCATTGCATCCCTAGAGCCCTGGCACTTGATAAAATTTGCTGGGTTGATGAACAGGTGAATAAATCAGCAGTCTTCCTTGTGATCTGCAGAGGTATACTGAGAGAAGCAATCTTCAAACAGACGCCTGTGTCGTAGAGATTGACAGGGTGATGGGTTAATGACCAGACAGTTAATAGAGTGATTGAGGAGATCTGCTCCCATTTGCTATGTAGAAATTCACAGAAGAAAATCGTTCTCACTCTGACAAGAACAGGCTGGAAAACCTACAAGGTCATGATTATTCTGAGCCCCTCACAGAGGTGATGTCACAAAGTAAACAAATGAACTAAAATCAGAAAAGTGACAGCCCACCTAGCAAAAAAGGAACGCAGAACTATTTCATGTATGGCAGAGCTGGCAAAGGAGGAGGAAGTCACCGGAGAATCGGAGGAAAAGAAAGCAACTGAAAAAGGCCAATTGCAAACTTGCCTGGCAGTTTAAAAGCCTGGGGGCCCCACACAGAGGAAAGTCTGCATGCTGTGCCAATTCTATTTCATGGGCCCTTACTGAGCGCTCACAAGAAAGACTGGCACAGGGCAGTAAGATCTGAGAGACTGGCTCTAAAACACAAGGGTGCCAGGCCTGCCTGTGCCTCCAGGCAGACTTAGAAACCCAAGGAAAACACTCTCACACCCCACTGTGTGTGAGGCAGCTGGCATTTACCTTGGGGATGAGCCACAGTGCTGAGACATGGTCGCAGAAAGCCCAGCTACTGAGAGCTTGCCTGGTGCTGAGGGCAAAGCAGGAATTTAGGGGAAAGCCTCCCACACTCTAGGCCCTACAATGAGCAGGAGACAACCACCTCTACTGCTGGGAATCAGCAAAGAGCAGAGAGACCCCTCCCTCACTTCACAGGCACTCAGGACCTGCCTGAGTCTGGAAGTGAAATGTGGGACCCGAGAGACACCTTCCAACACTGCACAACGAATAAGTACAACACAGTGGGGAAAGACACCATGCAAACAGGAGGCATAGCAAAGCCTGCGTGACTACACTAATACCAGACAAAATAGCCTCCGAGGTGAGCAGTAACCTAGAGTTAAAGAAGGCTATCTTAGAAGAGTCAGCCAGCCCAATAAGAAAACTCCCAAATAGATTAGGCAAAACTTTATAGAAATTTTTAGGGAAAAATTGACAGGGAAATAGGAAAAATCACATTCATAGTTGGAGATTTTAATCCACTTGCCTCAAAAATTGATAAAGCAATAAAAACACATCAGGAAGGATATGGACAGTTCGAGCAACGGTAATAACCAGCTTGACCTCACTGACAGACACTTGGAGAGCATTATACTTGGCAACCACAGAACACATAGTTTTCTCAAATGTACCATATTCACTAGAAGAGATCATTTGCTGGACCAAACACATGTCTAAATCATCTTAAAATGATCAAAATCATACAGATTAGGTTTTCTGATAAAAACAGCGCTAAGTTAGAAATCAATCAAGACCTAGAAAATCCCTATATAGCTGATGGGCCAAAATAGCCATTAAAAGGATATTAAAAGATATTTTGAATCGAATAATAATGAAATTATAACATGTCAAAATGCATGAGATGACCTAAAGGTAAGTGTATTACTTCATGTGCCTATATTAGAAAAATAATTAAGTGAGAAGGTTAGAATTTGTTTTTTTTTGAGTATCAATTACTGGTAAGCCACTAAAGATTAGAAAAACATGGACTATAATTATCTATAAGGAAATAAATATACGTACTTTGAAATTTCTTTTCAAATTTAACCAATTTTGATCTGGAGAAGTATAAGGTTGAAAATTTTGTTATTTGTTTTTAATTCCATGCCTGCCTCTGATGGAGTAACACATACTAGATTTGCTCTATTGCCACACACAAATAAAAACTAGACAACATATGTGAAACTACTGTTTTCAGACTTCAGGAAACAACAGCACAGAGCTGTGATTTCTGTAGGAAGGGAGGCAAAAAAAGTGAGCCCTATATTTGTCCCAACTTTATGCCCAGAGCATATTCTAGACCTTGGAACACGGAGGAAAATTCCAAACAGAGCACTGAACTTAAAGTGTCTGAAGAGGCTAGAAGTTGTAAGGCAGACATAAAATTGGAATATTCAAAAGAGAGGAGTGTAAAGGGAGCACAGAAAAATATTCAAATAAATAATGGTCCACTTTTTCCAAATTTGATGAAAATTATGAT
Source organism: Ursus arctos (assembly GCF_023065955.2). Lineage (NCBI taxonomy): Eukaryota > Metazoa > Chordata > Mammalia > Carnivora > Ursidae > Ursus > Ursus arctos. The sequence continues at coordinate 92,461,873 of NW_026622985.1, read as the reverse complement.
CCCACAAATCTAAGAAGTCCAGCTAACCCCACCATAAGACACTTGAGGAAAATAACACCAAGACACTTCATAATCACATTGTTTAAACCAGTGACAAAGAAAAAACTTTAAAACAGTCATCAAAAATAAGGCTGAGTGTGTGTAAAACAGTAACGAAAATAAAGATGACAGTAAATTCTCTCAACAATGCAAGAAGTATACAGTGAAATAGGATCTTAAAAGTACTAAGAGAGATTTTAAAAACCTGTTAACTGAGAATCCCATACCTAGCAACATAGGTCTCAAAAATGAGGTGAAATAGTGTCGTTTTAAGACTACCGAAGGCTGCAAGAATTCATCAGAGGCCAACCAGAAAGCAACAGATGTAAAAGGAGGCTCATCAGCCAGAAGGACGATGATGCACAATATGGATAAATATATAAGATCTTTTCTTATTACTTAAATATCTTTGAAAGAAAACTGCCTAGAGCAAAATAATAACAATAAGTTGCTGGATTTATAACCTCTGTAGAATTACAAACTTCGACAATATAGCAAAAAGGCCAGGAGGGGAGTAATTGGTATGTATTGTAAGATTCTTATAATATATGTGAAGGGCTATAGCTAGTCTAATATCACTTGATGAGAGACTATGATAAATGAAAGCTGTAGAATATGGACTCCAAAGCAACCAGTCAAATAACAAAACCAAGAATTATACTTAACAAGCAAAGAAGGCAAAATGTAGAATCATTATAAATACGCACATAATCTGGAAGAATTAATCCAGAAGAAGGCAGACAAGGAAGACAAAAGAAACAAAGAAAACAATCAGGAAGGTGGTAGACTTTAACTTATGCTTATCAATAGTCATCATAAATATTAATAGTCCAAACGCTCCAATTAAAATGCAGATTGTCAGTCTGGGTAAAAAAAAAAAAAAAAAAAAAAAAAAAAGAAGATGCCCAACTGTATGTTATCTAAGAGATATCTATTTTAAACAGAAGTCTCAAATAGATTAACCATGAATGGATGGAGGGCTTCAATTTCAACATAAATATATGCAGTGAGCTAAAAAAGAAAAGCTCCCATCTTCACAACAAGCCAACAAGATAGACATGCAGCAAATTCATGACTTTTGTGGACCCTATAAAGAACCCACAGGGCAAAAGACACGTGGAACAAACAGCCGTCCTGCAGAGACAGACACTTGCAGGGAAACGTAGGGTTTGCTTACGTGTCAAGGAAGCTACTGCTGGACGTCGTGCAAACTGGCAGAAACATTAGAAATTCTGGGGAATTGCCGGGCTCTGGTAAAAATGCGAAACTCCTGAGGGCTGAAGTCATAGGGAGGTTCCCATCTTTTCCCAGGCTTCTCCTCCAGGATCTCATGGAGGGACGGGGAGAAACTGAAGACATCTCCTCTTGTGGTACTAGCAGGGGACAAGAAAAAGCACCCACTGTTAAGTCCATCCAGACCCTTCTCCATTATGGAGCAAATGGCTCAGGGAAAATGCATATCCCCTGAGAGCATAGGGAAAATGCATATCCCCTGAGAGCATAGGTAAAATTACATCTCAGCTAGGAGAAGGGAGTTCTGCCCTACCCTGATCTCCCTGTCTCACCTAAGATGAAATAAAAAACGCCTTCATCTCCATGGGAGAGGGTCTCAAGGACAGACTGAGAACATAGGAAGATGCTTATTCTGGTGGGCTTATTCTCTATGCCTGGAGAAGGACAGAGACACTTACGAAGGCCACACCCCATGTGCACTCCCGCGATGGGGGTTTAATCAGAGCAGCTGCTGCCATGCTAACAAGCCTCCAGTTCAGCTGGGAGAGCCCCACAAAGGGAAGGTGAAAAGCCAAAAGGGGAAAAAGTCACTGGAGGAATTTGCAGCTTCTGGTGCTCACAGCAACAACATAGTTCAAACAACACTACTCCTGACTTGATTAACATAAACCCCCACACTAAAGGCCTATCTGCTTCCCTATACATGCCAAACAAAACATTCCAAGGCATGCAAAAAGGCAAGAAAATACAATCTGAAGACATAAAGCAATCATCAGAACGAGACTCAGATGACACAGAAGTTCTAATTACGAGACAGGGAATTTAAAATAACTATGATTAATACGTTAAGGTTTCTAATGGGAAAGGCAGACTACCAGCAAGATTAGAGAGGTAATTTTAGCAGGGAGATGGGAACTATAAGAAAGAATTGAATGGAAATGCTGGAATGTTAGCCAAATTACTCTCTTTGATATCCTTATCTTTGGTCTTTTTTTTCCCTCTCTAATTCACCATCCACACCACTGAAAAAGTAATCGTTCCTAACTATCAGCAAATACATTATAGGTCTACTCTGGTTAAGAATATTCAAAGACAAACCATAGAATAAAAAATAAGTAAGACTGGAGCCAGACAGACTGAGAAAGAAATGCTCCTTTATCACATCTTCACTGTGAAATGTGGAACAACTCACTTTCTGAGCCTCTGTTTCTCCATCTGAAAAGCAGGACTAGTAATTAGCATATTATGAGGATTAAAACAGATAACAGAGTAACACTAGGCATAGCACACATTAAGGGATACATGGTGGGAGCTGCCGTCCTCTGTTAAATTTTAACCTTTAGAATGTAAAGCCTATCTTTGCTTGTACTACCATTTATAATCCTTTTTTTTTTTAAGATTTTATTTATTTATTTGAGAGAGAGAGCACACAAGCAGGCCGAGGGGCAGAGGAAGAGGGAAAAACAGACTCACTGCTGAGCCAGGAGCCCAACGTGGGGCTCAATCCCAGGACCCTGGAATCATGACCTGAGCTGCATGAGCTAAAGGCAGATGTTTAACTGACAGAGCCTCCTAGGTGCCCCACCATTTACAATCCCGATAGCAGGATTGTATTTATCTGACATTGTTTTCCATTTCATCCAATCAAGTCATGCTCCTTAACCCTAAAATAATGAAATTCTTTTCTGAAGCTTTGCTGACTATTCTAGTCCCACAAAGCCCTCATCCCTTGTTTCCGTAGTATTAGTCATATATACCCAAAATGTAGCATTTATTATTTGACCCTTTGTCTTCCCCAGTTAGCTCATCAATGCATCAAGGACAATAATGTCCTCTTCTCTTTGTTTGCTTCACTCTACCTAGTATAATTTGAATGAATTTTTTATTCTTACCAAAACTACATCATATTCAAGATGTGGAAAGGTAGAATTCTCTTTGGGATCATTTAAATACATTCTTTCTTTTTGAAATTTTCTTAATAGATCATACCACACTGATGTTCATTCAGTCATGTTAAGTTGGAAGACACAATTTTGTGTCTCACATTTCTCAAGCTCTTTTGAATTCCTAGACATAAGCAGATGTAAAACGAACAAACAACTTTTCTGCATCACTTCCTTTTCTGTTTCCAAATGTTATTTTTTTGTTTCATTTCTGTTTGATATCATTTTAGCAACAGAGTTCTTATTTATTAAAAAAAAAAATTCTACCAAAGAGTATGACCCAGCCCTTGGAGTAAAAATGAAAACTTTCTTTCCTGAATGCATCAAGTAAACTGTGCACCTTCAGAAATGCATAAAAAAAGAGAAGACTACAATTGTGTTTTATGATAAATACTTGTTACTAAGTTTTATGTAAATAAAAAAAAACACAATGAGAAATGAAATTCAATAGAAAGTATAGGTCTCTATATTTTATTTACACTGTCTGTAGCAGATGAATGGGCAATGCTCAACAGTTATGATGATGTCCTCATCACTGAAAGAGAGGGGGAAATCTTTCTAAGCTGAGACTAAAACCCTGTGATCCAGATTCCTGTTCTAATATGCTTTCAAAACTTAAATGCTGGGGCGCCTGGGTGGCGCAGTTGTTAAGCGTCTGCCTTCGGCTCAGGGCGTGATCCCAGCATTCTGGGATCGAGCCCCACATCAGGCTCTTCTGCTGGGAGCCTGCTTCTTCCTCTCCCACTCCCCCTGCTTGTGCTCCCTCTCTCGCTGGCTGTCTCTGTCAAATAAATAAATAAAATCTTAAAAAAAAAAACCTTCAATGCCACAGTGTATAATCTTATGCATCAATGCTCTTAACAATCAAAGGAAAATGATCCTTATATAGATACTGAGATATGAGAATATGGACTTCATTTTGACAAAATTTTTTGGAAGTACTATTAATCCTCTGTCAAACCAGATCCATTTTTTTTTTCTCCTAAAAAAGCTCTGACTTGAGGGGTGAGAGAGTGGGGAGACTATATTTTAAAATAGCCTACACTTTCTTTGGATGGAGTCTACTGGAATGTCTAAGCAACTCAACCCAATGGAAGGATCATATTAGTTCAAGCATCAAACCTTTAATATAAGAGATAAAAGAAAAAATAAGCAAGAATTGATGCTGTTATTTTCTTATTTTCTGGTAACTGGTCCAGTTAACTGTGAGATATTTTCCAATATATCTACAATATCACGTAACATTCAACTTTATCTTTCCTGGAGTAAGGGATGGTCTTTAAATTTGCTGAAGACAGCTGAGACCGTCATAAACCCAAAGGCATGACCTTCCTTCTCTGTGCTATCCAGGATTATCCGAGGGTCAGGTCAGAGTCTGAAGAGCCCCAGAGAACCCACAGGTAAAGGCAAAGAGCAAATATAAGCATGTGAGGGAAAGAGTTTCTGCTTTCTCATTTTATCACTCTTACCTAACAGCTCTACCATTGGATTTTACATATCCCCTCCCAGTTTAGATCTCCTTGTCAGATTTTTCAGAGTTACCCTTTCTAGAACCATCAATTTCTTTTCATTTTACTCTGTCAACCCACCAACTGCTTCCACTTCTTCCATTTGTGATTGCTGAAGACAGCTAAAAAATAAGGTAAAACAAGCAAAAATCCAACCACCATGATACTCTCATAGACATCACCACAAATTAGCCCTGCCTGACATCAATCAAACCCTCTCTGCAGCTCCCTGATTCTTTTATACATTCCTGTCCCCTAAAGCTATGCCTGATATGGGGATTCTTGTCCCAGTGATTTATTAAATTTAATGCCCTTAGGAGTAAAGTAGTGAGGAAGCAGGCTAGACTATGGGGAGAAATGCAAGGAGGTGTTTCACCTGGAGGCTACTCTGTTCCACGGCAAAGCTCTGGATCATGAATTGCACCCACAGAGATGGTCCCACCTTGAGTCAAAGCAGTTGGTGTTTTTGTACTTCTGTGTCAATGCCTGGCTGGGGTCTGTAGCTGAGGGGTGGTCATATTCTGGAAGAGTACAGCTGTGAGAATTTAGCTACCAATATTCATGGCAGTCAGGGTTGGGTATACTACCAGTAAAGGGGAGGCAGATGGGGCACCAAGAGCAAACAATATAACTTCCTTCACACTAGCTTTTATTCTTCACACCAGATTTTTTAAAAGCTTTCCCCACTCCCTCTAAGGTCTGGAAAAAGTAGAAAACTTGGTGCTAATTTCTTTCAGCTCTCTTGCCACCTCAATACTTTTCCATAACTCCACTGTTTGTACCGTCCCCAAAGTTTCTCCACATATTTATCCTTTCTCATGTTTTTCCCTTCTAAATCAATATAAGAAATACTTTCCAGAGTTTTTTTTCCCTTTTGCTTTCTATTTCATCATTCTCTCTCTCTCATCTTCAATATAATCATTTCTATTAATTTTTCTTTAAAAAAAAAGCTATTCCTTGATACTGCACACTCTTTGGTCCACTAATTTTTCTAACAAACTTTCTGAAAGAGTAATTTTGGCTCCTGTCTCCATTTAATTACCATCTGTTCATTCCTTAACCATTTTCTTTTTTGGCTCTAAAATTGCAATATAATCACATATATTTGGAAGCGGTAAAGACACTTTTTTTTTTTTTCCCTGAAGGAATATCGTGATCTGGTTTTTCAGTCTCCAGGATTATTGCTGAAATTATTTCGCCAAAGATCAGCTATCTCCTCACCAAATTCAATGGCATTTTCTCAGTTTAAAACTCCTAAATGGCATTCACCACCACTGATTAACCCCTTTTTGAAGTTCTTTTATTTGGTAGAATGATATGGAGAAAACTGTATCCTTTTGGGTTAGAAATTATCATGGAGAAAAGATCATAATCTCCACTTCCATGTAATACTTAATAAACCACAGTCAACAACATAAGAAGTTTCTTTTAAGCTGAGGACATTCTGCTGATTATAAGATAGCTTGTTGGGCAGAAAATTTAGATGAGTGTCATCTTCAAATCTGTGTCCAGAGAAAGATTGTTCTGCACAGGTGTGAAGAGAGAAACCCAAAATGTGGTAACAGGGTGGAGTAGGAAGAGAAAGAATCATTAGTGAGAGAATAAGCAGCACAGAATTTGGGATATAAAAATATTTATGGGGATGTTTTTAGTAAAATTTTGTGTGCTGTGGGACATGATTCTTCCTGTTAACCTCATTAAACCATCAGTCAAGATTATAAAAATTACAGGATGCCCATAACTATTTTATAGAAACAAGAATTGCCTGATGGACTTAGGATGGAAAGCAATCAACCAGCACATAAAAGTGGAAAATGGACATCTAGGTTATTCTTGGCTTCCTCAATTCCATATTATACCCTGTTTGAAGCTACTCTTCAATTCCATTTGCTGGGTGGTGATCAGAGCAGTGGTGGTGGTAGACCAGTAGTACGTAACTTTCACGGAGTACTAACTATTGGATAGGCACTATGATAAGCATTTTGTATGGATATTTTATTTAATGCTCAAAGCCTATATGAAGTTGGTTATATTATTAACCCCATCTTTCAGATAAATAAACTGGGACTTAGAATTATAACTGCTGTAACTATCTTTAGTTACAATTGTAACTTGGCTTCCCCAATCCTTTCTAGCAAATTGTCATATTTTCATTTACCTTTTTATGTCCTCTCTTCCCAAATACTTCTATAGCTTGTAAAGTAGAGACCACACCTAGGTATCCCTTGTGTCTGGAAGAACTTGTGATGCCGAGAATAACAATTTAGCACATACTTCTGAAGACACTGAAGGTGTCCTAACAGAGTCAAGACATAGAGGATGAAAAACTTACGCTCCTTAGCTTCTCAGCTGGCTTTTCAAATTATTATTTAGGAACAGTTTATTGTCCTTAAAATAATCCCCTGGTCCTAGAAAGTTCCTAGGAAAAATCATAAGACATAAACTCCATGAGGGCAGAAACGACATGTATTGAGTATATCGTTGATTAATATTTCTAGTATCAGTGGTGATAGAACATTTGGCCACTGATAAAACACGTGAATAAACCAGTTAGTAAAGATGTTGGACACATACAATTGCACAATGCATAGGACTATCAGCCCTTCTAGTGCCTAGTGTCTATTTACTGGTGTCCAATAAATATTGGAATAAATGTGAAAGAAAGGAGAAAGAAAGGAGGGAAGGAGGGAGAGAGACATGAGACTTTCTCCACAATTCTAAAATAGGTGTGGCTAATATATAAAATTTCATATGGAAGTCCCAAAGGAAGAAAAGCAAAAAGCTTTTTAAAATTTATTTTTTTAGGAGGCTCCTGGTTGGCTCAGTTGGTTAAATGTCTGACTCTTGATCTCAGCTCAGGTCTTGATCTCAGGGTCATGAGTTCAAGCCCTGCATTAAGCTCAACACTGGGCAGGGAGCATACTTAAAAAATTTTTTTTTTCCTTTTCAGCGGTAAATGTTGCCTATGCATTGACTGTTACAGTTAAAATTCTTGTCAAAAAAAATGGCGGGTTAATTTTTCCTATAAAGAGAACGCCATTTTATCCACACCTTAGGATTTGTTGCTGGGATAAGTTTGTTCTCACTGTGGTTAAAGATGGAAAACATTTTTGATCCCTAGAAATGATGCCTTAGGAGTACAGTTTTGGAAAAATCAGCTTTGTTCTCTCCTAACACCTTCACATGTGCTTGAATATTTGCTAACTCCTTCTATCTAGGGGGGATAGTTAAGATGGACTTCAATTTACCAGTACCAGCATAGCCTCCGCCAACCCACTGGTAAGAAAGCAGCATGCTCTTGTGGCTTAAAAACTCCACCGGATCCTCTATAGAAGCCACTGTGAGGGATAGACAGACTTCCATAGTACCATTTTCATCCAGTCACTTTTATGATTATAACTGCATTTGAAAGTCACGGTGGCTCTCACTGATCTGTCTTGGCATTCCGGCTGATATAGTCAATCTTGCTGCTTTAAACCATCAGTATCTATAGTGCAAGTATGTCAAGCAGTAGGAATAGGGGGTTCAGCATTTCATTGGCTGTCTAAATCAATCATTTTTTGAGCATGAATAAGTCATGCTTAAATGGATGGCTTCAGACCACATTAGGAAACACTTGTGTGAGGAGAAAGTTGAAAAATAGAACAAAGTCAGGTGTGGGGATGCCACAGTGCATTCTCCTTTAGCCAGTCTCACTTTTTCTTCTACCAAAAATGATAGATATAAAATCACTTTAATACAAATCCTGTTTAGGTCTCCTGAAACTGATTTAATAGAACAGCCTGTGATATTCCAGCAGAGAACTCATTAAGGAAATTCAAGATTCTGAAATCAAAATAGGGTTGCTGCCTTTCAGAACAGGAAATGATAGATGGAAATGTCTTGCTATGCATGTTTACCAGCAGGCAGGTGTATTTTATTTCCTTGATCCCTTAAAGAACAGTTGAAGGATTTTTTCAGCATTAACTTCTCTCTTTTCAATTCCATCATCAATCTGTAATTCATTTCAGGAAGTGTTTTTGTTGGGCATCTGTCTCAGTGAGCATTTCATTGGTTTCTTTGAAGGTCACACCTTTCTATTTTTCCTATAGCAGAGTTGAGATTTTGCCAAGAGCAATGGGTTATGTGCTGAGGGATCAACCTATATTTCTTCAGTTTCACATTTTCCATGGCCTCTGCCACATTTGGTTGCATATAAATACAGGAACACCTCACTGCCCCAGAAGAAACTTTAATGATCAGAGATATAGCTGAGCAATGGAAATCAAGAGAAAAACAAGACCTCCATGCTGTAATGCAAGCTATAAACTAACACATGGAATATTTAGGGGATTTCTAAAGCTTTCATTCAATATTCTCATACTTACATTTTACACCCTGTGTTGATAAACCTCATTGTATAATTTTCCATTCCATATAAGATTAGAATCATCAAACTAGTCAACCTGTAAAAGAAAGAAACCACAGGGAAAAACAAAAAAGCTGGAAACATTTACATTGGAAAAAGTATAATTACCTAGCAGAGAAAAACTAACGTTTATAATTACATTATATTCACATAATAGAATGCTATCTAGCAAGCAAGCTGAATGATTTGGAGCAGGAGTCAGCAAGCTTCTCCTTTACGGGACCAGGTAGTAAATATTTTAGGCTCTGTAGGTCATAGAGTTTCTGTCACAACTACCCAACTCTGCTGTTGTGGCAAGAAAGCAGCATAGACAATATATAAGCCAGATTACATCCCACGGCTAACATTCCAATACAATTTTACAAAGACAGGCAGTGATACAGCTCTAGCAGGCTGTAGTTTATTAACCCCTAATGTACATTTAGGTAGAAAACATAGATGAGCCTCAAAAAAATGATTTGGAATGAAACAAATTAAGTTGCTAAATGATACACACAGAGTGATGCCATATATTTATTAAAGTAAAAAGATGCAACGTTTTACTGCATAGTGTTTATGGATCTACACACATATCCTAAAATTATAAGAGCATGCAGAAGAGTGATAAACACAAAATCATGGTGTGGCTATTCTGGAGAGAAAGCTTATAGGATGAGAGAAAACAAGAGGTACCAACGATTTCTGTAATAACTCTTTTCTTCTTAAGCTCTATGTTGGCTGCAAATATGTTCATGATATTACTGTATAGATTTTTGTGTACCTAAAATATTTCATAATCATAAAAATAGGCACTTTAACTCAAGCAACATGATATGCTGGGGCAATTTAATAGGGGCAAAGAATGAATTATACCACTTAGTATCTCTAACTTTATCAATATTTTACTTGCTGCAAAAAATTCAGGTATATAATAATAATTATAAAGTTGATACAAAATAGAAAAAATTAAATTTAGACCAGACGTCTGTTGAAGACTCTAAAGACATTTTATTTCATTTTTTAATTTTTTCACATTTTTTAAATTATGTTCAGCTAGCCAACATGACTCTAAAGACATTTTAAATATATTTCAGAGAGAAAACAAAGTTAAGCTCTTAAGCTAGAATATTTTAATGCTTATAGTGCTTTCTGTTATTGGAGACAATCATGTGAAATATTTCACGTTTGATTTGCCAAATAAAGTTTTAGTATATTGTAATTTTTAAAGTATTCAACATTATTTAAAACATATGTGAATATATTTGTATTCCCCAAATTTTCTAAGACTCTTTCCTTACTTATATATACAAGTGACTATATTTTTAAAAATAGCATGGAATGGGCTTGATTACTTAAAGTAGCTTCCTCAGCAGATTTTTTTAAGGTTTTGAACAACAACAAAAAAAAACCACGTGATTTTCAAATTAGAACATTGGTGAAAGTTATTCCAGTATAAGTGACCTCAACTGTACCTTAATTACCATTTTCAGGCAATAAATCAGTAACCAAGCACTAATAAAGATGATGCATAGGAAAGAAAATTCTTTCTTCTAAATGTGGAATTTTAAGGATTACTTCCTGAAGGTATAAAATATCTTTTACATTTTAAAAGGAATTTAAAAGGAATCAGAATAACAAACCTACAGAGGTTATGTACTTTAAAAAAACAATAAACAATTCTTTGTGTAAGTATATATTAATTACAGTAATCAATATATAGACAATGTTTTAGTTCCAGAAAAGGCAATTGTGCACATACAATCTTTGCTCTGTCAATTGAGAGAACCTAGAAGTAACAACACCCTAGTAGCAATGAGCATATCTATCACATAGACCTTAGTTTCTAATAACATTCTTCACTAAAAGGAACCAAGAGGGGCACTTGGGTGGTGCATTCGGTTGAGAGTTCGACTCTTGGTTTGGGCTCAGGTCATGATCTCTGGGTCATGCTATTGAGTCCTGAATTGTACTCCATGCTCAGTACAGTCTGCTTGAGATTCTCTCTCTTTCTCCCTCTCACTTGTGTTCACTCTTTCTCTCTTTCTCTAAAATAAATAAATAAATCTTTAAAAAGAAAAGAAAAGGAACCAAGATTCCACTCCTTGGAAAAATGTGTGAGTCTAGAACAGTGGCAGGAAATACACAAGATAATCCTGATCATCTTGTAGAGCCAGAAAGGAAGGAAATACCCAAATACATAGACAGATGGACACACACACACACACACACACACACACACACACACACACACACTAATGGGAGTATGTCAAAGACACATAGGCACCAACTGAAAGAGCTCTCAATTGTCAGAGCTGAAACAATTTGAGTAACAAACAAAACAAGGTAGCATTGAATTATAACTAAAATATAAAATAAAAACCCATGACTCTGCACTGATATAAAAAAGAACTGAATAACAAATGGGGAAGAAGTGATAAATGTCCCATTCAGAAGAATGACAAACAATTTATATAGGTACTCTACCCTCAATGAGGTTAAGCGTAACTCCCTACTCCTTAATTGTGGGCTGCTCACAGTAACTTTCTTCCAAAAATTACAGAACAGAAAAAGGGGGAAACAGTAATTTTATAATGGAGAAATCTGACAAACACTACTTTGGTCAGCTGATCAAGGTCAACATCAACAGTAAAGTTATGTTGATAGTATGAACCTTTAATATGGTGTGAATAAAATGACATTCTACTTTTGTGGTCTTCTGCCCAAGAACACATAATCCCAGCTTAACGATGAGAAAAACAGACAAATCTAAATTGAATGACACTGTACAAAATACCTGACCAGCATCAAAGAGGATCCCAAGGAGACATGACTGCTAGATGTAAATGACACCCTGGATGAAATTCCAGAACAGATAAAGAACATTAGGTAACAACTAAGAAAGTCTGAATAAAGAGTGGACTTAACATTGAGTTATCAATAATGATTCCTTAATTATATGTAGTCTACTAAAGTAAAATGTTCATATAGGTAAAACTGGGTGTGGGATATATGGAGCTCTATAATATCTTCACAGTTTTTTTCTGTAAATTTAAAACTGTTCTCAAGTAAAAATTTATTTTTAAAAAGAAGCCATTGGGAAAACAGTTTCTTTTTCCTTTGTTATTTAAACAGGAAATATTTATTGGCTACACATAATTTAGCTATGTTGAAGCAAATCTCCCCATAGCATTTATCCCCATCTGGCACAATGTATATTTATTACTTGAAAATAATTACCATGAAAGCAGAGCTTCTGTGTGTTTTATTTAATGCTACATCTCCTTCATTAGATGGTTAGCTACTGTTGATCAACAAACCACCCTAAAACCTAGTAGCTTTAACTAATAGTCATTTATTATTTCTCACATGTTTATGGGTCTGTAGGAAGTTCCCCTGTGGGCAGTTCCTAGAAGATCTGTTTTAGATTTGGCTGATCCTTGCTAGTTTCATTCATGAGTCTTTGGCCAGCTGGCTGGTAGCTGAAGGCTTGTTGGTCTAGGATGGCCAAAGCTGCAATGCTTTGGCTCCTCTCTGTATGTTTTTCACATCCCCATAGCAGGTTAACCTGGGTTTGTTTTCATGGTAGTGGCAGAGTTCTATAAAAGGGAACAGAAATGTGCAAGCATTTTAAAAACCCTTTATTAACATTAACTTTGCAGTTGTTTTGTTGGTCCAATCAAGTCACATTGGCCATGCCCAGAGTCAGTGTGACAGGATATTATCAAAGGCTTTGGATACAGAGGGGTGAAAGGAAGGGAGGCTGTTGATACAATCAACCTATCGCAATCTTCTAGGACAGTGCTAGGCACATAATAAGCCCTGATAAGTATTTGTTGAATAACAGAATGAAACTTAACTTCTTTAACATAACAACATTTTTATTGATTCTATACTATGTGCATAACACATCTGTGTTTGTAGCTACAGAAATTTCCTTTATGAAATTTAGATTCCTATAATACATAGGCAAATATAAATCTATATAAACATAAAAGAAACATATAGTTATATATCAGATTTAGCAACAGTTGTCATTAATGTGTGTGTGCTTGAGTTTAGACTTTCTATTTCATTTTATTAGTCAGTTTATCTACCTGTGTATGAATGTCCACACTATTTTAATTACTATAGCTTTATAATGGAGATTAATATCTTGTGGCATGAAACCTCCAACTTTCTTTATCTTCTTCAAAATCACCCTGCCTATTCTTGGCTCCTTTGCTTTTGCAGATGAATTTTAGAATTAGCTCATCAATTCACACAAATTGATTTTGACTGGGATTGTTTTAAATCTATATATTATTCTGAGGGAGAACTGACATCTTTACCATGTAACAATCTAGGACCATACTATATCACTTCATTTATTTAATCCCTATCTAGTAAGTTTTATAGTTTTTTGTGTTGAAGATTTGCACAGCTTTCATTCAACTTTTTCCTAGGTATTTGATGTTTGTAGATGGTATTATAAACCAAATCTTTTAAAAATTTTATTTACTATTTTTGCTTGCTGGCATATATTTTAAATTTGATTCTTTTATATTGAATTTACATCCAGCACACTTACTAAATTCATTTTTTAATTCTGTATGTTTTAGGTACACAACCATGTCATCTGTGAATGATACTTTTTTCTTTTCAAGTATGTGTGTGTGTGTGTGTGTGTGTGTGTGTGTGTGTACCTCCCTCTACTTAATACCTATATATCCTTTCCTTTTACAAATATTTTCTACTTTCTTCAAGTGTATATAGAACTCCTTGCTGATCATTTCATATAGAATTTAATTAGGTACTCCTCTGTAATATTACTTGATGCTTCTCCTGAGCTAATATGGGCATTTTCATATGTCCTAATTTCCCAAAATCAACTATAGGTTCCTACGATTCAGGATTCAGCAAATAATTAACTAAGGCCTACTATGTTTCAGGCATTATGGAGACAAGGTATCTGCCTGTCATGATAACAACAAGACAAATAAGAAACTAAATAAAATATATTTTCAAATTTTGTTAAGTGCTATAAAGAAAATAAAAATAAGATGTGTGATAAAGTAGTAGGAGAGGTCAACTTTGCAGTCATCAGTAAAGGAATCTCTTGGGAGAGGATATTTGTGTTGCGAAAAATATGATGAGTAATAGAGAACTATGACACGAGCTGAGGGAAGAGTATTCCACACAGAAGGGATAGCAAGTACAAAGGCTCTGAAGGATGAAAGGGCCTTTTATGCTGAAGAATCAGAAAGGAGAAGAGTCGTCTGGAGATAACTGGAGAGGGAGAGTAGTGTGAGATACAGTTGGAGAAGTATATAGATCACTAAGGAGCTTAAAAGACATTGAAAATGTTTGGATTTTTCCTAAGAAGAATTGGAAGTCAATAAATGGATAGAAAACAAGGGAGGAACATGATTTCTTTTACTCTTGCATAAGATCACTCTGGCTGATGTGTAAAGAATGAGTAGATGAGGAGCAAGAGTAGAAACTGGAAGACAAGATTTGAGGTTACTTTCAGTTTTCAGGGGGAGAGATGATGCTAGCTGGATTCAGGTAGAGGTTGCCAATACAGAGAGAAGTCAATGGATTTGACAAATATTTTAAAGGTGTAAAGACTTGGACTTGATAATGAATTGGATACAGATGGATGGAGGAGCCATTTTTACTAAAAGTACAGGAGTCTTGGAAAGGAACAAGTCTTTTAGGGGGTGGTTCCATTGTTAGAAGACTAGACAATTGACTAAAGCTTCATATTGGCAGATGATATGAGTGGGGGATTAATAAATTTGAATGATCAGTAATAGAAGGTATTTAAGACCATGAGACAGGATATCATCTAAGAGGCCACGTAATCAAAGAAAAGAAGGACTAGGACTGTCCCCTGGAAATTCCAAATTTTAAAGTTCTGATAGAAAAGGGGACATGAAAAAAAAAAAAAGGAGCAGCCAATAAGACATTAGGAACCAGAGAAGGTGGTGTCACAAAAACTAATAAATGAGTGTTTACAGAAAGAAAGAATAGTGGACTGGATTAACTATTACTGAGAAGTGAGATAATTTAAGAAAAAAGTTCCCATACAATTAGGCAACATGAACAAATGTGATGTCTTTTTCAGGAGTATTCGAGTAGTTGGGATGAAAGTCAAATTGGAAGAGTCAGACTGGAGGAGGGAAAGAAGGAGGAGTTGGAGGCAGTGAAGATAGATCACAATTTTTAAGAGATGTTTTTCTATAAAACAAGGAAGAAATATATGGTGCTTGCTGTAGGGTTTGTGGAGTCAAAGGACATTTGAGATTTTTTTTCTAATTTGGGTGGGTTTTGTTTTATTCATGTGAAGATGGATGTTTCCAGAACATGTGTATATGCTGATGGGGATGAAATGGTTGAGCGAGAAGGACTCGTGATGTATGAGAGAGAAGCCATAAGTTGAAAAGTGATGTTTTAAAATATTGCTGAACTGATCTGACCCTGGCCCTTCAGGCTCATAAATAGAGCACACTCCTTATTGTTCCTATTAGCAAAGACCTGGGTCAGCAGAGATAGATAAAACTTGGCATCGCCCCAATCCCCAGGCTGACTATGAATCTCAATCTTCTCTCTTTTCCTTCATCTACTAATTTATTTTACATCCAAAGCTGTTAACAAGTCATGAAATATGTGTAATGTCATCCTTTCTACAGTTCCTTTATGGAATGAAACTAGTATCTTTAAGACAGTGGTCAAATTTATATAATGAAAAGAATGAAGAAACAGTATATACTGTCAGTCCACAAATTTACAAACCAATTTTTAAATTTGTTTTCATTAGACACCAAATTTTTAACATGATGGCTGCCTGCTGAAGTAGGGTTGAAGTACCATTGTAGTAAGCCAGGTGACTTGATAGCAGGTGCCACACTGATGGATTGGGAGAAGGACGGAGCCCCAACTGCAAAGGTAGGGCCAAGCTGGGAGAAGAGGCAATGAGAGGAACAATGGATAAGAAGGAAGGGAGGGGACAGGTAGGGGAAGGAAGTCTGGAGACTGCTGAAGTTTCTCTGTGTGACTTATTCTGACTCGGTGTGTGTGCACAGGACATATTCATAAACTTGTGCCAGGTTCATGGCCACATTCCTGCTTTAGAGCTTTTAGAACAGGGGTGGCCCAGCTGAGGTTAAATAACCAGAAAGCAGAGGAACAGCCCCCACCTAAGCAAGGTCAGTTCCTGCCAGGCACTGCTGGAACCAAAGATCGAGCACTTGAAGAAGATGAGGGCAAGGCTAAAGTCCTTAGTCAATTCCAGCTTCCTCAGAGGTAGCTGAGTTGAGCTATGAGAAGACAACATCAGGAGTCTATTAGAAGTCTATTCTGGTCTTGGCTGAGACTCACAGCTATGTGGGCCTCCATGTATCACATCACCTCTCTGGGATTCGATGACATACTGTGCATAAGAGTCCTAACCTCAGAGGTTGTAAGTGCAGTGTCTGAGTGTCTGGCTTAAAAAAATAAAATAAAAAGACAGAACTGTGGTTGGAAATTCTCTTACTTCGTTCATTCAGTCCTCAAATCAACAAGTATAATTGTCTGAATTACCTAGTTATTATCAGAAAAAAATTGTTGAAAATATCCTCAACGTTAGTAACTGATGCTTACAAAACTAGGAATTATTAAATAAAGACATGTTCTGAAGAGCAGATCCAGAATAGCCTTTTAGATGGCTTCGTGAAATAAAAGCTTATTGAAGAAAAACCACTTACATCATTTTGATTGATAAAAAATTAATTTTTACTATTGGAGGGATGGCTAAATATCTTTCATGTGTTCCTACTACATAGATAACACTGATGTTAAAAATTTTTAAATAGCTGTGAATAATTAACTATAAACCCCATTTTCATCTCAGATAAAGTGGCAATGCACTGTAATTATTAGTGACTAGCAAGCCCTATCTTGCAGCTCAGAAATTTTGTAAATCAATGACATGCTTTATTGCTCTGTTTTACTTATTTTTTTTTAATTTTTAAAGTCAATGGTATAGTTTGATTACACGTTTGTATTTGGTTATAACCTGTTTTGGTACATACATATTTTTATGGTTACCTTATATATATCACAGGTAAGTAGTTATTTTATTCATGGAAATATAAAGTTCATTATTTACATAAAGTGAGAAAAGAATATTTTTAAAATACTAAAATAATAATGGAATGAGACTATGGCAAATATTACAAAGGTAATTATAAAAACAAAACAAAGTAGAACAAACTGAAATTTGAGAAATGCTGTCTTAAATGAAGAAAATGAAAACTTTGACCATCCTTTATCAAAGACATGTCTTTCCCCCACATCAATGATTGCAGAGAATCACATTTATTTTTCAAGATCTTTCTGGAGTTAAGGCCATTTTCTTAAACTTGTTACTACTTTTCTTTAAATAGGCTGAAAAAAATTATAAAGCTACTTTAAGGTAATGGTGCTCAATTATGATTCTCAGCATAACAAGGTGATTTTTTAAATTTAATAATGCTGTAATATAACACTTGAGTAGGTATATCAATACCTATATTATAAAATGAAAGTTAAAAAAAAAACTGGATTACGGCTACCTAAATATTAAGGTTTGGTCAAAAAGGCTCATAAAATCTTCTCCCAGAGCACCAGCTACCCTGAGGTCGTGGGCTGCAGGAATAGGGATTCCAATGAAATGGTGACAGCACTGTCTGATTAGCTTGAAACAAGGCCACAGTATAGACCAGAGAGAGCAATCCTTAATACATTGCCTGATTTTTGTTTTGGAAAGGTAATTTTTGACTGTTCTCTGAAAACTGCTGATTTTACTCAGAGGTTTGCAGGCTCAAAGACTTAAAAACTGAAAGAAACTCTTAATTATTTTTGCTATTGATTCAGTGACAAGTTCAAGGAAAGATGACTTTAATGGAGATTAACCACCATAGCAAACATTATCAATAGTTGAGCCAAAATTATGTCTTCTCCTGTGTCTACTTACTATTCATCACAGGAGAAACCCAGAGAGGAAAGGTACATAATACATATGATTTAGAATTTTAGAAATGTGAGAGCTGAAGAGGACCCACCTCAAAGATCATCTAACACACTATTTGCACAAAGGAAGAAACTAAGGTCCCAGAGTCGAAGTGGTCCTGGCATGCATACATGCACACGTACAACTGACTAATGATACAGAAAATGTCACACGTTCTTTGCATGGCAATCTTTTTCAAATGATATGTGAAGATTTTCCACATCTGTATTTTTGTTATTTAATTGAAGGTGTTTCTTTCAAGGAAAAATAGCATAGATCCCTATATTCTAGCTTACAGTTTGCCTACATTTTCTGTCCTAAAATGTATCTCTAAGAAATAGTTTTGCCGAGAGCTGCTTATCAAGAGGAACAAGAATAAGGGTGACACTTCAGAACAGGTATCAGAGACTAGGAGACCCTCAGCTCAATTTAATAGCCCTCAGTTGGGAGCCTTGAGGCCACCTTGCTTTGGTCTCTATTACAGCTAAGAGAATAACTCTCCCCTTCTTACAGAGGCTCTTGTAGCTGGCTCACATTCAATGAGCTTATTTCATTTCTTAAAAATAATACATACCCACAGAATTCTTTTTCTGATCATAGAAGTAATAATTCATGGTTATTACAGAAAATTTGGAAACCTGGAAAAGAACAGGAACAATAATAAAAATCAATCTCAATCCCACTGTAGTGGGAAATTATTGATTTCATTTTCAGAATCCATTCCTACTTCTTAAAAACCTCTGGTTTTATTTTTGAATTCATGTGTTTCTGGGAAAGCAGATGTCTCTTTGTGCCCCAAAAGGGTGCCAAATCAGCGTACATCCCCTGTGCATGGCCACAGTGATAATCAGGAGTAAAGTCAACTGTGTGAATGCTTTCTCTATGAAAGATATTATCTCATTATCATATTTATTGCTAATATCTCCCAATCTGTTTTGGTTTTCCCTATTTTGTTTATGATATTTGAATACAAGTAATTCTTGAAAATTTTCATGCATGCAAGTACACTTTTCTGTTTAGAATTCTATTGCTTTTCAGTTTAAAAGTTCATTCCTGCTATGATCTGAACGTTTGTGTTCCCCCAAATTCATGCATTGAAATCCTAACCTCCAAATATGACGGTATTAGGAGCTGGGGACTTTCAAACTGGTTAGTTGATGAGGTAGAGCCCTCATGAATGGCATCACTGCCTTAGAACGAAACCTGACAGTTCCTGGGTTCCTTCCACCACAGGAGGACACGGTGGGAAGATACCAGGTAGACCAGGAAGAGGACCCTTACCAGAATGAGACCACACTGCTGACATGTTGATCTCAGACTTCCAGTCTTAGAACTATGAGAAATAAATTTCTGTTGTTTAAAAGCTACCTAGTCTGTGATATTTTCTTAGAGTAGTACAAATGGACTAAGACAATAACCTTTCAGAAACGAACCAGAACCACTTACATATTTATCTAGATTGTATGGCACCATGTTTTGCATTGAAGAAAGAAATTAGTGCTATTAGAAAAGCAACCAAAAACGTGTAAGAAGTACCTTCTATCCATATAGTCCTAGGGTTATTTTTTTCGTGTGTTATTTTAATTATCAACTTACTTAGCATTCACTCAAAATACATTCATTGAGTTCATACTGTATGTTAAACACTGTAGTAGGTACACTAACAGAGTTTCTATTAGTCTGAAGTCAGAATTATAATAGAATGTCACAGGGTGCCTGGTGGCTCCGTAAGTTAAGTGTCCAACTCGAGGTTTTAGCTCAGGTCATGATCTCAGAGTTGTGAGACTGAGACCCACATTGGGCTCCCCTCAGAGCACAGTCTACTTGAGATTTTCTCCCTCTCCCTCTTCCCCTCCCCCTGCGCTCCCTCTCCCTCTCTCTTTCAAATCTTAAAAAAAAAAAAAAAAAAAAATGTTCGAACGTCACAAATATGTGCCTTGCAGAGTTAGGGAGAGAATTCCCTTATGTTTGAAGGCATTGGGAAGGACTCCATGAAGGATTCTGAGCAGGGCAGAGAAGTCTTTAAAGGCAGAGATATAAGAAGCAGAAGTATAAAGAGGGAGAAGCTTAGGGAACATCATTCACCTTTGCTGAAACTTAGCACACAGGAAGAAAAGTAGTTAAAAATAAGACTGTACAAATGGAAATAACACAACACAGAGGCCTTGAAAGTCAGACAAATTTGTACATTTTTGTGGCAAAATCAGTCTGTTCAAAGGGTTTTTGCAGGAAATCAAAAAGAGATGTTTTAGGAACTACATTCCCAAACTGTACTTAGTTTAAAGAAAAGACTGAATAATTACATTTTTCTAATCCTTACAATAAAGTAAAAGGAAATCTGACAGCTTTTGAGAGTGTCCAAGGAACTTCCCATGATAGTAGATAAATTGATAACACAGTTTTCTTAACTCAACAATAACAAAGTTCAATCATCACTTTAGAGGAGAATTGCTGCATCGTCCTTCCTTCCCATTTATTAGAATGTGAACAGTCAAAAATACTATCCCTCAGGTCCTCCTGTGAGGTCCCCGGAGGTAGTAACGACATGAGGGGTTTTCTCCTCCATCTTGGTCTCTAAAGATTTCCAAATATTATATTTAAATTTTGAAGTAAATACTACTCTTCCTTTCCATTTTTTAGCTATTACTTCCTACTTAGTCTTTATTTTTTTATTTAAATTCAGTTAGCCAACATATAGTACATCACTAGTTTCAGATTAGTGTTCAATAATTCATCAGTTGCGTATAACACTCAGTGCTCATCACATCGCGTGCCCTCTTTAATGCCCATCACTCAGGTCCTTTGCATTTTTAATTGCTTCTTGGGCTGATAGTTATCTATGGAGAGACTAACAGTCATATTTTCAGTCACCGTGGATGTCTAATTTCTATTCATGCATTGTACTCCTTGCTACTGTGAAACTAAATTTAACCTGAAAGTGGAATTTTTTCCTGCCGCATTAATTCTCTCTACCACACATAGCATAGTTCGAATCATGTTGCTCTTCATGGTTTCTCCTGGGGGCAAAGTGAACTTCATAGAGCCAATTTATGATCCCCTATAGCAATTTTATGAACCTGAAAGTATGGAGCCATCCCTATGTGATTTTCATGTACCTTAGAGAATCAGATTCAGATGTAATAGAATTAATCTTTGTATTATATTCCATGAAATGTTGACGTTCCTGCTGCCATACTAGCTCACAATGCCCTGAAAATAATTTGCCTTAAAAATACTAAATATTGAAAATAACAGGTTTACATTTATCATGGTCAGTCTGAGTAAGATGCCAAGATATAACTAGGGTCTTTATTTGAACTAAATCCTGCTAGAGTCCTACTGTAAATGTGACCCCTAGATTTTTATGGCCGGGCTATAGTTTGAATGAAAAATTACCTCATTTAAACATAGTTTCAGGTAATGTTTTTCTTGACTTTTATACAATGAAGTGTTTTACTGCAGCTGCTGGTGGATAAGGTACAAATTTTCAAATCAATGTGCTCAGCACTTTTGAAGAAACTGATTCACTTTTCATAGAGCTAAAATCATACACATTTATACTCAAGCATTAAATTCCTAAAAAATCTACTTTGTGGTACTTATCTAATAGCAGTACATTCATATTTAGTAATTAGTATACTAATATTTTAGCTCTAATTCAATTATTTGTACAGTCTGGTTATGCTTTTATAGCAACAGAAACAACTGCTCAAAAATGGTCATTGTTGAAATATTTCAACAATCTAATAGGAGTAAGTCAAACTGAGTGTCAGAAGATTAGGAAGAAAATGTGTAGACAGTATTTGATTAGGCCTTAGTTTATAATTAAACTTATGTAAACTATGGTAAAATTAACCATGCTATAAAACTATAATTATAACCATATAAAACTAACCATATTATAACATTTGTGATGTTATAAGGGAACATTTATGAAATATATGGAAAGTAAGCAATTCTAGAGTGACCTTCAGAAGAACAAAATGCATATATATCTAAGCAACAAATAGCTATGTTGATAATATTCAAGTGAGTGATTCAATTATCGAATCAATTATTGAATACCAAAAGCCTAAATTAGAAAATAGAAATAAATGAACAGATTAGAGAAAATGTGGTTATCTGGATACTTACTGACCTGTTGAGTGCAAAGCCAGTTACTGAGAGGCTAGCTGGTTGAATTCAGAAAATGAAAAGTAGACCAACCTCAAAAAGTTACAAGCACATCTTGAAATCCTATTAATTAAAACAAAAATAACGTGGGGCACCTGGGTGGCTCAGTCCATTAGACATCTGATTTTGGCTCAGGTCATGATCTCAGGGTCCTGGGATCCAGCCCCAGTCAGGCTCCCCACTGAGGAGGACTCTGCTTATCTCCCTCTCTAGCCCTCCCCACCACCCTCACCCCCGCTTTCTCCCTCTCTCTCTGAAATAAATACATAAATTAATTAATCTTTTAAAAAACAGTAATAATAATAATAACAATGTATAGTGGGTCTTTTAGCATAAAAGTAAAATGTGTGACAATAGCATAAAAGATGGGAGGGGGAAATGGAAGTCATTTTGTGCAGATTTCTTACACTGCCATGGAGTGATACAAAATACTTGAAGGTAGACTCAGAAGTTAAAAATGTGTATTAAAATCTCGAAAGAAACCACTTTAATAAAAGAAAACAATGAGGTACAGTTGATAAGACACAAAGTGGAAACAAAATGAAATTGTAAGAATTAACTTAGTTAATACAAGAGAAGAAAAAAATTGGACCAAAGAGCATATGGGGCATATAAAAACAATAAGCTCAGAGATTTAAATAAAATCATATTGATTAATTAAATAAACAAGTTAATCTTAAATATAAATGGCCGAAACACTGAATAAAAAATCAAAAATTTTAGACAGAATTTAAAAGCTATAAACAACTATATGTTGTCTATAAGAAACAAAAGTTACATTACTGGTCTGTGTATTTGAAAACTGTTAAGAGACTAGATCCTAAGAGTTCTCATTATAAGGAAAAAAAAAAACTTTTTTTCTCCTTTTTTTAAATCTATATGAGATGATGAATATTAACTAAACTTACTGTGGTGATCATTTCATAGTAACGTAAATCAGATCATTTTGCTGTATACCTTAAACATACACACTGCTGTATGTTAATTGTATCTCAATATTTTTTGGAAAAAAAACAAATTTTATATGCAAGGACACAATGAGGATAAAAGTAAAAAAAATGCTACAAAGTTGATGTAAAATGAAATAGATTTAAAAAAAAATATTACCAGGGATAAAGAGTGATATTTCATAATGATAAAGAGATTGAATCAGCAGGAGGATATAAAAATCACAAATGTGGATGCATCCAAAAAACACAGCTTCAGAATAAATGAGGAAAAAAACTGGTGGAGCTTAACAGAGAAATAGACTAATCAACAATTTTCCTTCGATATTTCAGCACTCTTCTCTCAGGAACTGCTAGAAGTAGAGAAGTCATCAATGAGAATATAAAAGACTTGAGCAACTCTATCAACCAGCTTGACCTAGCTGATATTTATGGCTAACTCCACCCAAAACTACCAGCATATGGGCTTTCGAGCACACTTAAAATGTTCATCAAAGTACAGCATACACCGAGCCATAAAACTAGTCTCAATAAATTTAAAAAGACTGAAAACATACAAAGTGTGTTCTCTACTCAAAGTGAAATTAATGACAGAATGATATAGGAAAAATCCCCAAGTACAGGGAAACTAAAGAACATATTTCTAAATTAGACATTGATTAAGCAGAAATCCAAGGAAATTAGAAAATAATTTGAACTAAAAGAAAATGAAACCACAATACATTAAAATTTGTTGGAAATCATGGTAACAAATGCTTTCACTAAAAATAAGAAAGATGTCAAGTCAATGACCTAAGGAACTTCCACCCTAAGAAAGTGAGAAAAGAAAAGCATATCAAACCCAAAGCAAGAAAATTAAAGGAAATATCAAATATAAGGATAGAAGTCAAAGAAACAGAGAATAGAAAAGCAATAAGGAAAATCAATGAAACCAAAAGTTGGTTCCTTGAAAAAAAAAATCATTAAAAATGAGAAACCTCTACTAAGACATCTGAAAAAGGAGAAAAGGGAATTAACATGCTTATTCTAACATCTTAAATGAAAAGACAGGACCTCACTTCAGATTGTATAGACATTAAAAATATAACAAATATCATGAACAACTTCATGCCAATAAATTTGAAACCTTAGATGAATTGGACAAATTTCTTTCAAGATAAACTACCAAAGCTCACTTAGGATAAACAGGTAACTTGAACACTGTTTTAAATGAACTCGTGGTTAAAAATGCTTCCAGAAAGAAAATTCTAGGCTCACAGGGCTTCACTGTTGAATTCTCCCAAACATTTATAAAAGAAATAATCGTAATTCTATACAAATTTATCCAGGAACTGGAATACGAGGAAACATTTCCCAATTCATTTTAAGAGGACAGCATTACCTTGACATCAAAATCAGACAAAAAAATTAACAAAAACTTCAGACTACAATCTACAATCAAAAGAGTCACAAAAATCTTTTAAAAATTATAGCAAATGAAATCGAGAAATGCGTTTATTTAAAACTCCTCATGACCAATCAGAATTCATTTCCCGAATGCCAAGTTGGTTTAACACTTGAAAATCCATCAGTGGGGGGCGCCTGGGTGGCACAGCGGTTAAGCGTCTGCCTTTGGCTCAGGGCGTGATCCCGGTGTTATGGGATCGAGCCCCACGTCAGGCTCCTCCGCTCGCTATGAACCTGCTCCTTCCTCTCCCACTCCCCCTGCTTGTGTTCCCTCTCTTGCTGGCTGTCTCTATCTCTGTCAAATAAATAAATAAATAAAATCTTAAAAAAAAAAGAAAATCCCTCAGTGGGATTCACCAAATTGTGATATTAAAATTAAAAATTATTTGACCACCTTAATAGATGAAGGACAATTCATTGGACAAAATTTCACAATCATCATGGTAAAAACTCTCAGCAAACCAGGAATGAAAAGAACTGCTTCAAACTGACAACAGGATCTACTGAAAGCCTACAGCTAACATCCTAGGTAATCCTCAAAGAGTGAATGTTATCTGCTTAGAAACAGAGGCAAAACCAGGGTGCCTACTCTCACCACTTCTATTTCACTTCCAGTATCATTACACTGTTTGAGAGGGAGGTACAGCCCAAATACCTAATTGACACCTTTCCAACCTGAATTCAAGTATTTGAATAGTGTGAATAGGGTTTTGATTCATTTTGTTTTGTTTAGTAAATGCTACTGCTAAATCACGCCTTCTGAATATAGCATAAGAAAGACACTGTAATTGAAACATACCAATAATGGTTGAACAGACAATACTAATAAACTAATCAATCAACTAACTACTATTCTAACCACTAATCAACTAGCTACCGGTAGGGAAGTTTCTCAAGAATTTCTGACTATCCCCACTTTATCCCTCTTCACTTGCCAAATTCTACATTCATCTGATAAATAAATAAAGACTAAGCCTAATGCAGTAATCATTTCACAATATAGGTAACTCATATATCACTACCCCTTAAACTTATACAGTGATGTATGTCAATTATTTCTCAATAAAACTGAAAATAAACACTTTAATTAAAAACATTTTTAATGAAAGAAATGATCTGTAAAAATTCAGCAGTTAAATTGTCTCTTGTGGATTGCCTCTGGAGTTTTTACTAAAGTGCATTTTAGATGCTTTTCTAAAAACAGAATCCTACTATATGTAATCTGTGTTCAAAATTATACCGAACAACTACATACATCATAAAGCTAATCACATCAATGAGCTGTAATAGATTTAATTTTCCATTTCGTTAATTTTTCACCTCTAGAGTAGGTCCTGCCTTGATCTTCAGAAACTGAATTTGGTTGTATTCTTCCTGAGTCTTCTTGATGCCCTCTAAAGTAACAATGAGAAATTCCAACTTTGAAAATAACAGCAATAAAGCTTATTTATGGGAAGGTGAAAATGTATCTCTTGTGTATTCTTTCTCAATACACATAAAGGCCAACACACATGTCCATATACATAAGCATAGACATATTTTACTGAAATCACTCATTTCACAAACTAGTGGAATTCAATTCTATATTTCTAAAATCCTAGTTATTAAAAGTATATACTCTTATATAGTCAATGGTATTGTAATAGCATTGTATGGTGACAGATGGGAGCTACACTTGTGGTGAGCATAGCATAATGTATAAACTTGTTGAATTGCTGCATTGTACACCTGAAACTAATGTAACATTGTGTGTCAACTATACTCAAAAAAATTTTAAGTATATATTCTTATGTAATGAACATCTTTGCTAAAAATCCCACACTGTTTCTAAAATTATAGGTCACAAGTATATTTATTTCCGTCTTTATTATTCCCTTGTTTTTGTGTATGTACCCAAAGTGATGCATGAGTGGACTGTGCTAATTGGAAATCACATGAATATCCCAAGGTCCCCCAGACATTGCTGAAATCAGGGATGATGGGCCTTAATCTATAGGCAGGATGCATTTCTTTTTTATGAGACAGCATTTGGATAACTGCTAAAATTCTATGCAAGCTTGTTTGGACCTCTTGATACTTTTTAATGGTAAGGCATGGCTGTTTACTGTCTATCATTCTTAATAAAAGAAAGAAACCCCGAAAACTTAGAAATAAGAAACGTTAAGTACAGGCACCTAGTTTGGGAATTAAGAAGGAAAAAGCAAAAGGGGCAAGAGATCAGAATGATGACCTTCCATCTTAGACCTCAGTAAGGTCCCTGCACATGGAGGCTTCACACTTCGAGCTAGAAGAGAGCAGAGGAAGATCTGGCTCAGAGAAAGGAGCGTGGAGTGCAGCTCTCAAAAGCTGGGGCACGCCTCCCTCCCACTCCTTCTGCTCTGCACACAGAGCTGATTTGCATGTTCACCGCTGTCTCCCTTCCAAAGATCACTCTCCTCATCCTGGTAGATATTCATGGCAATGAAAAATAAAACAGGAGATTGGGAGTGACTTTGCATAAAAAGTTGTCATGCGCAGAACGTAAAAAGGAAGAGAATTAGCTTAGCTAATAGATACGGATGGGTGCAGTTAGCCATTGCTGGAAAGAAGAAAACCAAATGGGAGCAAAACAGAGGGAAAGTGGGGGAGGAGATACATATTTGTACCTCTCCTAGGTCAGCCTTCATAGGTGAACACAACAGCATTGCTCACTGAAACCTTTTTTACTATAAAAAGCTATACATACATATATATACAGATATATATGTATATTCGTTAATTTTTCACCTCTAGAGTAGGTCCTGCCTTGATCTTCAGAAACTGAATTTGGTTGTATTCTTCCTGAGTCTTCTTGATACCCTCTAAAGTAACAATGAGAAATTCCAATATGAAATATATATGTATGTTCATATGTTTATATGAAATATATATGTATATATGTATAGTTTGCACACACACATATATATGTATATACACACTGATAACCGTGAGCACCTAAATGTTTCTTATGCACTCACAAGTATCAGGCACCGCGTGGAAACAGTGAAGTGACTTCTGAAAGACATTTCCAATTACACTTCGAAAGGATGTAAATTATCAGAATGATAAAAATAAAAAACAATGGTAACAGTGCTTGTCAGAGTATCTCCATTTTCTCACATTTATCTTGAATACACACGCAGTGCTTTCATGGGGCGAGCTCTGGAAATCAATACTATAAGTGAAATATCATTGGCATCCTCTTCTCATTTCAGCTGTGGCGTGAGTGAAGAGCGCTGATGTCTCGATAAATAATGTTTAGCTTCAGTGTCTTTTACCCTCGTTCCAAACAGATGAGCAATTTCTGAAAAGCAACTGTAGAAGATGCACTTTTACCTCTTCATCAAAAACATATAAAAATGAAATATATTGTGATATTTATTACCATGTATATTACAAACCACCATGGCGATCCAGTACAAATGGCTTTTTTCTCTGTGGCACCGACCTTCAAAAGTGATGATGTGGAAAGCCCTCGACTTTATGACAGCTTAACTAGAAATACATTACAGCTGCTATATTAATATGTAGTTGTGGCGTTGCTATAAAGTTGGAATATGGAAAGAAACTCTAAACCTTGCGCTCTGCTATAAACTTTAAATATGCAGAAAAATATGTTCATGAAAGCAGCAAAGGAGGTTGAGACAATGTTTATATGAAATGATGCTGCCTCTTCTTTGTAGCCTCCAAACTTCATGGCAGTTTTTACATTACAGAATTCAATATTAGCAACTGAACGACTGGTCTCATCTCTAGCACGGCAAATTGGAAAAGCTTTCCAGAAGTCTTCACACTTTCAGATCCCCGTGCATGATGACATGTGAATCTCTATACATATTCTACACAGATATCTATATAGATACAGATAGATACAGATATATTTAAACTCCATATTAAATCAAGGAGTATATATCAGTGACCAGATGCTGAGTAGTGAAAAATTGATGGGCAATGAACTATTACTTTGAAAGCATCAGATGTGCTTCCTTTTTATAACTTCAAAGCATTTCAATATGCATAAATATGATGCTACATTTTCAGGAGCTAATTTAACACCTATATTCAGTTTGGTGAATGTTTTGGTTTGAAGTGCAAGCAACTTTCCCTGGCATATAAATGATGTCATGGTGCATACCAAGATAATTTTTATAGGATTTCATATTTGCAAACATCCAGAGACAGGTACATAATCCATTCTTTTCTGTGATGGTGTAGGTGGGCATGAGATACAGCTTAAACATGCATTCTCAAATGGAGCCAGATATTTGAGGACTGTCTTAGTCAGCTTGGGCTGCTGTAACAAAATACCATAGATGAGGGGGCTTAAACAGCAGCTATTTATTTCTCACAGTTTTCGAGGCTGGGAAGACCAAGATCAAGGTACAGCAGACTGAGTTGCTGGTACGAGCCCTCCTGCTAGCTTGCTCACTGTGTAGTCACATAGTGGAGAGAGAGAGCTCTTCCTATTTTCCTCTTCTTAAAAGGTACTATCCCTTCATGGGGGCCCCACCCTCAGGACTCCTGGAAGCCTAATAGCCTCAGAAAGGCGCCATCTCCAAATACCATCACACGTTTTAGCAGACTTGCCAGCTTTTGCAAACCATTTAAACAACAGGAATGAGGAGGAAACAGGTTATGTTAATTTTTGTATTAGTGCCATAACTAATTTCTGAATGTTGGTTTTGTACAGAGTCAGCACTTGGTATCCTAGAAAAAAGATAAACGTCAATAACTTGTCCTTCAGAGAAGTATCAGCAGCTGAAATGGCAAAGAAGATCCAAGTTGTGGATTCAGCTAGGGTGATGATTTACAATGGTGTGAAATTAAACTCACAATATAACATCAATTAGGATAAAGGCAAAAGAGCAAATGAACCAATACTTGTAAGTCACCTACCATGCATTTTGTCCAAGAGTTGGACGTTTTATTTTAAACACACTACAATTAATTCCCAAAACTTGTCAAAGTAAGATGTAAGTAATATTAGCCTACTTTTATAGATGAGTAATAACTTGTCCAAAGTTCACAGAGCTGATAGTTACGGGGCTCAGAACAGAACCCCAGGCTACTGAACTGCCAAGGGAAAGACAGCAGAGATAATCCCTTGGCTCTATATATCCCCAGGAAGAAAAGATGGAGAGAGAGAGAGAGAAAGATTTTTAATGAAAGAGCTGTGTATAGCAGAATGAAGAAAAAAAATTTTTACATTAATTTGAAAATGGTTTTTCAGAAGAGAAGCTGAGATAATAATTCTCACAACTTAAAGTACTTTGTTCTGATTTTTTATTTGCCCTATATGCTTTATAACTGATAACTTTACTCATTCTTTGAAGTTATATTTTTAAAAGAATTCCAGTCTAATCGTGTCTAATCTATGCCATGATGTCTAGAACTGATTTATGTGCCAAAACTTACAATCTGATCTTCCTAATGTGGTACCCCCTAGGCTGATGTGGCTATTTAAATGGAAATTGAAATAATTAATATTAAATAAAATTTAAAGTTCAGTTTCTTGGTGATACTAGCCACATTTCAAGTGCTCAACAACCACACGTGGCTAACGGCTACTCTATTTGGCAGTGCAGATATAGAACATGGCCCTCGTCGGATTAGGTTTCATGGGGCAAGGGCTGCTCTAGAGAATCAGCAAACTATGGCCTGCGGACCAAAGCCAGCCTACCTTTTGTTTTTGTAAATAATGTTTTATTGGAACACAGCCACATGCATTCATTTATGCATTATCTATGGCTGCTTTTGTGCTATCACGGCAGCCTTGAATAGTTGCAAAAGAAACCATATGCCTCCAAAAAAATCTAAAATATTTCTAGTTCTTTACATAAAAAGTTTGCCAGCCCTTCTTCTAGAAGACGATTATCGTAGGGGTTTGTAGCTCAGACTCCACAGATCACCACACTGGAATTTGAAACATGTCTGTGCCAGAAATTACAGTTTCTCTAAGCATTCTTTTCAACTGTTTGTAAAATTAACATTGTAATAATACTGATCTTAACAGAGTTTTATGAGTTTTACATGAGTGAGGATTTAATCAGCAGAATGACTGATACACTGTAAACCCTCAAAAAAAGTTTAAGTTATTATCATTGTTTTTTTCACTAATGTTATTATTCTTGCAACTGGCAAAAGGTGCAGAGGTATCCTGTCTCTCAAATCTCAGATTAGAATCACAGCTCAAGAGATGACAAATTAACCAAAGGTACAAAGGCCTGATGTTTTATAACCACAATCATGACCTAGGTATGTAATTCACTCCAGACAATGTAAACTAATTTTAGGAATTATACATCTTTTGAAATCGTATAGGTATTTTCTACCTAGTATGTCCAACACATAAACACATTTGAAATATCCCATGCCTATGAACCAACAAGCCAAACTTTATCTGAGATCCCTTTGGCTCCTGGTCCAAAGGCTTGGTTCTATGTGAAGCTATGGGTAAGCTAATTCTGTCTCTGATAATTGCTTTAATCCTCAATTATTACATGCTTAGGGCCAGACCACCCAACTCCTTGGCTTGATCATAATGGCCAGGTGCAGTCTCCCTACTACCTATTTTCCTCCTTACGGAAAAGTTCCCACTACCTAATAATAGCCCGTTCTTATAGGAAAATTAGGAGGTTGTATGGGAGCTATTTACAGAAAACGACTTTTTCAGTAACAGAGTGACCTACAGATGGTGGAAATCAAATTGTTCGGAAGCTCCCAATATGATCCCACCTTCTTCTTCTCCTTCTGTAGCCTCTCTTGACTTTGGAGCTTCTCACACCCCAGCACCTCCTACTCCCAGATCACTTAGACCAATGAACTCACTGTTTTCATATGACTCTCCAGTGCCTAGTGCCTCTCTCCCAGATGTTAATGTCCCAGGCAGTTGCCCGATGCATATGAGGACTAATGGGTATCAGATCAAAGTAGAGTCTATAAAAATCAGATCCAATGGGAAACCTACACAGTTTAACAGGCCGTTCTATACTCTTTATTTTTCCTTCCAGTCTTTCCTCAGCCCATCATTATGGACTTATAGTAGCAATTATTACGTGCAACAATATTGCTTGTGTGGATTAGCCATCTTTGCTAAAATATTATGTATCAGAGTTATTTCCGAATGACCCTTGAAATAAAACTAATAATGGGAGGGGAATGTTGCACGTCATATGTACCAAATAAAGAAAGAAGGGTAAAAGAGAGATGGAAACAAATCTACAATGAAATTGAGTATGTGCTCAAAATCATGTTGGGCACTTTACAAATAGTAACTTGATGAATAATTTTTTCGAGACATTTCTGAAGCAGGTAGTAAAAGCTCTCTTTTGTTATTGGAAAATCTGAGATTCAGAGAAATTAAATAATTTGCTAATAAGTGACAGGATTTAGGTTCAAATCGAGTCTGTTTGATTCCAACATTTATTCCCTTCCACACTCTATTATCTCTCATTATTTAAAGTAATCTGTAATGCATGCCATTTTATATGGTAGAACGTTTTTACAAGTGAAAAATTATCTGTAATTCACCTTTTGCATAAATCTGGAGTATAGCACAATTTGATAAACTCATAAATAATCATAAATGCCAGCAACGGATTTGAATTACAGGAGATCCATACAGATCTCTAAATAACTCTGTCCTTGACTTAAATTTGCAGAGCGGGCCATGTCTGAACAGCAGCTGGTAGAATTTCTTGAGCTTAGGTTGCCTGCCTGGCACCACACACTGTACAGAACATCTTGTGCTCCTTTTCTAGAACACATGCTTCCAGGGACCTGGAACATTTATCTTAATCTGAAGCACCTGGAAGTATATGGAACCTAGCACTCTCCACTAGAGGAAACTTGGCCTTGATTATTTCTGATGACTTCAGAGATCAGATCTGTCCCCGTTAATCATCTTGGCAGATTATTTCAGATTCTTGCCATTTGTGCACAGGAGAAAGCATTCAAGTGTTTTGGAGTTTTGTTTGTGAAGAGCCTCAGCTTTAAAATTCTTCTTTTTCCGAGTTTAAGCTTGAAATCGGTGACCTATAGAATATGTTACATTTAATGCTTTCTCTGAGTAACAATAATATTTGAACATCTTGTCAAATTTGAAAAGACTAATTTTCTGTCCCAATTCCGTCTTAGAGGAACCCAAACTCACATCGGGCTGGTAAATATTGTTGTTGCAGCTGCTGCTGCTTCCATGTGACCGCAGGGGCCACCATTAATTGAGTGCTTCTTCTGCCGCGGAGTTTGCTAAGGCTCTCATATACCGATCTCATTTATTTAAATAGCACAAGAACTCGGAGACACAATTCCACGGTTCCATCAGTGAATGGAGTTTCTGGAGGCTTCGGGGGATTTACCTAGGGTTCCCTAACAATAGATAGCAATACATAGAATTTGAACTGAGACTGTTTGACACCAGGCAAGACGTTCTGAACTACAAGTAACAAAAGGCAAGGTGCAAAGGTAAGTACTCATGTTTGCAGCCAGAACCTTATGCAAACCACAGGGCAACAGGTGCAATAGAAATTAATTGTCTCCCTGGAGACTTGGCCAGTTCCACTGCACTGTCTCTAGCACCCTTTGCAAAATGAGTAGAGGTTTTAGCCTAGAGCTTTGCAATCCCCTGGGAAGCCTTTGAAAAAAAAACAAACACCTACTAACTGAGCCCCATCCACCAGATCAAAATATTTGGTAGTGGGGTCCGCATGTTAGACAGGAGGTTCGATAGTGGACATTCCAACAAACAGATCAGTCAGCACCAGGAAGATAGGATGATATTGATCACAGGAGAGGTGACAGTTGTTTTAGTGGTGTTGAGGGGAGGGAGATGAGAAAGAACTAATGGGCAGAAGAAATCCCAAATAAATTCTCCCAGCACTTTCAGGGATAAAAATTTTTGGAGGCTACATCAGTGCTTGCTGATACTCCCCCGCCCCCGACCAGTCCTATACCCACTAGAGTCTCCAAGAAGATTTCTGTGTCCCAACAAATATAGTAGCCACGCAGTTCAGTAACTGTATTGTAGTTAAAAAATATCTGATGAATGGATAAATAGATGAAGTGATTTCAGTGTTCATTGGTTCGACATAAGTGCAATGGGGCTTTTCAAAAAACTGCTTGCATTCCATAAAGGCAAATTTTATTGCCAAAACTCCTCTTCCAAAAATCTCATGGTTCTTCTTCATGACTGTGTTAATTCAATAAACAGCAAAGCACAATAAATGGAACAAATCTGGAGACTTATCTCTTTGGGTCGAGGTAGCACCAATGCCACTACTAGAAATTTCTGCTAGTTTAGAGGCACCTGGGTGGCACAGTTGTTAAGCATCTGCCTTCGGCTCAGGGCGTGATCCCCGCATTCTGGGATCGAGCCCCACATCAGGCTTATCCTCTAGGAGCCTGCTTCTTCCTCTCCCACTCCCCCTGCTTGTGTTCCCTCTCTCGCTGGCTGTCTCTCTCTGTCAAATAAATAAATAAATAAAATCTTAAAAAAAAAAAAAGAAATTTCTGCTAGTTTACAAAGTAAATCAGATCTGAGTGAAGTAAAATAAGGATAGAGCAGAAAATCGCTTTGAGTTGGATGGAATTAACTCAAAAAGCTGGAAGCCATTTCAAAAGAGATTCTTAGTAAATACTAAAATACCTGCCACTAAGATTACAAGACAGTAGTAAACCCAAGAAAATGCTTTACCCCTCATAGGCTACTATGTGTGTCTTCTGGAAGATTCAATTTACAAGGCTTGAGAAGGAATAATGCACCCACAATAAGTCAATGGTTCCCTGCATGAATGTACATTTTTCAAACTTGGTCTCAGAAGTGCAGGAAGCTCATATACATCAGATAAATTCCTGTTTTGTCACAAAAGTATCAAAACATTCCAGAGATAGATAACCACATTACAGTTCAGAAAAAACACAGGTACCTTGTAT
Source organism: Ursus arctos (assembly GCF_023065955.2). Classification (NCBI taxonomy): domain Eukaryota; kingdom Metazoa; phylum Chordata; class Mammalia; order Carnivora; family Ursidae; genus Ursus; species Ursus arctos. Next base: position 92,427,236 of record NW_026622985.1, on the reverse strand, counting down.
GAAATGGTTAGATGCTTGTAGGAACATTACACATAGATTGCAAAATTCTGTATGTGAACCATATATATCCACTTTTCTGCACATTTCTATAGCATTCTTGAGCTAGACTGAAAAGATTGAAATGTTTCAGAAATCTAGGTTTAAAAAAAAGAAGAACATAAACCCCTTATAGGCCTTTCAGTGGGAGCAAATGTATATTTGTTTTTGATGGCTGATTTAAGGTACAGAGTTTTTTTAAGGACTCTGCTCCAGATTCTTTGTATAAAACATGAATGCCCCTGATGGACAAGTGAGTTCACATAATAGATCTTCTTGTAGACTTGCTCATGGAACCCCTAATTTCAGCCTAGGCATTAAATGTTTCTCTGAATTGGATTTGGAGACAAGTTATACACAAATATATTGGCAGTATTATAAAAGGCTTATGCTCCTACTTTGTCTCTAAATAAGACATTGATGCCTGGCTTCCACTCCCAGACATCCTTATTTCATTGGTATGGGGTGTGACCTGGCATTTGAATTTTTTAAAGCTCCCTAAGTGGGTCTCATATGCAACAAAAATTGGAAACTGTGGTGAACTGAAGGCGTGCCTGGAAACTGATACAGTCATGGATTCAGCATCTTGGAGGAAATCAGTGTGAGGTAATTAAATCATCACACAAGGGGAACAGAGAGATTTGGGGAAAATTCTGAGGGGTTCAAGTCTCTGTTTCTAGTTATCCCTGGGACATCTCTGTCCTTCCCAAGGCTGGTTCCACGAGGAAAATATACCCCCTTCCTAACTAAGGTTGTTTGATTTGGGATTCTCCCACATGCAACTGAGCTGACTAAATGGCCCCAGGGTCAGAGACAGATACCTCAGGGTGCTCGAGCTTAGAAGTGGGACCAAGACATAATTCATCGGCTCCGCATAATAGAGGGAAATTGATTTCAAACTTGAGGGGCAAGCCCAGAGAAAAGGCAATAGGACAGAAAAAAGGAGAAAGAGAGATTCTAGTAGGACAGTGAAAAGTTAGAATTTTCTTGGAGAGAGAGGTCAATGAAAATTCTCCCTCTTATCAAAATTGCCCAAAAATCCTTTAGGTGGAAGGATGAATAATATGTAACTTGTCAATGTCCCACAAATTACTAGTCTACAGAACTAATAAATGTTGCACAGGGTTGAATGTGGTGTGTGTGTGGGAGGGGTGTCTAAACAGTCTGGATAGTGTCATAGGGTAGGGTCTCAAGTTTACCATGTTTTAGATCACAGAGAGATAGAAAATACAATCTAGTGTCTGGAAACACTTAAAAACAGAGAGTAACTACTAGTAATCCTCAAAAACAATTTGGGAAATAGGACAGAAGCCAGGATTTCCATGAGTAAAATTATCATCATGCTAGGCTGCAGTGCAAGGAGAACCTAAGCAGATCCTAGGAACAGAATCTGAGGGGGAGGAGACGTAGTTTGACCTTTAGAGAAGCCAAAATGGCCAGATTTGAAAAGAGAAGCACAGACAGCACCTGAGATTGTATGCATTTCCCCTCAAATCTTCAGCTGAGTGCTGATCAACACATGTGTATAAGGAGCCTACTGAGGCAGAAGGAAGCAAAGGAACAATTCTTGGGTATCAAAAAGACCAAGGAGGGGAAAAAGAAAGTGTACTGTTGTAAAGTTTTTATACTAAATGTTGCGTGGTTGTAGTATCTTTGAAGGTAGGTTGTAATATGTTAAAGAAGTATTCAGTAAATCTTAGGGAAACACTAAAAATAATAATAAATGGTGTAACTAATAAATTGGTACAGCAGTCAAAATAGAATTCTAAAAATTACTCAGTCCAAAAGAAGGCAGGAAAAGGGAAAAAAAATTCAAATGAAACAAAAAGAAAACAATAAGATGGTAGATTTAAACTCGAATCTACCTATGATTGCAATGAAATTAAGTCGTGTAAACCAGTGATTCTCAGTCAGGAATGATTTTGCCTCCTGTCAATATTTCACAATGTTTAGAGACATATTCAGTTGTCACCTGGGGGGCAGGAGTAGGACTCAGGTATCAGTATTTAGTCTGTACAGGCCAAGAATGCTGCAAACATCGTACAACGCAGACAATAGTACCCCACAAAAATCTGGCCTAAAGTGTCAGCAGTACCAAGGTTGAAAACCCTGCTCTACGACATGAGAGCCTATTGTCAGATTAATCCCAAATATGTGCTCTCTACAGGAAATTTATTTTAAATATAAAGTCACAGGTGGTTGCCAGAGACAGGGGTTGGAAGATGGGTGAATGTGGTGAAAAGTCACAAACTTTCAATTATAAGACAAATAAGTCCTAGGGATATAAAGTACACCATGGTGACTACAGTTAACAACACTATACTGTGTATTTGAAATTTGTTAAGAGAGTAGATCTTAAAAGTTCTCATCACAAGAAAAAATTTTAACTATATGTGGTGATAATTTAAACTTATTGTGGTCATCATTTTGCGATATATACATATACCAAATCATTATGGTATACACCTAAAACTAATACAATGTTATATGTCAATTATATCTCAATAAGAAAAACAAATCTTTTAAGTCTGGGCCCACATGGCTTCATTGGTAATTTCTACCAAACATTAAAGAAAGAAAGAAAGAATGCCAATTTTTACACAAACTTTTCTAGAAACTTGGATTGGAGGAAATACCCTTCAGAGCAAAAAATGAGTTTAATCTTATGTTACCAAAACCAAGATATTAGAAGAAAACAAAATTCCAGACCAATATCCCTCATGAACTTAGATCCAGTTATTTGTAACAAACATTAACAAATAGGATTCAACAATATAAAAAAGATATCATGTCACAAATAAATGACATTTTTCCTAGGAATGTAAGATTTCATTAATATTTTAAAATCAACCAATGTAATTTGCCATACTAACAAGATTTTTAAAAAGAAAAAAACATAATATTATTTGAATATAGAAAGACCTTTGATAGAATTCAACACTCATTCTTAACTTTAAGAAATACAGTAAGCAGAATAGAATGGGTCTTCCTCCGTATGAAAATAAATATCTGTAAAAATTATAGAGCAAACATAATATTTAGTAGTGAAATGTTGAATGCATTCTTTCTAAGATTAAAAAAAAAGGCGAGGAACTTCGCTTCACCATTGTATTAGAGGTCCTAATCAATGAATAAGTCAGAGATACATAGATAGAAATAATACAGATCACAAGGTAAGAAAAAAATTGTCTTTTTCACAGATGACATAAATGTCTATGTAGAAATCTGAGGGACTCAATGAAAAAGCTACTAAAAGCTAATCATTGAATATAGAGAGGTTGCAGGATACAAGGTTAATACACAAATGTCAATTCTTATATACTAGCAATGAATGATTGGAATTTAAAATGGAAAATGCAACACCACTCATATTAGTACCAAAAAATTAAACACTTTAGGTATAAATCTAAGAAAATATATGAACCATCTGTATGAAGAAAACTTGGAAATTCTGATGAAATAAATAGAAGAACTAAATAAATTGAGATGATGATTTTGTTTGTGGATAGGAAGACTCAATATTGTTGAGAATAATTTCCAGCTTGATCTATAGATTCAGTGCTATCCCAATAAAAACCGCAGCTGATACTTTGTAGATACCAACAAACTGATTTTAAAGTTTATATGGGTGTTATTCGGAACTAATGAATCATTGAACACTACAACAAAAATTTATGATGTACTATATTCTGGCTAACTGAATAAGAATGGAAAAAAAAAAAACACCTTTTCCCCATATAAAAAAACAAATAAATAAAGTTTATATGGATATACATAAGGCCCAGGATAGCTAATACAGTATACAAGGATAACAAAGTTAGAGGACTGACAGTACCCCAATTCAAGACTTACTCTAAAGATACAGAAATCAAAACAGTGTGGTATCAGTGAAAGAATGAACAAACAGATCAGTGGGACCAAAGACAGCCCCCCAAATAAATCCACAAGAATATAGTCAACTGATCATTGACAAAGGAGCAAAGGCAATTCAATGGAGAAAGGATAGTCTTTTCAATAAATGGTGTTGGAACACCTGGATATTCACATACAAAAAAATGAATCTGGACAAAAACCTTACACCTTTCAAAAAAATTAACTCAAAATGGATCACAGATCTAAATGCAATGTGCAGAAAATTTTAAGTTCCTAGAAGGTAACATAGGAAAAAATCTAGATGACCATGGGTTTGAAATTACGCTTAAGACACAACACTAAAAGCATGGCTAATGAAAAAAAATTGATCAATTTTACTTCATTAAAATTGTAAACTATTTTGTGAAAGACACTGCCAAGAGTATGAAAAATATAAGCTACAGACTGTGAGAAAATACTGGCCAAGCCCATATTTAGTAACAGTATATCCAAAAAAGAAGTCTTAAAAGTTAATACTAAGAGATTTAAAAAAAAAAAAAAACAACAACTAAAAAAAATGGGTAAAAAATCTGAAGAGGCATCTCACCAAAGAAAATACACAGATGGCAAATAAGCATATGAAAAGATGTTCAACACCATATATTAGAGAACTGCAAATTAAAACAACAATGTGATACCACTATGCACATATTAAAATAGCTTAATATCTAAAACACCAACAATTCCAAATGTTGGTGAGGATATAAAACGGTAGGAGCTCTCATTCATTGCCCGTGAGACTGCAAAATGGTACAGTCATTTTGGAAGACTGAGTTGCAGTTTCTTACAAAACTACATGTAGTCTTACCATATGATCTAGCAAATGCATTCCTTAGTATTTACCCAAATGAGTTGAAAACTTATGTCCCCATAAAAGTTTATAGCAGCTTTATCCATAATTGCCAAAACTTAGAAGCAACTAAGATGTTTTTTAATAGATTAACTGTGGTACATCTATATAGTGGGATATTATTCAGCAATAAAAAAAAAACGCCATCAAGTCATGAAAAGACATAGAGGCACCTTACATGCATATTATTAAGTGAAAGAAGCCAATGTTAAAAGGATATATATATATTATGTGATTCCAACTATACGACATTCTGGAAAAGGCAAAATTATGGAGGCAGTAAAAACATCAGTGGTTGCCAGAGGTTGGGGGGAAGGAGGGAGAATGCATAGGATACATAGAAAAAGCACCAGGGATTTTTATGGCAGTAAAACTATTCTGTTGGATACTGTAATAGTAACTACATCACAATATATCATTTTTCAAAATCCATAAAACTGTAGAACACAAGAGTGAACCTTGGTATAAAATATGGGCTTTAGTTAATAAAACTATATCAATATTAGTTCATCAATTGGAACAAACATATCACATTAATGCAAGATTTTCATCCTAATGATAAGGGAAACTATGGAGGAGGTAGTGAGAAGTGGTACGTGGGAACTATCTGTATTTTCTGCTCAATTTTTCTTTAAACCAAAAACTGCTCTAAAGAAAAAAAAGTCTACTTAAGAAAAAAAAGAAAGACAAAGACATTGTTGATTCAACCTCATGTCAAAGTAGAGTAACAGGAACTAGACTTAGCTTCCCATCTTATTTTCCCACCTAAAAAACTACAAAAATATGTAAAATAGTTCCTGAGAAGGACACCAGGCAATGAAGGAGAGTGATCTACGAGAGGTGGAGAAAAGAATGAGATGAACTCTAGGTGGACAGTGAATGCTTGTTATCTGGAGCGAGTTCATGGTCATGGTGCAGGGCAAGGCAATGCTGGTGAAGCCTGGTGCTATTCCTGCTAAGAATTCATCAGTTAATGAGTGTGAGGAAACTACACAAAGTCTGGAAAGTATCAACTAGCAAGCTAAAGAGAGCAATTCTGAAGAGTTTGCACAGACCAAGAAGAATTTCTCTTCACTGTAACCTAAATGAAAAATCTTATCATAAGGCATCACGGAAAGTACCCAGAAAAATTCTACCTTGGTAAAGGAGACATGTAGTCCAAGACAAACAGCGCTCTTCTACCTCCTAGCAGAGCTTACAAGCAAGCCTGAAAGGAACAGCCTGTGTGTAAGTAACTTAATTAAATCCCAGGCCACAGTGGAAGAACATTTAAAGGGATGAAAAAAATGCAGAGCCCGAGAACAGAAAAGCCTCAATGTCTTACATTCAATAAAAATTCACTGGTAATGCAAAAAAAAGCAGAAAAATATAAATGATGATGAGGACAAAAATCAACCAATCAAAACCAACCTGGAGGAGATGACTCAATTAGTAGAAAACTAGAACTGTAATCTAGATGTTCAAGAAGCTGGAGGAAATATTAAGTATTATAAGTAGAGACAGAGAAGGTATAAAAAAGACCGAAATCAAGATTAAAAATGCAATGTTTGAAATGAAAACCTCAGTGGTCGTGATAGACAACAGATGAGCCATTGCAGAACAATTTCTCAGCAAACCCGAACACCTGGCAATAGAACTACTCAAAATAAAACAGAGGGGGGAAAAACACATTTTCAGTGATCATTGCTAAAAAATCAAGGGGCCTGAGACACATGTAATTGGAATCCCCCAAAGAGAGGAAAGAACAGAAAAAAATATTTGAGGGAATAATGTCCCCAATTTTTTGAAACATGATGAATACTCTAAATCTACAAACTAGAAGTACAATGAACCTCAAAGAAGGAGGAAGTGGAAGAAGAGGAGGAGGAGGAGGGTACACCAAGACCCATCATAATCAACTGCTTAAAATCAGCGATAAAGAGAAAACCCTACCAAACATATAATGAAAAAAGACACTTTGTTTGGAGAGGAACAAAAATAAGAATGAAAGAAGATTTCTTGTAAGCCATGCGAGACAAGAAGACAGTGAACACCAAGAGGAAAAAAAAAACCCTTTCAACCTATAATTCTATGGCCAGAAAAAATACCTTTCAAAAATGAAGGCAAAATAAAATTTGATTCAGATATAAAAATGCCAAAAAAGAATAATCAGCAGTAGGCCTGTACTATAAGAAACAGTGAAGGAATCCCTTTAGGCAATGGGAAAATAACACCAGATGCAAATACAGATCTATGCAAAGGAATGAAGGGCACTGGGAAGGGTAATAACTTCGGTAAATATTTTTTTAACTATTTTTCTTATTACTTAGGCATCTTATTACTTAGGGATCAATTTACTTTCAGTTATACATTTAAAGTGTATGACAACAACAAGACAAAAGACAAGAGGGGACACTGCCAAACATTATGACATAGTTCATATGTTCTATGTCAAGTGGTGTAATTGTCACTTGAAAGTAGACTGTGACAATTTAAAGTTGTATACTATAAATTTTAAAGCAGCCATTAACATAACACGACAAATGGTTATAGCTAACGAGACACCAAAGAAACTAAAATTGAACCATAAGAAAAATAATTAATGCCAAAGGAGGCAGGAAAAGAGAGTAAGGGGAATAAAAGAACAGATGGGACAAATGGAGAGCAAATAACAAGATGTTAAATTTAAAACCAACCATATCAATATTCACATTAAATTTAAATGTAAATATTTAAATACATTTTTAAAGAGGTGATTGTCAGATTGGATCAAAAAGCAAAAATAAACTCTATGCTTCCTAAAGAATTACATATGAAATATGAGAACATAAATAGGGTAAAAGAAATAGAATGTAAAAGGACGTATAATGCTAACAATAAAAAGAAAGCTTGAATGATTATATTAATATCAGATAAGTTTACTTAAGAAAAAAGAACATTAACAGAAATAAAGAACATCATTTCATAATTATATATGAATCAATATTTTAAGAGAACATAATAATTGCAAATATTTATGCATCTAATAATAGAATTACAAAACCTGATAAAACTGCAAGGAGAAATAGAAAAACCTATAACTATAATTGGAGATTTAAATACCACCTTCTCAAAAATTTATAAAACAAGTGGACAGAAAATTAATAAGGATAGAGAAGAAATAAACAATACTCAATAGCACTGAGTATTGATCAACTTTATCTAATTGACATTTATAAAAATCAACAGCAGCAGAATATGCAACCTTTTCAATTGCACATGGAACACTTAAAAAGCAGACTATTTTCTGGGGCACTAACAAGACTCATTGATTTCTTTAAAAACTTAAATTGTACAGATATGTTCTCTGACTCCAATGGAATTTAACTAAAAATTAACAACAAAATGATATCTGAACAATTCCAAATATTTGAAAATGTTCTTCTAAACTTACGGATTTAAGAAGAAATCCAAAAAGAAAATAGAAAATACTTTGAACTGAATGAAAACGAAAGAACAACATTTCTGAATTTGGGAGGTAGAGCCATAGTGGTATTTAGAATAAAGCAATGGTTATCAGAGGGGTGATGGGCGGGGGGGGGGGGGGGTTAAATAGATGATGGGGATTAAGAAGTGCACTTGTTGTGATGAACATGGGATGTTGTATGGAAGGGATGAATCACTTAATTGTACACCTGAATCTAATATTATACTGTGTGTTAACTAACCGGAATTAAAATAAAAACTTAAAAAAAAAAAAGAAATTCAAAGCATCAAATGCCTATGTTAGAAAAGAAAGAAGGTCTCAAATCCGTTATCTTGATTTCCACTTGAAGAAACTAGAAGATCAATTTATCTCAAAGAAAATATAAGAAAAAATAAAGATCAGAGTGAAAACAATGAAATAGAAAACAGAAAAATGATGAAGAAAGCCAATAAAAACAAAAGCTGTTACTTGGGACAGTCAATAGAATAAATAAAGTTATAGTCACCATGATCAGGATAAAGAAGCTAGAAGATACAATTATCAGTAACAAAAATGAGGAAGGTGCTACTACCACAGATTTTATATATAGGAAAGGAAATTCAATGGCAGTTTTGAACAATTTTATGCTGATAATTGGCAACTGAGATTAAATGGAAAAATTTTTGAAAGATACACACTACCAAAATCTCACTCAAGAAGAAATATGTAACCTGAATAATGCACGGCTATTTTGTTTTGTAGAAAAATATTCCATTCATGTAACTAGTCTATAAATAGGCCTACACATATACAATGACTTGATTTTTGACAAAAGAGCAATGGCAAATTCTGTCAAAAAATGGTGTTTTTTTTAATCAATGGTGCTAAAATAATTGGATATCTATGTCAAAAAAAATGAACTTTGATCCATACTATATACCATATGAAAAAAATAATTCAAAATGGGTCATAGACCTAAATATAAAATCTAAAACTTTAAGACATCTAGTCAAAAACATAGTAGAAAATCTTTGTGACCTTGAGCTAGGAAAAAATTTCTTAGACTTAATTAAATAAGACTTCATCAACAAAATTTTAAGAATTTCTACTCTTCAAGAGACACAGTTAATAGCATGAAAAGACAAACCACAGACTTGGAGAAAATATTTGGAAATCACATATCTGACCAAACTATTCCACTCCTAGATACCGTCCCAAGAGAAATAAAACCATGCACCCATCTAAACCTTGCACTCGAATGTTCATAGCAGCTTTTTTTTTTTTTTTAAGATTTTATTTATTTATGTGACATAGAGACAGCCAGCGAGAGAGGGAACACAGCAGGCGAGTGAGAGAGGAAGAAGCAGGCTCCCAGCGGAGGAGCCCGATGTGGGACTCGATCCCGGCACGCCGGGATCATGCCCTGAGCCGAAGGCAGACGCTTTAACGACTGCGCTACCCAGGCGCCCCTTATAGCAGCTTTACTTATAATAGCCAAACACTTGAAACACCCTAAATGTCTAAAAACAGTCAATGGATAAACATATTCCAGAATATCCATACAGTGGAATACCATTCGGCAATAAAAAGCAATGAACTGTTTGTAGACATTGTAACACTGATGAATCTTAAAATAATCACGCTGAGTAAAACAAGTCATATCCAAAAAAATATATATATATATTGGACAACTTTATTTATATAAAATTTTAGAATAAGAAAACTAGTCTATACTGATGAACCGATCAGTTGTTACTTGGGGACTAGGGGCAGGGATAGTTTACAAAAAACATGAGGAATCTTTTTGGAAGTGATAGAAGTGTTCACTATCTTGATTATAGTCATGGTTTCACAAGTGTGTGTGTGTGTGTGTGTGTGTGTGTGTGTGTGTGTGTGTGTGTGTGAAAATGCTAATAGGTATCCTTTAAACGTGCAGTTTATCATAGGTCAGTTATAAATCAATAAATATTCTGTTGGGGCACCTGTATGGCTCAGTCGGTTAAGTGTCTGCCTTCAGCTCAGGTCATGATCCCAGGGTCCTGGGATGAAGCCCCACGTCAGACTCTGCTCACTGGGGAGCCTGCTTCTCTCTTTCCCTCTGCCTGCCACTCCACCTGCTTGTGCTTTCTCTCTCTGTCAAATAAATAAAGTCTTAAAAAAGAGTTAAGTCATTAAAAATATAAAAAAATAAATATTCTGTTAAAAAAGATAACTTGATTTACTCAGAGAAGTGAAAACTGTTGAAATTAATAGAATAAAAATAATTCTGAATAAAATATTTTTTTAAATTCCAGAATAGAAGATCTAAATAAGTAAATAGATAAGTGAATTCAGAAATAAAGGAATAATTATGATACTAATAATAGCTAAGGCACATTCATCAGTTAACGTGTAACAGGCATTACGATAATGACCTTGGTACATGGAGCATAGGCTGTGGTGGCAGTGATGTCGGCTGCTGACAGCTCATGGGTGCGACCCTCTCTGGTACTTCCCTCTGTCAAAGGAAGCTGCCCACCCAAGTCCAGACCTCCTTTCTGAGGGATTACTTGCATCCAATGACTGGTCCAGGCAGTAGTGCAAAGACTCCCCCTGCACCCCCAACCTTGCTTTGATTGAGACATCTGCAGACATCCCACCTCTAGAGCTCCCCATGATATCATCTGACTCTTTGTTGCAAATGTAGAGCAATTCCCATCTCTCCCTGACCCATCCTTCCATCTCCTACAAGTGTTGATTCCCAGAAGCTTCTCCAATTAACCTGCTGTATGCAAATATCAGAGCCTCAAAATCTATTTCCCAAGGAAAGGGATCTGAGAGAGTTGATTATCTTATTTCATCCACCAAACAATTCTCTAAGGTATATTATGCCAGTATCTAGCTTTTACAAGTGAAAAAAGAATGGAGGTTAGAAATTTGAAGTAACTTGTCCAAGATCACCAGGATAATGGTTGGAGGAGCTAATAAAACAGTCGGAGGAGCTAATAAAACAGAGGCCTTTTTAATGCCAAACCCTATAGCCTCTTGGACTGTTTTTACCAGGAATGAATCATTAGAATCAAATTTAGTATCTTCTTTTATACCATTTCAGGTTGGCGTATTATCTAAATGCTGAAAGCACAGTTTATCTCGATATATCAAATTATCTCAAATAGCTTTATAAGGTGAAATAAGATATAAGTGATGGTATAGATAGATGAATTAGTGGCTAGTTGAATCACTGTACCCAATGAGTGTTGATTAATAGAGCTACGTCAGACTAGCCTGTGTATTTTTTGAAGGCAACATATTGTTAAGGCCTACACAGGCCTGCCACCTATTTAGCACTGATAAATCCTTGTGGAATTTAATTGAAATCCTCGGGAGTCCCTGATGGATTGTCATCAGGCCCTATCCTTGACCTTGTCTTATGTGATATTTATATCAGTGAATTGAATGGAGCCTGCAATCATACCTATAAAATCTGCAGTAAATGTTCCATTAAAATAACACTAATAAATTACATATTAAAAGAAAATTCAAAGATATCTAATTCAGCAATATTTATTCAAAAAATATTTATGAAGCAGCCAGTATGTAGTAGATCCTCTCCTATACACTGAAGCCACAAAACTGATTAAAATATTTTTGATTGTCTGGTATAAGATAACATTTAATAGATTTTATGAGAAGTGCTAGATTTACTTTCCACGAAATGAGTTACATAATTTGGAGTAACTGATGAAGGCTTTGGGTTTGCTTTGGGCTGAGGATACAATTATGGGAAACTTGAGAGTATAATATTGTTAACAAGATTACCTGAGTCAAACTTATTCTGGATAAATAGAAACACAACGTAGAGATAAATAAAAGGCAGGATACCCTGCTGTATTCTGACTTGGTCAGACCACATCTACAATGCTCTATATTCAATCTGAGCACCACATTAAAAACACCACAGTTGGGGCACCTGGGTGGCACAGCGGTTAAGCGTCTGCCTTCGGCTCAGGGCATGATCCCGGCGATCTGGGATCGAGCCCCACATCAGGCTCTTCTGCTATGAGCCTGCTTCTTCCTCTCCCACTCCCCCTGCTTGTGTTCCCTCTCTCGCTGGCTGTCTCCATCTCTGTTGAATAAATAAATAAAATCTTTAAAAATAAAAAATAAAAATAAAAAAATAAAAACACCACAGTTAACCAAAGATTTAAAAATGACATGTACACTGGCAATTACCCAGATCAAAAAGAAAGTACTAGGCTTGCTCTCTGATTCTTTGGAGAGGAGGGGAAAGAAAATTAGAAGGAAGTACATTTTGGTTTTACCTGGGAAAGAACTTTGTCACAACTACATCAGTTTGAAAAGAGGAGTGTTCTCCCTCAGGATATGGTGAGTCTTCTCTTCCAGGAAGTATATTTTGAAAAGAAGCTGTATAATATTAGCTCAGTAACTTCTAAGGTTCTTTCTACTTCTAAAGAACAGAGAGACCTTTTTGCTTTAGGATCAACCTTTTAAGGGGATTGAATGTCATTGTGATTTTTCATGGAGTTCCTATATCCTGAAAAATAAGGCTTATGTTTTTTTCCTCAATAATATATTTCTCCCAAGAGAATATTCAGACAAACTCTCTGAGGAAAACCAAATTCAGAATGAACAATCTTTGTGGAACAAATTCCAGCAAATGGATTTTATACCTTATTCTATTTATTTGAAAAACTCAGATTATTAACAATGAGGTAAAGATCATTCCCTAACCACTTGTCTCCTGACCTCAATCTACCATATAATTTACAGTGTCATTTCAAATCTTACGATAGTATCTATACATTCTGAATTAATGGAATATGGATATAATACAGCTACTACTTTTGGCATCAATTTAGTGAACTGAAACAACAATAAATTTTTATATGTGTGTCATAAATATGATTCGAACTTTTTCTTTCTTTTGGGGAGCAAAAGATAAATACTGTAAGACAAAAAATATTAAATAAAATTTTGAATTCTCTCCAACCAGACAATTAACAACTGCTATGAACATTGGGTGTATTATTGAAACTAGGTAAATAAATATTTTGGTGTTATCTGTTCTCTAAAGAGACTTCACATTCTTTCTTTATTGCTAAAATCCAAAGAAGAAGCTCTTATTTCTCTCTCTGGAAAAAAAAAATGGTGAAAAACACTCACATGCTATTCATTGGAAAAGACAGACTACTAACAATGAGCCTCATCCAGAAACCTTCTATAAAAAATATGAAATGACTTGGTGATTTTTATAAAGTTAACCTCTTTAAGAAAGAAAAGGAAAAAGGAAAAGCTCTCTGGGGCACCTTAGCATCTGAGTCTTGGTTTGGGCTCACGTCAGGATCTCAGGCTCGTGAGATCAAGCCCCGTGTCAGGCTCCACACTCAGCACAGAATCTGCTTGAGATTCTCCCTCCCACTCATGCACTCGCACTCTCTATCTCTCTAAAATAAATAAATACATTTTAGAAAGCTCTCACATAGTACAGCGACTAGTAAAGTCAAATAACACACATTTTTCTTACAACAAATATAGCTGTTAAATACATCTCTTCTCAATGTGTAAAGAAGCTAATAATTCACTACATGCAACTATCAACTCTGAAGACATTGGTCTTTTAACGAAAATCAAACAATGTGTTATGATTCTAGGACAAGGAGCTAATTAAAGAACAGAAGGTTGTTATTTTCACTTTGGGATATTGTGATCAAAAAGGCAGATATGAAGAACTAAAACAGTCAGTTTGTAATGCATGTCTGTGGAATTTAATAAGAGCTAAAACTCAGAAAAAAATATTCAGACTATAATTCACAGGAAGAATTTTGATGGAACTGTATAATAACTTTTAGCATTGAGCAAATTTAAATCATTAACAACGTAATAACAAATATAAATAAAATACTTATTATGTGCAAGCCTTATAGTAAGCACATGGACAACGAGAGATTTAAGAAATGCATCCTGTCCTTATTGAGCTTAAAGTCAAGCAATCAGAGATAGGAGATAGGCTTTACTCTGAGTACTACAGTTAATTTATAATGGCTTCCTGGAGTGCTGCATAATAAAAGAATCTGACAGAACGCCAGAGCTTTACAGGAAAGGAGCCATTTTTATTTATTGAAGCTTGTCATCGGCATGGGAAAGAATAGTAACATCATCTGGACCCAGACAGCCTGGGTTAAGTAAAGATAAGTATACTAGTATATACTAATAATTAAACATATATTCTTGTTTATACACACAGAGAGAGAATAAGATAAAGAAAAACTTGTTTTATTGTGTATGAGGATATAAGTGGATGATAGATCACACACAAATAAACTATTCCTTGCCCAGATACTAAGGAAGGATTTCATAGGAAAAAAAGGACACTAAGCTGGTCTATAAGAAATGCTAGGAACTAAACATGTGGAGTGGATGTTAACCATTAGATGGACTAGGCTGAGCAACAGCAATAGCTAGATTATTCCAGAACTAGTTTATTCCAGAAACTGAAACATCGGTGTTTTGTTTTGTTTTTCTGGTAGAACTCTTTGGATGAAGTAGAAATTTCTTAAGAAAACCACAGAGAAAACAGAATACCAGGACAAGGATTATGGACATGATTTTATGCTTTAGGGAATAATTGCTATTTTTTTAAACAAGGAAGTATTGTATTTTAGAAAGAGTGACCCTTAAAAGTATGAAGAAGGCTTCTGGAAGCTCAAGGAAAATAGCTTCAACAGTAAGAATTCCTGTGTCAGTCCTTCAAAAATCTATACAGATCATCAGACAGTATGTTTTAAGAAAGTAGAAAGAATGTGAATTTAAATGCGAGAAGAGGAAAGAGAGGAACAGCTTCCAGCTGGTATTACAGAGCTTTTCATATCTCTAGACCTCATTCAAACACTGGTGACTTAATGGATTCTACTGGTGAATGTGTCACAGAAGGACAACCAAATGTAGTCTGTGTTGCCTCCATGAGGAGTTATTTGCTGTGGGCTCTGAGTTGACACTAATACCCAGAGACTCAAAATGCCCACATTGGTCCAAGAGTCAGAGTGGGGAATTGTAGAAATCAGACATAGTTGGAGTTTTGCCAATAGTCTATCTTGCAATGAGTCCGGTGGACCAGATCAGACAATTCTATTACTATGGAAAAGCACACTTCACAACTGCCAAAATCTTCATAGGTTTGTGTGTGTACATGTGAAGGCTATTGCAGTAGAAAAGAATAAAGAATACAAAAGTGATATGCATTTCTGGAGCAATTCCAGAAATTAATGCTGAGAGTAAAGACCTGAAAATGCAGAGTGTTAATTCCTATCAAACACCGAATAACTCAACTCTTGGGCTGGCACAGGTACCTCATGGACCCTGGAGGGTGACAACAGGTTATCATAAACTTAATCAGAAAGTGACAGCAGTCACAGTTCCCATTGCAAGTATGGTTATCTTTACTGGTACAAATCATTGGAGCCCCTTGCACCTGGTATGCATTTATGTACCTATTGAGCTGGTGAATGTTTTCTTCTCGATCCTAATTAATGAAGACAATCAGAAGAAGATGACCTTTCTCTGGCAGGTACAACAGGAATACGCCCTCTGTCTTACCTCAGAGCTGTTCATTTTCTCTTCAAATCTTTCATAATGTAATCTGCAGAGACCTCCTTGTATCCCAGAAAACATCGGGCTAGTATTTAATGTGATTGCATTATGATAATTAGGACTGGTAAAGTAGTATTCTGTTTGTAAGACTTAGGAAGACACATGTATGTTGGCAGGTAATGACAAATCCCATGAAAAGCCAGGGGCCTGCCATGTCAATAACATTGCCAGGAGTCGGTATTCTAAAACATGTCAAGATACCAACCGTAAAGTGAGAGACATGTCGCAATAGCTTTTTAGTGTGGCTAAACAAGTTGCACATAAAATATTCACTTGGAAATCCCCATCTCATTAAACTTTTGAAGATCTTCTTTTATGGCAGAGCTCAGCAAACTTTTTCTTTAAAAGGCCAGATAGAAATATTTTATACTTGTGTACCATATTCTGTCTTTTGCAACTATTCAACTCTGCCATTACAGCATGAAGCAGCCAGAGACAACCAGTGAATGGGCATCATGGTGTTCTGGTAAAACTTTATCGATAGGCAACATACCATATGTGGCCCAGGTGACATTGTTTGTTCACCTTTTTTATGATATACAGGAAGTCCCAGCATCCCAAGCTTCTTGACTCTGGAATCTGGGTTTAAATTAACAACCCTTCCCCCTGGGAGAAACTGACCCAACTAAATGGCAGGCTAGGTCATGTCATGCTTAGAGATTAACCTCTCTGAGCTCACCTAAATGTTTTACTAATGGGGTAAAATATCAAAAATTTAGAGGCCATATATTAATAGTAAATACTCTATAAATATGAAGTATTAAGTCTTAAGATTTTTCATGTATAGTGTTCATATAGAGTAGGGGCATGGGGAATATGCAGGTAAGACATCTCAAAGTTTCATTGCTTTCTGTTTTATGGCTATATGAAAAGCTTTTTATGAACTTTGCTTCCTGGGATGACATTATGAAATCTGTTTTTGCTATGGAAAAGCAATAATGCTTCCTCTCAATTTCACAAATCTAAATATGCAATGTCTATGATCCTTCTTGGACTCACTATCGTCCAAATGAAATACTCCCTCATATTTAATGTTAATGATTAAACAATCATCTTTAAATGTGCATTTAGTTGATTGTGTGTTCTTCGTTATCTTGCATATCAGCGTTGTCCATTTTCAATTATAGGTACAGATCACACCTGAAGTTCACATCTCCATATCTTATGTTGAATACAACCAATGGCTAACACAAT
Organism: Ursus arctos; assembly: GCF_023065955.2. Classification (NCBI taxonomy): domain Eukaryota; kingdom Metazoa; phylum Chordata; class Mammalia; order Carnivora; family Ursidae; genus Ursus; species Ursus arctos. The sequence continues at coordinate 92,410,173 of NW_026622985.1, read as the reverse complement.
GCTCAGAAAGATGATCAGTCCAGGCCTAGATGATTGTGATTTTCGATGACAGGAACCTCTCAACATGACAAAAGGAGAATATATGGTCATCATTCTACCTCTGGACAGACCTTACAGTACTTCAATCACTCCCAGACAGGTAACAAATTCCTTTCCCCATTTTTGCTGGGATATTGTGAGTTGCTTATTACTTCTCTTTTATAGGCAGTTGATTTTTCTTATGCGCTCCATGTCATCATTACCGTCTGAGTAATGTTAATGCACCCTCACTATTGTAAACTATTTCATTTTTGCTTTAATGATTTCCCCCCAAACAAATATTGTGAATCAGGAATTTTTAACTCTTGTCCTGCTCTTCCATTTATTGTTCATGTGACTTTAGGCAAATCACTTTTCCCGAGTCTTCCATCTATCGTAAATATTCAACTACAACACTCTCTAAATTCATGAAATCCCTTCAGTGGTATTAAACCACTGGTTCTTTCTCGCAAAGTTTAACATGCCTGCCTACAAAATGAGAAGGTTTAAAGTTGAGATTAACTTTAAGTTCATCTTTACCTTAGGTTTTTCTCAGTTGACAGTATTTACTTAAGACCCTGCGTAGTTTTCTCTTTCTCTCTTTTCTTTTTTTAAACAATATAGGCAATGTATTTGACATATTGACAACTTCATCTCTTGCACTTCTTTTATTTCCACAATGTAAACTATATATTTTTTGGTGCCCTTCTCTAGCTACTCATCTAGCCTTCCCTTCTATATCCATATTCCCCAGGGCTCTCTCCTCAATGTCTTCCTCCAGCCACCTCATACAATCCTCCATCCACACACATGGTTTCAAGGGCCATCCATGCATCAATGACTGCTAATCCACATCTCCAGCTCGTATACTTCCAGATCTGCACCCTTCATTCTGCTGCCCCCCTTGGTATCTCCAACCAAGTGTAGTACAAGCACCTCCAATCCTATATATCTGACACAAAATTCATCACATTTCCTGCTTCTCTGTGTGTCTTATGCTTATCCAATGTCACATCATTCCCCCAATGCTTAAGCCACAAACCTGGAAGTCATTTTTTCATATTCCATTCTCAATTTCTACATCCAGCTAATGTCTCTGGAGAATGTGACTGGGAGAACGTACAAGTGGGACAGCTTTGCTTTTGTATCATACAACAGGTCCCTGTGGACAACCCCCCCCCCCCGCCCCACAGAGAGGATATGAGGTTTGGTCATGTGAGAACAAGTTCATGAATTCATTTTGTAAAAGTAGAATTCACATATTTAAATACCATAGTCTTCTCTAAATTTGAAACTTACTTCCAGGCTGAAATTAGAAAAGTGATCTAATGGAATGCTCATTCTGCTAATGGGCTGCATTTACTTTTGTTAATTTAATATGAATACATGCCAATCCAACCAGAAATAGCTTTATCTTTATTCAAGTTAAAACAATAAACAATACACATTTTGATCTAACTCTGGTTGTTTGAAAGAAACAATCTGGAAAGAGAGCCTGTGATTTGAGGTTTGTGCCAAATTAGAGAACTATAGAAAAATTCTACTTTCTGTTAGCTTATAACATTCTATTTCCTTCCTCCATGTAAAGCCAAGGATTCATTACCCATGTCGATCTATTCCATGTCAGGTGACTGCAAAATTTCAAAACCACAAATAGAAACAAAGCTCTGACTCTTACAGTTTCTCTTCAGAGAAGCCTCATCAGAAAAATATTTATGTAAGAACATGCATGAAAGTACTTTTAAGCATATAAATTGCAGCCACAATGAACAGGACTTAAAACGGTTTTTTATTTTTCATTTTTACAAAGTGTTTACTATTTGCTAGGCACTCTTTTAAGTACTTTATAAATACAGTTGACCCTTGAACAATGAAGGGGTTAAGGGCACTGACTCTCCTCCACAGTCAAATATTGCATATAACTTTTGACTCCCCAAAAACTTAACTATTTATTGAGATTGTATTTATTTATTTATTTATTTGAAAGAGAGAGAGCATGAGCAGAGGGAAGTGCAAAGGCAGAGGGAAAAGGAGATTCCCCACTGAGCAGGGAGCCTGATATGGGGCTTAACCCTAGGACCCTGAGATCAGGACCTGAGCCAAAGGCAGATGCTTAACCAACTGAGTCATCCAGTTGCTCCAAAACTTAACTATTAATAGCCTACTGTTGACCAGAAGCCTTCCCAGTTACATCAACCATCAATTAAAATATAATTTTGTATGTTATATATATTATACACTGTATTCTTACAATAAAGTAAGCTAGAGAAAAGAAAATGTTAGTAAGAAAATCATAAGGAAGAGAAAATACATTTACAGTATTGTACTCACTAAAAAAATCCACGTGTAAGTGGACCCTGCAGTTCAAACATGTGTTGTCCAAACACCAACTGTACTAATTTATTTAATCCTCAGAATAAGCCTCTAAAAGAGATGTTTATAAAGTCTGTAAAATGCAATAGTGCCCATTTTACAGATTAAGAAACTGATGCTCAGAGAGGTGACTTGCCTAAGATCCCATAGCCAGTAAGAAGTACAACTGGGATTCAAACCCAGGCTGTCTGGCGGTTGAGTGCACTTGCTTAATCATAATGTCATGGTCAGAATATTTCTTCACCTGATTTCAATCAAACTCAACTGACATGTGCCATATTTCTTGGGGAATGTTCAGGATAGTCAACTTACTTTATCTGAATTTTCAGATATATGGTGAAGCACTATAAAAATCTTCACAACCTGCATGCAAATTATTCCTGTACTGTCTCCTTCCTTCTATTAGGCACAGGAGAAATGGTTTCCCTGCTATCCAAGTATCTGTCAGAAATTAGTTCCTAGAAGATATACTTCTGTCTTAAATTTAACTTCAACAAGATCAAGGTGATATTCAAAGATGAGATTATTTAGAAGTGGCTCAGGACATAACAGCACTAGAAATGAAATGTAGTCAAAGTTTCTGAAAAGACTCACAAAGAACAGAAATTTTGTCCTAAAAAAAGAAATGCTTGTAAATGCAGAATACATGCATTAATAACTCACAAAGAAGTCTGTAGCACTACATAAAATGTTCCTAGCCAGATCCTGGCCATGTGGCCTTAAAATGAATTTGGGGAATAATTTTATAGACATCAGGTGTGTTTGGTCTGTGAAAGACACCCACACAAGGGCATTTATATGAAAGCAATTATTCTAACATGTGTTTTTAATGCTGACATATATCCAAAATTAAATCTTAGGGACAATGTTCTAATTTTGGACATTAATAATTATTTTTGACTTCTCTAGGCCACTCTACAGGAGCTAAGATAATTTTGTAAAATTTAAGCATGACCAACAATTTGATTAATAATATGCTGAGGGAAGCAAATTGATGGAATACAATTATACCTTCATATTTAAAATAAACAAAACTAATTCTAAAATATTAACTAAAAACACTATGGTATCATTACTTTCAGCTTATTGGATTTATACAAACTGCAAAGGTAGAATTCTATGGTTTTTATTTATTTCATATTTCTTGTAGACAACGTTTTTGCTAAATGAACAAAGTCAGCTAAATTGGGCACTTCATATGTGTTTCTTCTCTATCAACTAAATTTTAGGGTCAAATGAGGCTTTTTCAGTTCCTTACTGAGTGTGTCTTGCACTATGGCCTTGTGACTGACAGGTAAGATCAAACCAGCCTGCCATCCCTGCTGCCAACCCAGAGGCCACAAGCACCTCTTACCTGTCCCCACTGTGATTCCTGTCATTGAGACCACATGGCTGGTGGCTCTTTGTGTTACATACAAAAAAGCTAGACAATATATTTTTCACCATGTGTAAGGGCTTCAGAATAATGGAACAAGTTTGCAATTAAGTCAGCATTGTCTGCTTTATAAAATATAATTCAAAATTAATAAATTCCATAAGATTTGACTAAACCCAGAAGTGAAGAATTTTAAATTACATGCTTACTACTAATTAAATATTCTTGACCATCAAGACTTATTTAGATCATCATTAGACAAGCCAATTTTCAGTAACTTCACTGGTTATTTATCCATACTTCTTTTACATAGCTGATCACTTAGAGTGTGATCTCTCTGAAAGCAAGCTTTTCTATTATCTAATCATGCATTCTTATAGCCCCTATCAGAATCCTTGGCATACAGTAGATTCCTAATACAGTAGATGTGCTCATTTAGCCCAGCATTTATAAAGTATGTGCTATATTCCTGGCCTACTTTAGAGACATAAGATCACAGAATTGGACCTGTCTTCAAAAAGCTTATAACCAATTGAGGATATCAAGGCAGTGTAGATTTTCTGTATGAGTATGTGTCAAATCCTAGAAGAGTACGTAGACGGTACACCCGCCTTCAATGGAAGAAAAGGCAGTGCCTTAAAGTGCTCAGGTTAGACAGGAATGTGATGAGAAGGATAGAATGGGCAACGTAACAAAAGATGCAGGACAACAATGGTCAAAGTTTCAAGTAACTTAACTTGAAGAGCAGAGTGTATGACGATGGTGGGGGAGGGAATGGGGTCGTGGAAGAGGTATGGTAAAAGACTGGAGCAGCAGACCCCAAAAAAATTGAACAAAGTGGAAGAGTTTGGATTTTATCAGGAAGACTATGAGAAATAGCTGAAAATTATTAAGTAGTGAACTAACAGGATTGACTGGGATTTGGGAAAGAACTCCTCAACAACAATGTATAGATTGAATTGAAGGGGATTGAAAGATGCTGTCGTGACTCGGGAAAAAACAACAACAACAACAACAACAACAACAGTGATAGCCTAAATTATAGCAGTGACAGTAGATAAAGAAGAAAAAAAACACCTTTTTAAAAGATGTTATGTATGTATGTATGTATGTATTTATTTATTTATTGGAGAAAGAGAGAGTATGAGCCGGGAGAGGAGTAGAAGGAGAGGGACAAGCAAGCCCTGCAATGAGCATAGAGCCCAATGAAGGGTTCATCCCAGGACCCTGAGATCACAACCCCTTGAGATCACGACCTGAGCCAAAATCAAGAGTTGGACACTCAATCAACTGAGCCACCCAGGCACCCTGGAAAAAGAAAACATTCTAAGAGATACTATGGAGATGGAATAAACAAGAACTCAAACTAGTTATTAAAACAGTGAGAGAATGGAAGAATAGTTACATCTGCTACGATTCAGTCTGGTCATCATCATGGATCTTGGTGCCATTCACCAGGAGAAAGGCTATGAGGAGTAAATTTAGTAGATTATGAGAGGAAAAAATTGATGAGATCTAAATGTGCTGAGTTTGGTCGCACTGTCAGATCATCTGGAAAGGAGGGACAGCACAGAATAGTGGTTAAGAGAGCAGAATTTCCATCAAATGGGGTGCCTATAATAGTGCCTGTCCCATAGAGTTACCACAAGTGCTAAATGAGTTAATATATAGAAGTTCATAAGGCAAGGCCTGATATGTACATGTTATCTAATAATACTGTTCACCGTCATTATTTTTATCCAAGGCACCCAAGCAGTTTTAGATGGGTTCCAAAACTCAGTAGAAGAATGTGAGCCAGTGATCCCCACTTTGAGGATCATCATCACATTGGGCAGGGTTCTTTAACCATGACTGTGCATCGAATCACCCAGGAGCATTAGAAAATGTCCTTGTCTAGTATTTCCCCCCTCACTATTACAAGGTATTACAGGCCCTTCCCCTGGTCATTCAGATGTAGAGCCAACAGAGACAGCACAGGTAGGTAGACATGGAAGATGGAAGCACATGCTAGGTGAGATCTCACTAGAAAGTAGGCAGAATGACAAGAGGTCTTAAGGTTCAAAGTTTCCAGACCAAATTCATTATCTTTCTACATGACCAGCTCTTTCTGCAGATTCTATAATATTATTTATCATAATAGGACTATGGACAAATATGAACCACAATCTGATGGACAAATGCAAAGATTCTAGAATCTACTGTTTTGTACCACCTATTATGAGATGTTGTGGGAAAGCCAATAACTACTCCCATTATTAGTCATGCTGAGGCATAATTCAAGCATGAGAACCCTGAGGACTAGAGAAAATTCAAGACGTGATTCTTTTGTTGAGGATGAACTGCCCCGGACATGTGGAAGCAAGAAAAACTCTAGTGGCACCATCCAGCTGGTGACAGCAATGGTGGTAGAACCTCTAGCCTGCAAATAGTGCATTTACATCCTGGGCTTACAGGTAAATGGGGAGAGGGATGATGAACAGTTCTTCACATATCAGAACAACAAATGTGAGGGCTCCCTCCTCACATTTGAAAGGTCTTGTTTGTACCAACAGCCTCGTTTGACCTAGCCCTCCAGGTGGTCCACAGGAAATGATAGACCCATGCTTCTTAAAGCATGCCAAGAAGACCAATAGCATTAGGAATCAGGCCTACTGTGACATGGAGCTACCAGAGGTGAGTATATCAGCAGAGAAAGGAGACTTCTTCTCTCTTTCCCAATCACTTATACATGTGCATGAAATCACAAGCTATCTGTGGTAGCACCTTCTTTGGAAGTCAGAGCCCTTCCTGCTGTGTTACAGAAAGTACACCATACCTCTGGACCAAGTATTATCAACAGGAACACCTAATGGAAAGTCATTAATTCACAAAGACCACTGCTCTTTAGGGAGCTTTATATAACTCTGCCTTGATCTGTTATATGTAGAAGCAAGGATCAAGTAGACTGAACTAGTTATAAATATGTCTAAATCTAAAACCAGGATTCTTCCCTCTTAGGGTATAGTTGGGAACAATAAATACAATAGTCTGGTTTGGCTAACTGTAGAACAAATACAGGAAATAAACTCAAAATAATGCTGGAGACATGGTTTGGAAGATTATGCTATTTTTTTCCCTATTTTATTTTTTAAATAATATTTTTTTATTATATTATGTTAGTCACCATACAGTACATCCCTAGTTTTTGATGTAAAGTTCCATGATTCATTACTTGTGTAAAACACCCAGTGCACTATGCAATACGTGCCCTCCTTAATACCCATCTCCAGCCTATCCCATTCCCCCAACCCCCTCCCCTCTGAAGCCCTCAGTTTGTTTCCCAGAGTCCATAGTCTTTCATGGTTCATTCCCCCTTCGGTTTATCCCCCCTTTCCTCTTCCCTTTCTTCTCCTACCAATCTTCCCACTTCTTATGTTCCATAAATGAGTGAAACCATATGATAATTATCTTTCTCTGCTTGACTTATTTTGCATTATCTCCTTCAGTCCCGTCCATGTTGCAGCAAATGTTGAGAAATCATTCTTTTTTATGGCTGAGTAATATTCCATTGTATATATGGACCACATCTTCTTGATCCAGCCATCTGTTGAAGGGCATCTCGGCTCCTTCCACAATTTAGTTATTGTGGACAATGCTGCTATGAACATTGGGGTGCATATGGCCCTTCTCTTCACTACGTCTGTATCTTTGGGGTAAATACCCAGTAGTGCAATGCCTGGGTCATAGGGTAGCTCAATTTTTAACTTTTTAAGGGACCTCCACACTGTTTTCCAAAGTGGCTGTACCAACTTGCATTCCCACCAACAATGTAAGAGGGATCCCCTTTCTCCACATCCTCTCCAACATTTGTTGTTTCCTGCCTTGTCAACTTTTGCCATTCTAACTGGCATAAGGTGGTATCTCAGTGTGGTTTTGATTTGAATTTCCCTGATGGCTATTGATTTTGAACATTTTTTCACATGTCTGTTAGCCATTTGTATGTCTTCATTGGAAAAGTGTCTGTTCATACCTTCTGCCCATTTTTTGATTTGATTATTTGTTTCTTGTGTATTGAGTTTGAGAAGTTCTTTGTAGATCTCGGATACTAATCTTTTATCTGTAGTGTCATTTGCAAATATCTTCTCCCATTCCGTGGGCTGCCTCTTAGTTTTTTGGACGGTTTCCTTGGAAGATTATGTTATGCCCTAAGTCTCAAGGAAAAGAGTTTAAACTAAATTCAGTACAGTGGAGAGACTGGTATAGTACAGAATCAGTGCCTTTTGAACAACTCATCCTCTCCATTCCACAAGTATCTTGAAAGCCCTTACAATGTACCAGACCCTGGGATACAACAATTAAAGAAAAGTGACAAGGTAGTTGCCATTATGGGACTTAAAACTGAGTTGAGGGAGGCAGAAAATAAACCAAGTTAAATGCATGTATCTGGAGTTGACAAATGCTATGAAGCAATACAGAGTAGAGTAAGGAGGAATGAGAAGGGTGGTGTAGTGGGGGATGTGTTGTTTTATGTGGCACTATTTTATCCAGATGGCTTTTCTGGTAAGGGGATATGGGAACCAGACACAAGGCAGTAAGGGAGTGAGCTGTGTGGACGTGTGGGACAGACCAAAAAGGATAAAAGTGCAAAGTCCCCAAGAACAGAAAGAAGGTAGCCAAACCTTTGTTGACCTAATTTTGGATTCTAACTGCCTATCTGAATATTCTTCCATGGATAGTGACATTATATATACAAGATTTGTTTCGTGTTTTGTTCTGTTTTTGATAGATACCATTTTTCACAACATGGGTTCTTTGGGAAGAAGAAGAAGAAGAAGAAGAAGAAGGAAAAACAAAACAAAAGATCATCTCCAACCTCTTTGTCCTCTAGAAAGATTAGAGCCAAAATAACTGTTTAACAAATCTACCACCACCATTGCTGTCTCCTAAGCCCCAGTATCATTTTTTAGTAGACCAATTTTCTCTTTTATTGTCTGTCGACTGAGGATATACGGGAGCAGCCCTTTATTGTTATATGAAACATTCCCTGCAATTTGGGAGGGCTGAGTTTTCTTTTTGTACTTCTAATTATGAAAGGGAACCTGGACACAGCATGATTGAAGATATCAAACAGCTGTGATGAACACTTCTCTGATATTTTTGATTCATTAAAAAGCATATTTTGCTCCTTTCTGAGTAACAGCTTCTGAGAATTTCTGTAACACAATGATGTTCTGACCAGCTTGATAGTTTCATGAGAGCAAAACTTCATTTTCTCAGCATTTTGAATAGAAGCATGAAGTTACACGACTTTCTGGATGTTTTAAAGGACACAAAACACCTCAGAGAAAATTGCTTCTTAGTTACAGCTTCTGTGAAGCTAGCAAGAGTTTCAAGTCTACTGGTGTCTTTTCAAATTGGGACTATTCGAAATTTGATTTTTCTCCCCCAATAATGTCACTGTAGGTCTTACCCTCTTTACTCTCTTGATATTCCCTCTCTTCAATGTAACTTCGGTCCAACGGTAACTCTTCATAATTTACAACTCTAATAAAAACAAAGGGCAAAGGAAATCTAGCAGCAAATACTGTCAAACAGAGCACTCTTTCTTGCCTCTGATGAAGTAAGTTTCTGGAGGATATATAAATGACATTATCAAAGAGAGGAAGTATGGTCTTGAATTTGACCTTGACCTAATTATTGAACTTAAACCAAGTCTGGCTTCAAACCATGACAGCATTGGTAAGATAAGATACCAGGAGCTTCCCTGATTAAAATACAAACCTCTTCATAGATGCTCCATTAGTAATCCATTCCCTTGGTGTACATGTTACTTTATCGCCACAAATACCTGCAAGTCCCATTTATGGAAGTGTACACATGTGAAATATGGATCGCTTTAACTTGAGTGTATGTAGTACTTCTCTTGGATACTTGAGTAATAGGACATGAGGATATAAAGGAAATAGCAGGCACAATATTTAATGTGGAGGAAAATGCTGGTCAAACCACACTAAATCCATTTCTTCAATGTTTATCCTAGAGGCAGTCTTGTGAGAGAGCAAATGGTTAAAATTCTGGCCTTTCTACAGCCACGGAGGATGGGAGACAGGAATCAGGCACCTAGTGAGTCGGCTCCTCCTTTAGAAATACGGACACAGGGCCAATATGCCCAGCCATTTTCATCAAATTAAATCTGAACGGAACACCCACTTGGATGGTTTCAGTCTATAGTAATTTTAAGTACACGTTTTATGTCTTCTCTGACACAGAAGTGCACTGCAATAAAAAGGTGACAATTTGCCACTTGCAGGCAAGTGAAAAGCAGAAAATTACTCCAACCTGGCAGAATAGGTTTTTTGAAAATAATATTAGGATAGCTGCCTTAAAGAAAGGCAACAATCTGAGGGTCTAAATCCCAAAGAATAAAAGAAAGACTGTACAATGTAAAGGTTGTTAAATAATTGCCCATAACCATAAAAGTCTCCGTAGCATAAACATCTTTTGCTTTGTTTTCTTTGCTCACACCATGTGTCAGCAAAAGACAGATTATTATCGTCATTATTTTGTTGCCTTCTTCATTATCCAAATGCTTTATAGACATTGATTAGTTAACTGTACAATCCCTGCCAGAAAGGTCAGTATGATTAACCTGAAGGCAGAGCTGGAGTGCCCCAAGGTTAAGTGATTTATCCTTCCCTCCAAGGAGATCAGTGGAGGACAAGATCTCAACTCTATAGAGATCCCCCATCTGAAGCTGCTCCTATCCTGGCTGACATATGTAACATGAAAATGCTTCTTCTTCCCTAGCAGAACTGATGCCAGAAAAGACTGGAGATTGAACACACTTACTGGTGAAGAATGAAATGTTATCCCGGTGAGATTCTCTATTCAATTAGAGTAGGTACATCTGGGTAAACTTTGTAGTCTGCAGCCAGTGGAGGTGTTTCCAGTTAAGAGTTCTTACATCTTCATGCAACAATTTGTTCCTTCTCTAAGTATTTACTGAGACCCCATCATGCCCCCAGAGGAATGTTCTAGGCTCCAGAGATACTGAAGTGAATTTGAGATCCAAGGTCCTGCTCCTATGAGGCTTACTTCCTAGTGGGCTGAGGCTAACAATAAAAACTTTAAAGACATGATAATCATAACAGTGTAAGAACAAGGAGAGACTTAACAGAGGATGATGTGTAACTGAGCCTGGGTGATTTTTCAATGAGGTACTCAGGGAAGAAGGTGGCCCTGACAGTAAATGACAAGAAGGAGCTTGGGGAAAGGAAACCAAAGAACATTCTGGGAAGAAATGAAAGCCAAAGGAAAAGGCTTAGAATGGAAATGAGATTGGTAAGGCCCAGGACCTGAGCGCAAATCCTTGCGTCTGGCAGATGGTGAACAACTGAGAAAGTGGAAGAATTTAAGTTTAGAAAAATCAGAAGGCCAGAATGGGGATGTCAAAGAAAGGAGTTAAGTGTTAATGCAACAAAATCTTTTTTTTTTTTTTTTAGATTTTTTATTTATTTATTTGACAGAGACAGAGACAGCCAGCGAGAGCAGGAACACAAGCAGGGGGAGTGGGAGAGGAAGAAGCAGGCTCGCAGCAGAGGAGCCTGATGTGGGGCTCGATTCCATAATGCCGGGATCACGCCCTGAGCCGAAGGCAGACGCTTAACCGCTGTGCCACCCAGGCGCCCAATGCAACAAAATCTTATTCCTATTTGTAAAACATAACTTTGGCTGTTATTTGGGGGGAAAGAGTAGGAGGGAAACCAGTTAGTGGGCTGTTAGATGGCTCTGGGGAGACACGGTGATGACCTGAACTCGGATGGCAGCAGTGAGCATGGAGATAATTGGATGGACTTACTTAGATTTTTGACGGTAGAAGTTGTTAAGATTTGCTAATAAATTTGAGAAGTATGAATAGTGTGGAATCAGACATCTCCTGTAACTTCAGGTAGAAAAATGAAAGAAAACTATTAGCAAATGTTGAAATCTAAGGCTTGCCAAAATGCGTTTCAACTTGGAAAAGGCAATGCACCAGAAAAAGAAAACATCAAGAGTATATCCCACACAGTCTGGAAGGTCAGGAAAGGGCTCTTGAGGAAGGGACTTACAAACTAAGGTCTGAAAGACTTAGCTGGAAAAAGGCTGTGACCATCACTAGGATATAAAGCCAAAATTCATATATTATATTCAACAATTTACGGGCTATAGCTATTATGTCTCCTTCTTCAAGTTTTGGAGACAGGGCATCTGGTCAATTGGTTGACTGGCCCTAGGGCAGGTGTCTAGTCCTGGCCCATTCAGTTGTAACTTGGGAAATCAGAGTGTGCCATGGGGCCTGTGGTTTCCAAGGACTAAGGGAGAGATGGTTGCACTAAAAGAGAAGTTGGGTATGACAGCAAATTGACTTATGTGTCTAATATAATCCTCCATTCACCTTTGTATTCACAGAGCTTAGCAGAGCACCAGGCAGATAGGAAACACTCAATGTCAAGTGATTAAATGAATAAAGCAATTAAAGAGACAGGAGGCAATTTGGGGCTTCTCTTAAGTAGTAAGGAAATCTATTTCCCAGATCAATCACAACCATCGTCCAAACGTACTACTGCTTCCACTCCCATAATCTTTTGAAACTGTGCCTCACTAACAGACATGTTAATAATATGAGGACAGAAATAGTTCAGTTATTATTGACACCGAAGTTTCTCACATCTGACTCCTGTGCTTCTCAAGCTTTACAGAACACAAGAATCACCGTAGCCAACTACCTAGCTCTCTTTCTCGTTTTAGCACAGCCAGCCAGAGTGGAACCCAAGAATATGAACGTTAATACAATCCAGCAATTCCACTCTGGCTGCATATCCAATAGGAGTGAAAGCAGGATCTTGAAGGGATACTTGTATACTTATGTTCACAGCATAGTCACAATAGTCAAATGTAGAAGAAGCCCAAATTTCCATCCATAAATTAATGGATAAAAAAATGTGGTATGTACATACAATAGGATATTACTCAGCCTTAAAAAGAAGGGAAATGTTGACATACATACAACATGGATGAACCTTGAGGGCATTATGCTAAGAGAAATAAGCCAGTAATAAAATGACAAAAGTTGTATTATTCCACTTATTTGAGGTTTCTAGAGTAGCCAGACTCATAGAGATGGAAAAAAGAATGGTGGTTGCTGGGGAGGGAGATGGGGAAGTTGTTGTTTAATGGGTATAGTGGGTCATTTCACAAGTTGAGAAAATTCTGTAGATTGCACAACACAGTACATATCTGTAACACTACTGAACATCACACTTAAAAATGGTTAAAAATGGTTAAAAAATTTATGTCATGTGTATTTTACCACAATTTAAAATAAAAAAAAAATAAAAGAATATGAATTTTGGCATGACTGGGTGGCTCAGTCAGTAGAGCATCCGACTCTTGGTTTTAGCTCAGGTCATGATCTCAGGGTTGTAGGACAGCCCCAAGTCAGGCTCCACGCTCAGTGTGGAGTCTGCTTGAGATTCTCTCCCTCCCTCTCCCTCTGCCCCTCTATCCACTTGCATGCCCTCCCTCTCTCTAAAGAAAATAAATAAATCTTTTTTAAAAAATATGAATTTTAACAATGATCCCAAGTGATTAAGATGCAAACGAGGACACTTATTTTAAGAAACAGCACTCTATAGTGGGTCCTTTCCCACATCCAGTCTATTGCACATCAAAATGGTCTCATGGATTCTCTCTGCCCTCATTACCATAGCCATTGACTTAATTTAGACTTCGTCATCTATGTATTGGAATCCAACAGCCACATACCTGCTTTTTCTGGCTCTGAGCTTTCCCTACCCTGATCCATCCTGTTCTTTAATCTATATAATTTTCCCCAAACAATGAATTCTGTTTAATATAGATGGATTATGATTCCAATAGAAGAGTAGAATGGAATGAAAGAAAACAAACAAAAAAATGTATGGAAAATGGTCAAATGACTACATAAAAGCTGCAAGGTTTAGTATGCTTATATTTGAATTACAGACTTGAATTCTATCTTTTCTATGGTTTTACCTCCTCGAATTTGAAGACTTTTGCTTAATGTGACCTATGAAAGAATCCTATTTATTTTCTTCCTCTTATAACTACAATACAAACCCTGCCCTTGACAAACGTGGTCCTAGGTAGTTTCAACGTAACATCTTTGCCATGAGCATTTTCACCACAAACATTTTCACCGCATAACTAACTGGCCAGAAGACAATTTTTGCCATAAAAGGTAAAACAATGAAGAATAAAAGAGGGGCACTAAAAAGGATGTAATGAAACATGAAAAAATTAATTAATTCTCAGTTTCTTCCTGCATTAAGAGAGGTATCAGTTTCCCAAGTACTAGGATTCATATTTGTAACTGAGCTTTGCCGTGTGTTGTGGAAGCCTTCTATACTATTGGCCGTTCTCGGTATATTGTTATGTGTCTACTGAGAGGCGCTCCTAAGTTCCATGGGGAATGTGGAAGAAATGCTAACACTATAATGCCTGTGTAACTGAGTTTGTTCATTGTAACTGACATGTTCTAGTATAGTCTACTATGCAGTCTGGCTTTACAGTCTCTTCTTTCACATTCGCAGGGAGTTTTATCAGCACATTTTCATCAGGTTGATCTACACAGTTGTTATCGTCTGCTATTTTAAGATCACCACATCTACTCATCACTGTGTAGACCATCACGAGGGCTGGCTAAGTTTTTACATAATATAAAAAGGGGAAATTTATCAATGAAGAAATGAAACCAAACTCTCAACCAGTTATTTTGTCTTTTATGGCAAAACTGCCTTACAGCCAACTAGTTATGCTGCGAAAACATTTGCAGCAAAAATGCTTGCAGCAAAGATGTCTACATCAAAGATACTTCTGGCAAAAATACCAGACATACACAAACATACCTCATGTCCTCCACTCACCTACCTCCCCATGTTTTCCAAGGACCCTGTCTCACACAACCTGCTATTCTCTGAAAGGAAATCCAAAAATGAGATTACTCAGGAAGCCTCGTTTCAAACTTTTTTTTTTTTTTTCACAAACAAGCTGTATAAATGCAAGCCATTTTCTTAGATTCTCTGAGATCCATTGTTTCCATCTGTTACAGTCAGAGTACTGACTCAGATTAGTGGCTTTCAAACATTTTGATGACGACCCCCTGTAAAAAAGAGGTTTTACCTGGCAAAGAAGTTTCACCAAATTTCCACACTGCAAGCACTTACCCTTATTGCATGTGGTGGATGCTGATATTTTATCTCCCAATGTGTCCTGTTACATCCTGTATTACTTCTTTCTTTAAAAAAAAAAAAAAAAGTTAGTTGCAACCCTAAATTGATTTCCCAACACTCTACCAGATCAGAGTCCCAATTCGAAAAACACTGATGTAGTCTTTATGGTTTGCCCAGTTCTAATGCTCTATGATAATAAATAAATATGGAGTTTCTTTTGCACAGTCGTGTGTTTTCCCTATTTGTATATCGTCAATTGTACAGATAAATTTTTAGGAGAGAAACAGGTTTCCTAAAATTCTCTGACAACTCTAATAAAACAGCATAGTTTCCTATTATGAATTCATAAATTAATAATTCATACATTAAAATAGTTTATTTAATAAGAACATAAGCCAATAGAAAAGAAATTGGATTCCTTTCCTCATTTTCTCACTGAGCTAAGTACAGATTATATCTCAACTATTCTTACCATGATTAAGGACGAAGCACTACACTTGAAGGGATAGCCCTTCATATCTTGGTTAAATCATTGGCTCTCAAGCCTGACTTTACTTTAAAATCACCTGGAGAAGTAAAACAAACAATTTCCTGACCTCATTCTAGAATTATTAATTCAGGGAATTAAAAGGGAAGAACTGATTATCAGTATTTTTAATCTCTCCAAGTTAGGGCTGAGAACAATTAGACTAGTTGATACAACATAAAGTCACCATCCTCGGGGTATCCACTCAAGTCCAATGACAGAAACTGATCCGGGTAATGGCACACACTGCTGATTTAACATTCCCTTTCAATCCCATGACCGCTGTTGTGGACTCAATGTGCTGCCCCTTCAACAAAATTCATTTGTTGAAGTCCTAACCTTCAAGGTGATGATGGTATTTGGAGGCTTCTAGTGGGTAACTGGGTTTAGATGAAGCCATGAGTTAGGGGCCCCATGAAGGAGTTAGAGGAAGAGACCAGAGCTTGAGAAGGTGGCTATCTGCAAGCCAAGCTAACAGCTCTCACCACACTCCAATCATGCTGACACCCTGCTCTCAGTCCTTCAGCCTCCAGAAGTGTGAAGATTAAATTTCTGTTGCTTAAGCCACCCAGTCTATGGCCTGAGCTAAGACAGTCCCCCAAACTTCACACTAATCTTCTCCCTTGTCATCTTTATAATCTATAGCTGAGAACCATTATCTACTGCAGTTAAACAAGAATGTCTTTAAGTCCCAAATCTCCTTTGTTGGTGCTGCTAAAGTGCCTTAGGTTCCTGAGGGCTAATGTCACAAAAGGTGGGTAACTATCAACATATGATTCTTTTCTGTCAGTTACACAACTCACTCTGTAGGGTAGAGATGTCCACGGCAGGCAGATGTGTCATGGTGAAGGACTGATAGCTGTGAGCGAGGAGTAGGAATAACAAGCATCCCATCCCACAAATGAGTATCCTGGAAGGTAGGCCAAAGCGGCACAGGCGCTTGGGAACACGAACAAGCAGACAGAAAGAGTGACAGGCTACAGGGTGGGAGAAGCTGTGATTTCCTTTTAATCTAACAAAGCCTAACTTCCGGGTAAATCACACAGTAAAAAAAAAAAAAAAAAAAAAAAAAAAATCCACTGAGGAGAGAACATGGAGATCAGAGAAAAACATACCAAAAAATAATTCAATGAAACAATTTAACAAATATTTAGTTTGAAGGGTTATGGTGCTTTTGGCTTTTGCTCTGTAGGCTTGATTTTATCATGGTGATTCGTTTTTCTCAATAATCAAATTAATTGAATTTTGAGACATAATAAGAGGGTTGTTCTAAATTTATGAATCCTCATTTCAGATGAAAGCTACTAGCTTTTACATGCTTCCTTACTGCCACCTGGTGTATGTTAATATATTGCAAGGCAAAGGCAACGGTACAAACCAGCTTATCAGTGGCAGATCAAAGCTGCCGACTAATTAGTTTAATTCACGAATACTTTTGATGTAGTTCAATGAGTTGAGAATATAATAGACGAGCATCTCCATTCACTAATACAGATTTCTCTGGCTTTCAGAGACTCGTATAAGACCTTCCTTTTGTTTTGAGATTATGACTTACACAGTAATGTTAAAATATAGTTTACTTAAGTATTGATGCAACGAGGTGGTAGTGTTCTTATCACCATATTTTGATCACCGTACTTGGCAAAAAGAAAAAGAAATTGGGACAGGCAATCGGTCTTTCTGAAGAAGGCTGAGAGGTGTTCAGACCCTCAGGCACACTCTCTTGCTTTCTCCTCTCCCCATCATGTGGACAGGACTTCACTCATGTTGAGTTGGCTCAAAATCTAGAAGACAGTACATTTGATGTAGGTATGTCCTCAGTGGAAGTTCATAGATGATTTGTGTAAGGGCTCTTGAATGGTGATAAAAATTCCACAAGGGTTTATGGTGAAGTAACAATTGAGCTTCTTTTTCAACTCTGACAGTTTTCTACCAGCTTGGAAAGTACCAGTAGATACTCGATAGAGATGGACATGGATGTTCTAGAGAGAAACAAGGGGTAGGGGGAGAGCTGCGCTGAATCAGGGCACATCTACTCCTGCTCTGTGTAGTTGCTTCACATCCATTCATTTCTACGCCACTGGACAAATATATTGGCTCCTACAGCACATGCATGGATGGGGTGTGTGTGTGTGTGTAGGTGCCCCTCTTCTCTTCTTATCAGTCCCACACTGAAGTGATAGCTCCGTCTTCCTGCCCCATGTGCATTTTCCCAGTTTTGTTGTTGTTGTTGTTGTTGTTGTTGTTGTTGAAATTTTGCTGGACTATAAAATTCACAAACCTAGGAACCATTGATGCAGTTAGTGCAAATAACAGAATGTGAAAGGAATGAGCTATTTCAGAGCCTTATTCCCTTTGGTCACTTACTGATATGAGCACAAGCTGTCAATTATCAAGTGTAGAAAACAGGCCGGCAGATACTGGCAAGATGCTAGGTTGGAGAAAGCGGTGGCTGGTGGCAGGGGCGGCGGGGGAGGGCTGGCTCATGAGAAATGAAAGGATATACATTACTGGAATTTGGGACGAGAAGCCAAAATGGGAGGTCAAGCCTAAGACTGATTCACACACTTGCTTAGAGACAGGCTTGTACTTGGCCTTTTATTGCACAATGATCTGTGAGCATTGGTTTATGGGCATGTCCTCAACAAGAGACAAATTTTGGAAAGAGAAACGTTAGGTAGCAGAGGCATGGGTAACGGAACATGGCTCCCACTCCCTTCTTACCTCTTAGGGTTTATGTAACTGTGACATCAATTGCTACACTTTTTCCCCTCTTCACACTTCTCTTCAATCAATATCATAGTCAAGGCTTATGAAACAAATGAAAAAAGCATTTTATCAAACTCTAAAAAAAACTCACCTAGGCATTAAAATATATATTCAAGTTCTTAATTCTGTTCATTTAGACATTTAATATTTCCTAAAGCAGTGCCTGATTATTCAAGAGATGCTTATCCTTTTCAAATATTGCAAGTATCTATTGTTGGTAGATTTCTGACAGCTTCCAAAGCGTTAGCAAAGCTCACCAACTTGGTTTAATTCAGGAAAAGCCTTATTAACTTAACTAGATCAGAGAGTCTCTCTGCCAAAAATTACCCTATTTAGCACAGAAGTAGTTCCTCTTTACCTGTGTCATCTCTCCCAGATCACTGCAGTCAGACTGTCACTCTTTTTTCTCCACCCACAAAGACTGAGACTCCTACAACTCATAGAATGATCTGGCATTTTATAATATCGGGATCATTTAAAGGCCCTGTACATGTTTTCTCAATTATAATCTATGCTGTCCCAAATACAGCTTTTTACTCTAATGGATTTTATAGGAATTACCTATATTAAAAAGCCCATTTTTAGACTAATGCTAAAGTTCTACTAGTGATATTTATTTCAGGTCTTTCCTTTAAAATGAACAGTTACTGCTATTTGAAAAAAACAGAGAAGTTTCTGAAAGGGGATTTTTCTTTTTTTTTTTTTCCTTTTTTTTTTTTTTTGCTACTGATTCATACAATAATTGGGAAGAGAAAAGTAGCATGCATGAAAAGCAGTAATAGTACTTTCTTATTCTGTAATCATTGAAGAGTGGGGAATTGTATAATATTTGAGTCTTTATTAATACTTACAAAGGCAATATATCAAATTTGAATATTTTTGTTCACTTTCCTCAAATTGGGTTCTCACTGCTTTTTTAGTAGCACTGGCTTAAAAAGCTTAAGTTATATTTATAAAATGAGCAGTTAAGTGTTTTATTGATGAGAAAAATTTAAGTTGAAACGCAGATATATTACTAAGAATCATAATGATTGAGCTAGAAGGCAATTTAGAGAAAATATAATGGAATGCTCATTTGACTCCTCGTTTTATTGTTTCACAGATGAGGAGACTGAGTCGCAATGAATTGCTTAATTCTACAGAGCTAATCTGTGGGGGGAGAATTTACTTCATTTTTTAAAGGAAGCCAGTAATGCATCGTGCCTTACATTGGGTGCTACAAAAGCACAGTTTATTTTCAAACTCTGTAGAAAATGAGAAAACTCAGCATCTTCTAGTGTCTAAGAAATACTATTTGCTAAAGTCTTAGGATTATAATATTCCTTACAGATAAAACAGGTAATAAATGAAATCATTTACATTATTGAGTTCTTCGTTGGTATTTACAATAGAAATGAGATCAATATTTTTTACAATATTATTAATTGAATTGGTGGGATTTTTGTGCTGCTGAATAGATTTTTAACAAGTAATTGACACTTGAGATGGATTCATATTCTTATCTAAACCTAACATAGGCAGAAATACACAGGAGGCTCCACATTCAAAGAGAAAACCCTTCAACCTTGAACCCCAGGGGCAAATCAAAGCCACACCAAAGTGCTTACAGTGACCTACCTCTTTTTGAAAAGAGAAATACCCTAACTCCCAGCTCACACCTTGCAAAAGAAATGTTATATCTGTGTCAGTCCTGAACAAACTGCTTCTTTCTGTAGCTTCAGGCTTTATTATCTCCAAGAATGGCCCTTGAGAGCTATCACAGCATTTATTATGTGGCCTTCTTTCTAAAAGTTGCAGATCCCCAACACTTAACTTCATCATCTAGTATGACTTGGTGTGTGTTTTCCTGTAGATGAAATAGGCTTTACCAGCTTGTATTACTACAACAGGGTTGAGGTGAATCCTGGCCTTTTGTTTTAAAAACTTCCTTTTAAAGGACAGAGAGAGAAAAGAAAAATCACAATAAAGTCATTGAAGACTACAATGAATAAGTTCTAGAAATCTACTGGACAGCATTGGACCTGCAGTCAACAACACTATCTTGTACACTTAAACATTTGCTAAGAGGGTAGATCTCATATCACATGTTCTTACCACAATTAAATAAAATTCAATAAAAGGTGGGGGAAAGAAATATCCTCTGAATTTGCTCCCACAAGTGAACAGCTTACACCAAAATAAACCCTTTAGTATTTTCCCTTTTTTTACTCCCTCTGACTGGGGTTGCCTCTGGTGTATTGCAAACTGAGCTGTTTCCTAGTCTTCCCTCCAGCTTTTAGGCTTAGAAAATCTTTGTGTCAAAAGCAGAGAAGGTTCAAGATGCCTGCCTATAAGCAGCTGGGAGTTTTTTCTCATGTTCAAAATCAAAGTTCTATCGGCTGCGCTTTATGTAGATCTGACCTGCCCAGTCTGGCCCACCTTTCGTCAAGTAAGGCCACACAGACACTAGCAGGATCCCTTAAGAAAAAATAAATAAATCGATAGACTATACCCTTTTACTAAAGAGAGACACTTGCATAGGTAATTGACCCAAACCAAATGAAAAGCATTTCGTTCACCTGGAATGACCTGAGTTTGCTTACCTGACATGGATCAACCAGGAGAATGAGTCACCGTCGTGTGTGTGGTCAAATCAGCCTTTATCTGAAGTTACAGTCACTTTCAGTGAAAGATAAATTACCCAGAAAAATCTTGCATAACAGATTTTATTTGGAAAATGTTTAATAGAGTTGATGATGCCCTTGGAGAACATGTTTCAAGGAATGACCCTACTGGCCCCTAAGGACTTCTTTTTCTCTGAAAAGTAAAGGAAAAAGTTTAATTCAATTACACTAGAAATTCAACTAAATTAAAAACATTTTAAAACTTACTTTCATGTATTTTGAGTTCTCAAGTCTGCCTTTAAACTTTTAGCCCACAGTTGTACTGTGTTTAACACCTTTTCTAATGAAGGACTAAATTGGTTTTTTTAAAGATTTTTTATTTATTTGAGAAAGAGAGAGAGAATGAGCAGGGGGGTGTGTGACAGATGGAGAGGGAGAAGCAGACTCCCTGCTGAGAAGGGACACCCCCCCTTGTGGGACTCAATCCCAGGACCCCTGGATCATGACCTGAGCCAAAGGCAAAAACACTTAACCGACTGAGCCACCCAGGTGCCTGGAGGGAGTAAAATTAAAAGGAAATTGGAGGTCATTACATAAAAATTTAAATAAGATGAAAGGTTTATATTTTTCCTTAAAAATCCTTAAATGTATTAGTATATTGAATCAATTCAAGGCTATTCATTTGTTCTACAAATATTGTTTGAATGCTCATGCCTGGCAGTGTTCTAGGCTCTGAGATTACAGTATTAAATGGATAGTATCTTTTCCTTCACAAACCACACAACTGTGTGGAAAAGATACTATCCATTTAGTACTGTACTATTAATATTAATAGTAATCAAATAACTAGGTGATCAATACTAAACAATTCAAAATACATGTCTGAGATTACAGAAAAAAGCTCACATTTAGATTAGGTGATAAGGAAGGGTCCCCTAAACTGATACCATTTATACCAAACCCAAAAGAATGGACAGACAACCAAAAGACTCAGAGGGAGAATGTTCGAGGCAGAAGGGGCCCCGACGGGGAAGAGGTTAGGTTTTTCCAAAAACTGAAAGTACAGATTTAATAAAATAGTAACTTTGAGGGAGAAAGATATAAAATAAGGTTCAAGTGTGAAAAGCTTCTATTATATGGAAGGATTTTTCCCTTTATCCTAAATGCAACAGGGAGTTGTTGAAGAGTTTTTACAGAGCAGGAACTCACTCCAGTCTATGTGTTTTTAAACTACTTTGTTTTATCCAGGGATGCCTGGGTGGCTCAGTCGGTTAAGTGTCTGACTTTGGCTCAGGTCATGATCCCAGGGTCCTGGGATCCAGCCCCACATCGGGATCCTTGCTTAGAAGGGAGCCTGCTTCTCCCTCGGCCTGCCACACCCCCTGCTTGTACCCTCTTGCTCTCTCTCTCTGACAAATAAATAAATAAAATATTTTAAAAAATCATTTAAAAACAGAATGTTGATTAAATAATCTGATTTTGGGGGACACCCTATAATAAAATCCTTTCTTTAACTCATCAAAATTCAACTTGAAATATACATATATAAGCTTTATTTTGTTACTGTGTTACTATAAAGATGAATATAATCAAGGCTTGATTATATTGTTTCTTTTTTTTTTCATATAATCCTGGCTGTATTCATTTATTCATATATGTTTTTTACATGAATTCATACATACATACACACACATTTCATTTTATTTATATATATCTCACTGTGTTTGCATAAAGGTGAATACATATAATCCAGGCTAGGCTATGATTTTTTTTTTTTCTCTCTGAAATTAAAACATTTTCCTGGGCCCCTAAAATCATTGTGGACTCTCAGCCCTGTGCCTACTGTGCGCCATGCATAAGGCAGGCTGGTCTTATCAGGAGAGAACAGATTTCAGTCAAGATAAAATAGAAAACTATTATATGACCACAAGCAAGAGAAGGTGGCAGACACAGACAAGAAAAATCAATAAAATCTTATTAATTTAATTTAAAAATAAAAATAAAACACGAAACATTGACTCGGACACCTTAAAAATATATATCAAGAAACCCGAACACTCTCACTGTGGTCAGCTTAGACAGTGACCCAGGGCCAAGGAAAGAGATGAGTGGGGAGGAGTGACCAGAGGCGAGGCGGAAGATAGGGGTGGGGTTGGGGGGCAGAAGAACAGAGGTGGAGGAGGCAGAGAAATACAGCACAGCGATGAGAGAGGCTTATCAAGTGGGAAATGTACGTGAAAGTTCTCTGCAAGGTAAACACACGGTACAAATGTAGGGGAGTGTAACGGGAACCCGAGGACACATTTCCCTGGGAGCCTGGAGCCAATGCATTAAAAATCTTCTAATGATCTCCCATAGTCCTTCAGAAGAAATCCATAGAATGTGGGCCATTATCAAAATAGCACTTTTAAAAGGGAGCGTGCATAAGGCTTGATAAACCAAACACTTTTGCAGAGAGGTGTGTTAGCGGAAGTCTGGCAGGCATTAGTAACTGGAATCACGCTGCATGCTCGCTGGAGAAACTACACATGGGGGGGTTTGCTGCTTCCCTGTGGCTTTTTGGAAAGCCTCTGCAATGTCGTTATGTGAAAAACATTCCAAAATGGTTTATAAGAAAAAGGCTAGTGGACGCTCACACCCGCTCCCTCCCTTCCTCCCAATAAAGTTTGAGGACCACGGTGCTCCTGTCAGATCACCTTTTTCTGCTCTGCCCCACGTGGAACGGGAGTGACACCCTGTAGGCACAGCGGCAAGCCTGGCTGGCTGCAGTGGGGCCCTTTCTTCCCTCCATAGGCCTCCTCTCTGCTCTGCGACTGTGGTTAGTCCTCGTCAGCTCAGCCAGGCCCTAGGACCCAGGTATTCAATCAAACATCAACCCAGATGTGGTGAACACAGACAACACACCGCCTCTAAGTAAAGGAGACTATTCTGCATAATGTGGGTGGGCCCCAACTCATCACTTAGACATAAATGGGAAAAGCTGAGTTTCCCTGAGAAAGAAGAAACTCAGGACTGCAGCCCCTGTTCCTACCCAACACGTCCCGGCCTGCCAGTCCGTCTTACAACCTTCAGACCAGCCGTCCCCCACATCCCCATACCGTGTGAGCCAAGTCCCTGAAATAAATCTCTTAATATGTATATTTTCCTGGTTCTGTGTCTCTGGAGAACCCCTCACCGAGACAGAGTTTGGTACTGGGAGTGATTCTAGAACAGCATCTTAAGCATGAGTTTTCTGAACTGGCTCCCTTAGCTAATTGGACTTAAAGGCACTTATGATTCGATCGCCGGAGTTAAACAGGGTGCTGATGGTCCATGGCATAACGCGGGAATTGAGATATGGAAATATCACCATTGGATGCCACTAATTAACTAGCTGTAAAAGGAGAGGTTCTGAGTAACCATGTATTGATGATATCATAGAACATTTTTGTCGAAATGAAAGTGACTCACTGCTCCTAACTGTACTGGAGGAGGTGGGGAAGGAGAGGGATGAGTTCAGGGCTTCAAAGTCTCCACTCCATTGCAACATAAATGACCTGCAAGGTTCTATGTCTGCCCTGAAAGAAATTCTTACCTCCTGGAGCTGAGGGGCTGAGATTTCTGCAACAAAAACAAACAAAAGCCAGACACTCGTATTACAAGTGGTGGAATTATAATGCAAGTTATCATTCTTACTCTCTCAGGATGTAGCTGGACAACCTTTTATTGGAAAAAACAAGCTTGTGACCAGTGGGTCTAATCAACCCTCTCAACAGAAACCAGGAATAAAAACAGGCTTATCCAGGAAAGATTGGTGGAGGATCCTCTTGCCTGAGGACTTACACCCTAGTAATTGCACGGAAAAAAGCTGGTAAATTTTTTAAGGATTTTATATCAGCAGAAACACTACCAGTCTGGATTAAAAAGGAGCAAGATTCAGAAGATACACAGGGAAGATGATCTTATGACAACAGAGTGAGGAACTGGAGTGAGGCAGTTAGGAACTACAGATCGCCAAGGCCCCGGGGAGCCAGGAAGAGGCAAAGAGTGATTCTTGCCGACGTCTTCCCAGGGAACATGCCCCTGCTGACACTTTGACTCCAGACTCCTGGCTTCCAGAACTATGAGAGTATAAATCTCTGCTGTGCTAATCTACCCAGTTCGTGGTCATTCTGTAGAGCCACCCAAGGAAATGAACATAACAAACACAGCACCCAGTACGTCCTTCACTCAAGCCTCCCCGTCGTGGGGGGAAAGTACTGAGCAACACAGAGAAATTGTAGAACTTCTGTTCCTTCTTGGAATGTTTGGAAATTCAGAGGGGATGTGGTTTAAAAAAAAAAAAAAGTTTTAATCTTTACTTACTTCTTCTCAACTTGTCCAAGATCCATAATAAAGCCTGGTGTATCAAAAATTGATCTATGGAAAGATGGTTCAAAAAGAAAGCCGTTTTTCCTTCTCTTGCGCCAGACAGTATTACCATTATTAATGACCGCCCAAAGACTCAACAGAGCAAGCAGAAGAAAGGTTGAGGAGAGGCTAGAAGGCAGGCCAGGGAGCAAGTTTATTAAAAACGCATGGCCTGGAAATGAGTGTAGAGGTCCAAGGGCAGTTTATCACAGAAACTGAGTTCAAAGTGATCTTAGATATTATGTAGTCTAGAGACATAGTCTTTATCCAGAGACAAAATGTAGGGCAACTTTTCAGCATGCCTAGAAAGTGAACATATGTAGATCAGGCCTCTGAGGAGTAGAAACCACGGGGACAGATGCACAATACTTATGTCCGAGCCCCACGAGCTGGAGGAGAGCCTGGTAGGGAAAAAAAAAAAAAAAAAAAAGGCAGCAGCCTGGTTGCCAATCAGTGTGCTGTGTAGCTCACTGGTTTGGCTCTCTTCAAGCCCAAACCACATTTTGGTCATCCTGGGTCATCATCATACTGCCTCAGAGACGTCCTTCAGATAGCAGACTGAGC
Source organism: Ursus arctos (assembly GCF_023065955.2). NCBI lineage: Eukaryota > Metazoa > Chordata > Mammalia > Carnivora > Ursidae > Ursus > Ursus arctos. The sequence continues at coordinate 92,384,328 of NW_026622985.1, read as the reverse complement.
TGAGTTGGTCCTGTCCCATGAATCTGAGCTATCTAAAACCACGTGTTTCAAAGAAAAGTCTTAGGTTTATCAGAATATGACAAACTATAAGAGACTGGAGTGGGAAAAAAAATGAACAGTTCTAAAAAAACAAAAAACAAAAACAAAACCAATACAGTGACAAAGTGTTTAAATGGGTCCAAGATAACAACGATAATTGTATTTTGTAAGATGTATACTGAAGCACTATTTGCATTGTAATTAAATTTAATCTTTAAAACTCTTTTGAACGATTTTGATTGCTCGGCATATGCTGCTAAAAATTGCAGGATCTCAAAAATGTTGAAAACTCCTGCAATAAGATCTTTCATCATACTTTATAGATTCATGTTTCAGTAAAGTACCACCAACCTTGGTTAGCTGTGTTGTCAAATCATAATAGATTGAAAACAGGCAATTAGAGGGGGAGGACTCTGGGCCAGCCACACTTAAGAGTTGACAGCCTGGTAATGAGGAAGTGGGGATCTAACTACTATTTAGCTACCCAGTAAAAAGCTAATTTGTCATAATAATAGCAACTCTCAGGTGTTTCTGTAGTGCCTTGAGCCTAAATTGTGTTCCCACTGCGATTCAGCCCCATGTGGGCATATCAGGAGCGCTGGTGAGTTACACACAGATTATCTATTTTAAAGAACAATCTTAGAGCAGCCTACAGAAAAGAGTACTTGGGGCACCCCACAGTAACTGTTACTCATATTATCCTTCAGCTAGACCACCAGGAACTTGTCCATTCCTAAGGGATAATGAGGCTGCGATTAAGAAATGAGAGACCTGTTTCCACATATAATTTCTGTGAGTTCTTAGGAGCAAAATCAGTCAAAAGTCAGGGGAAATGTCCTCCCTCCTTGTATACAGCAGCTTCAGAGATGTGACTGTGCCCCACAGGAGCTTGCAGACATCCCAGGAAATGGCACGAGAGTCAGCAGGTCCCCTGGGGGGAAGGGTATGATGGGCCTCACTTCATCATGGGGGGCAGAAGCAGCAGCTGGCCACTAAGTATCAGGAGGCAACAATCACCTTAGTGACATCTTAATTCAGTGTAGCAGAACAGTTGGAGAGTTATAGATGACCATGTCTGGGGGACAGGTACAGACGTCCGTGGTGGCAGGACCAGCACCAGAGGCAGAGCTGAGGTCTCCACGCGTCCACACCACTCAAGAGATCAGGAGCAGAAAAAGGCATCATGGGGTATTGGAAAAGAATTGTCCCTTTTCCCTAAGACCATAAGACATACCCTTAGGTACTTTTAGAAATCATTATGGGGGTAGGAGGAGAATCCTGCAATCATGAATGGCAGTTAGAGGCCAAGAAAGTATTTATTGCCATTATTATAACTGCATTTTTATTTCCTGCCAGACTCCCATGTGGTCCCAAGTGATAGTTCTGGGGAAATGCTGACGATATTAAGAAAAAGTGTTAATTATTTTAAATACACTATTTAAGATAGCAGGTGGTCCATAATACATTTTAGGTGTGTTTACATCAAAATTGTTCTTTTATTTAGGTCTATGCACTTGAGGTTGCATGCTTAAGTTATCTGTGAAATTCACTTGGAATAGCTCATCCCTGACAGTCAGATAAATAAGGTATTGCTACAATAATAGCAGTAAACCCTGAACAAATTTGATTAACAATGGAGTTAAGAACAACTAGTGTTAAGAACAACTCTTGGTTTAATTAGGAGCAAAGGGAGTTCTATTTTCAATAATTATCTATTCAAGTTAGGCCAGATTTTGTAAAGAATCAATTGTATTGTCCAACGCCTTTTTAAAAATTACTATTCTTCCTTCCCATCCCTAGTATAGTCTCGCTGTTAAAAATGTAAATTTATGGTTGCTTTCCTTTGTAACATAAATATTCAAGTTCTGAAGTCAGTATAGTCAAATATTCAAGTTTCTTAAAAAGAAAGACTTCTCTTACCATTCACAGGGGAAGGCAAACATTTAACTGCTTCACAGCTGGCTGTCTTCTGCTGTGGGCGGCCTCTGCCATTCTTCCCGTGCTAGAGTGGACTATAAAATTAACAACTGAATGTTATGATACTCTGCAGGGCATCATGCATCTGGCCCAAGGATGCATGTTGGGCAGCAGTGACATGGGTAAGTAATAGCAAATAGAGATCAGATTCCCAAATTAGATTTTTTTTTTTTTTTGCAACAGCAGCTCTCATATCCGATTTGCATACTGTACATTATCAACCCAAATGCTAATAAAATGCGCCCTGAGCAAATTGTTGCTTTGAATAGCAAAATGAAGTCTGGGAGAAAAAGGAGAAAGTAGTAATGGGGAGAATTTCAATGCACGCCCATGATGTAATAAATATTTTTGCATGTTTTCCCATTAAAATATTGGACTTCCCTTGTTAGGGATTTTTTTTTTTTTTAAATGAGAAAAGGCTATGCTTATGTCTAGACACTATCTAGACTTCAGACTCTCTCACATCAGAGGCCACAATAGAAGGTAGAAAATGTGCAGACTGTGAACTAACCCATAGGGTGCAGCCTTGGATAAGATCACTGATGAGTCTTCCTGAAAAACCACTTCATGAAGAAATACATTATCCAAAATCAAGACAGGCAGTGTATCATTTCCAAAAAAAATGATATGGCCCTCGCAAGCTCTGTTTGAGGATAAGATGAAATATGTGTACACGTGTACTGCAATGCTTAAATATCCACGCCCAGAGTAAACGTTCAATCAAAGCATTTTTTTCTTTATTTTATAGGGAATGGAAAGCAGTAGTGAGCAGAAGTCCTGAGAAGTTTCCATGTCTCGGACAAGAAGACTGAAATACCATTTTTGTTTTTTATCAGCTCATAAGAGGATTTCCTAGTACCATCTTTTTTCTCCTAAGAAATGGATGATATTCTCAATTCATAACGATATTTTCAACTGAGCTAAAAAAAAAAAAAGTCCATACTTTTGCCTCAGCTCCAGATATTTCTGAAAAAAAAAGCAACACAGATGAGCCTTTTAAATAGTTCTTCATTCTGATTTCTGGAGCCAACAAATGGGACAAGCTTTGCAGAGGATAGTCCAACAAAAGAAAAGAAGTTCTGAAACCCACACACTTGTGCACCCTCTCTCCTTCATCAGTGTCTAATATGGCGCTGGGATCTGTTTCGCCTCTTTATCTGGACACTTCTGTAAACAGAAGGGTCCTATCAAGTCTAGTGAATGGCTGATCATTTCTCTGAGGCTTCTCCAGAGAGCCAAGGAAGTTAAAAGGGTAGAGGAGAAAGGCCATCCTCCTTTCTGTTTGGTGGGATGACACCAACTCCTACATAAGATGGAGAAATGGCTTTAAAATTATGAATTCCAGTGTATGTTTTATGAAACTATAATTTCTAATACTTAAAAATATGACTATCTTTTAAATACAGAATAAAGACATAGAGGATATATTTAACTCATTAGTGAGAAGACCAGCAGGATGGTGATGCTGGTTCAAAGCCGACTTGGAAACACTGTTTCATGTCCCCCCAGATAATAATACCACAAGTTTCCGAGTCATCTTTCGATAGAACAGAAATCTTTTTTTTTTTTTTAAAGATTTTATTTATTTATTTGACAGAGATAGAGACAGCCAGTGAGAGAGGGAACACAAGCAGGGGGAGTGCGAGAGGAAGAAGCAGGCTCATAGCGGAGGAGCCTGATGTGGGGCTCGATCCCATAATGCCGGGATCACGCCCTGAGCCGAAGGCAGACGCTTAACCGCTGTGCCACCCAGGCGCCCCGGAACAGAAATCTTTTGCACCTCTACAGGATAAAGTCTACATGTCAACAACATATCATTTCACACAGGCTCACACCTAATAAATAGTAAATAGTCAAAACTGAGGTACATCCATTAAAGAATTAAATAAGACCACATTCTGTTACAACACTGGGAAAACAAGCAGCGATCCTTTTGCTTTTTTTGCAAATTCTAGATAACCTTTTTTAACATCATCTAAGTTATCTACACAACTTGGATTTCCTCTCAGGAAGTACTCTTGCTCTTCTTAAAAGGTGATCTAAGAAAGTTGTAATAATTTCAATGTCCTTCCCCATCTGAGATACGCCTTCCATCTTTGAAAACCCAGTTCAAGAATCTCCATAACCCCCCATGTTAGACGACTTGCTACTCCCTTTGTGCTCTCTGTACCTTTTGATTGGAATCTCACTTATCATAACTCATTTGTGTCTGCCTCCCGACAAGATTGTCATTTCTCTGATACAAATGTTACATCTTAATAATTTTAGCATCCCAAAAGCCCTTCTAACACACCACCTTGAAGAATATACTCCCTAAAATCATCATCAATGGTTGTGAACAGGGGTGCCTGGGTGGCTCAGTCAGTTAAGCGTCTGCCTTCGGCTCAGGTCATGATCCCAGGGTCCTGGGCTTGAGACCCGCATCCGGCTCACTGCTCAGCAGGGAGTCTGCTTCTCCCTCTCCCTCTGCTGCTCCCCCTGCTTGTGCTCGCTCTCTCTCTCTCTCTCTCTCTCATAAATAAATAAATAATAATAATAAAGATTGTGAACAAAGACCAGATTTACATATGATTCTACATATAATACCTCTTTATTGCTGGCTATACTAACCTGTCCAAAAGATGATTAGTTATTAGCATATTATCCAGTGCAGTGTGACAATCAGCAAAGTTACTGAGAATTAATGCAACATAGTTTCTTCGAACACATGTTAAAATGCACAATCCATAGTCACCTCATTTCATTTACAATATTCATAATTACACATACAGTATCTTAATTGGTTTAGATTTATTCTCCATTTTGTACAAAGGACTGTTGTCAGCCACAACTGAATGTGGCAAATATGCACTCATCCAGGATTTACAAGGCACTCATGCCTTAATTAACAGACCTTATATCCAATGAGTAGTAAACTCATTTAAATTTCAATAAAATTAAATGCCCATGTTTATGCAGTCCTTTATCTAAATGCTGCCATTTGAATAGCAACATCTATTTCATTTTTCCCTTGGTTTCCCTTGATTAAACTTGTAGTAGATTGTATTGAGGCTGAATTATCCAAAAAAGAGTTCTAAAGTTCTTGGCATTTATTCAGTGTAACAGGATGGAAATACTAAACTTTTAGCAGTAACGACATCTGAGTTTCTGCAATGCTGCAGATTTTCCCAAAAGATGGAAAATAGGATCGATTAGACTAAACGCTGGTTAAAATCTATGTGATATCTTTGTTAAATTACATGCACATGCAGTATGACTTTTTTAGATTACTAGATCTAAGCGACACCCAATAAATTCAGAGCTGGCTTTTCAGTAGAGCATTTAAATCCATATATGCCATTCATGTGAATAATTGTAAACTATGGTCTAATGGCCCACTGAATCATCATTTACTGGGAAATATCCAACATTTTTAAAGAAACAAAGAAGAAAAAATACGTTAGGACTTTATTGTTGAAAATACTCCAGTGTGCTTTCGCATGCACATTTAGAAAATTATTTAGTATCCATAAGGGAATGTTTGTGTGTGGGAAGGGAAAACGTTATTCCATTGAGCTGAGAAAATTAATGGAAACAGCAGGTGACTTTGGTTCATATCTAAATTCTAGCATTAACTAAACAACTACATGGAGAGGGACAACTCCCTTTACTACGACGGGCTGTGTAAGCTTCTCTATAATTAAAGCGATATTTGTGCCAAAAATTCCATATGTCTTTTCCAGTTTTAATATTCAATCTCTATGTAGATGGGACTAGGGAAGAATACCTTAGAAGCATTCTTTTTAAAAATCCCTGCCTAAATTTCATCAAATCACTAACCTCCAAAGATTTTTCTAAGTACTTACTTCTAAGCCATTCACCTCTTCCTGACCTCTAGCATCACTTTTGGTTCAAACTTCCAAGAATTCTGCCTGAATCTTAGGAATAACCCCAATTGGACTCATCCATTCATCTACTCTTTGCCTGGCTCCTATACACACACACACACACACACACACACACACACACACACACACTTTTTTGCCTCATTATAGCCAATTTATAGTTTTCATGAAAAATAATATTTCTTTAAAATGTAATTAACCAGGGTCACTTGGCTTTCCTTTTCTCTTTGGATAAAGCCAGAAATCCTTAATACGGCTCTCCAGCCCTATCCCATAACCTTTCCAGAGCTCCTCACTCCAGAAATCCATGACTTTTCTTAAACTCTCAGGATTTTCAACATGAAGTGCTACATTCACGTCTCTTTACCAAACTAATTCCCTGACCTCGCTTCCTCAGGAAAATTTCCCCCAATTCACATACCGGGTTAGATTCCACAATAACCTGTACTTTTCTTCCTTACTGTTTCGTACAATTATGATCATTAAATTCTCTTTAATATCGATGTTGCACAATGACTTGAGCCCGTCTGCAACAGCTGGCAGAGCACTTGGTTAATTAGGAGTCACCTCTATTAACTACAGGAAGAGAGTTGCTACAGTCTCCTCACATAAATGCTCACTATAAGACTGCATGAGACAAGTCAATAGTTTCCAGTAAATTCTTCTACACTCAACATTTATTAGGTAGGAGGCACAAAGATCTCCCCTTAACTCATGCCGGTGAGAGGACTCCACTTTCTCCCTTGGACTCCGACACACACTTTCCTGGATAAGTTCTCTCTTCTCACATGTAATATTTTCTCTGTAGACTCAGCCAACCTTCCAGTAACATCTGGTGTTAGCCTTCTGGTAACCAGAGTAAGAAAGACCAGTTTCAAATGCCTATGTGCTGGCTGCTGGGCCTATTGGTATGTGATACGTCTGTCATTCCCAAGGTTACACAAGTTTTAATTCACTTAGTGTCCAAAGCCCTCCCTCCAAGCAGGAGGTTAATATGAAGGGGCTTCCTACTCTCAGGATAGGTGAGGCCCTTACCAGAGCCCAGGTAACGATGCAGTTGGTGGCTCTCTGCTGTCACAGTGAATTCCCTCTGGAGGGTCTTGCACTTTCCTCGGAATCAGCCTGAGGCCAAAACATATATTCGTCAGAGGTTAAATGCAGTAATTTTCAAAAAGAAAAGAAAAAGAAGACTGGAGGGCTCATTTCTCTCCTTTTAAGAGTAAATTGGCTACTTTGTCCCAAAGGAGAAGTTTTAAATACATAAGGCTACTGGGAGGGGAAGTTTTACGTTTCAAGTTAAAATAAAGAAAAAGGTAATACAATACCACTTGTTTAGAGCAATTAGTTCTTTTTTACTGACATCTACACAACTTAAGAGGCGCCATTCAGGGAATTCTTCCCAGAACAAAGAAATTCTACTTGAGATGACTTCTGCCTCCTGATAGAAGAAACAACAGCAGCGATGATAATAATAGAAAAATCAATTTAAATTCTGTCTAACCCACTACCCACTATGTATGCCATAATCATTCCTAATAGTTTGTTTAGGGGTCATTGGTATTAAAGATATTTTAATAGAGGAAGGAAGGAAGGAAGGAAGGAAGGAAGGAAGGAAGGAAGGAAGGAAAGAAAGAGAAAGAAAGAAAGAAAGAAAGAAAGAAAGAAAGAAAGAAAGAAAGAAAGAAAGAAAGAAAGGGATAGGAAGGAAGGAAGGAGGAAAGGAAGGAAGGCAGGCAGGCAGAGGGAGGAAGGGAGGGAGGGAGGAAGGAAGGAAAAAGATTGTTGGGGGGGGCAGGAATGTGCATCAATTTTCTTAAGAAAGAAAATGCCAAGAATGACCCCAGATGATGAAACAGAAGAGCTGAAGTTGCCTTTTTTTCACCTGGAGTTTATGTTGAAGGTTTATCTTTAAAAATCTTTATTTATTCATTTCTTTGACGGATATTATTATGTGCTGACCATGTTGCAAAGACCTTGCTGGGCCCCTGTTCAAGGATCAAAGTGACCCTATGTGTAAAAATGCTTTGTAATGTATTATGCATTTATAGACAAGGTATTGTCCCCACTGCTAAAGAACAAAATTCAACTGAATAAATTTTAAAGACATTATTGACTTTATTCAGCGATCCATGAATTGGACAACATTCAGTCTAGCAGATAAAAAGGAGCCCCAAAGAGCTGTACAAGATGAGAGATCCTTATAGACCAAAGTGAGCAGGAGCAAGGAAGTTGCATTGGGCAGCTGCTGATTGGTCAAAGCTGGGATACTTCCCCTATATGGAGCAAAGGGGAGGCTTAGAGCTGGGTTGCGTAACCTGTGTTGAGCAGGCAAATGCTGATTGGTTGAACTGGGCCTTCCTTTTCAGAGAGAGCTGGCATAGGTATTTTAGTTAAGTTCTGATTTGCCGACATGGGGCTTAGCATAAGTGACTCCATCATGGGCCTGATCTGGTGACTTTAACACTACTCGTGATAACCACGGAAATGCTCTTTTGCTATAAAGTCCATGTTGTTAAGGAAACAGAAGGATAGAGATGTTTTATTCTACAATGGCATCACAAAGACCTCGGTCTTTAGAGTTGAAAAGTTCACAAGAGTGTGCACTGAGTAACAGTCTCCAACTCAAGTCAACTTCCCACCATTAATGGCTGAGACGCGCTGAAGTATGGAAGGTGCAGCTGTGTCTTAGCTGGAAGTGGAGCTGATGTAGCAGTTAGTGCCCCTCACAGGGAGCCAACATGTTCACAGTGACTGCGGGGCAAACCATACAATAAAACCTTGTGCTGCTGTTTTGTTGGAATTTTATACATGCATTTGCATTTCACCTATGTGTACGATACAACAAATTGGGAAGCAGAGTTTGCTGCAAGAGATCATCTAATTTGAAGCACGAAATTCTCTTGGATATTTACCTGTGGTTAGTTTACAAATGCAAGGTCTGTGGCCCATTCTTAACTGCTCTGCCTATACTGGGCTGATAGTGTTCTTTTATCCATGATGGGAAGAGATGAAGTAAGCTAAAATTACCTGTGGACCCCCTCATCTGCTGTATCCCATTCCAAATATCCTAATCACCTCCAGAAGACCCCACTTAATCAAATGACTACATGAAATAAAACTACATGAGCTAGTTGGGAAAAAAGATACTTAGAGCTTGTTCAGAGCAAAAAAGAAAGAATATAAAAATCATGGATTTATCTAGCTCTTCCACTAATTCTACAAATTCTTACTGAGTGTCTACTATTTGCCAGGTACTGATCTAGGCACTTAGAATAAATCAGTGAAAAAAAGAGACAAATACATTCACTGTAATGGTATTTATATTCTAGCTGAGAAGGAAAGACAAAAAATAAACATAATACATATGTTGTAGAACTGTATTAATATGAGAAATTAACACTAGTTGTTGCAAAATAAATACTCCAATACCTCAAATGCTTAACCAGAAAAGGTTTGTTTTCCCCCATGTCATAGCCTGTTATATGCTAGGTGCCCTCATCCATCTTGTGACTATCCCATCTGGAAATGTGACATCTAAAGTCACCATATGAAGAGGCAAAAGAAGAGAAAAATACAGGAAGCAAAATTGCCTTAACTAAGAAATGACATGTATTGTTTCTGCTTATATATAATTGGCCAAATCAGCTCATATGTCCCTACGCTAATTGCAATGGAAGCTGGGAAATCTCGAGCAGCGCATAGCCATTTGATGAATGCTAACTAGTACGTCAGAAGGTTAAAACGCAATGAAAAAAATAAAGAATAGTGCAAGGGGCATTAGGAGTATGTGAGCACTGAGTGGTAAGCAGGTTGATGTTTTAAGTAGGGTAGTCAGGGAAGCCCTCAGTCAGCAGGTAATTTTGGAAACAAAGATTTGAAAGAGAGGGAATTATTTACATAGATATTTGGGAGAAGAGACATTCAAGCAGAGTGAATGGCCTAAGCAAGGGGTACGCGGTAGAAGCGTATTTGGCGTTTTGAAGGAGTGTCTGAGGAGGCAGGGCAGCCAGAGCAGAGTGAGTGAGAGGAGGTGAGGAGGGGGACAGGTTAAGGAGGGGCTTGCCCACTCTAAGAACTCCAGAAATCTAGAAATTTAGAACTCAAATTGGAGCTTTTGCAGGATGTTGAAAAAGGAGTAAAATGATTTCCATTTTAAATAATCATTCTGTCTTGTGAAATGAGAATAGGCTGTATTGTGGAGGAAGGGTTAGGAACAGGAAACCATCACAATAACTCAAGGTAATGTGGCTTTTACCAGGGTCGTAGCAATAAGGATGGGGAGGAGTGTCTGGATTCTACAAACACATTGGCGATAAAGCCAATGGAATTTCCTAGCAGACAGAATACTGTACATAAGAGCAACAGAAACGTCACAGGCTGATGCCAAGATTTTGGCTTGAGCATCTAATAGGCTAGAGTTGTCCTCACATGAGATGCTGAATGGCAGGCTCTGGATTTCATCCAACAGAAACATTAAGCTTAGATATTAAATTATGGTTATATAAGTACTGAGTTAATTCCAGAGATCTAGGCTTAAAATATAATTTTTAGGGAGTTACTGTCATATGGATGGCATTTCAACAATGGGATTGGATGAGATTCCCAGAGGAGTGAGTATAGAGAAGAGGATTAGAGATTGAGCCCTGAGGTGTTTCAGTATCAAGACATCAGAGAGAAAGGGAAGACAAAGAAAAAAAATCTGAGAGGAAGGAACAATTAGTGAAGTGGAAGGAAATCTGAGGGAGTATGGGATCCTGGAAACCATGTGAAAAAAAATCACGGAAGAGGAGTAATGGTGCCAAATGCTGTTGATAAATCAAGTTAGGTAGGGACTGATCTCTGACAATTGAATTTAGCACTAAGAAAGTGACTGAAGACCTTGAAAAAAGATTTTTCTATGAAAAGAAAGAGAATTCTACTGAAGATGTGGGGCTAAAGGCCAATTTAGGAAAGAATAGAGGAGAGTAGAATTAGAAACAGAATAAAGAACTCCTCAGAGAATTTTTACTGAAAATTGTACCAAGCAATGAACTGGGGCATCGGCAGGGGAGAAACTGAGGTAAAGAGAATGATTTTTAAAGATAGAGAATTCACCTCATTTTTACATGTTGATTTGAATGTCCCAGTAAACAGAAAAATGAATGATGAAGAAAGAGAGGAGAGTGCCATGGCCATGAATGGGCGAGAAGGACGGGATCTCAAGTAGAAGTCAAAAGATGAGCCGTAGAAAGGAACCCAGATTTGGAAAGAAAAAAAGAAATGTCTAAAATGGTTCGGGAGAGAGAATGAGAGACACAGAGAGAGAGACAGAGAGAGAGAGAAAAGAGTAACCAGCAATATTTGCAACAGACAGCATGCCACAGTAAGATAATAGGTTTAGGAAATGACTTTTTGTGAAAGACAGTATTTTACAAATTCCACTAGCTGCCATCTCACACAGAAAGGCTGAGCCAGGCAAAACAATCTGTAGACATCCTCTCATGATTGATTAGCCCTGAAGCTGGAGTGAGAACTTCTACTACAAAATGGAAGCAAAAGATAAACTAGTCACATTTAGATGTAGGAATATGAGGGAAATGAAGGGAAAGAGAAGAGGGAGAGACAGAGAGAGGAGGAAGGTACACACAGGTTGGCATTTGTCTTCATTCCCCCTCCCCCAGACTGGAGAGGGAAGGGTGACTTTAGAAACCTTCTGATAAGTTGGGGGACCTTCAAAGACAGAGGCTTTTGCTTTGATTTATTGTGAATGCTGCAAACACACGTATGTTGAGAGCTGTTGCTCCCTAACCTCCTCTGGTCCCCACCCATCAAAGGATCCTGACAGCTCCTGTTTATGCAAAGGGAAATCAAGTTGTCCTCTGTTACCATAAAATGTGAATAAATTAGAAATGTGTGCAAGTGTGATGAAGACCTTGACAGAGTGAGCGGTTATAAATATCTGCTCTACCACTGGGGTCTGGGCCAAAGAGGAAATGCAGCCTGACTTCAGAGAAGATCCCCAATGATCTTTAAAGAGAGAATACCATGAAAGAGCAGAACACTTGACAGCTGACCTGATGCTGAGTCAGCAGAAAACCACCAGTTCCAGAAGAATCCCAGAAAAACCAGCCCAACCTCGACACCAGCAGAAAAGGCAGGAAATAGATGTTTATTCTCAAGGTTGAGTGTCTCTATGTAACCCTTGCATAAACCCTTGGAGAACTGAAGGATGGTGATAGAAATCTGAGAGCCTAAATATTTTTACCTGAAGACACTGAAAACCGTCTAAAGAGAGGACAGGTGCTCAGCTGGCGGCCACCCCTCTTTAGGTTGCCCTGTTTTTTATGGACTAGCATCATTTTGTTGCTTCAGCGTTTGCCCTCTTATTAGTTGGTATCTGTATTCTCCCAATCAATAGATATTTTGAATCTCCTTCCTAAAGGTGCTTTCTATATTGATGTATCAGGATGCTTTGAACCCAGTCAGACTAAAAATTATTATTTTCCCTCATTCTCAGAGAGCCAGCAATCATGAAGAAGACCAGATAAGTAGAGACAAAGTCAATGAGCTACTCTTCCCCTATGATGTATCAGATCTCGATGGTGGTTTAAGGAAAAGTATCACCTCACAGCAAGTACTGTTGGCCCACGAAGAGTGTGGATGCCAAGACGGTTAGGGCTATAAGGAACTGGAAGAAGTATTTATTCCTTTGTTCATTCAATACTCACTTATTGGGTGTCTTCTGTGCATGAGTCACAGTTTAGCAGTAAGACTGTCCTTAAAGCTACCAAGATACTGTTTAAAAATCCCTGGGGTAAAATCCTGAAGTAGGTTATATCTAGTTCTTAATTTTAATATTTTTGCTATCACCACCAAATAGAGAATTTTGATTAAAAAATTAAATTTAAATACGCTGCCCAGCAATATGAAATACAGAGCATAAAATGATTCAAGGTGACAAAAAGCAGGGACACCGTCCCGGTCATCATCATCTTCCCTGAGCCACTCTGATTTGGAGGTTATAGTTCTTAACTAAAGCACTCAGTCAACCACTTTCCTTCTTTAAACTGATCATTAACATTGATCTGTGAAGTTTTTGGTTTTTTATAAGATTTTATTTATTTGTCAGAGAGAGAGAGCACAAGCAGGGGGAAGAGCAGAGGAAGAGGGAGAAGCAGACTCCACGCTGAGCAGGGAGCCCGATGTGGGTCTGGATCCCAGGGCCCTGGGATCATGCCCTGAGCCGAAGGCAGGTGTTTAACCGACTGAGCCACCCAGACGTCCCTGATCTATGAAGTTTATATGATTACATATCAGGCAGTGGTTTGGAGAAAACTAGAAAATGTCTGGCACGATTTTATGTAATTTGGGAAACTTCATGAATAGAAATTTTTTAAATAATGAAAATACTGAGTATATGTTTAGTACCTATAATATCATAGTATTTTATATAATGAAAATCAATGCAATTTCAAGTTAAAAGTGCAGTTTTTAGATTTCATTGGGAATCAGTTAATCTAATCATAATGCAGGTACCAAACAATGGAAGAGTGAGCAATGAATCTCCACTGTGTGTTAAATTACTATTAGAGAGAGCAGACAGAACTCACCTAATTTATTTTATTTCTTTCAATCCACTTTTTACTGAAGAATATTTACATACACCTTTTAAAAAGCAAAGATCTTAAGAGTCCAGTTTGGTGAGTTCTTTTTTTTTTTTTTTTTTAAGATTTTATTTATTTATTTGTCAGAGAGAGAGCACAAGCAGGGGGAGCAGCAGGCAGAGGGAGAAGCAGGCTCCCCACTGAGCAAGGAGCCCGATGTGGGACTCGATCCCAGGACCCTGGGATCATGACCTGAGCCGAGGGCAGATGCTTAACTCACTGAACCATCCAGGCATCCCAAGTTCTCATGAATTTATGTACTCACATAACAAACATATCAATCAAGAAATGGAACATTATCATTACCTAAATATGTTTCCCTAGTTTTTTCTGCTCCATCCCTCCCACCAGAGGAAAACACCCTTTTGATTTCTATTTCCATACATTTGTTTTGCCTGTTCTAGAACTTCATATAAATTATACCATACATTTGAGCTCCTTTGTTTCTGGTTTCTTTTGCATAACGAGATGTGTGTGTGTGATTTGTTAGTTATTGCGTATATTGGTGGTTCGTTCCTTTTGACCCCTAAGTTTTCTAGAACACATGCCATTTACGTCCCCACCAGCAACGAACGGCTTTCAGTCTTCCCACAGCCTTAACAATGATTGGTATTTTCAGTTATTTTCACTTTAGTCACTCTTGTGGGTGGAACAGGTGACATTTCACTGAGCTCTTTTTCATGTATTTGCTAACCATTTGTGTATCTTACTGTGTGAAGTATCTGTTCAAGTCTTTGCCTATTTTTAATTGCTTTGTCTGCTTCTCATTCATTGCAGGGTTTATTTTTGTATTCTGGATTCAAGGCTTCATCTGCTATATGAACTGTGAATATTTTTTTCTCAGTCTGTGTGTGGCTCACTTCTTCATTTTGAAACTATTTTCTCTTACTTATAGCTCATTTTATAATTTTATTAATATTTTGATGCACAGATTGTTTTCAAATTTTTATTATGCCTGTTTTGCTACAGCAACAAATAGCAAGGTATGCTATCTAGTACAGCTAGAGATTAAGAGAACGGGTCTATTTTGTTTTATTAAAGGCTAACTAAGCCCTATGTGCACATTACCTTATTTGATATTCAAAACATTGCCCTGAGGTGAGGTTACCCACTTCTAGGTAGAACCTCAAGCCAAGAGAGGTTAAAAGGGTCGTCTAAAGATGGACCAACTATAAACCAAAGTCTATCCAAATTCGAAGTTTTTGTTTTTAACATGGAATAACCCTCTATTTATCTAAGTCTTCTTTACTTTCTTTAACAATGTTTTTTTTTTTTGCATATAGGTCTTGTGTACCTATTTTGTTAAATTCTTTCCTAATTATTATATGGCCTGGGATGCTATTATATAAATAGCACGTTTTATGATCTTCCCTATAAAACACAGATGCTCATTGAGAAAGAGAAATGGTTTCACTGCACCCAGACTTTGATACAATTCTTCTTGACCTTGCATTCTTCAGTTCCCAAACCTGGGGCCATAACTGAGGAGTTATCAGCCACACCTCCTGAAATGTAGAGTGAATTTTTTTCCTAAAATTATTTCCCAGAGAAGGAGTCACCTTATACTTGACTTTCAACAAAATCTATTACCTTGCAGAATAAACTGCCATTTACATTATTTTGAGCTGTTAAAGTATTGTTTGGAGAAAACATATTAACCTGAAACAACCTTCTAAGTTCTGAGTGCTTATAACAGCCATCTGGCACAATCTGTGTTAAAAAATCAAAAGAACGAACAAACAAATTAGCAAATGAAAATACAGTGCACATTTAGTAATCATTTCTGCGGGGATATCTCCAAATCTCCTGTTAGATTTTATATTGGTTAGGGCAATGCCAGATTCTATTACAAATCAATTCCCAAATCCCCAAATTTCTATTTTTTTAACACGATGAGAGCTTGCTACATTAATAACAAATGGAGTCCTTCCCCAATGGCCAGAGACTTTCCTCCAGCAGTGCTGCAGGGGTCCAGAGTCCTATTTGGTGCTTCCATGAACCTCTGGGGCAGAGGTCAGGAGAATACAGCCCAGAGAACACAGCCACGCTTTTCTGTTGATTATATCGTCTATGTCTGCTGTCATAACACAACAGCAGCTTTGCCACAGAGACCACATAGCCAAAAAAGCCTAAAATATTCCTATTGGGTCCTTACTATAAAAGTTTGCAGGGGCGCCTGAGTGGCTCAGTCACTTAAGTGTCTGCCTTGGGCTCAGGTCATGATCCTGGGGTCCCGGAACTGAGACCCATGTTGGGCTCCCTGCTCAGCAGAGAGTCTGCTTCTCCCTCTCCTTCTCCCTCTGTGATCCCTCTTGCTCTCACTCTCACTCAAATAAATAAAATCTTAAAAAAAAAAAAAAAAAGTTTGCCAACAGCCTTCAACTGGGGAAAGAGAGGATGGTAAAGGGACTTCCTTTTAGCAGCCCCATCCCAGAAGTGATACACCTCGCGCCTGCTGATATCTCACTGGCAAGAACCAGTCACATGGTACCACCGAGGGGGACCACTTAGTTGGGAAGGGCTTGAAAAATGTTAACTTGGGCTAAGAAGCTACTTTCCAGCAATGATTCTAAACAGCTCAAGATAAAGCACAAATTTTTGTGCCAACTGTTTGTGCTGCTGCTGTCATTTTGTTCTTTTTTATTTTTCATAATAATATTTTTATTATGTTATGTTATTCACCATACAGTACATCCCTGGTTTTTGCTGTAAAGTTCCATGATTTATTAGTTGCGTATAACACCCAGTGCACCACGCAATATGTGCCCTCCTTACTATTTTAGACAAGATTTTTAAAGATCTATTGAAACAGCAATAGAGATCACATATATGAACACTCAGGATGAATAAAAACCCAAATGTTCTAAAGCTGGGACTTGAGATAAAATTTCCAGTGACAGCACCATACACAGATATAAAAATTTCAATATCTCACACTAGACAGCCAGATAAAGCGGTATGAAAAAAACCTGTGTTCGATAATTCAAAATGCTATTTTAGTGACATCAAAGGCATAAAAAGGGTATAAAAATGCATATGCAGAGTTTGATTTAAAATATTTTACAAATAGAAGGTAAAAAAAAATCACACTTCCATATTGACATATCTCATGCCCCTTAAATATGTGTAATTCAATTAAAAATTAAATATAAATACATATTTGACTATATCATCAACTTGCCTAAGACTTTACCTATTTGTCATATAAGCCTTGGATTGCTTTCTGAGACCACTTAAAACACTGCCCATATAATTGTTGAAATATCAGCCTAGGCTTGGATGTCAGATCACAAAAAGAGGAATGGGGAGAGATTCCCAGGGCCATAGCTAAGAGACCAAAGTTTTTTATCTCCTCAATGCTCATGTTAACCTAAAAACTTGGGAGAATGATATTGTCATTGGAAAAATAGGAGGATTGCCCAGATATTTGAGTCTGTATGGCCTGCAGGCCACGGAAGTTGTCCTTTCACTAATGCAGGAAGACAAAAATTAAAATATTTTCTGTAAATTGAGGTCACAATTTTCGTGGAGACTATGGAATCTTATTATCGTGAGGGCTTTGACCTTTGTCTTCAATTTACATTAACTTGCTTCTCTCTTGTTTCAAATACAAGTTAGAGCTGTGGCTGGTTTCATTTACCTTCGTTTCATATTTTTCTGTGATTCTGTATCCACATGACTTTTTTCTGAAGTGATGCTGGCTCCACTGTCAGGAATTACTAGGAAAAGAAGTGAAAGCAACAGTTTATTAATCCAGGCATACATTCTTGAGGCCCCAAAGCCCAGGGCATGATGCTCGGATTTTTATGTTTAAGTAAAATTAAACTGATGGTTATTTTCCACTGGATCCTGAGGCTGATACAAAGGACTCCCTACAATTTATCTGACTGTTTAAATTGTTGTACTATTCTAAAACACTCTATAAACAGAGTTTTTATAGATTTTCACCTTCCAGGATCATTGTTTTTTTTTTTCCCCCTATTGAGTCCCATCTTTGATTACAAAATAAAGTTAATTTTAGCAGCTACTAAAACTCTTTCCGGTGTCTGACTTCTCCTTTGTTATTAAAAAAGGTTGTTGGCTTCAAGAGAACCTAACCACGGTCTGGAAGGTCAGAGTGGTTTCAGAAGCCTCTAGAACCCTTGCTCTCTCCTAAGATTAAAAGAAAACCGATAATCACTGAGCACCTACTCCTGTCATTTATTCAGCTAAGCATTTACATACATTGTATTTCATTTTCTTACAACAAAATTATAAGGGATATATTGTTGTTGTCATTTATGATAGGAAAAGTGAAAGTCCGATTAGTGAAACATTTTCCCAGGATACACTAGAGTTAGTATTTGAGCCTAGGACTATCTAAAGAGTATTCAAGACACACCATAAAGTTGATGACTTCTCTCCCAATGTCCTTGGGTCCTACTCTAAATTCCCAGGACTGAGAATCTAGTTTATCCACCTAGGTCAGGAGACCACACCGGGGTCAGCGAGCCATAGTCAAAGGAACAAGGCTCATAGGACAACCACAGTTGCTGGGAGTACCTCCTGCAAGTCCATGGCAGGCCAGAAAAGGAATAAATGGGATGACCCATGCTACAGCAAGACACCAAAAGAAGAGCCTGCTACGTAGTCTGTAGTATGACCCCCAGACCTGATAGGAACATTCTGCAATATTAATCAGCCTATTCTAGATCTTCTGTCTTTTTACCAATTCTTAGTAAATCAACTTTCCCTCTCTAATTCCAATTGGCTTCCCAAATCAGAGTGAGTCCTCTCCTAGCTATGCTATCATTCCTGAATCCCACTCCTAACTCTAGCAAAGGCCATTTCCTCTGGCTTTGGCTTCTAATGAATCCCAAGCTCTACTCTTTCTCAATTTGGGGACAGCCTTTTGCTAGCCCACAGGGCTAGAGTTTTCATTAGTGACATCTTAAGACAGAACGTAATTTTGTCTCTCTTGAAGAAGTCTGCAAGTTGTACTTTGTTTACCTATTAAAAATTGCTTCCTTTAAATAAGTCAATCAGAGAAAGATAATTATATGATTTCACTTATATGTGGAATCTAAGAAAGAAAACAGAGGATCAAGATCATAGGGGAAGGGAGGGAAAAATAAAATAAGACAAAATCAGAGAGGGAGACAAACCATAAGAGACTCTTAACTGTGGGAAACAAACTGAGGGTTGCTGGAGGGGAGGTGGGTGGGGGGATGGGGTAACTGGGTGACGGACATTAAGGAGGGTACAAGAGATAATGGCACTGGGTGTTAAATGCAATTGATGAATAACTGAACTCTACATCTGAAACTAATGATACATTATATGTTAACTAATTGAATTAAATAAGATAAAATTGCTTCCTCAAAAATGATCTATTTAGCAATCATAAACAATCCATCCGCATGAATACACACACAAGCTTGCCACACAAGGGTCACGACTAGGCACCTGTTCCCCATATATTCTCCAAATACGAAGAGTTCTAACATAATACAGATGTCCTCAGTTATTTCCATACTATATACAGTTGTGTAAAGTGATCTAATGACTAGCATGGAGCTATTGCACATAAAGCACTGAAAAAGTATTTGTGGATTTGATTTGAACTCCTCTGGAGAAGATAATGTATTACTGAAAACAGCAGCTGGAAAATAATATTGCTTAAAAATTACATAACTTCTTTTTATTATATAACTTCTTTCCACTTCTTTTGTATTTATGTGTGTATATGTGTATATCCACATAC
This sequence comes from Ursus arctos, assembly GCF_023065955.2. Classification (NCBI taxonomy): domain Eukaryota; kingdom Metazoa; phylum Chordata; class Mammalia; order Carnivora; family Ursidae; genus Ursus; species Ursus arctos. Next base: position 92,365,042 of record NW_026622985.1, on the reverse strand, counting down.
ATATATAAATATACAAAATATATACATACACAAATGTATGATGTTTCTTGGTATGTGTGTGTGTATTACATATAAAAATTACATATATATATCTATATACACACACACAAATATATATAACCTTTTAACTTTACATAAAACTAACCTACAAAATTTACCTTGAAGAGATTTATTCTGTATTCATATTCACATTACTTATTTTAATGTCCTAAAAGTATTCTGAGATTTCCAGTAGTAATTCTGAAACACCCTTTACTTCAAAATAATAAAGTACATCTTTTAGAGCTCAAATATCAAGAATACAGATATGCAAATTTCAAGTTAGATACAAATTTTAAAAAATCTTCTACCACATTTAGCCAACTTATGGAATGATAAAAACAATGCAAGGATTCGGGAGGAAAGGCATAGAGGTAGAAGTTGTTCGCTAATGTTGAATTACAGCTTCCTAACAGAGGCCCATTCACAGTTCAGGACAAACAAAATTCTTGGACTTTTAAAGACTGATTAACTTATTTGAGAGAGAGAGAGAGCAGGATCAGGAGGGGCAGAGGGAGAGAGAGAATCTCAAACAGACTCCGTGCTGAGCGCAGAGTCTGACATGGGGCTCCATCCCACGACCCAGGGATCATGACCTGAGCCAAAACCAAGAGCCTGTGCTTAACCGACTACGTCACCCAGGAGCCCCAAGATCCTTGGACTTTTAAAAAGGAAACCCCTCTGTATGGCATAAGAGTGATACCATACCATTACATAGAATATTCTACTATTCCTAAAATAATACCAACACTACATACCCTATTAGAGGCCCTGAAATATCATGGAGCCTGATTAGGCCTTTTGAGAGAACTTGACTTGCTTGTTACAAATAAGAAAGATAACAGGGGCGCCTGGGTGGTGCAGTCCTTAAGCATCTGCCTTCAGCTCAGGGCGTGATCCCAGCGTTCTGGGATCAAGCCCCACATCAGGCTCCTCTGCTGGAAGCCTGCTTCTTCCTCTCCCACTCCCCATGCTTGTGTTCCCTCTCTCACTGGCTGTCTCTCTCTCTGTCAAATAAATAAATAAAATCTTAAAAAAAAAAAAAACAAATTAGAAAGATAACAAAACAGAGCTACCTAATCATCATTTTACTTTAACAAGGAAGCATTTTCTCCTTTTATCCCTGGGCCCAAAACCTGGTTTACAACAGCACTGATTCCCAACTCTATTAAATTACCCTCTTTACATTTGCTTTCTCTTTTAGTTTTGTCTTAAAGGCCAAGTAACATGAAGGACCGACAGCACAAACAAAAGATTTAGGAAAGACGGCAAAGGAGGGAAGCCATGGAACACTCCTGCATATGACGTGAAATCCATTGAGAGATATGGAGGAGAAGTTTTTCCTGTTGTCTCTGGCTTCAATCAGCCCTGCACCTTTCCCTCTCCACCTGTACACACATCTGCTATGGACAAATTAAACATGGAAAAGTGGATGTTTTCAGTTAAGGGGATTTTATGAAATTTTTAAATTTTAATATTAGAATTTGAATGAAAATAAAAAGAGACCTACCCCTGTTTATTCTCTTCCTGGACAGCCCTAAGGTTTACTCTATGTTCTATCGCCTCACTGCTAGCCAGCGCCCCATCCTCGTTCTCATCAATCCTACTTAGTAGATCTCTAACTGTTCTTTTTCGAGTATCTTCTTTTGTCAATATCTTTTGCACTTACAGCGATTTTCCCCCAAAGCACCATTATTAGCATGTCACTGCCAGGTCATGAACCAATTACTTAATACATAAAATCGCATTTCTTTCATGTAGTCTCTACTTTCATGAGCTCAAGCCACCTCTTTCCTATAACAGAAATTCTCCTCTATAGTCTGGCAGGTCCTATTATTTGCTGCACTGAGTCTGTTCTAGTATTTCTGTTGTTACGTCAGCCCAGAATGCTCTTTTCCTCCTCACTTCTCCTGCTTAGATCCTGGGTGGTCTCCAAGGCTAGGTTTACTTCCCGATCACTCTACAAATGTCTATCCTAATTTCACTGACATTTCCAGGTCCTAAATTGCTAGACAACCTAAGACACAGGTGAGAAAACTCCTTGTCCAGGACCTTGAGCCTCAGGTGCCCTGTCTGTCTGTCTCTCTCTCATACATACACACACACACACACACACACACACACACACACACACACACACACTCACTCCATTTGCTAAAGAACACATGAATACCTCTGTCATTCAGAGTCCAGTAGTCAATATTGGCAGAGGACAACATAATCTCAACATCTACTTTGGTAACTGACACTGTTCAGGTCCTAGAGAACTTCTTCTCCATCTTATTTTCCTCCTGGTGCATTTCACTGTCAGTGCAGAGGGTTTTGGGGTGAGGTACTGCCCAGGCTGCTGCAGAGCCCAGGGGCAAGATGTGCTTTCGTAAAAGGACACATTAACTTCTCACCCCCTGATAATTTGTCTGAATGCTCGCAGTGGAGCTTGCACAACAAAATATCATTTCCCTGAACCGCCGAGTGTCCATTTTCTTGCCTCCATTACTAATTGATCTAATTTGCAGTTGTGGGAGTATTCATAATTTAGCACAACATTTGCAATAATTACCAAGTGTAACTAGAAGCCTTTTGCAGTATTAAAAAGTTCATATTATTCTGTTTATTTGTAAAAATTACATTCCTATAGATACAAAATGTATGAAGTATGATACAAATTCTTTACATGGGAAACTAGATGCACACTGTAGATTAGAATGGAAAATATTCAGTGAGATGTAATTTTAAATTTAAAAAAATACAATTTTAACTTTATTTAAATGTTGGCATAAGGTTTTTATATTTATTAATTAAAAAAAATTATACTTATCCATCAATTATAATAGGTAATTTTGAGTAATTTTAAATATTTTAGAATAAAATAACTTCTTAAAAATTGACTTAATACTTTAGTAAAAATAATTGCAAATTCAGTATACTGTAATATGATCATATTTACTGATTAGTAATTTTAAGTCATTATTATAATGAATAAAAAATATGTGAAAATACTATGAATTTTAGCAATTTTTAGTGGTTTTCCTGAAATGAAGGGAACAAAAGTAAATATGAAATAAATGTGTAATAGATTATGAATTACGTATATGTTTATTTTATTGTCATTAAACATTAACCAGAATATCAAAATAACAACACTGGGTCACGCTTAGTAATAACTAAAATCAGTCATTGTTGGTATTTTGTCAACTTTCAGTCATATGAAAACCAAAGCTTTGCACAAAGGTTTTTATTTCTTCATTACAGAAAACATTTTGTCAATGAAGAAGGAAAAATATGTCTTATTCAATAGTTTGGTAGATTTTCCTATAATTTTAAAACATATAACACATGACAACTAGACCTCCATTTGTAACTCCTGCCTCAAAACTTGTAATTATTGTACCTGGCCAAGAAAATGTTTACCCAGGAGCACCTGGGTGGCATAGTGAGGTAAGTGTCAGACTCTCGATTTTGGCTCAGGTCACGATCTCAGGGTCATGAAATTGAGCCCCATACTTAGCACAGAGTCTGCTTAGGATTCTCTCCCTCTGCCCATCCCATTGCTTAAGCTCTCAATCTCTCTCTCTCAAATAAATCATCTTTTAACAAAAATGTTTATCCAGATTAAAATCTAAAACTACTACCTCTTCTATGACTGTCACTCCTGGAGGCATGTGTGCCTTCTCTCTTCAAATCCCTTAAGTGGTAACTCACTGGGCATGTCTTCTTCCCTTCCATAGTTCTCATGGGTCTCATCACTTTTGTAATACATTGCTCCTTAAGTGGCTGTTAATTGGTTAGTAAAGAAAGGAGACAAATACCATATGATTTCACTCCGATGTGGAATTTAAGAAACAAAACAAATAAACAAAGAAAAAAGAGACCAAAAAAACCAGACTCTTAAATACAGAGAACAAAATGGTGGGTGGCAGGGGGAGGTAGGGGGAATGGGTGAAGGGGATTAAGAATCCATTTCTCTTGGTGAGTACGAAGAAATAGATAGAGCTGTTGACTCATTATATTGTGCATCTGAAACTAATATAACACCAGATGTTATACTTGAATTTTTAAAAAATGTTTATGAACAGGTGAACAGATTGTATAAATAAATAAATAAATAAATAAATAAAATTTTAGAAGTTAAAAAATTTTTTTAAAGAGATGAGAGAAAATATTCATGAAATTTAAAATAACTAGTGTTTCCAAGATGAGCCCAGGGTGAGGTTGGCGGTGATAGCCAGTTGTTTCTGGCCTTGAAGATAACAGCTGCCCATAAGAGACAAAAATAGCATGAGGAGCAAGAGTAGACCTCTCTAGTGAGGCTTTATACATAGTTCCTGCCTGACAGAAAGCTGGTGAGCAACAGTCTTCCTGATGGAAAAGCAGGGTTTTACAGTCACACAACACCTTCAATGGTGTTTAATTTGAAAATGAGGGGAATAAGAAGAAAGCAAATCTGCAGTCAATCTTTTTTGTTGCTCTACTTTACAACCATTTCAAACCCTTTCATTTCCAGACCTTTGGCGAGTTTGTTCAAAATCGATTTTTGGGTGAGCAGCAATGAAAAGCTGCCTCCCTTCCCCACCACCGAGCCTCACTAAAGAGAAAAGTCTTGATATTTAAAGTTCAACTGACATTTAGTGACTGACAGTTTATTAACTAATAGCTTTCTTAAAAAAAGAAAAAAAAGGTAACCAAACACTGAAACCATTATTTTACAAAGACATTTAGGTTTAGCCAGTTTGAGAGCTATTGCTGAACAGCTGAAAAAAGAGTTCAGTTAAAGAGATTTCTTGTGTGCAGAGAACCTAACATTGCAAAATATGCGTTGTAAAATTCCTAAATAAAACTGACGGATTGCTCCAGTGTTAGGTGTTTTAGTAAATATTTGTAAGATCGTGTTCAAGGTAGTTTTTACTTGGGAAACACAATTCACAAAATTCCTGATGATCAATCATGTGATTTTCTAGAGTCTACGTATTCTCATTACCTGTTTCAAAATGCATAGATGTTCCTATACACATAAACAATGACTTGAAAAAGGAGTTATATGAAAAGTAGAATCTTTGCAAAAAATCGATTCTCATACTTAACTATGAATAAGCTATTTCACATCTTAATTTCTTATTTTCCTGTAATTTCAGTCAATGAATCTAAATAAGCTTATTTAGATTTTAGCATATGTATGATATATTCAAATTAAATTTTGGTGAAATACAATTTACAAAAGATTAAGCCTAGGGACTCAGATTGGATACCAATTACCAGAAACTCTATGAACTACAATAAAACAAGATTAAACACTGAACTACTCCTCTTCTTCTACTTTTCTCTTCCCTTTCCTTCCTTTTTCTAATATGAAAGCCATTTGATGGGGCCAAGCAAGATAGGCATGGCGCAGGAGTGGGGGAGCCAAGGGACAGTGAATCCTGGTGACAAGAGGGATTGTCAGAGGCCAATAGGAATGAGGAGGTGGCCACAGGAGGTGCATCCTAGTGTGGTGCATGGGAGTCCAATGAGGGGAAGAGAGTGACACCACACCCAGGGCCAGGACAGTGCAGAATGTCCCAGCTCACGTCAGGTAAGGAGGGTTCCCATACTTGTGGGGCGACAGGAGTAGGGTGAGGGAGGTAGGCACATGGGGTAATTTGTGGTCCAGCCCTGGGTGTCTGAGCACAGGTAGGGTGGGGAATATGCCCACAAGGGGGGACAGCAGAGACAGCCTAGCACAGGATGTCAGAGCCCAAGTAAACTGGAGAGAGCAGTCATATGGAGGAAGAGGCAGCAGTAGCCACAGATTAGATATGGGGCAATGGGGTGGAGGAGAGATTTCGACCAAAAAAGTAAACATATTCAGTATATTTACAGTTTTCTTACCATCAGAGAGAGTGTACATATGGAAAGAGAAAAAAAACTCAAATAAACCCTGTGGCATTGGGTTAAAATTGTAGGTATTTCTGCAAGTAAATACTTTTCAATATATAGAGATAAACATACAGAAATGAATATAGCTGTAAATGTATATATACCTGTATATATACATATTTATACATATATTCCTTAGCTCTATCCAGCAATACCCCAACAGCAATGACATACTCGGTATCCAGATCTAGTTTCTGAATCCCATTCTTCCACTCTGCACTTAATGGAACCAAATCTCCTTGGAGAAATGGCTGATTCCAGAACTTGTGCAAGGAGAGTATTAGATGAGACTTGAACATCTTGCTGTGCCGGAAAGGAATGAAGTACTCAAGGTAAAATGGATACGCACCAGAAAGACACAGAAGCCTCCTTGAAGAGGCTATCAATAGACAAATCTAGGGATTTGAACATCAAAATAAGTGGCAATCATGAATTATAAACCATTCCTGTAACAGGAGACTATGAATCTGCACTGATAGAAATAAATAAATTGCAAGCTTGATGGGGACTGGGATATTTGCATAGTCTCAAAGTAACTTCCCCCAAAATACTTCTGTTACAAAGGAAAGATAGGAATTTTACTGAAAAGCTTGGCAGATACCACCTTGATCCAGTGACCAAACTTGTGATTGGTAATGGGACAAATCAAAATCATGTGCTACTTGTTAGGAAAAGAGCACAGTAGCACCTCTGTGATGACATCCTTGAGAAACACACATCATCTAAATCTAATCATGAGACCGAATCATGAAAACCCAAACTGAGGTGACTTCTATAAAGTGCTTCTCTTGCAATCTTCAAAAGCGTCAATTAGGAAAATTAAGGAAAGACTAAGGAAAGCTTTCAGATTGAAGGAAAACAAAGAAACATTACAACAGACCCTGAACTGTGGTTATGAATCCTTTTGTTATAAGGGACATTATGGGGAGTTAATGAGGTCTGAGGAAGAGGGGGTAGCATTGCATTCTTTAAAACTTCCCCCTGTTGATGTTTATCTTATAGTTATGCAGGAGAACTTCCTGTAGAAGAAAATGCATCAACCATTTTTAGAAGTGATGGGCCATCAATCTGGCAACTTATTCTCAAATGGTTTGAGAAAGAAAAGAATTATCATTGCTACTTTTCTGTTAGCTTGGAATTGTCCAAGTAATAAAATCTGAGGTGAACACATAAAGAAGTTCTCTTAGAGATAACACAAAATAATCTGAGAAAAGCCCTAAACTAATTTTTCAGAATCCTATTCCCTCACCTGATTGTATTCCCATTTTTCATTTAGATAATATGATCAGAGTCTATTTTGCAAGCTTATATAGTAAGCTATTACTAATACAATATGGAAAAGTCAGGAAAGCTCACTTACATCAACTTTCTACAATGCCTAAATTTCCATAAAAGGAGCTCTTCCCATGGACTAAGAATCATCTTTCAAAAGGACTGTTGTAGAAGATAATTTCCCAAATGCCAGAGGAAAAACTGCAGATAGAGAGGATAGGTTAAAAAATACATGGGCAAGGTGGGCTTATCTAATCCTTTTCTTTTCCAAACCTATTCTGAGAGGAAAGGATGGGGGGAGGAAATGTCACAGCCCAGGGGAGAAACTGAGCCATGAGTGGCCAAACCAGAGTCTGCAGACCAAAATAAAGCCATCAACACAGTCAGAAATCCATTAAGTCAGCATGACCAGGAAGATGGTGGGTCAGGTGGGCGACTGATCTAGGACAAGGTGCTCCAAGGAAGCCAGGGGCTGTAAACTGATTATACCTAAGAGATGAAATAAACCTGAAAGTGGGTTATAAGCATGAAGATCAATCAGTTAGCCAAACATGATTCACAAGCCAGAGAACCAAAAAACAGGAAAGAAAAAGGCATCCAAAGGCAAGTACACAGATGAAAGAGGTTTAAGGGACAGATTAGTTTTTCACATGTAGGATGCTGTTGTGTGACCAGCGTCTTTCTTTATCCCAATTTACTCCTACCCTCGGTTTGAAAGCACAGAGTAGAAACAGAGAGCAGACCTTAGTCTCTAACCCCTGGGTGTCAGGTTTTGCAGGTGTAAAAAAGAAGCACATGGTATTGTAGTAAACAAGAGATTCTCACTCAGAACTCCCTTCAAGGAAGGACTTCCTGTCTAACCGTGGAGAATGCACTAAACAGGCTATCTTTAAAAACAAACAAACAAAACCCAACTGTAGACAAGGATGTGGAGAAAAGAGATCACATGGACGCTGTTGGAGTGAATAGCATTATAAAAAACAGTATGAAGTTTCCTCCAAAAGTGAAAAATAGACCTACATTATGATCCAGCAATCTCACTCTGGGTAGGAAACGAAATCAATTTCTCAACAAAATACCATCATTCCCATGATTACTACAACATTATTTACAATAGCCAAGATAAGAAAACAATCTAAATGTCTGTTGATGAAAGACTGAATAAAAATATATATATGGTATGTATATATAGTGGAATATGAGTCAGCCTTAAAAAAGGAAACCCTACCATTTGTGACAACGTGGGTGAACCTGGAGGTCACTGTGTTAAGTAAAATAAGCCAGACACAGAAAGACAAAGACTGCATGATTTCATATGCTGAATCTAAAAAATCAAACACAGAGATGAATACACTCTCGAGATATAATGTACAGTAATGTGATTGCCTCTAATACTGAATTGTACAGTTAAAATTTGCTAAGAGGGCAAATCTTAGTTCTCACCAAAACAAAACAAAAGGAAACGAAAAAGGAAGGAAGGAAGGAAGGAAGGAAGGAAGGAAGGAAGGAAGGAAGGAAGAGAAGCTGGTTAACTGTGGAGCCAGTCACTGCACCAACCACCAGTCCCAGGAGAGGCTTCTGAACACTTCTGCCCACTGTATCTCGTTACCAGAGTCACCAGGAATACAATACAGTCAGGCGTTGGAGAGAACAATGCTTTACCCCCATAGAGAAGAGACAGCAAGATCAGCTTCCACAGTGGGTACTGGTCCCAGAACCAGCAGGTCTCGCCCTGGAGACCAATGTATGGCACTTTGCCTACTCACACCCTTCCTGTGGCACAGAAATTCCCTGTCGCCTCCCCACGGAGGAGAGAAGTATGGTGGGGTTGGCCAGATGCCACATGACATCTGCGCAAGCTTCAAGCAAAGACAAAAGAGCACTGTTTGAGCCTCAAATGGGAAAAGATCCCCATACAAGGTGATGAGCCTGACACAGGCTCGTTATCTCTTGGTAAGGTCGTGTCCCAAACACAAAGCCCATTCTTATACAGAGAAATGAAACTGGAAAGGTGGTGTGCACCAGACTGCCTAACTATACGAAGTGATGGATATGTTAATTAGCTGGGCTGTAGTGGTTATTTCACATGTGTATCAAAACACCATGTTTTAGACCTAAAATATATATATAATTTTTATTTGTCAAAAAAATGACAATCTTCACCTCCTAGCTCCTTCAGGGTCCACCCAAACCACAGAAAGCCACCTCAGCCAAGGTGTTCCCTTCCCAGGACACCCCACTTTCAGAGGCTGAGCAAGGTGAGAATACGTAGAGTGCTCACTCCAGACTCCCCACTGGGCCTCCTGAGGCTGCCCACACACCCCACTCTGCTCCTTCCCCCTTCCCTTCATTACTGCAAATCCCTAATAAATGTCTTCTTTTATCCCAAAGCTCATCTCAGGGCGTGTTTCCAGAAAACCCAAACTGTGACCCTTGGTATTGGAAATGATCTGAGAAAGTGCCATGGAGTTTGGGAGTGGAATCCTCACTGCCAAGTGGAATGAGGTGAATGGAGCCAGGCAGCCTCCCGTACAGGGCAGTGGTCCAACAGTGTGCGCATTCATGGGGGCTGAACTGGGACTAGGTACTTACGGAGGGAAATCCATTAGTAGGCGTGATGTGTGGAAGCATCTGAAACATACGGAGAAAGCAGTGTTGGATGGCTAGTGCTAAGAGCCAACGACAGGCTGGTGTGCTACAGAAAGATGACAAGCTGAGAGGAATAAAAGCCAGTCAAAACTCAGGTGTGAAAGCCAGAGGGTCATTCTGGTTGTCTGTGCAGAGCCTGGGGCAAGGGTAAGACCAAACGAGACATTCACTTCAGCTGAAAATGAAGGGAGTGCCAGATGCCAAAAGCCTCAGTAATCAGGAGTAGCTTTCTTTGAGGCCTGCAAAACCTTCTTTAAGCTGATCCCTTTGGAGTTGAGGTGAGGAGGAAAAGAAGGAAGAGATACCTGCTTAACATAGCTGCGTGTGGATATCCTCATTTTGTGTGTCTACGAATGTTTTTTAAACGTATTAACCTAGACAACATGCTCCCTGTGTAGGTATGTTAGCTTCTGTCTACCCCAGTGGTTCTCAGTGGGGAGACTCTGCTCCCAGGGGTCATTTCACGATGTCTGGAGATATTGTTGGTTGTCACGGTTGGGGGTGGTGCTCCTGGCATCTGCCGGAGATGCTTCCAAAACTGCCATAATACCCAGAATAGCTCCCCACATGCACTAAAGAATTACTCAATCCAAACAGTCAGTAGGTTGGGAAATTTGGGTCCACACCCCAGGGCAGTTACCATTTGAAATAGGCTCAAGAGAAATACACACTGAAGTACATTAATTATTACACAAAGGACCCTAATCAGGAGTCCAGGTGCTGGAGGTGGCCTCGACAAACGTCAACCATCACTGTCTGAGTAGCACTGGTGGGTTCCAGAACGAACATGTGAAATTTGTGTTGTGAGAAGAGTGGATTGCAGACAGAGAGCAGGCACTTCTGTCCTTCCGTGTGTAGGCATACGAAATCTGGTCATCCCCGAGGCTTGTGCTCAACTGGGAGCGCTCTTGGCCCCCAGCCCCAGTTCAGCACGTGCCTGTGGGGAATCTATCACTCGATCCAAAAACAAGTTCAGCTGGCTCTTGTTAGCTCTCCCCCAGTGCTAATTAACCCCCTCTGGTAGTGCCAAACCCCTGAACCAACCCCTGCAAACAGGACTCCTTCTCCCCTTCTGCCAAACACCCTTGTCAATGGCCATCTTTTGTTTGGCTCCCACTATGTATAGTGCACGGAGGAGAAACAGGTGGCCACTCAGGCCCTCTTCAACACCATATCACGGCATCTTCGGATGAAGCCAAATCGAAGGACGGCGCTGACAGGTACTGAGACCTTGCCATATTGGGACCTTTATGATAAGCAGGTTATTTCTGGTAGAAATCAGCAACCATTTTGGGACAGACTCTCTTTATGAACACTGAGATCTCCAAAAAGCTGATTCCTGCAGGCCACCTTGTACTATTCCTCTCGTATTTCTCTTGTGGTAGAGCGACCAACATTTCTGTCACTCCGTGGGAGATTCCAGAGAGCTGCACGACTATAAGGAGGCCTTCGTAGAACTCTGCCACAACAAATTTAGTGCCTTTGGTCTCAGCAGTGTGCTAGGTCGGTGGCAATTCGTGCCCAGTTCAGGAGCAGAAAAAGATCCTGACCATTACTTTGCAGCATTCGATAATACCAGTATTCGAGACTGCCCCCCGAAAACCCATATTCAAACTAAATGGTGCTTAAGTATAAAGTTTGGGTTCCTCCTAAGATAATTATTTTCTTGATTTCACCATTCCAATACAGAAATTCTTTATAGAAAATAGGTACTTTTTTAGTTTGCACACAGCCCTACGAGATTTTAGATGTAGACACAAGTCCTCTAAAGCTGAACCTGGTGTCAAATCAATCACAATAGTCCACACTTGATTCTTCATAATTTCTGTTTCAGTAGACAATTAAATGCCATACAATAGGCCTAGCATCCCCTTAATGCCCACCACAAATAGAATATTTTGCTCTCAAGTGAGGGGGGAAAAAAACTGAAAGGAACAATTTGGAACCGTTAGCTATTATTCTCAACTAAGCAATACTCAGATCTCTGTCAGATCTTCTCAGAGAGTTAAATTGCACATTATTAGATTTTTACCACAAAACATGCTTATGTACCTTATGAAGACTGCACGTTACTATGAGAACATTTGATGCTTACAGAGTTTCCCCCATGCTGTTTACGCTTGCTGTTTAAGAATGGAACGCTCTCTGAAATCCGCCGCTCATGAAGTAACAGAGCAGTGGTTGGCTACCACCCTGTTAACGGTTTCCGTGTTAAGAAAGTAAGAGGTCATAACCTCTCCTCCTCGAGGTGGATGCCTGGTGCTGGGCAATTTCCTCCGTGTCCACCCCTCTGCACAGACATATGGAAAAGACAGTTCACTGGGAAAGGAGAGGGCTAAACCCACCGAGAAGTAATGAATGCCGTGTAATTCCGTTTCTGCAAAGAAAGGGGAAGACTTTTTTTTTAAGTCTCTGACTTTTACGAATTCTCTGCCTCTTTTATTTAATTAAAAATAACTAAAAATTAGGTTTGGTTAAAAAGAAGAAAATACCCTTTGGTTAAAAAAGAAATGCTTAATGGAGCTTCAACCGCATTCCGGCTACTAAGTAATCAAGCCTTAGAGAACTGGCACAACCATTCACCTGTGCAAGAAATGAAATAATAAAATGATAAATACGAGGTAGTATGTTTGGGGCTGAGGGTCCTTACCTGGCAGTACCGGTAGTTCACGCATATAGCCGCCGTAGTTGGAAAACCCCCACTGCCTCACCCACAAGCGCCATACTGCCTTAGCTCCTTCACCACAGCCTTTATTGATTAAAAAAAAAAAAAAAAAATCGGCAGGAGGGGAAATGGAGTGGGCGGCCCCCTGCGCGGTCGCTACGCGTTCGGGCCAAGAGCGGCTGCGCAGCGCTGGCGCCAGAGCGCGTGGTGACGGGGCGGAGCGCGCAGGTGAGCAGGACTGAGACTGCGTGCTTGCGCGGCCATGGCCACGGAGTTTCACAAGAGCTCACTCCCGGCCCGGAGCCGGTGGGGGGTGCCCTCGTGTCGGTGGTGGTGGCGGTGTATGGTAAAGGAGCCTGGGAACGAAGCAAACCTGGCCGAGTTCAAGGGCAAGAGAAGTGTGCTGCGTAGAGTCCCCGAAGTCTTTCTGCTCTGCTGGAAGACCCACCTGCCAGGTTTGTGGAGCGCGGGTTCCGGGGCTCTGAAGGCTGGGTCTCCAGGGGCGGCCTGCCTGTTGTTAGAGAGGTCTTTGAGTGAAGAGGGGGAAGAGTCCATCACGTGTGATAGAGGCTGGCATAGAACTGTCCTTGAGTGTGGAGCCAGGGGGCCCAGGCCTCCCTGGCAGCCCGGCCCCCAGCTTCATCTGGCAGCTCTGAGGCCTCGGGCCCAGACTTACTCCTGCCCTGTTAACCTGCCCTGGGCAGAGGGCCCCAACCCAACCTCAGCTGAGGCACCTAGTTAGAACCTTGGTCGAATTACTACAATAAGCACTTCTGGTTTGAAAAAAAAAAAAATGTGGAAGCAATTTTTTTTGCCTCTGATTAAAATGGACTCAATGCCCTAACAATGGATCAGTGGGAAGGACGAGGGGCAGAGGTCACCTATGAATGTAGTACAATAATTGTTAATCTGAATATAAACCTTTAGACGTAAACGTATCTGAGCTCCTAATCTCTGGCATTTCCGTCATGGGGAGCCACAGTGATGAACAGCAAATGGTCATTGAACACTTATTGTCAGAAGAGCGTTAGCAGCAGCTGTTGGAATCAGCCAACAGAGTCTGGCTGCATGAGAAAGCTGTTTCAGGTGGAATTACCGAAGTTTGTAAGTAAAATGATTCTGAGCTCTGGAGTTGCACGAGAATTGAACCAGGTTGCACTTGTGTTTGCATGGGGTGATTTCACACCCCAAGGAAGTGGCAGGGAGGACTTCGATAAAATTGTGAAGGAAAGCCGCTGAGCTTCGAGAAATTTCTTCCAGGAGATCTGTGCAAGGTTTAAAAAAAAAAAAAGCTGGTAATTTGTCTTTGCAGACATTTACTTTTCTATGTTAGCTGTTATAAGCAGCTGCTTTTGTCCTAAGTGCGTTATAGTTAAATACAACGAATACTGAACTATTTCTAAATAAATACTTCTGAGTTGCTGGGTTGTCTTTCCTCCATGCAGTCATAATATTGGCCTTTTATAATAGAGTTGGCTATAAAAGGCAAGCACTATTGAATTTGTTAATTTCCTTTGTTATCTGAATCTGAAGCTAGAGGTTCTTGTCCCCAAGTATTTGGTGGTATCTTGGTAACTGTCACATAAGAAACTATAGTTGAGGGGGAAGTCATTTTTCCATTGAATTATCTTTATGAAAATGGCACCTATCAGACATGGTGACATGCTCTGCTGGTCATCCTCCAGGTGTGAAGGGTTCATTCTCTAGGCTGCTGGGAGAGCTGCCCAGTGATAACTCCTACCTATCAGCTCTTCCAAGGACTCAGCCCTATTTTTGACCAGTCAAGGAGCAGGCATGGAGGTTCCTTCAAGAGACCCAGTCCTCTAGTCCCAACTCTGGACAGCTCTAAAGGGCCACCCCTAACTGCAAAACTCTCAGGAAATTAGTAGAGACCTTTGCTGGAGTTGGACCTTCTCGCCAATCCTCCTTTCTTTCCTACCATTCCTTATATATAGATCTCCTTATGTATAGATCTCAAGAGCATTCCTTACTAAGTGCCATACCCTGCATGGTAATCTCAGCTTCACTCTGCTTCCCAGGGAACACAGCCTGTGTAACACTTTGTGCCAGGCATGATCAGTCATAGCAAACACGAAGGTGAGATTTTGGAGCAGTAGAAAACTCACTTGATGTGTATCCTTTACAAGGATCACAGTCCTGGGATGCCAAAGGTTGGATGACTGAAAACAGTTACCGCGTATATTTTGTCCATTTTTATGGTTGTTGGAAGCAGGAAGGGAAGTTTGATATTGGTTATACTATTGTGGCTGAAGCGGGAGCGCGAAGTCACTTTTCTGTGATAAACAAAGATAAAATGGCAGACTCAAGTCAGGCATAAAGTGGTTCACTAACATATACCTGGGGCCAGTATTTCTGATTGAATAATAGAAATCGAGTTCTTAAGACTTCAGAGAAAATGAAATTACTGAGTAAAGCCAACATCATTCTGGATAAACCACACACAAGTATTCTTTGCCTGGTTAACTGAGTTATGGGGATCCACAGAAGTGATTTCAGTTTTAAAATCTCAGTAGGGACATCTTGGTAGGGACATCTCTGTAGGGACAAGTAACCCTCTGATGATGATGTGTTATTAGAGTTAGATTTTTAGTCCTGCCCTTCTTCCCTAGCAGGCTCTTGTAAAACAACCTCTTGTGTTCTTTTTTTTTTTTTTTAAAGATTTTATTTATTTATTTGACACAGAGAAAGACAGCCAGCGAGAGAGGGAACACAAGCAGGGGGAGTGGGAGAGGAAGAAGCAGGCTCCCAGCGTAGGAGCCTGATGTGGGGCTTGATCCCAGAACGCCAGGATCATGCCCTGAGCCGAAGGCAGAGGCTTAACGACTGAGCCACCTAGGCGCCCCAACAACCTCTTGTGTTTTGAGTTGTTTTTCTTTATTGACTTCCATACTGGCTTTCTCCATCTGTCAGGTCATTGCATCTTCTATATAAATTATCAAAACACACAGATACCCTGTATATGTATCTGAAGTCCTGTCATTAAGATCCATGTTGTAGCTACTCTAACCCCCCCCCCCCGAAACTGGGTGCTTATATTCCTCTCCTAATTATTTTCTCTTTTGATCTTTGTTCTTCTTTCTCTGCACCAATATATACATCTGTAGAAAAAGGAGGAGAATATTTCTTGTCTCTAAAAATGGGAGATGTCATGTATCTTCCCCATTGTGGAAACTACAATATCTAAAATTATCTTCCGGAAAACCCACACACATTTATGGTGCACCTGAATAAAAGAAAAAGGGAAATGACATTTGGTAAATGTGTTCCATATTAAGATAAATTCTATTGGTTGAATTGTCTTTTTAATGCATTCCTTTAAGAAACTCATAGATGGTGTGAGGACATACTGACTGAATAATTTTATTTTCCATCTCCAACTTGTGCAACCGGAGACAATTAAATGTATGGAGAAAGATATAGATGCTAATATGCTCTACTCTGATACTGTCAAGACACCTACAAAACCATTTTTCCTGGAAATGCCTGTGTGAGAATGGGTCACGTCATAAGAATAGACTTCCTGATGTGCTAGAAATATATCTCTGACAAGATTTTTAAGCTCCAGGGGCTGTCAGAGGAAACTCTTTTGGGTTATCAGTTGTTCATATTCTGACAGTAAAAAGTGTTCTCTTGAGACTTAGGGAACTCAGTGTGAGCCTGACATCACAGGACTGGATTTCTCCCTTAACAGATCCTGTCTGTCCTCTATGAGAAGTCAATCCTTAAGACATGGGAGAGGAGCATGAATTGTGATTACATATACCACTGTGTTTTCCCCACAATGAGAGGACTCATTCTCCTTTTTAAATTTCTTTTGGCGCTTCTGGATTTTTATAAATGATCACATAACTGTAGCTTTATGATGCACGTTTAGAAGAGTGTTGTGATTTCTAATGGATCCCTTATGTAAGAATGTTGTTTTAGTGTTTTTATTTAATTATAATCCATTTAACACAAATTTGGGGTGCCATATGAGTTTAAAATGAGGAAATGCCACCAATATAATCCTGGCTGATCTGTAGCAGTATTATAAATATGCTGTATGCCTTAGCTCCTCACCACCACCAGTATTAAGTGAAACATACTCATTTTGTACATCTGAAAAGAAAGTTTGTATTTTGACAGTTCAGTGAGCAGGGACATCTTGCCTTGGCATTTAATGGTGACCTGACCATTCTTAAGAGAGGGAGAAACAATTGCTAGGAGGCCCAAGCCAACAAGGTTCTAGGCACTTGTAGAGGGAGGGAGAGGCAGGAATTCCAGGAATTCTAGGTTCATAGGAATACAATATTGACTGTCTGGGGAAAGGAAATTAGTACTGGGAGGACCAATCTGCTTTCTAAAATTCTCAGGATGCATGACCTGGGCAGCTGCACAGAATTGTACCTACAGAAAAGCTCCCTGCACAGCTAATGGTGTGGTGTGTGTGTGTGTGTGTGTGAGAGAGAGAGAGAGAGAGAGACAGACAGACAGACAATGTGACTGTGGTTGAAGAAGGTCTAGTCCATGCTCTGCTCATGAAGCTGGATACCCAGCTTGGGCCTATCTCCATCTGAAGGGGAGGATGACTTCAACTTCATACCGAGGAACCACATGTAAAGGCAGAGGCTTGCCCTGTCCTCTCCGCCTCCCTTCTCCTCTCCTTTCCTTCTCTTCCTCTGCCTTTCCTGCCCCCTCTCTTCTTTCCCCCTGCCTGTCCCCTTTCTCAATCCTGTTTCCTTCCCTATCCTCCCTTCGAATGCTAAAAGGAACATGACCTGGATATGCCAAGAAGTTAAATTTTACTTTATTAATGAATCAAAGAAAAAGAATAATAAAAAATGAGGCTTATGGGGGCACCTGGGTGGCTCAATCCATTAAGTGTCTGCCTTCGCCTCAGGTCATGATCCCAGGGTCCTGGGATGGAGCCCTGTGTCAGGCTCCCTGCTCAGTGGGGAGCCTGCATCTCTCTCTCCTCTGTCCCTCAGCCCACCCCCACTTTTGCCTGTGTGCTCTCTTTCTCAGATAAATAAAATCGTAAAAAAACAAAAAAACAGGCTTCCGGGGGAGGGAAGGAGGAAGGAGGAATAAATGAGGTGTATTAAAATCCAGACCTGGGGGTTCGGAATGGACCGATGCCATGATGAAAACAATATTGGAGCGATATTTTTCTGGCAAAGGTATACAGAGTGACTGAATCCAAGAAGAGACCAGAGAGACTAATTTTAGTTTCCCACGAATGCATGAATTACGAGAAAATATTTGTAAGGGAGGAAAGAACAGTTGGACTGCACCAGACCAGACGGAACTGGTCAAGACTACACTCCGGATAATCAAGTGAGGGTCGTGGAACGGGTTATAACAAAAATCTGATAACTGAATTCCATAACAAAACATGTTTTGTTGTACAGTTATTGGACTTTAGTTAACTTAGAACAACTCCCCACATGAACACATTAAGCAGGTATGAAACAAAAACAGAATATCGCGGAATACTAGATATATGTATTTCTAACGTGGAGGAATAGAAAGTTTCTACTGAGTGTAATATTTGTGTGAATTGGGAGTATTAATTCCTTCCTAATTACAAGAAGGCCGAATTGACAGGTTAACAGGGTAAAGGAGTAAGCAAGTAACTCAATAGAGCCAGCTCCCTTCTTTCAGTTACAGTTTCTTCCTACAGAAATTCAAATGGCAAAAGTAAAATGAAATTTTTAGGTCTTGTAAGGAGAGGTCTATCCTTATGTGATTTAAAAGTTAGAATTCCAAGACTCAATTTTGGCAATCTATTTCCAGCCTTTTATACATGTTCTTTAATTTTATTCTTTTTCCTTATAATTTAGCACACAATTAGTACTCAACTAGAGCTAAAAATTCACCATTTTTTAATACCCAGTTATTTCAATCTTTGTCTCAGTTTTATGAAGTTTAGGACACCTCAGCTCATCACGTCTTCTATTTATTACTTCATTCTTTCGGTAAATGAATAAGGGTGAATGCAATAAATTAGTCAAATAAAGAAGAAACACTACTGTGAAAATTGGCAACACTGACAAAACAGAAATGTTGGCTGTCAGGCAGTGCCAATGGAGCTCAGAATTCTTGTTTTTGACATAACGCATGGAGTCTAAATTCAGAGCGCTGCTGGAAGTGGCTTATGGATACCCGTGCGTGATGATGGACAATAAGGTACCAGTTTATGAAAGATGGACATACAAAATTGGAGACCCACCCATGGTTTTTAAAACCTACCCTTCCAATGAAGCATATATAGTGTCTCCACGAGGGTGATGGAGTCAGCCTACAGGAGAACCTAGAACATAAAGAGATTAGAAATACATTTTTCTAAACATAGAAATTATGGTTATTTTAATTTGCCAATACCATATACATATCCTGGGTGCCACACACACACACACACACACACACATATATACATGGGACATACATACATATATACATACAAACGCATATGTATGTATGTATTCATGTATATATGTGTAGTCTCTGAGAAATAACAGCAATAATAGGGAAGATGCTCATCTGGAGTTAATCTTAACCATAAGCGAGAACTGGTTCATAATGTAGAAGTGATAGGATCTTGTGGAACAGTGACTATCATTCTGGAGAGTCTTAAAGGAAACGAGAGGCATACAGACAATTATCAGATATGTATAATAGACTTTAAGAGTGCAGAGTTCCGTGGTTCAATGAAAAATGTCTGGGGTATACATCTTAGGCCTCTCTTACAGTCTTTCTGTTCCCTCTTCCGTAACAAAATAGTTCTGTTTTAAATCTTCAATTACCTGTCTTAAACTCAAGAGTCCTTAATATACGACCAACGACAACCACAGACACTCACCTGAGATTCAGTCTCCCATCTTCACCTGCTTTCTGTAGTAGTTTAATGTATTGAACAAGGGCGTGGATATTGGGATTTGGAAGAAAAAGATTCAAATCCCAGCTCTGCTCTGCAATATGTTGACTGTGCAACTCTGGGCTAGTGAGTTAATTTTTTTCTAAATCTCAGCTTCTTTATCTGGATATTGGACAATACAATACATCAAAAATTTTATATGTATGAAGATTAGTGAGATCTAGGACAGTATCTAGCACATGGTATTCATTCATTTATTCAATAACTCATTCATTCAATATGTATCTATTGCTTACTACATACCAAATACCCTGTAGGCAACAGTGGTACAACGGTAGCAGGATAGGCATGGTCCTGCCTTAACAGGGCTTAGAGACTTAGAGGTGAGACAGGAAAGAAGAAAATCACTGTGGTGTATTAATGTGATAGGAGGCTTATGGGAGGATGGGGACACATAAAAGGGTGCAGACTCTTAAGAGCCTTAACAAGGCTCCCAGAGGCGATGAAGTCTATACTAAGACTAAACTGGGAATGAGCCTAATGAAGGAGGGAAGACAGAGAAGAGGATACAACACGTGTGAAGGCAGAAGAGCTACATTCTGTGCCTGAAGAATGTCAGAAGTTAAATTCTAGAACCCTGGTCACCAAGTACAGAGAGGCAAGAGCTGAGGCTGTAGCAGGATGCAAGAGCCACGTCATGCAAGACGTATGAAGGAATTTCTACTTCATCCTGAGCTAATGAAAAGCCAGTAGCAGGGGCGCCTGGGCGGTGCAGTCGTTAAGTGTCTGCCTTCGGCTCAGGGTGTGATCCTGGTGCTCTGGGATCGAGCCCCACATCAGGCTCCTCCACTGGGAGCTTGCTTCTTCCCACTCCCCCTGCTTGTGTTCCCTCTCTCGCTGGCTGTCTCTCTGTCAAGTACATAAATAAAATCTTAAAAAAAAAAAAGCCAGTTACATATTTTGAGCAAAGGTAACAGAATTATATTTTTAAAAAATCAATACCTATGGAGTGGACTGAAGGCGAGAACTAGTGGAAGTAGGGAAACCAGCTGAGTTTGTTTGGCCACATTCACTGGGTTGCCCTTCACTGGTAAATACAGTGACAGTTTGGTGCCCACGGGCAAGTCCACCCATCCCATACTTTGTTTGGTTATCTGCTGAAGTTCTCGAAAGGCTTTCTCTGCCAATTGAAAAAGAATCACTTTCAGATCGTGAGTTCTACAGAGTTGGTCCGGGGGACCGTACTTTACCAGACATTTTTGTATGGCATAGCAACACAAATTAAATTCATTGCCCTTCCTGTTTCCTGAACTGTGTGTTATCTCATCCCTGGTAAAACCATTTTGTGACTTAGTTGTGGGTAAATCCTTCAGGTACAGGGATGCTGTGGTAAAAATGCCTGATTCTATTCTTTTAACATCCTGCTGTTTCCCCTACATTGTTTAAGACTATCGAATTGCTTGAAATATTATGAAAACAACTTGACTTAAACTAGCTTAATTTTCATCAATTGCTGCTGTAACCCTTCATACAGCTAGTTTCCTTGCCATTTTATCTCAGAGTCTGCAGCAGCAATCCAGGTAGCTAGAGGCCACGTAGAGTGGGGAAAATTGATGAGTACAAATATTATGGGATAGAAAACAGGATTAGGTAATAGATTGGCTATTGGGAGAGGGAAAGTTGAGTGGGTAGAAAATAACCTAAATACCACTGTTTAAGGGCTTAATAAATACTATTCGCTCATCCACATTAGGTCATACAGAATTGAATGTCCAAACATCACATCACAGTCCATGTACGCATTAGAGACTGCTCTTCTAATCATTTCACACCATACCCCTCTAACTAACTGACTTCTTTTTTTTAAATCTTTTTTTTAAGATTTATTTGAGAGAGAGTGAGAAAGAGAGAGTGGGGTGGGGCAGAGGGAGAGAGAGTCTTAAGCAGACTCCCCTCTGAATGCAGAGCCCGACTCAGGACTTGATCTCAAAACCCTGAGATCAGGACCTGAGCTGAAACCAGGAGTTGGATGCTTAAGTGACTGTACCACCCAGGTGCCCCTAACTAACTGACTTCTATTCATGGTTCTTAAGAATCAACCAGTTTAGAAACAAGGCCCTTTGGACCCTTGCATCTTCTTTTTTCCTAAACATTTATCTCCCCAGCACATTATTAACTCATGCTTCAATAAATAGTGGACTTTTACATTTGGTCTTCCTGCTTCAGCTAAGCTGGAAGCAAACCTGAAAAAAAAAATTATCTAGTAAAGACTCTACCACCTACTTGCACACAAATATTACAGATAATTCTGCTGAGACCCACACAAGTTAAGCGAACTAACATTTTAACTAGTAAGTTCTAAAATGAAATGAAAATTTAACCAAGGAAATCTCTCTGATAATGCAATACCTTTTCTATCACAACCCACCTATATATTATTCTGCTTTCAGATTTATCTTCTTCAGGCACTGATTTCAATACCTCAGAAGCTGCCAGTGGCTCTCCTTTGTCTGAAAACACAATCCAAATTCCCGTCATCGAAGGCTCTCAATTATCTGGCCTTCCCTAACTGGCCATTATTCCCCCCCCACACCTCAGCACAGACCTCCGCATCTCTCATTCCAGAATCATTCTCTACTGCACACACCACACTCATTAGAGGCTGTAACATTCGCTTATCATGCTTACGACTCTAAAATTGCCATTTTTTTTGTCCTTAGCCCCAATCTCTCCTTTTCTTTCAAGTCCACTGAAGCGCCTTTCATCTTCTCCAAAACAACATTCTTTTGCTTTCCCAACAATAATTGATCTCTAACTGAATTATTGCTTGTATCATACGTTTGGACAAAATGGTATTGTACCTTGCTAAATACTTAATTGGAGTAAATAAGTTGTCCTTTCCAAATTATTTTCAAAATGCTTGAGGAGGGCAGTAATCACACTTGGCATTTCTTTTGTGTTCCCTTTAGCAAACACAGTGCTCGTCATTATACTGCTCACCCAGCAAATACTTGTTAAATGAACAAAGTGAATTTTCACCAATATTGTTAAAGAGAAATATGTTTTCATAGCAACCCTCAATTTCTTGGTTTTTACTTGGGATATCAGTTCTCTGTCTACCACCATCTATTGGCAGCAAATTTTCATCGTTGGGAGAGGGAACTAATTTTTTTTTTTCTCAAAGCAAATCCCTATGTCAACCATGTTTCTTACTATTCAAATTAAACTACTGATCTCAACCAATCTTATATACCTAAGAATCTCTTGATTCTAGAATTCATATTTGGCCCCAATAAGAAGTTGTTCTCTAACACAGAAACACTTTTGTAGAAAGTATTTACATAATTCAAATTAAATTTGGGAAATTGGTTACTATTTTGCCTTGTTTGACTTAATTTTAGAATTTATAGATTTATAAATACAAGTTCATCACTTGAGTTTGACTAAAGTACCTGTAGTTATTTCTGTTAAAAATTGAGTATCAAGAGCTTATTTCACAGTGCAACTGAACGGTGTTGCAGTTTTAAAAGGATATTCAAATTACATAGCTCCATTTTGCTAGCTTTTCCTACAAATATAATCCTCCACAATTCTGAGAACAATTTTACAGAGTACCGTAGACCATTAGGCCTAGAAAGCAGTGTTAGTGATGATACAGTCCCACACAGAATTTCACACACAACCTAATTCCATATGAATCAATCTCTCCCCAGAATCTACAGTTAGAGATGAACAATACTGGGCAACATAAGTATATTGTCTTATGATTTTTCTTATTACTTTCTGATTGACTAAATGAGGCTAAAGTTATTCATTTGTGTGAGATACTTTCTTACTTTTTAACCACCTTAGAACCCTGCCTCAAGGCATCTCAAAAGCCAAGAGTGCCATCAGGAATCTTAACAGTATTGTTTGAGAATATAAGATCAAAAATAGCCAGAAAATACATAAAAGAACATTGCTGAAAGGCATAAGAATCAGTAAGTAGAAATTCCCCAGAAATTGAAAGCCCATCCCCTATGCCAAAGAAACTTACATGAAAACATTCCTTTTCCATATTTATTTTTCATTTTTTTCTTACACATCTAATATCCTTGCCTTATCAAGTAGCTAAAATTCTTTTCTATCAACTGCATTTTCACCAATCTCTTCTCCACTTCTGTAGTTTTCAACTGTTTTGTTTTCTTATTTATCTGTTAGAAGTCCTAATAACTGTCCACATAGCCCCTGGGTGGTTGTGAGATTTCAGTGGACTAATAACCAATCAACGTGAATTGTTCGAAAAAGTTAAAAGCCCATTCGAGCCGTAAGATATTATTATCATTGTCACCTTGTTGTAACCTAGAAAAAAAAAATTGTCATTGTTTGTTACAAGATTATAGGAATACAGGGAATTATGGAAGAAAGGGCAACGTTAGATATATCTGCTCAACTGAAGCAAAGGAGCAGAGAGATGAACTGGAGGAAATCAGAAAAACATTAGTTTTCAAGTCAGGGAGTTGAGGTGGCCCAGCAGGCTGCCTGGCTTGGCTGTTACCAACCATGACACACACCCCCACCCCCCGCCATGTTCTTGTTTGCTCTTTTTCTCAGTCCCATCTGAACTGACCCACCTCCCTGACTACCTCAGATGCTTTCTCTTTTGGTCTCCAGTGTTTTCAGAACTGAAAACTTTTTCTCTTTTCCAAATGACCTCCTCCTTTCAACCTACATTTCTGGGTTTATCTTGGATAAATAGGTTTCTCCATCCAGAGCCATTTGATTTCCCCTGGGGAAGAAGACGACTCTTGTTTACCCACTGCAATGAGCCAGTTTTATATATATACACGTATGCCTCCGTGTGGTCATAGGAAGGAGTTCGCTCATTGACACAGCAGGGGTGATCCTCTCTGGAAGTGCAGGTGTATGTGTGTTGGTACAGTGTAGTACACAGATCACAAGGTACGTAGATGAACTACAGCCAGTCATCATCTGTTCTCAGCACCAGCCAGAGGAAGTCGTGGATTAATGCTTACAGACGGCAAGTAACCTCCTTAATGCTCCCAGTGTCTGAAGCCATCTCTTCAAGAGTGTCTCGCCTTGCAGTCGCATTCTTCACAGAAGACATTTATTCATCCAATAGGAATCTGTTCTACAGCTAGTTCTCTATGATTTTCTGTGGTTATTCCAGTCCTTTCTGAGAAACAAGATAATGAAATGAGCACTTTGATGTGCAGATGTGATGTGTAAGTGTATAGGCTTTAAAGGTTTGAATTGACAAAACCGAAAAGCGGTTGTGAATGTCACAAAGCTGAAGAAACGTTCAGTTCTGTGCTTCGGTAGAATCATGAGGCGCAGAGCCAAGAAGACAAAATGAATATTAGATTTGGGTTTTCTTTTTAAAGGCAAACATAGCCAGACATTCCCAAATCCCTAAAACCTAAGAATTGAGCTTAGTTTGGATGCAAAAATAAAAATTGAATATTAGAATCAAATATTTGTAATGTCTCATTTCTTTCATAGTTTTAATAATTGAACACTGATGTCCTGGGGAATCTCCAAATCTGAATAACTTAAATATCATTGACCTATTTTGCAAAAGAAAAAAAAAAAAACAGTGAAACTCAATGTTTTCTCTGTATTGCACATAGAATTACTATATTCATGGGCATCTTAATTTGGAGGTCTGTGTTATTCTCTGTGACTTTATAAATTTGTTTCCTAGATCAAGCCTGGAAATGCTGATTACTTCTTGTTAGCCCTGTCATGCAAGGTCAACTATCAAGAGGTAGTAATGACTGCTAAGAGGCTATTAGGCAAGTCAGATCAAGAGGAAGTATCTCTACATACAGGGAACCAAAATCCCAAATAAAATATAAAATCCAGAAATACAAATCTGTTAAGAAAGAGAAAACGTTAAAATAATGGCAACAAATTCTCCAGTTCACTATACTTGCCCAGTATAAATAGAAATTACATGAAATAAGATAGAAGGTATATATTGTCTGTCTTCTTCCTCTAAACTCAATTATTGTCTTTGAACTGCCGAAGTTAAATTTGGTTTCTTCCCCTTTGGTCTTAAGGATACATACTTTGTCCCACTTATGCTTTGAGCATCAAAAATGACTTTTATTCTACAGCTGAAATGTCATTTTGCAACTCTAATAATCTAATTAGAAGAGTCCTACTCCACAAAATCTGAATTCTCAGTATATTTTTGTGGTTTCTTCCTTCGCTTTTCCATTCCAGTTGTGAAACTGGAAATTGTTGCTTCCCTGAATATTTTCAGGAAGACTAGCTATATGCTGTTAACATCACTAACATCATAAAATGTATTATCTTTTAAAATATGAAATTCCTGGCACGTAAGCGGTATTTTCCCCATCATTTATACGTTAACTCATTTCACAAAGACAGATGCTCAGCAGTACATTCTAGATCCATAATTTAGAACCAGAGAACTTGAAGATACCCAACATGCATCTGAAGGCACACATGTATATCCAGACCCCAGTTAAGAGACGCTGCATTGCGTTAAAGCTACTACCTAAGGGACTTCCTTGAGAATAGAGTTACAGACACAAATGCACCAAAGACACCAAAGAGGTTGGTTATGTCTTGGTCGTTGAGATTATTAGAAGCATGCTTTCAGCTTTATATCCTCTAAATAAAAATCACATGAGTATATAAAAAGACATGTAAAGAAATAAAGTAGAGAACTTGAAGGTGTGATAATATGTGAACAGTCTACTAGGAGTCTCATGACCTCCAGTTGAGAATTTCTGTTTCGGATGAAGATCTTTATTTCCTCTCCATTAAAATTCTAATTTCTACTTCATACAATCTGCCTCTGGTTGCCCTGGAGAAATATCTCGCCTGGTTTATTCCTCCCATCACTAGCTTTCTCTCCAGCCTAAGTATTAATATGTTCAGCAATGGACTAAATATGGGGTCTCTTCTATATCCTTTATGTCTCTACTTAAATTTCTCAGCACATTTATGGTAACTGTTTCAATGCCCTTCTCAGCTAACTCTGACATTTGGGTCAGTTTCAATAGACCCTTCTTATTTATATTTCCCTGACTGTTTGCCTGGCTAAGATGATTGGATACCAGAAAGAATATTCTCTTGTTGGGTGCTGAATATTGTTTTATTCCTGTAAGTATTCTTGAGCTATGTTCTGGGCCAGTTACAGTAGTTGGACACAATTTGATCCTTTCAGGTATTGTTTTTAGGATATGTTAAGTAGGATAGAAGCAGTGTTTATAGTCAAGGGTCAAGATACCCTCCTACAGGGGCAAGACACTTCTGGGTATTCTCTATAATACCTTGTGACTCTTAAGTTTTTCTATTTTGGCTGGTGGCAGTGGGTACTATTCTTGGATCTGAGTGCAAGGCACTGCCTCTTATCCTTTTAGGGCCTTCTTTCTCTGGCCCTGGGCTTTCCCTGTATGAGTATGCTGATATACTCATCGGGAATATACAAGGGTAACTTTCTGCAAATTTGAGGGTCCCTCTCTCTCTTTTTTGTCTCTCTATCCTGCAAACTCTAGCCACCTTGATCTCCCTGGGCCCTTAGATAGGTCTCCTCAAGTCCTGTCTTCCTAGCACTGGGACATGGACATTCCCTCCAGCAGCAAGCTGGGTTGGGGGAGGGTCACAAGGCTTACCTGATTTGTTTTCCATCTCTCAATGATCGCTGTTCTTTCTTGTCTGATGCCCATTGTCTCAAAAACATTGTTTTACATATTGCTTGGTTTTCTTGGGTTTTTTAGGAGGGAAGGTAAATCTAGTCTTTATTATCCATCTCAGCTGGAAGTGATGGTTTATTATCCTCTCATTAAAAATTGAATTGGGGGCACCTGGGTGGCTCAGTCAGGTAAGCATCTGCTGTCAGCTCAGGTCATGATCCTAGGGTCCTGGAATCGAGCACCGCGTGGGGCTCCCTGCTCAGTGTGGAGTCTGCTTCTCCCCTGCCTCCTGCCCCTCCCCCTGCTCATGCTTGCTAGCTCTCTCTCTCTTTTGAATAAGGGAATAAAATCTTAAAAAAAATAAATAAAAATTGAATTGAGGTAAAATGAATTAAAGTCTAGGAATCAAAGATACGTAACAAAATAATTTTGTTCATCAATAGTACTCATCACTGTATCAGTTACAGTATAGGCTGAGATGTTATAAGAGAAGAAAATAAAAATTCATGTTCCATGAGGTCATTTAAGACATTCATTTAGGATGTGTCTCTTTGCATACTGTCTCTAGCCAGACAGCCATGTTTCCAGCTAAAACTTTAGGATTTCAGTTATTAAAAGGAAGATGAGAAAAATTGATGCCAGGGACAATAAAGAATTTTGGCCCCAAACAAATACTAAGAAAATTAAGTGTCTCATAATCTGTACATACTTTATTTTATCTTTTGTCAAAAATACCTGAAATGGTTTTAGACTCTGGGAAGAGGAGTAATTAAAAAAAAAAAAAAAAACAAAACTCAGGATTATAACAAAAAATTAACATACTCAAAGATTTTCAATTAATCTATATTTATTCCTCGCTTGAGTCTAACACTAGGCTGCTTTGAGATTTACCTAAAATTTTGTAAATTACTCATTTAAAATAGAAAGTAAATGCTTCACAGTGTATTTTCGGTATCTTAATCTGTTGTTGTGATTAAAAAAATAGATGAATGTGTAGGAATTCTCAAGCTTCTGTTACCTTTTAATATGCCATTGTACACTATTCATTTGCCAAATTCTTCGGGCCTGTTCACCTAACAGGTAGCTTCTCTTAATTTCACCGGGTCCTAACAAAATGAATCAAGACAACAAAACTCATATAAGGCTGATTGGGGGTCCACTGATTGGGGGTCCACTACCCCCTCAATTATTTGATGAATATGAAAATTTGATGAATATGAATATTTCAAATGCCAGGAAGACCTGTATATGTAGGTGTGTTAGCCTACGTAAGAAAGCAATTTAAAGATACCCCATGAGTGTATGGACCGTCCTATAGACAGATGGTGCCCATGCCAGACAGAATCTTTGATTTTCCTGTTATGCGTTTGGAGAGGGCTCCTTTGCAGCACTGCTGGAAACAGAGGCTTGGTTCTCGTGTTTTTCTTCCACTCATGTCTTCTCAGTACCCAACCAAGGACCCCACTTGGTTCAATAACATCAGCACCTTGATTCAAGGAACAGTTGGTCTTTTTTATTTTATAGAGAGCTTCCAAGGGCATGTAATCCCTTTTTCAGTATCTTGGGAGAGCCAGTTAATTCATTGTAGCAGATTTCCACATTTTAACCTTCTAACAGCACAGGGAGGGAGGTAGTTTTCCTTTAAAAACTTAGTCTTTAAAACGA
The DNA here is from genome assembly GCF_023065955.2 of Ursus arctos. Lineage (NCBI taxonomy): Eukaryota > Metazoa > Chordata > Mammalia > Carnivora > Ursidae > Ursus > Ursus arctos. The sequence goes on along the minus strand of NW_026622985.1, from coordinate 92,336,292 downwards.
AAAGGTATACTTACAATTTCTATTCTCTCTCAAATTTATGAAGCATATTGTTAGATATAACTATGACAAGATTCTTAATACATACTTTTAAAATCTCACACTGATGCTGAATTCTAGATGGGGATGCGTATCTTAAAAGTTCCCAGGGCGGGGAGCAAAGATGGCCAGGTAGTAGGAGCCCCCTAAGCTTGCCTCTTCCCTCAAACACAGCTAGATAACTATCAAATCATTCTGAATACTCAAGAAATTGACCTGAGGACTGGTAGAACAAACTGTACAACGAGAGGAAGAAAAGAGGCCACTTCATGGAAGGTAGGAAGTGTGAAGAGGTTTTTCTTCTTGGGGGAGAAACTGATCGAGGGTGCTGCAGAGGGGACAGAACCCTGGTTGCAGAGAAAGGCGAGAGAGAGTGGAGTGCACAGGGATAAGCACAAGGGGAACACTTGCCCAAAGCCACTGGCTGGGGAATTCAGGGACTGAATTTCGTGAGTTTTTGCAACCAGCAGGGCTCAAAGATTGGAGTTTCAGAGGTCTGCGGTGTGGTTGTGATGGAGACCTAGGGATCCTGCCCAAATCCTGGAGCAGAGGCAGGCAAACAACCCCAGGGCAAACTGCGTGATCTGAGGATCGCCTAAGGGGCACAGAGAGAGACTGTTCATACTTTTTGGAGCACATCTGTGAGAGGTGGCATCACCTCTCTGGGGACAAAAGAAACATCAGATGCCATTTCCCTCCCTCCCTCATCAGCATAGGTGCAGAGACACCTGCTGAGGGCAGCTAACCTGCTTGCTCCAAATCCCATGCCCCTGCCCTCTGGTGCAACTGCCCTTCTGGGTCAAACCTGCATCTGTCCCAGTGTGGCAAGACCCTTTCCCAGAGGACAGGTGCAGGTATCCAACACACTGGGTCCCTGAAGTTTGGAATTTTAAAAGTCAGCAGGCCTGGCCAAAGTAGAGCCCAGGGTGTGCATCACTGCTTCAGGCAAGCAAGTGACCTAGGGACAGACAGTATGAAATCAGCCATCTGAAAAACATCTGTGATGCACCAGGGGAAATTGCTCGCTCCTCTGAAAGTACTTCCCTGAGAGCAGCAAGCACAGGCTCCCCTCTCCAGGGACAGAGGAGCAGGCTGGCACCTTTTCCCTCCCCCACCCCTCAGCATAAACCAACTGCAGTAAACAGCACAGCACCGACACTGCCTGCCTAATGTCCTACACCAAGTCCTGCCGCCCTGCAGTCTGCTGGTACTGTATTTCTAGGGCCAGTCTCCCTAACTACCAGCTCAGAGGGCCCTGCTCCCAGACGACCAGCACAAATCCCTGCACATACCACGCCTACTGACTGTAGAGTTCTTCAGAGCTTCAGTTCTCGTGGAAATAGCATCAGGTCTCTTTTAGTAAGCAGACCAGAGCACACCTTGTTAAAACTCACCACACTCCGGCCAAGGTCCAAACACTCCCCACTGCAAGTAAGGAGGAACTCTGCAGAGGACTGATCTGAGGGATAGAGCAACCATAACACAGCAGTAGAGTGTGCCCAGTACACATGAGAGACACTTCCTGAAGCACCAGGCCCTGGACATTATATGGCCTCTTCTTCCTAAAGCCATTACTGTCCGGAGCAGGGAACATAACTGGCTTTCCTAACACAGAAGAAAAGACCTAGACAAAATGCCAAGATGGAGGAATTCATTCCAAAATAAAGAACAATAAAAAGTCATGACCAGGGATGTTCTTGAAACAGATACAAATAACATGTCTGATCCACAATTTAGGGCAACAATCATAAGGATACTAGCTGGGCTTGAGAAAAGCATAGAAAACAGGGAGACCCTTACCTCAGAAACAAAATGCTAAAAACCAACCAGGCTGAAATGAAAAATGCAGTAACTAAGATTTGAAACTGACTGGATATAATGACCATGAGGATGGAAGAAGCAGAAGAATGAGTAAGTGACATAGAAGATAGAATTATGGAAAATAATGAAGCCAAACAAAGGCAGGAAAGAAAAATCTTGAAGCAAGAAAGTAGACTTAGGGAGCTCGATTACTCCATAAAGCATAATAACATTCATATCATAGGAGTGAAGAAGAAAAAGCAAGAGGAAAGGGAGCAGAAGGTTTATCTGAGGAAATTATAGCTGAAAACTTCCCTAATCTGGGGAAGAAAAGAGACATCCAGATCCAGGAGGCAGAGAGAACTTCCATCTAAATCAAGAAAAGGAGACCAATGCCAAGACAAATTGTAGTTAAATTTGAAAAATATACAGATAAAAAATCCTAAAAGCAGAAAGACAAAATAAGTCCCTGACTTACAAGGGACGACCAGTAAGGTTAGCAGCAGATCTATGCACAAAAACTTGGCAAGCCAGAAGGGAGTGGCATATTATATTCAAAGTTCTGAATGGGAAAAATTTGCAGCCAAGACTACCCTATCCAGCAAGGTTATCTTTCAGAATAGAAGGAGACATAAAGAGTTTCCCAAACAAAAACTAAAGGAGTTGATGAACACTAAACCTGCCCTGCAAAAACTATTAAAGGGGACTCTTTGAATGGGAAAGACAGACCAAAAGCAACAAAGACTAGAAGGAAACAGAGAAAATGTCCAGAAACAATAACAAAGCAAGTAATACAATGGCACTAAATACATATTTATCAATAATCACTCTGAATGTAAATGAACTAAATGTTCCAATCAAAAGACATAGGGTGTCAGAATGGGTAAAAACCAAGACCCATCTATATGCTGCCTATAAGAGACTCATTTTAGACTTAAAAACACCTGCAGATTTAAAGTGAGGGAATGGAGAAACATTTATCATGCAAATGGACGTCAAAGAAAGCCAGAGTAGCAATACTTATATCAGGCAAACTAGACATTAAACCAAAGACTGTAACAAGAGATGAAGAAGGGCACTGTATCATAATAAAGGGGACTATCTGACAAGAAGAACAAACAATTGTAAATATTTATGCCCCCAACTTGGGAACACCAAAGTATATAAAACAATTAATAACAAATGTAAAGGAATTCATTGATAATAAAAAATAATAGTAGGGGACTTTAACACCCTACTCACATCAATGGACAGATCATCTAAGCAGAAAATTAACAAGGAAAAAATGGCTTTGAATGATACACTGGACCAGATGGACTTCACAGATATATTCAGAACATTTCATCCTGAAGCAGCAGAATACATATTCTTTTCAAGTGCATATGGGACATTCTCCAGAATAGATCACATACTAGGTCTCCTATCAGGCCCCAACAAATACAAAAAGATTGAGATCATACCATGCATTTGTTATGACCACAAAACTATGAAACCTGAAGTCAACTGCAAGAAAAAATTGGAAAGACCACAGATATGTGGAAGTTAAAGAGCATGCTACTAAAGAATGAACGGGTCAACCAGAAAGTTAAAGAAGAAATTTAAAAAATACATAGAAATGAATGAAAATGAAAATATAATGATCCCAAACCTTTGGGATGCAACAAATGCCATCCTAAGAGGGAACTATATAGCAATACAAGCCTACCTCAAGAAGCAAGAAAAATCTCAAACAATCTAACCTTACACATAGAGGAGCTAGAAAAGGAACAACAAATGAAGCCTAAAGCCAGAAGCAGAAGAAGGGAAATGATAAAAATTAGAGCAGAAATAAATGCTGTAAAAACAAAATAGGAGAATAGATCAATGAAACCAGGAACCATTTCTTTGAAAAATTTAATAAAGCTGATAAACCCCTAGTCAGACATATCAAAAAGGAAAAAAAAAAGGAACCAAATAAAATCGCAAATAGGAGAAATAACTAACACCACAGAAATACAAAGAATTATAAGAGAATAATGTAAAAAATGATATGCCAACAAATTGGACAATTTGGAAGAAATGGATAAATTCTGAGAAACATAAATTACCAAAACTGAAACAGGAAGAAACAGAAAACTTGAGCAGACCAATAACCAGCAAAGAAATTAAATCAGTAATCAAAAATCTCCCAAAAAAAACAAAAATCCAGGGCCAGATGGCTTCACAGGGGAATTCCACCAAGCATTAAAGAAGAGTTAATACCTATTCTTCTCAAACAACTACAAAAAATAGAAATGGAAGGAAAACTTCCAAACTTATTCTATGAGGCCAGCATTACCCTGATTCTAAAACTAGATAAAGACTCCACTAAAAAAGAGAACTACAGGGGTGCCTGGGTGGCTCATCAGTTAAGCATCCTATTGCTGGCTTTGGCTCAGGTCATGATCTCAGATACATTGAGATGAGAGCCCTGCACGGGGCTTGAGATTCTCCCTCCCTCTCCGCCTTCCCTGCTCTTCCCCCACTTGTGCTTGAGCTCTCCCTCTCTCTCTCTCTAAAAAAAAGAGAGCAAGAACTATAGACCAAATCTCTGATGAACATGGATGCCAAAATTCTCAACAAAATACTAGCAAATGAAATCCAACAGTACATTAAAAGAATCATTCACCATGATCAAGTGAGATTTATTCCTGGATGGCAAGGGGGGTTCAGTATCCACAAATCAATCAACATGATACACTACATTAATAAAAGAAAGGATAAGAACTATATGATCACTTCAATGGATGCAGAAAAAGCATTTGACGAAGTACACATCCATTCATGATAAAAACCCTCAATGAAGTAGGGATAGATGGAACATACCTCAACATAATAAAGGCTATATATGAAAAAAAAAACAAAAACCCACAGCTAATATCATCCTCAATAGAGCTTTTCCTTTAAGGTCAGGAACAAGACAGGGATGTCCACTCTCACCACTGTTGTTCAACATAGTACTGGAAGTCCTAACCACAGCAGTCAGACAACAAAAAGAAAAGGCACCCAAATGAGCAAGGAAGAACTCAAACTATCACTATTTGCAGATAACATGATACTCTTTAGAAAAACCAAAAGACTCCACCAAAAAATTGCTAGAACTAATACATAAATTCAGTAAAGTCACAGGATACAAAATCAATGTACAAAAATCTATTGCATTTCTATACACCAATAATGAAGCAACAGAAAGAGAAACCAAGGAATTGATCCTATTTACAGTTGCACCAAAAACCATAGGACACCTAGGAATAAACCTAGCAAAACAGGTAAAAGATCTGTACTCTGCAAACTATAGCACACTAATAAAGGAAATTAAAGATGACACAAAGAAATGGAAAAACATTCCATGCCCATGGAATGGAAGAGAAAATACTGTTAAGATATCTATACACCCCAAAGTAATCTCCACATTTAATGCAATCCCTATCAAAATACCAACAGCATTTTTCATACTGCTAGAACCAACAATCCTTAAATTTATGTTGAACCACAAAAGACCCAAATAGCCAAAACAATCTTGAAAAACAAAAGCAAAACTGGAGACATCACAATTCCATACTTCAAGTTGTGTTACCAAGCTATGGTGATGAAGACAGTATGGTACTGGCACAAAAACAGACACATAGTTCATTGGAATAGTATTGAAAACCCAGAAATGGACCCGCAACTGTATGTCAACAGAGCAGGAAAGAATATCCAATGGGAAAAAAAACAGTTTCTTCAACAAATGGTGTTGGAAAAACTGGACAGCAACGTGCAGAAGAATGAAACTGGACCACTTTCTTATGCCATATGCAAAGATAAATTCAAAATGAATGAAAGACCTAAATGTGAGACAGGAGTCCATCAAAGTCCTAGAGAACACAGGCAGCAACCTCTTTGACATCGGGCGTAGCACTTCTTGCTAGATACATCTCCTGAGGCAAGGGAAACAAAAGCAAAACTCTAAAGTATTAGAGCTTCATCAAGATAAAAAGCTTCTGCACAGTGAAGGAAACAATCAGCAAAACTAAAAGTTTGTGGAATGGGAGAAGATGTGTGCATGACATATCAGATACAGGGCTAGTATCCAAAATCTATAAAGAACTTCTCAAACTCAACACGTAAAAAAATAATAATCCAGTTAAGTAACGGGCAGAAGACATGAACAGACATTTTTCCAAAGAAGACATACAAATGGCTAACAGACACGTGAAAGATGCCCAACATCACTCAGCATCAGAGAATACAAATCAAAACCACAATGAGATACTACCTCACACCTGTCAGAATGGTTAATGTAACAACACAGGAAACAACAGATGTTGGTGAGGGTGTGGAGAAAGGGCATCCCTCTTAGGCTCCTGGTGGGAATGCAAACTGGTACAGCCACTCTGGAAGACAGTATAGAGTTTCTTCAAAAAGTTAAAAGTAGAACTACCCTACAACCCGGCAGTTGCACTATTAATTATACCCAAAGGATACAAAAATACTGATTTGAAGGGATATATGCACCCTGGTGTTTATAGCAGCAATGTCCACAATAGCCAAACTATGGAAAGAGTCCAAATATTCACTGACTGATGAATGGATAAAGAAGATGTGATATATATCATATATATATAATGGAATAATACGCAGCCATAAAAATGAAATCTTGCCATTTGCAATGACATGGAGGGAGCTAAGTGAAATAAGTCAGAGAAAGACAAATAGCGTATGATTTCACTCATGTGGAGAGTAAGAAACAAAACAGATGAACATAGTGGGTGGAGGGGGGACCTATTAACTATAGAGAGCAGACTGTTGCTGGAGGGGAGGTGGGGGGTGGGATAAATGGATGATGGGTTTAAGGAGTGCACTTGTGCTGAGAACTGGGTGTTGTATGGATGTGTTGAATTAACTCTATTGTACACCTGAAACTAATATTACACTGTATGTTAACTAACTGGAATTTAAATAAAAACTTAAAAAAAAACAACAGGGGGGAAAAAAAAGACATTTGTCCCAGAATGTTCTTGGGCATCCTAGAACAGGGGAAGGGAGAAGCCTTGAAAGAGAGTAATTGTCTCTTCGTAATATGAAGTTGCTGGCGCGGGGGTGGGGGGTGGGGGATGTGGGGGTGGGATCAGAGAGAAACTCTGGGGCTACTAGGAGTTTGAGTTCTTATGAGGAATAGTATAATCTAAGGAAGTGGATGGTTCGTATAAAACAAACTAAATCACTGTAATAAAATTTTATACTAACTGATACAGGAGAAGGGCATTTTGAAGTTTGTGGCTGAGAAAATGTTTTTGTTCTATGGTTTTAAGCTTTCCATGGCAGAGATCTTGTATGATTAATAAAGAATAGCCACCACTTGGATTTAGGGAATTTAAGCAATGGCCTAGACACGCCCCCTTGCCACATGCTAAATAAGTTTATTTCCCACTGAATTCAGGCCATTATTATTAGCTAAATACTGTCAAGATAGGCTATTTCATGTCCTGTGAGAACGAGTGTATGATACCTTCTTATTATGAGAGAAAACTGTGCATCTGCTTTATATTTCAGATCTACTTTTTGTGCCCCTATATTGTAAACCCCTAAGGGTCTCCACTCTTCCAATTTTGTACAATTTTCAGGTAGAACCATCATTACATTTACACATTAGTGCAACAAGCCAATAAAGCATAATGATCTAAGCCTGAGCTTTGAAATCAAATATCCTGGCTCCAGTGCTTACAAACTATGTGACTTTAGATAAATTACTTAACCTCTCTGATGCTTTGTCTGTCAGTAAAGCTGGGGTGATGGTAGTCATTCTGTAATCAAATAAATATTCATTGAGTACAAGTCTGTGTCATACTAGAGAAGGAACAGTCAACAAAGTAGATATGCCTCCTACTCTTAGAACCTTATGATGTGGCCAATTGTAGCATCAGATTACATTTCTTCAAAAGGATTTTGTAACTCCTAAGTGATACAATAGGCAGAAAACTCTTTTTTTTTTAATGATTTTTTATTATATTATGTTAGTCACCATACAGTACATCCCCGGTTTCCGATGCTTACATCGATGATTCATTAGTTGTGTATAACACCCAGTGCACCATGCAATACGTGCCCTCCTTACTACTCATCACCGGTCTATCCCATTCCCCCACCCCCCTCCCCTCTGAGGCCTTAGGTTTGTTTCTCATAGTCCATAGTCTCTCATGTTTCATTCCCCCTTCTGATTACCCCCCCTTTCTTTATCCCTTTCTTCCCCTACCGATCATCCTGGTTCTTATGTTCCATAGATGAGAGAAATCGTATGATAGTTGTCTTTCTCTGCTTGACTTATTTCACTTAGCATTATCTCCTCCAGTGCCGTCCATGTTGTAGCAAATGTTGAGAACTCGTTCTTTCTGATAGCTGAGTAATATTCCATTGTATATATGGACCACAACTTCTTAATCCAGTCATCTGTTGAAGGGCATCTCGGCTCCTTCCACAATTTAGCTATTGTGGACATTGCTGCTATGAACATTGGTGTGCATATGGCCCTTCTCTTCACTACGTCTGTATCTTTGGGGTAAACACCCAGTAGTGCAATGGCTGGATCATAGGGTAGCTCAATTTTTAACTTTTTAAGGGACCTCCACACTGTTTTCCAGAGTGGCTGTGCCAACTTGCATTCCCACCAACAATGTAGGAGGGATCCCCTTTCTCCACATCCTCTCCAACAATTGTTGTTTCTTGCCTTGTCTATTTTTGCCATTCTAACTGGCGTAAGGTGGTATCTCAGTGTGGTTTTGATTTGAATTTCCTTGATGGCTAATGATTTTGAACATTTTTTCATGTGTCTGTTAGCCATTTGTATGTCTTCATTGGAAAAGTATCTGTTCATATCTTCTGCCCATTTTTTGATTTGTTTATTTGTTTCTTGTGTATTGAGTTTGAGAAGTTCTTTGTAGATCTTGGATACCAGTCCTTTATCTGTAGTGTCATTTGCAAATATATTCTCTCATTCCGTGGGCTGCCTCTTAGTTTTTTTGACTGTTTCCTTGGCTGTGCAGAAGCTTTTTATCTTGATGAAGTCCCATAAGTTCATTTTATCTTTTGTTTCTCTTGCCTCTGGGGATGTGTCATGAAAAAGGTTGCTTTGGCCGATGTCGTAGAGGTTGCTGCCTATGTTCTCCTCTAGGACTTTGATGGATTCCTGTCTCACATCGAGGTCTTTCATCCATTTGGAGTTTATTTTTGTGTATGGTGTGAGAGAGTGGTCAAGTTTCATTCTTTTGCATGTAGCTGTCCAATTTTCCCAGCACCATTTATTGAAGAGACTGTCTTTTTCCCACCGGATGTTTTTTCCTGCTTTATCAAATATTAGTTGCCCAAAGAACCGAGGGTCCATTTCTGGGCTCTCTATTCTGTTCCATTGGTCTATGTGTCTGTTTTTGTGCCAGTACCATGCTGTCTTTGTGATCACAGCTTTGTAGTACAGCTCGAAATATGGCATTGTGATGCCCCCAGCTTTGTTTTTCCTTTTCAACAGTTCCTTGGAGATTCGGGGCCTTTTCTGTTTCCATACAAATTTAAGGACTATTTGTTCCAGTTCTTTGAAAAATGTCCTCGGTATTTTGATTGGGATAGCATTGAAAGTGTAGATTGCTCTGGGTAGCATGGACATTTTAACAATGCTAATTCTTCTGATTCATGAGCATGGAATATCTTTCCATCCTTTTATGTCTTCCTCAATGTCTTTCAAGAGTGATTTATAGTTTCTAGAATATAGGTCCTTTACGTCTCTGGTTAAGTTAATTCCAAGGTAACGTATGGTTTTTGGTGCTATTGTAAATGGGATGGATTCCCCAATTTCTCTTTCTTCGGTCTCGTTATTCGTGTATAGAAATGCAACTGATTTCTGAGCATTGATTTTGTATCCCGCCACATTACTGAATTGCTCTATAACTTCTAATAGTTTGGGAGTGGATTCTCTTGGGTTTTCCATATAGAGTATCATGTCATCTGCGAAGAGAGACATTTTGACTTCTTCTTTGCCGATTTGAATACCTTTGATCCCTTTTTGTCGTCCAATTGCTGTTGCAAGGACTTCTAGTACTATGTTGAATAATAGTGGCAAGAGTGGGCATCCTTGTCGAGTTCCTGATCTTAAGGGAAAGGCTTCCAGCTTTTCCCCATTGAGAATAATATTTGCAGTAGGCTTTTCATAGACGGCTTTTATGAGATTGAGAAATGTACCTTCTATTCCTACACTCTGAAGGGTTTTAATCAGGAAAGGATGCTGTATTTTGTCAAATGCTTTTTCGGCATCGATTGAGAGGATCATATGGTTCCTGAGTCTTTTCTTGTTGATATGATGTATCACGCTGATTGATTTGCGAATATTGAACCACACTTGCATCCCAGGTATGAATCCCACTTGATCGTGATGGATAATCCTTTTAATGTACTGTTGGATTCTGTTACCAAGTATCTTGTTGAGGATTTTGGCGTCCATATTCATTAGGGAAATCGGTCTGTAATTCTCCTTTTTGAGGGGGTCTTTGCCTGGTTTGGGGATCAAGGTAATATTGGCCTCATAGAATGAGTTTGGTAGCTTTCCTTCTTTTTCTATTTTTTGAAATAGCTTTAGGAGAATAGGTATTATTTCTTCTTTGAATGTTTGGTAGAATTCCCCAGGAAAACCGTCCAGGCCTGGAGTTTTGTTTTTTGGAAGGTTGTTTATCACTGACTCAATCTCTTCATAATTAATTGGCCTGTTTAAGGAATCAGTTTCTTCCGGTTTCAATCTTGGTAGTTTATAGGTTTCCAGGAAGGATTCCATCTCTTCCAGGTTGCTTAGTTTATTGGCATATAGCTGTTGATAAAATTTCTAATAATCCTTCCAATTTCGATGGTGTTCGTCGTGACCTCTCCTTTTTCATTCATAATTTTAATAATCTGGGTCCTTTCTCTTTTCTTTTGGATAAATCTTGCCAGTGGTCTGTCAATTTTATTGATTCTCTCAAAGAACCAGCTTCTAGTCCTGTTGATCTGCTCTACTGTACTTCTGGTTTCTGATTCATTGATTTCCTCTCTAATTTTGGTCAACTGCTTCCTCGTGCGTGGATTAGGCCTGTCCCTCTGTTGCTGTTCCAGCTTCTTGAGGTGAGAATATAAAAACTGCATTTTAGATTTTTCTATTCTTTTGAGTGAGGCTTGGATGGCTATGTATTTCCCCCTTAGGACTGCCTTTGCAGTATCCCATAGGTTTTGGACTGTTGTATTTTCATTCTCATTGGTCTCCATAAATTGTTTAATTTGATTTTTGATTTCCTGGTTTATCGAGTCATTCCTGAGCAGGATGGTTCTTAGTCTCCAAGTGTTTGAGTTTCTTCCAAATTTTTTGTTGTGGTTGAGTTCCAATTTCAGAGCGTTGTGGTCTGAGAATATGCAGGGGATAATTTCAATCTTTTGGTATCAGTTGAGACCTGTTTTGTGTCCCAGAACATGGTCTATTCTTGAGAATGTTCCAATGGCATTAGAATAGAATGAGTAGTCTTTGGTTCTGGGGTGTAGTGTTCTATATATATCTATGAGGTCCAACTTGTCGAGTATGGCATTCAAAGCCTTTGATTCTTTGCTTAGTTTTTGCCAGGGTGTTCTGTCTATTTCTGATAGTGGAGTGTTGAGGTCCCCTACTATTAATGTATTTTTATCTATATGTCTCTTTATTCTGGTTAAGAGTTGGCTTGTGTATCTTGTTGGCATATATATTTATAATTGTCATATCCACTTGTTGAATACTTCCCTTAAGAATAATATAGTGCCCTTCTGCGTCTCTAACTATAGTCTGTAGTTTAAAATCCAATTTATCTGATATGAGAATTGCTACCCCAGCTTTCTTTTGAGGTCCATTTGCGTGAAAGATGGTATTCCATCCCCTTACTCTCAGTCTGAATGCATCTTTGGGTTCGAAATGAGTCTCTTGTAGACAGCAAATGGATGGGTCATTTCTTTTTATCCAATCTGCAACCCTGTGGCGTTTTAAGGGAGCATGTAAGCCATTCACATTAAGACTGAGTACTGAGAGATATGATTTTAATGATGCCATGTTGCCAGTAAAGTCTTTGTTTGTATTGGCTGTGACTTTCTGTTCTGTATCACTCTTGGGGCCTTTTTACTTTTATAGAACCCCCCGTAATATCTCCTGTAGGGCTGGTTTCGTGGTTACGAAATTGGTTAGTGACTGGCGATTCTGAAATGTCTTTATTTCTCCATCAATTCTGAATGACAGCCTTGCTGGATAAAGGTTCCTTGGCTGCATGTTTTTCTCTGAAAGAGCTTTAAATATGCTCCCCCAACCCTTTCTCTCATTCCAGGTCTGTGTAGACAGGTCTGACGTAATTCTGATGCCTTTGCCTTGGTACGTGAGAAATTTCTTTGCCCTGGCCGCTTTCAATACTGTATCCTTGGATCTAATATTTGCGAAATGCACTATGACGTGACGTGGCGTAGGTTTGTCGTGGTTGAGCTTGGGAGGGGTCCTCTCAGGCAGAAAACTCTTAGCAGAGTGACTGGTATATAATAATTGTTCAAAAGCATGCTGTTTTAATGTTGTGAGGTTTTTATTTTATTTTATTTACATTCAATTAACATATAGTGTTGTGTTTTGATCATTATTTCCTTCACTTGGCTAAAAAAGTTAGCTACTTATATAACGTGATTTCAGAAGTACCAAGGAGGCCCATATAGAACTAAAATACTCTTAACACTTGATGCTAGACCTTAACAAAGGGTCCAAATCCAAGGTTACATCTGGGTTTTGGGCAGCAGTTTGTTTTGGGGGCATAAGTGAGCTACACACTGGAGAGATGTTTTTAGCTTAGGTTTTGGAGGAAATTGAAATTAATACATTTTACTAAATGAATACTGTGGAGTTTGAAGGTATGTGTTAAAATATGAGTAAAGTTGTATTTTACGATTTGAGAGGTATCTCAAGCTTATTCTAAACGTCTGCGGCCAGAAGACAGGAACTCTAGCTGCTTCCAAATATTGGAAATTTTACTAAGGTTTTTGCATGTATTCAAAATAACTTAACTTTGGGGTGGAGTAATGATTAAAAGCAACACATTCATTAAGTTGATTCTGTGTCTTTTAACCATAAATGCAAATTGTAAACCATCACTCCTTTCCCCCCCTCCCAAGCTGCTGTCACTTTAGACTGTCCCCAATTATCTGAAATGCAGTTCACAAACTTGCAACATAAATACCAAGGTTTACATTTAAGTTGTTACTCTTCAGCTGAGGAAAGCAACAAGTGTGCCCTCACCTCTTTACACTGAGCGGCAGGAAACACAACAGAGAAATCATCACCATCCCAAAGGCAGAGCATGGTCAAGTTTAAGCTTATTTGAGAAATTTACTTCAAATATGGTTACCCAACCAATGCTTTTTTATCTAGTTTACTAGGTCAGGATTTCAGCTTTCTTATGAGCACTCAGAGGGATTTCTGAGACAGAAACTGAATATACAAGTATTTCCCCCCAGGATGTTGCCTAGCTTTCCTTTAATTAAAGCTGATTCTTTCTTAAAGCAAGAATCATATTTTTGATTTTATATTTTCCTGCATCAAAGAAGGGACTTATAATGTTGGCTTCCACAGGGGAGCATACGCAAAGAAGTAAACACAAGGAAGGTTTTATATCCTAGCCCCTGGGAGAAATTCAGCAATGGCTGTGAATAAGGGGGTCAGTCATTTAAAGGCTGAAGTTGCCCGGGATTTAATTACATTCCAGTAAGCAAGCTACCTGGCTATTGTTTGAGAAAAGTGTGGTATGTTATCTGTTGCTTGATCTTCCTAAAGCAACTGAATTAAGAATATTGTTCCTTATTCAAACTTTCCAGGTGGGAAGATGTGTTCTTAACAGCTTTCTTTTCTCTATCCAGCTCTCCTGTACCTGAGGGATGCACATAGTAACAGTGTCAGGATAACAGAGGAACATGGTGATTCTCCATGATGGCATTCCTCCCTTAGATGGATAATAGTAACAGAAATCTAGCAGAGAGGAGATGTAGATCGAGCTTTGAAAAGCACCCCAAAACCTTAAAAATCAGTGAAGTAGGGGCAATATGTTACCCTCCACCAATATCTTCTAAATCAGCTCACAAAGTTCTGGTAGGTGGGTTGACACTGTCCTGAGAATTAAGGTACAGATTGCCTCTGAGAGAAGTGTGGTGTCCCAGTTCTTAACACTGGGATAACTAATTTCTATATTATGGAATCACCTGAAAGCAAGTTATGCTGGAAGGAGATGGAAAAAGCCATGAGGACATGGATACGTAGGAGCAGCAGCATGGAGAGCGTGCACCTACCTCCCAGCAGGGGCTGGTCTAGCACAGGTGGGATCCAGAGAGAAACCGCATGCGCAGGGGAAGGCACGGGCTGTGGGATTAAATCTACCACGCCCTCTACTTTTGCGACATTTGGTAAATTGCCTAATTCCTACAAACTCCACTCTGCACATCTCTGCCATATAGACCTTAAACCTACTTCACGTAGCCCGTAGAAGGAGGTGATGCTTACAGCAGCACAGAGATTGGTACATAATTAGCCATTAGTTCATGTTAATTGCCTTCATTATTGTTATTGTTACTGTTGGTGGGGGAGGAAGAAGCACTCACCAGAGACACTGGGTCTAGCTCTAGCAGAAGGGAGGCTTCTCCTCAACACCCCCGAGGCCCTCCATTGTTCTCTGCAGAGTCATCAAAAGACTAATGCCTGTGCTCTAGCTCGAGCAAGAGGGAAGGCCAACCCCAGACTCTCAAATGCTCTGATCCCCTTTGTGTCCATGAAAAGCCCATCAGGATTAACCACCCAGAAGAAAAATCTTCTGGATACCGTCCAAGCACACAAGGTTTTGGATTCTCTCATTTTTCGATTCATAAAATGTGTTTAATGCTTATTTAATGGCATAGCCAAAAAACACTACAAATTGGCCCAGAAATTGAGAACTATGAATGCACCATGTAATTTTCTTACATATTTAAATGTTTCTTTTCTCTTCTTTTCCTTGAAAAGGAAATGAATGCAAAAAGAATTACTGAAATGGGCAAAACTTAAGCATCCAGCATTAAAAACCTCACAGTAATGGGCCAGTAATCTTATGATATATAGTCTAGTCATATTAAATATAATTTCTAAAATAAAGATAATTTTGCACCAATCTAAAAAGTGAAAAAAAATTTTTTTAAGATTTTATTTATTTATTTGACAGAGACAGCCAGTGAGAGAGGGAACACAAGCAGGGGGAGTGGGAGAGGAAGAAGCAGGCTCCCAGCGGAGAAGCCTGATGCGGGGCTCGATCCCATAACGCCGGGATCACACCCTGAGCCAAAGGCTGACACTTAACGACTGAGCCACCCAGGCACCCCTGAAAATTTTGAATTTTCTAAGTACTGTGCATTAAAAATGTGAGCTGTTGAGGTAAATTTAAAACTACAGATTTAGACCTTTTGACCTCATGCCTCCAAAATGGAAGAGTCAAATACAGTTGATTACAAGCATTCCTTTGTCCTAAGATTTGGTTTTTCACAATTTCCATATCAATGCATTTAATGCATTTTTTTTCTCCTAACCAGTACAATTAACTTATAGAAGCATTACCAAGGAAAACATCAAAGAATCTCTCCGAAAGACTCTAAGGATCTCAGTCCCTTTCAAACATCAGTTTATGGAGCAGTTCAGAAAATGGCATGTGGAAAAGAAATCCAAAATGAATAGAACAGAATTTAAGATTGTGGAAGAACTTCAGCTTATGCATGTATAAAACAAACAAGGCCTGTGTATATTAAAATTGCAAAAACAGATAGGTTCTCCCCTGCAATTGCAGAATTGTCAGTTGCCATCTGTTAAAATCAAATTTTAATAGGGTACAAATAATGAAACTAATTTTGAGTGTGTACTGATATACTGTGGATAGCAAAATATGGTCAAGTTCTAAATGACCAACTTACTTAGAAAGCAAACTTAAAGGGAAAGATTAATTACAACAGAGACTTGGCAAACACTTGTGAGAATGAAATAATACCAAGTCCCTCGAGTGGTTAGAAAGTTGATACAGTGAAATACTGACTAAAGATGATAGCTCCTGAATTACTCTGATGCAGTGAAGATTCCATTTAGTTATAAAAAGTAAGATACAGGATTTAGGAAAACTGTTTATAGAAGTGGGATGAGTTTATAAGCTGCTTGTTGGTAAAGATCTGGCATTGCTGTCTTTATTTCTTTCCCACACCTAGCGTGCCGATATGCATGGTGAACTTCCACTAAATGTTTGTTGTAATAAACCACATTTGTGACTGCTAAAAGCCAGCCGCTGAGATATTTGATAGCTTATTTAGGCACAGTGCTGGGGCAGAAGATAGCTATCGTAGGTCAGGGTCACGCAGTACATCAGCTTCTATATTACATCTGGGGAAGAGAGATGATGAGATAAATATTCACAGGCTTTTCACTCATTTATTTATTCAGCCATTCAGAACAAATATCTACCAAACTCATCCAGTGTTCCATAAATATCCTCAGTTCTGGATACGTAACACGTATCAGGTTAGTCCTTGATCTCCAGGATCTTATAAAGTCAAAGCTTCACCTGTGCTCTGACCACCTAAGCGGAGGGATATCCTGAGAGAAGAGGAGGGTTGAAATTTCTACTCCTAAATCTGATGTCATTCATTTGCTTAAAATCCTTTAAGGTTTGCCCATGGTTTTAGGTGAAAGTTCCAACTGGGAACTGCTCACAAAGCCTTTCTTCAGCCTCCCTCTGCACACCCCCTAGCCTGTTGGGGTTAATGGAGAGCATGAAATCAGCCATAAAACCTGGTTTGCTAAACTGTAACACAGAGGCCGCTGGGGGCAATGGAAGGTTTGCGAGAAGGGCTGAGTGCAATGGAAGGTTTCAGAGAAGGGCGTAGGCCTTTGGAATGCCAAGCCTGTGTGACCATTGTATGGTAGGAACTCCGCGGGGAGTTGCCTTCCCCTAAACGTTCTTAGCCCAAACAGCTGCCTTGTGATCTAAGAGAGGTGGGCATTGTCCCTTAGGCTATGCTTAGCAGCACTGGTAGAACACGCGGATTAGCATACTGTATCTTTCCCGTAAACAGATCCTCCTAGTTTCAGTAAGACCCCTTGTCACACATCATGTGCTTGAGAAATAGTGATGAGGATTTGTGAGTATGCTGAAGGACCAATAAAAGCAGGGGCAAAGAAGAGCAAAGTGTCTTTGTCTCTGAGCGTTGACCTCCTTGCCTTCTCCTCTCTTTTGCAGCAGAGTTTGCGGTCATCTTTTCATCCGTCGGTGCAGGGATTGCTGGTCATTCCCAGCACTGGCCTCAGTTATGCTCCCTCTCACACTCCTTGAGAGAGTGCAGTAAGCTGTTTAGTTCCTCAAAAGCCTCTGCCCATGCTGATACCTTCCTCTGGAATGCCTTTCCCTGGATTCTCTAACAGAAAAATTGTATGCATCCAGTTGTTTCAATTATTGATTTCAGTGTCTGTTTCCTTTGGAAGAGTGCATGTGTGCACATACACACACAAACACACATATGCACACCCACACCCAAGCGTACACCATTGCCTTTTTCCAGTGCTCTTACTGTCCTTGAGCTTCATAGTGCCTGTCACTTAGGTTTGCAATCATTGGTTCGTGTCAATTAAGTTGCAGAAGGAACTTCATCTTATTGAATGTTATATAAATAGCACTTACTAATTCATCTGGCCACTAATGGGTTCTCAGTAAAAATCCTTACATTAGAACAGATGCCCAAAATACCAAGAGATCATTCTGGAAATGAAGACGTTTCGGAAAGGAAGATCCTTATGTTCTGGACCTTATGTATTTCTATTAGACCTTTTTCTATCTTTGTGCCTTTTACATCTTTGAGTTAAATATTTCTGTAAGCCATATCTGTATAAGCTGTGACATAATTTCAGATTTAGAAAGAGACCAGGTATTTGTGCAAAAGTCACAGAGAAAGAAAAGCAGAGGGATTTGATGCTTGGGGAATCCTAAATGCAATCTCTTCTGTCCTCAGTGCTGAAGGAGGGTTTTCAGGGACCTGCCCAAGTCTTTTGGTCACTCAGAAACAGAAAGCACAAACATTTTCTACTAAGTTGCTAAAATTCCCTCCTTGCATAGGCCTGGATGAAAAACAACAAGTTGGAAAGCTCAGAGACATCCTGTGGTGAAAGAAAAGAGTGGTTAAACCATAGAGATTGATTTACTTTAGATGAACTATTCTTAATATTTCCTTTGTGTTGCATAAATTCACAAGAATGTTATTAATTGAATAGAGTTGATAGTTTCTGTGATTTTTTTTTTCCGGCAGTAATAAATGTGGCCCAGAGCTAAATTAAGACATCCTTCCACTACTTTGGGCATAGCATTTTTTCCCGAACAGCTGGTTTCTGTTAATAGGCATATCCTTCCTGCCAGCGCAAGCAAATTTGTAATCCCCATCATGCTTGCTGTGTAACTGCCCCAGAGCACATAATCACAGAGTACGTTCCTGTTGCTTTACAGGGATTTTTTTTCTTTCAAAGTTGTACTTTTGGGAGACACACCATCTATTTTGTACTCCGGTTTCATGCCTTTCTTTAATTATAGCATGTGATATTTATGGTAAGGAGAAAAAAATACAGCTAAAGGTGTACAATTGCCTGTTTAAAATATGTGAGCTCACAAATCCTCAAAATATAAAAAGTTCTCTGAGATGCTGTAGACACATATTTCAAATTACAGAAGCATCTCTTACCACACAATTAGGAAATATTAAAAAACAGACTCTGGCCTTACTATATTAAAGATTCAGTAAGTTCCGAAGAGCCCTGACCAGGAGGGGAATGACTGCCTTACTGTAACCTCAAATTTCCACTGCCCATTCTTCGGGAGTGCTTGGTAGCACATTAAGATTTGGGTTTTTGAGTTGTACTTGGTTTTATTTTTCATTTTAGGCAATGATTCTATTACTGATTTAGTTGTGGTAAAGCAATAATTGGGCTTAATACTTAATTCACCAAGTAAATCAGATTGTGGGTTGGTCCATTGTTTCTGTTTGAGTTGAGTCTTCTGAGGACACATATGCTTAATTTGAAATATTTCATTTTAATTCAGAATGTGTAGGCATTTGGAAAGAGAATGGGTACGTGACCTTTTCCACATATAAAAGCAAAATGCATTTAACAGAATTTGAAGGTGAATGTTTAACCTATTCCAGTGCAAATAAAAAGGCTTTCGATGTATCACTTCAGCATAAACAAAATACATGATGTGATTTTTAAGGTATATGGGAAAGGTTTCTTTTCAAAATGTCTTCAAAAGTTGGAAAGAGAACTGAGAAGAGTTTCATCAGCAAGTATAGGTAAGATTAGGCAGGCATAAGTGGGGAAATCGTGCACAGTGGTCAGACTGAGGTAGATGATTGGAAGATGGATTTTCTCGCCACCCCCCCTGGATGAGTCAGTCCCAGACTGTGGTCTCTCTGGTGGGCATTGCTGGACATGAAAAGGACACTTTCTAAAGATAAAAATTTTAATTGACAAGAATAGAAAATAGACCCAAATTCATATTATCTAATAAGATTCAGAAAATAGAAACAAAAAATCAACAGAAGTAGGAGGAAACATGATTAAGTCAACAGTCATATTGGGAGACTTTCCAACAAAACAATTTCAGTATGGCTATAAGAAATTTGAATAGCATGATTAACAAAATGCAGCTAAATTATATATAGTCATCTGTTTATAAGTTCCTGTTTTCAAATATACATGGAACATTAATCATAATCAAGAAATTCTGGGTATTAAACAGAATTATATAGATTTGTGTTCTCTGATCACAGAGAAATAGGTTAGACATCAACAGTAAATAACTGTGGAGTCTCCATATATTTAGAAATTAAGCACAATAGCAAATATATCCCAACACATTTGAAAATTTATATAAAATGAGAAAATTTCAAGAAAACACAATTCACAAACACTAACACAAAAATAAATAGAAAATCTGAACAGTCCAATGTCTATTCAAGACATTGCTCCCATGATTATAAAACTTCCACAGAGAGCACTCAGGGCAAAAGTTGTTTGATCAGTGAATTCCACTAACATTTAGGAAAAAGTAATTCAACTCTTGCACAAACTCTCCCAAGACAAAAAAAGGAGGGAGACTTTCTCAATTTATTTTAAAATTTCGGCAGAGTCCAAATATAAAAACTGACAGAGATGTTGAGCAAAATACTGGCAAATAAAATCCAGCAAATACAGAAATAATACATTATGAGCAAGATTGGATTTGCTCCAAGAATACAATGGTGTTTTGATATTAAAAAGACTCCATGTAACTTGCAACATTATGAAAGTAAAGGAGAAAAAATATGGCCATCTCAATGGTTGCAAACAAAATATTTGATAAATTTCAATATCTGTTCATGCCAAAAGCAAAAATAAAATCTTAGCAAACTACTGAAGAAGAAAATGTCCGTATATAGAAACCAATTTCAGGTCACTTTTATGTATAATTACAAAAGGTAAAATAATGAAACTTCTAGAATTGGAATCTAAATAAGATACTGTCATGCTATGGGAATAGGGCAAGTTCTTAAACCAAATTTCACTAACTATAAAGAAAAATTTGATAAATCAGACTATATTAATAAGAATGCATGCTCATGAAAAGTCATCAAATAGAAAGTATAAAAAATAACCACTACGTAGGGGTGCCTGGGTGGTGCAGTCAGTTAAGCGTCTGACTCTTGGTTTCGGCTCAGGTCATGATCTCAGGGTTGAGAGATCGAACCCCACATCAGGCTCCATGCGCAGCGTGGAGTCTGCTTGAGATCATCTCTCTCCCTCTCCCCCTCCCCCCCATTTGTGCACGCTCTCTCTCAAAAATTAGGTAAATAAAATATTTTTTAAAAATGCTGAGTAGAAGATATTTGCATGACATATAACCACAGAAGCTCCTATCCAAGTATATACAAATTAATAAGTAAACAACAAATAAGGAAAACAACTTAATAAAAAAAACAGGTAAACTACTTAAATTAGAAATTCACACAAGATATTTAATTGTCCAATAATCTAATTAAAATTGTTCAATTTCTTTAGTCATCAAGGAAATGCAAATTATAAATGTAGTATGATTCCAATACCCTCCAAAAACAATTGCTAAAAAATTTTAGTTGATTACTAAGTGTTGAAGAACTCTTTACCTCTGATCACAGGGTGAATTTTAAGAAAGCTGTTTGCCATTATTTACTAACACTGAAATACCTTATGACCCAATATTTTCACATTTCTTTTTAGGTAATTCCTAACAGAGGTACACTTACACATGCACCCAAAGGTCATATACAACAGTGTGCACACCAACATTATCGATGATAAGCAAAAACTTAAAACAACCCAAATGCCCAATAGTAGTAAAATGGGTAAATTTATTGTGATATATTCATACAATAGAAACAACAACAATTAAAATTAATACAGCTAAATGAAACAAAATGAACGATTATTGTAAACTTAATTTTGAACAAAAGAATGCAGGCACAATATAACTTATACAGTAAATAACATTTAATATTATGCAAAAATAAATCTGTAGTGTTAGAAATCAGTATTCTAGTGATCTTTAGGTAGAGGAGAAAGGTTGTGGTTGTAAAGGACATGAAGTGGGTTTCTGAGAGCTGGTAGCGTTCCATTTATTAACCTGGATCATGTCACATGGTTAAGTTCCTCCTTTGCTTCTTTGCTCAGTAGTACCTTTATGATGCACACTTTTCTGCATGTATGTAATATGTATATTACACTTCAATAAAACAATTTTAAATAATTTATTAGAGATTGCCATTTTCAGCACTATTCAGGAAAAAAAGTCCTTCCAATACAAAACTGCTAAAAACATGAGAAATAATATTAAAAATCTTGGACCGCCTGGGTGGTTCAGTCAGTTGAGCAGCGGACTCTTGATATTGGCTCAGGTCATAATCTCATGGGTTGTGGGATTGAGCCCTGTGTCAGGCTCTACGCTCAACGGGGAATCTGCTTAAGGATTCTTTCTCTCTCCCTCTGCCCCTCCTCCTGCTTGCTCACATGCTCTCTCTGTAAATCTTAAAAAGAAAAGAAAAGAAAAAAAAGAAAGAAAAGAAAAGAAAAGAGAGAGAAAGAAAGAAAGAAAGAAAGAAAGAAAGAAAGAAAGAAAGAAAGAAAAAATTACAAATCTCCTTATAAATGCATTACAAGAAAAATTAGGGACAGCCACAAAAACTAGAAAAAAGGAGGAAAATGAAAACCAGAACAGTAAGTGAGGCAGTAACAGCTTTTGCTGTCACTAGACGTTGAGATGTTTGATGATTTCATTAATGAAAGGGCTTGATTGTCCCTACAGAAATTACGCATTTGATCTAACATTCCATTAAAAGGAAGGATTCTCCACAGCCTACACTGTTGGGGAAAGAATGGAGTAGGATGTGTGTGTGTGTGTGTGTGTGTGTGTGTGTGTGTGTATGTGTGTGTTCACAGGGAAAACAACAAGGAACTTTATCAGGCTTTACCTGTGTTTTAGATAGAAAAACAAAAGCAAAAACAAATTGTTTCCTGAAGATATGACAGGATACCTTCAAAAAGTTTGGAGTTCAAATTTATGATACAACATAGTGCTGAGCTAAGGAGGGGTATGTGAGACGCATACCAAAGACTCTGGGGCAGACAGTTTAACAGTTCATCTGTAATCCCACATTCCATCTGCTTTTGTTTAAAGTGTGTCCTACGTACCAGGTGAGGAAGGTCTTTGGAACTAAGCACATCGCCGATTCACACTTGGGGAGATCAGCAAGCACTCAGGACTCACCTCGTGTCACCACCCTTTCCCACCCCGATCCTCCTTGCCGTTTTCTGGATCATCTTTGCTGTCTCCTAATATTATCTTGTGCTAAGCAGCCAGTCTGTACACATCCATCTGTGATTTCAGAGAGAATCCTAGGATTCCAGTATTTTTTCAATATAGCAAGATTGGATGACACCGTCAGTATATTCACACTTGACTTCTCCACATAAAAATCAAACTTGACCCATCCACCGTGTAGCCTTCCAAGAGAGGGCCTTCCCAGGGAGACCACCAGTTTATAGTCAGTTTTTGTGAAACTGTCTTCCTCACTGAGATGGGGGTGAAGAATTACATGTGCCATGTCCGTTAGCCATCCCTCTATCTCCCATTCAACCAAGACATGGAGCATTCTAGCAACTTACAGTGTCTTCTGTTGACCCTTCCAGTCAGAGGAATTGGCCCATTTGGTCCATTTGAATAGGAGCATATTTTGAGGAATCACCTGTCAGAGGTTTCAAATTATAATTTAATCAGTGTAGACTTCTCTGCAATAGATCCTGCCCCTCTCCCGAGACATTCCCTCCAAAGCTATTAACAAAAAGTGAGGAACTCTATTCTGGGCAGGCTTTTCCCCAAGGTCTCTGTTTCTGAGAACATTGTGGGCAACCTAGTCTTCCAATCAAGTTAATCTTCTCTTCCTTTGAAGTACCATAATACCTTTTCAGCAGTAATTCTACTAATATTTGGCACTCTCTGAATGTAATTATAGTTACAGGGTAGTAATGTCAATGTTGCAGGTGATATTATTCCCCTAAATTAGCACTATGTTCTTAGAGAATATGCCTCAATAAATCTTAGCCAAATTTATGGATTAATGCTAGTTTACCAGTCTAGTAGAATTTGTATCAGTGAAAGATAAGTAGGTTAGTCTCACATGACTTGTTCTTAGTGAGCACGTGATTATTTCCTAATCTTACCTTCTTCATTTTCCATCTGTTTTCACAGAATTTATAGGATAATCTATTAAGTGATTTTGGTGGGTACTGATCTTAAGGTTTCCTAATTTGCATTTTCCAAATTGAGTTTGATGATTTTGATAGGGTTTCCAATTTGAATTGGTAATTTTACAAACTAGAACATTTAGTTATTTCTAGTACTGCAAAAACACTTCCATTTACCATAATCTCAGGTTTTAAGAGTTGCTGAAATCATTTGTTTAAAATCTTAGATTTCTTCTGTATAATGGACCTAGGCTTAGAAGAAAAAAAACAGATTAAATACACTTTTAGTATATTCTGCATGATCTTGCTATTTTATTACTTTTTATAAATGTGGGATTTAAACTTTCCTATTTGAAAATCACTTTGTTTAGTGAATAAAAGAGAAGCAAACCAGAATGTTACTTCTACATTCTCTTTGTCAACAGTACTGGGTTTTTATTAAACACTATGTATGCTTGTGTTAAATAAATAAATCTTTAATTTAGGTGCTACCTACCATTTCTTCATTTATCTTACCGCATTAAAAAGAATTGTAAAGCATATAATCAACTTTTCTAACTTTTGATATTCTCAAGCATCAAATATTTTGCTTTTTTAAAAATGTTAGACATGACTGGTAGATACTTCTGATGCTTTTTCTTCATTTTTGTTGTATACATACCCTCCCATCCTGTACTTTGATTTTTTTTCACACCCATGTTTGTGAGCGAATCCCCTATGCAGTTCACCTCTCCACTTTTGATCTTCTTTGAAGAGCACTTTTGGAAGAAGACCAGAACACTCCAGTCCTAAACCATGAATAATTCATTTTGTACAACTTTAGCCTGACCTTCCCTGGCTCCCAGAGACTCCTCCATTCAACTCTCATTGATTTCATGGTGAAAACTGAGGCCACGCACACTCTTTTCTTCACATCCAAGAATCAATGTCCCTACATTTATATAACTTCCAGGCTCAGAGAAAGTATAGAACTCTTCTTGTATTCATGGACTTATAAAGATAAAGGGAACTTTGGAGGTCATTGAGTCTAAGTCTTTTCATTTTACAGTCGATGACCTGAAGCCAAGAAAGGTGTATCCAGGAAACCCAAAGACCTAGGGATGTCTATTTCATTATCCTTTTAATTCATTCTTTTTCTAAATTAAAAAAAAACGAACAAAACCCTGTTATTTACTTCTGTTGTTTCCTGTCTTTGCAAGATGCTGCTTTATCAAAAATCCCTTCTCTCTTGGGGCACCTGGGTGGCACAGTCAGTTAAGCATACAACTCTTGATATCAGCTCAGGATGTGATCTCAAGGTTGTGGTCTCAGGGTCATGAGGTCAAGCCTCGAGTCAGGCTCTGCGCTCAGCATGGAGTCTGCTTATGATTCTCTTCTCACTCTGTCTCTGCCCCCTCTCCCCCCCTCAAATAAATCTTTTTTAAAAAATCTCTTTTCTCTTTAATAGATTCTCAGTGTATTCCATTGAACTGGAAACTTTTGTTCACTCCATCTGTCACTATATCAATCATAAATGCATTAAATTATGAGCAAGGTAAAACCTAACAGTTGCTTTAAAATATCAGGCTTACTTTTCTTACATGTCAGACTTCTAAATTTAGAGCTGTGGGGGGCTCTCACTTTGGTTCAGCAGCTCAAGGATGTCAGGACTGGCTTATCTGCTATGATGCAGCCTCTTCTTCGTAGTCACAAGGTGACAGCTTAGCTTCTGGCATCACAGGTCCTCAAGGCAAGGCGAAGGGCTAAAGACACAATACCAGTCATATTTGCACCTTTTACCAGAATGCAAAATCTTCCTCCCAATTCCACTTGAACGCCTTCCACTTGTATCTTATTGAACAGAAATACACCATGTGGTACTCCTGAATGCAACAAAGGCTGGGAACTGTAGTGGGTTTTGCTTTATGATTTTTTTTTTTTTTTAGTAACTGCACATGACTGTCCTCAACAAAACTGAGGTTTTGTCAGTAAGGAAGATAGAGACTGTATAATGAGTTGGCAACTACCAATAGGCTCTGGTATTCTGGTACCATTAAGATAGAGTCCACCTTCCTTCTCATGGCCTCCAAAGTGGGGACCTTGAATAACTTGCCTCTGGCCCCTCTTCAGCTGTATTTGAATCTCTCTGGCCCTCACCACTGAATTCTACCCAACCCGCCTCCTTTCAGTGCCTTTAGTAGACCAGGCTTTTCTCCTTACGGCTTCCTCTGTCTGGCATGCTCTTCCCTGCTCTTCCCATAGCTGGTTCATTCTTGCCCTCAGTCTTCTAGAACCTTCGGGCTCCAGGTGAAACATTATCTTCTTGCATACTACTCAATGAACGTGTCCCTCTGTTCTTCTCTGTCAGCAGTTAGGGATTTTTGTCTTTAGAGCAATTGTTACAATTTGAAAATAATCTCCTATATTTTGTTAATGTTTGTTTTTGCTCATCTACTAGACTGCTGGCATTACTCATTTGCTTCGTTCACCTATTCGACAGAAGTTTCTTGAGCAGCAGTTACGTGACAAGCACTATCCTAAGTGCTAGACCCAGCAGTGAACAAGATAAAAAGACCCTGACTTCATAGGTTCACATTTAGTGGGGCAGAGAGCGATTACTGGGTATCTTGTTTCACATCCTGGCTGAGGTCCAATAAATATTTATTGAATGAATTAATAAACAAGGATTACTTGCCAGAAACTATATGCACACTAAGGATACAGCCCTTATTCTTTTTGAATATACCACCTATTCATGATCATATGTTTAAACAGCTAGAATAGTTTTTGGCTTAAACAACCTACTACAATCACTCTTATGAGTTATAATTGAAGGCTCATCTCTGCGGAAATTGCTCATTAAAATCGAATAATTTTATTAAGAACAATCTCTAAATAATTGGGGTAACTTACAAGTTGTTTAAAATATTTAGACAAGAGATTTAATGAGACAAGTGGTTTAATGAGGTTAGAATTGATGGCAACCAAGTTTCTACCATATTTTTTACATCAAACCAAAGAGACAACGAAAGATGAAGATGTGAAGATAAACTAAGATAATTTCAGTGATAAAAAGATCAAGAGGTAAGGGGCACCTGGTGGATCAGTGGGTTGAGTCCAACTCTTGATTTTGGGTCAGGTCATGATCTCAGGGTCCTGGGATCCAGCCCCGAGTTGGGTTCCCTACTTAGAGGAGAGTCCCCTTGAGGACTCTCTCCCTCTCCCTCTGCTCCTCCCCCTGCTCACACACATTCTCTCTCTCTCTAAAATAAATAAATCTTTTTAAAAATACATTTATAAAAAGAGGTAATAGCAAAGGTTTTAGGGTCTACCCACTATTATTTTAACGAGTCCAGGGAAGAAACTATGGGTCACATATATTTCTAGCCACTTTTATCCACTAGGGAAACTTTTTTACCATTAGATTTATTGAGAAAACCAAAAATGAAATTGTATTAGTAATAGCTGTTGCTCCTAGATAATGAAGATATGCACATTGTGCTTCAGGATAGCTGATGATAATGTTATCACCTGAATAAATGCAGATGGCCAAAAGGGGGAATTATTGGTTCTGAATTACAAATCATAATGTGGAGGCTAACAAAAAAGTTTCTCAACACTCCTAAATATTCAACAGGTGTGTATAGTAGAAAACAAACCTCATACTGGACTACAGGCTCATTAACAAGGCCATGCCCCTGTTTCTCCATCTATAAATTTAGAATAATAGTACTGAGATTGCAAGAGTGTGGTAACTGACAATGAGAAAGTATCTTGCATAGTGCAGACTGCTACACATGGATTTGCTGTTCTATACATATATATAAAACGTTGTAACAATATATAAACGTATTGTTTATATGTGACTATATATCTTATACTGTTATATATGCATCTTATCTATATTATATATATCTTGTTATATATAAAACAGGAATTCTTATTTAGCATGCAAAGTATGCATTTAGTATGCAAAGTACTTTCTTTTTCTAATAAAATATATTATTACTTTAACCCATTAAAACACACACACACACACACACACACACACACACACACAGAGTCGCCCTTTGAACAACATAGTGTTTCTGGTTACCAACCCTCTCCTCCCATGCAGTCAAAAATCTGTATAACTTTTAACTCCCCAAAATTCTGCCTACTAGTAACTATTGACTGGAAGCCTTACCAACAGCACAAACATTTAGTTGACACATATTTTGTATGTTGTATGTATTATATACTATAATCTTACAATAAAGTAAGCTAGAGAAGAGGAAATTTTAAGAAAATCATAAGGAAGAGAAAATATAGTACTGTATCGTATCAAAAAAAGTTGATGTATAAGTGCACCTATGTAGTTCACACTGGCATTGTTCAGGGGTCAACTCTATTACCATGAAAATTGCTTGACCCTCTGATTGAATTAGACTATAATTTTGCAACTAATCATGTCCTGATCTTTGATTGTTATTGAATTTGTCCTTTGATTAGGTCAACTAAGTTTACCCCCCAAAAATAGAATGTAAATTTTGTTTCCGAGGCATCAAACGTGCTTTCTCATATTCACCTAAACAATTAAATAGAATAACTAAAATACATGGAAAGTTAAATAATAATGCAAGGTTACACCGTCAACTGAACTAAAAGCTCCATTCAGGTAAAACAAGATCTTATGCTTCTTTTTGTTCGCTATAGTAGGTGCTAAATAAATGCTGGTAGATTTGCTAATTAGTTGATAAAAAACAGATTTTCTTAAACTCACAGAAGAGTATTTTCATTCAGTCCATATGGTTTTCCACTATAAATATTCTTACATGATGTATGTGGTTTCATTTGTACATACTTACTGTTAATGAAATCAGATATTTTAAGGATATTTCTTATTCAACTTTATATAGAGTATCCATTATGTGCTTGGCTCCGAGTTGAGTTAGCAAAAGCAATGCAGTTTTTTCACTCTTCGGACTGTTGCCAAAATTGTCAATAAGACATGTGAACTATCAATAAGTGAAAAACAGTATTTTTACACAATCAGGCCTTCTAAAGATAGTCGCATTCTGTGCCACAGAAATTCTTGCTTCTGGGAATTTGTTCTCTACCATATAATGTAACCTTGTAAAAGATGTGCTCATAATAGAAAAATTCTGTCCAGTAGACATGCTTTCAGAATGAGTAATCCAGTCAGACATGTCTCTACAAATCTTTTTTCTGTTTTTTTTTTTTTTAAAGGAGGAGAAAAGGAGGTGTCTGTAACCACCAGAAATAGCATGTACCAATCCAATGAAAGATTTAAAATTTGCAGAAAATTCTGATGATCATCAGTTCTATAATTTCTACCCCATATACTGAATTTTAAGTGGAAGTTTGATTTATTTTTGCTTGTAGAAATGTATGAATGATAAGGCAGTGCTCTTTGAGATAAAATATGCTTTATCCCTGAAAATATATTCACATCTTTCATTCAGATTAGAGATAAATGCACACATCTGGGCCACTTTCCTTGTCATCAAGAGGAAAAGAGAAAAACTATTTTTCTTCTTTATTATCTCTTAAATATATGTAGATATTGATATATATGTGTAGATATACATATAAATATCCATTTATGTATCTCAGTGAATCCTGATACTTTGACTCTCTACTTACTGTTTTATTCTGTGA
The DNA here is from genome assembly GCF_023065955.2 of Ursus arctos. NCBI lineage: Eukaryota > Metazoa > Chordata > Mammalia > Carnivora > Ursidae > Ursus > Ursus arctos. The sequence continues at coordinate 92,306,963 of NW_026622985.1, read as the reverse complement.
TTTCCATAAACTTTCCACCTTAGGTACTACTTGTTTGCTAAGTAATGTGCCTTGCTGACTCCACATACGCACGTATGTTCAGTGTTCTTCTGTCCCCAGGTGTCAGCGTTCACTTGTTCATTGAAGTCAAGCTACTGCTGGCAGGGAGCCGGGATTCCTGGGGGCATGGTGGCTACACGGAGCCAGAGACTCTTACCAGAGTATTACTGATGATAACACCTCAAGCAGCTGCCATGGAATTTGGGAGTGCTTTTCTCCCAGACATTTGGTTTCACCCTGCTCCTTGAACAAAAGTGGGCAGAGTAGTAGTATCAGAGTAACATTTCCCCCTCCTCAGTTCTACTCACCATATGTGGGAGAGGCATAGTCATGGCCCATGTAGTCAGGGCACCTTCAGTATGGATGTAAGAAGGGTACTTTTTCCCATTATTTTTTTAAATAAAAACTGTTAATGTGTACATGTTTTGTATACATATACATAATGAAATGATTACTACAGCCAAGCTAATTAACATATCCATCTCCTGGTGTATAGTCACTTTCTCTATGTGTATGTGTTTGGTAAGAGCACCTGAAATCTACTCTTTTAGTGAATTTCCAGTGTATAATACAGTATTGTACACTATAGTCATCATGCTGCAGATTAGATCTCTAGAACTTATTCTGAGTAACTGCTGTTTGTACCCTTTGACCAACAACACCTCCTCTGTCTCCCCCTCCCCACCCCTGGTAGCCACTGTTCTACTCTCTGCTTCTATGAATTAGCCTTTTTTTAGATTCCACATATATGTGAGATCACGCAGTATTTTCTTTCTGCTTCTGTCTTACCTTCCTTAGCATAATGTCCTCCGGATTCATTCATGTGGTCATAAATGGCAGTCTGCATATGCAATGGAATATTATTTAGCCTTTAGAAAGGAGACTTTTTTTAATACAAAAAGGACTGTGGACATAGTCTCACCAGAATTACTGTGCTTGTATATGACAAATAAATCAAACTGGGAGGTTTGCCTGAATGCTTTCTTCTTTCCAGAAATGTTTGCCATGCCTTAGCCTAATTTGTGGTTGCATATGTGAAAATATGAGAGTGGAAGGATTTGTAATCGCTGAATCTTTCTTCTAAGACATAAAAAAAAAAATCAGAGTGACATATCAGATGGTATCTTCACTATTTCCAGACAGTGCTGAATGCAATCAACATCAAAAGGTAGTTTTTTTACTCTATTGATCATATTTCTTGAAAACAGAAGTCATCTGTTATCTAATACGATCTTCCATCAGAATAAGTTTTAATGGTCTACAACTTGAGAATCAGAAAATTTTTATAATCGTTAAGCTTGGATGCTTTTTATATTTTCCTTGTCCTAAGGAAACCAAAGAAAGATAGCTTCATAATTTACTTACATATTTTAATTTCCTGTATTCACATTCCTTCTGCCAACTCTCACAACTGCAAATATATAAAAATCCTTTATTTTCTCTGATTTTGGTAGGGTTTTTTTTTTCCATATTGAGGCTATTCTATAAGCCTATAATCACGGATTCCATTTTTCTTTTTGCTTTATTTTCTTTGCAATTCCTCAAGAAGGTATTTGATGCAGAAAGTGGTACCAGAATGCTTCACTTTTACCAGTTGGTGAATTAAATTGCCTCATTTAAAGTAATTCAAAAAAGGAGAAATTGCATGGAACGGAAGAAGCACTGAACTTGGAGGAAGATCCTAGAATTTAGGGTTAACTGTAGGACCTAGAGGAAATCTCTTTAGCTCTCTGGATCTGTGCTTACTTTAATAAAATATGGCAGCATTGAAAAGTGTTTTTATAACCTCTAAGAACTTTAATATCCATGTAGCCCCTCACATGCTGAGTGCTATGAAAATTACGGCAAAATATAATAATGGTATTTTCCTTCAGTGTTCTTAGATATTGTGTGTGTGTTAAAAAATATATACATGTATAAATATAAAATCTAGCCCTTTAACAAATTTTAAATGTACAGTACAGTATTGTTTTAAATGCTGATTATTTAACAGCAGATCCCTAGAATTTTCTCATCTTGCGTGGCTGAAATGCTATGGCCATTAAACAGCAACTCACCACTTCCCCCTCCCCTAATTTCTGGCAACCACTATTCTACTTTCTGTTTCTATGACTTTGACTCTAGATACTTCATGTAAGTAGAATCATGCAGCGTGTTTCATGACTTTCATGACTAGCTTGTTTCGCCTAGCCAAATCATCCAAGTTTGTTTAGCATGTAACAAGATTTCTTTCTTTTTAAAGGCCGAATAATATTCCATTGTCTGTATAAACTAAATGTCCTTATCCATTCCTACCTCAGTGGACATTTAGGTTGCTTCCACCTGTTGGCTCTTGTGAAAAATGCTGCAGTGAACATGAGAGTACAAATAGCTCTCAAAGGTCCCAGTATTGGGGCACGTGGGTGGCCCAGTAAGTTGAGCGACCTACTCATGGTTTCGGGTCAGGTTTGATCTCAGGGTCATGAGATCAAGGGCTACGTCAGGCTCTGCACTCAGCACGGAGTCTGCTTGACATTCCTTCTCTCCTTCTCCATCCTACTCTGCTCCTCCCCGCTATGCTCTCTCTCTCTAAAATAATTAAAATAAATCTTTAAAAAAAAAGATCCTGATATCAATTCCTTTGGATAAATACTCAAAGAGATTGCTTGATCAAATGGTAATTCTATTCTCAATTTTTTAGGAACCCCCATGCTATTTTCCATAGTGGCTACACCAGTTTACACAGTCAGCAGTGTGCAAGGGTTTTAATTTCTCCACATCCTCACTAATACTTGTAATTCTCTGGGGTTTTTTGTTTGTTTTTTAATGATGGCCATCCTAACAAGTATGAGGCAGTATCTCATTATGGTTTTGATTTATATTTCCCTGATGATTAGTGATGTTAAACATCTTTTCATATACCTGTTGGCCATTTATATGTCATCTTTGGGAAAATGTTTATTTAGGTCCTTTATCCATTTTAAAAATTATGTTGTTGTTTGTTCATGTATTTTTTTGCTATTGAGTTGTAGATGTTCCTTAAGTATTTTGGATGTTAACTCTTTATCAGACACATGGCTTGCAAATATTTTCTCCCATTCCTCAAGTTGCTTTCTTCGCTTTGTCGATTGTATCCCTGCTGTACAGAAGCCTTCTAGTTTGATACAGTCCCACTTGTCTACTCTCGCTCTCGTTGCCACTGTCTCCAGTGCCACATCCAAGAAATCATTAGCGAAACCAATGTTATGACATTTCCCCCCATGTTTTCTTCTAGGAATTTTATGTGTTCAGGTATTATGTTGAAGTCTTTATTCTATTTCGAGTTGACTTTTAGAGATAGTGTAATATGAGAGTCTAATTCCATTCTTTTGCTGTGGATATGCAGTTTTCCCAGCACCATTTGTTGAAGAGACTCTCCTTTCATCATTATGTAGTCTTGACACACTTATCAAAGGTCATTTGTCCATACATGTGTGGGCTTATTTCTAGGCTCTCTGTTCTGTTCCATTGGCCCATTTATCTGTCTTTATGCCAGTATCACACTGTTTTGATTATTCTAGCTTTATGACACATTTTGAAGTCATAAATCAGTGTTCTTAGATCTTAATTGGTGATAAAAGTTTACATACAGTCAAAATAATAGATTAATATTAAATAATTCAAGATTAAAATAAAAGGAAAAAATGCTGTAGAGATCAACAGACATTACTATTACTTGGTAAAACATTATAGAAAACATGGATCCTGTAGTATGTGGAGAATTGTGTAGATAAAACCCACTGCAGGCTCAAAGGGGAAAGCTTTACAGATGTTCAGAGGTGCGTGCAAGAATTTCAGAAATAAGAGACAAAGGAAGATGTGTCAGGAGAGGGAGGCGTGGTGCTCTTTTATTCTTCACTTTAGAGCACATTTGTTATTAAAACACTCCATTTAATACTTGTTCTTTTTTTTTTTCTTTTTTAAAAGATGTATTTATTTAGAGAGTGAGCAAGAGAGCAGGGGGAGTGGCAGAGGGGGATAGAGAGATATCCTCAGGCAGATTCCCTGCTGAGCATGGAGCCTGCTGTGGGTCTCGATCCGGGACCCTGAGATCGTGACCTGAGCTGATCAAGAGCCAGCTGCTTAACTGACTGAGCCACCCAAGTGCCCCAGTACTTGTTCTTTTCTTAGTGGTCATTCCACCTATTCTGTGAATGGAAATCTCACTTCCCTTGTGGACGCAGGTTCAACTGCAGTTCTCTCAAGCTGAGGCAACTTCAGTTATGTTCCAAATCACTCACAAAGAAGTGATGCTGGATCCCTTGTTGATCACTCTTTGCTTCTTATGTTCCCCTTTTCTTCCTTCCTTCTTAAAAATTCAAACTCTCCTCACACTCATGCCCCCCAGGTGTATCCCCTTACATGCCTCTTGGTTTTGTCATTGCATTAGTCTGCAAGGCTGCCTGTTTAAGCTCCTAGAGTGGCTTAAACAACAGACATTTCTTTCTCACAGTTCTGCAGACTAGAAGACCAAGATTAAGGTCACCAGGGTTGGTTTCCCCTGAGGCCTCTCTCCTTGGCTTGCAGATGGCCTTCTCACTGTATCCTCACATAGCCTTTCCTCTATGTGTGTGCACCCCCATTCTCTCTTCTTCTAATAAGGACCCCTGTTGTATTGGATTAGGGCCCCACACTATGACCTCATTTAACCTTAATTGCCTCCTTAAAGGCCCTAAATCCAAATACAGTCATATTGCGGATTAGAGCTTCAACATATGAATTGCCCCGGGGGGGGGGGGATGTCCATAACCAACCTATACTGCATTTTAGTCAGTTCCCATCATTTCAAGATGATTTTACCTCCTTGTTTCTTGTCTTTCTCTCCTCCGCAATTCTTATAACCGTTCTTGGTGTCTTAAATATGCACTCACATGACCTACCCACCATTTCTTCTCTCGGTTCCATGAGCAACTCACCTCCAATATGTTTTTCTTCAACCCATCTATTCCCAGTATGTGTCATAATCATGGTAAATCCATCCCCTCTGAGACATCAGTTTAAACATGGAGTTATTTGATCAGCGATTCCTATGCTTCCAATTCATTGTTCCTACCCTTGGGTCTCTACAGCTATTCTCCTAGCCTATCACCACAGTATCACCTTCCTCCTAGTAAAGTTTAGTTCCGTGTTCCAACAATCCATCATATTTTTACCCTGTGCAAACACTTTCAAATTTTGTTTCTATTTCTCTCCCTTGTTACTTGTTTAAAATGGATTATATATAATTATCTTTTTCTCTAGACTTCTAAACTAAAACCAGAACATTTATTGAGAAGTAAAACAACTGTAATTTCTTTTTTCATTTTAAACTCATAACTATCTAGATCAATTAGGTATTCCGTTCTCTGGATAGCCTTCCTTATGTTAGTAAGATGTTCCCCACATTTATAATAATTGACCATATACTAAGTCATAAAGTAAGCTTTAGAGAAGTGAGTTCTCTGCCCCAAGCTAATTAAACTAGACATAATAATGAAAAGATGAAGTATGTAAAACTTACATTTGGAAACTTTGAAACACACTTCTAAATAATTCATTGAACCAAAAAAAATTAATATAAACTTAATTTCAAAGTACAGCTTAGTATTTTTAAATAATTTGCTTTATATTTCATGCAGTGAAAATGGTATTTAAAGAAACTATATAGAAGGACAAATGCTCCATGATTCCACTTATATGAGGGATATAAAGTAGTCCAACTCGTAGAAGTGGAGAATACAATGGTAGTTTCCTGGGGCTGGTGGGTGGGGGAGATAGGGACCTGTTGTTCAGTGTGTCTGCATTTCAGCTGTGCTAGGTGAGCAAGTTCTAGACATCTGTACAACATAGTAACTGTAGTCAGTACAGTATTGTACACTTCAAAATTTAAAAGGGTAGATCTCCTGTTAAGTGTTTTTAACACACACACACACACACACACACACACACACACACACACAAATGGGGGTTAAGTGTTTTTACCACAAACAAATGTGTTTTTACCTCCCACCCCCCAAAAAAAGAAGCCTGGGAGGTTCTGACTATGTCTAGTCCTTCGATTGTGGCGACAGTACCACTGGTGTTTGCACATGCCCAAACCATCAGTGTGCACACCATATGCACGCGGTTCTTTGTGTATCAGTTGTACCTCAATAAAGCTGCTTTGAAAAAGAGAACTTTATGGTTTAAATGGATATATTGTAGCATAAGCAGGGCTTAAAACTAATTAGCTACATTCTCATTTTAGAAATTCTTATCCTTGAGGGAAAAACAATAAAAGATTGATAGAAGAAATAACAAATACGGGGTCAGAAATTCAAGAAGTAGAAACCAGTGATTCAATTGAAAAATAAAATCAAACGTAGTTCTTTTAAGCAATTAATAAAATAGCAAACACTGTGCAAGTTTCATTGGAAAAAGAAAGAAAAATATAAAATCTCTATCTAAAAGGGAGACAAAACTATAGACATGACAGGTTAAAGGTAGAGAGGAGTTTTGTTTCTGCTCTGTGGTATATATAAGCCTCTCATTGTCCATTCCTTCTGTTGATTTCAGCTATAAATTCTAGACAGAATCCAAAACAAACTGAAAACTCTGAAAAGTAAAGGAAAATAGTCCAGTTGTTCAAGAGGGTCAAAACTTGGAGAAACAACTTCCATGGGAATGAATTGTCTGTGATTTTTGCACAAAGGCAGGTCACAGCTATGGAGAGTACAGCCCAAACAGGTGATGGTCCAATAGAAACCCCACCATATTCTCATGAGTGGAATCAAGGAAAGCCCCTGAGGTGGAAGAGAAAGGAGAAACTATCTCAGGAAATAGAGCCAGAGAAGAACATTACCTAATCTTATATATGAACTTGTACAAATTCCATCCTAACTCTTGGGCTACACGTATGCAGAATGGACCAAAATGAGAAAAATAAAAGCTTAACTGAGATTTCAGCACTACTTACAGAGTGAGAGACAGAATTCACTATATAAACTTTGCTGTGGTTACTTGCTAGAACAGAAATATCAATATTATCTAGAGAATTGTAACTAAATCCAGAATCTATACAACAAAACATTGAAAGTGTCCAATAAAAAATCCAAAATTATTCACCATGCAAATAACCAGGAAAAATAAAGCTGATTTTCAAGGAAAGACATAATTTACACATGCCATTTCCAAGATAATCCAAATGTTAGAATTACCAGGCAAAAACTTTGAAGCAGCTATCATAAATATGCACCACGATATAAAAGGAAAAAAAAAAAGCACTTCAAATGAATAAACAGAAAGAAAATATTAGTAGAAAAATAGAAAATATTTAAAAACCTAGTGGAAATATACAAAAACTATAATAAAATTAGCAGAGCATGAGAGTAAAGGAACCTATGTGGTTGCAAAGTTTTTACATCTTTAATGAAGTGGTACAAGATTAATGCTAAGTAAATGTACACGTTTAGTTAAAAAGGTTGTAATATAATGCAAAAAAAATTAGTAAAAATATCCAATACATAAGTTAAAATAGCATGCCAAAATTATTCAAATCCAAGTGAAGGCAGGAAAATGGGAGCAAGGGAAGGAAAAAAAACACCTGGAGGAGACAAATGGAAAGTAAATAATGGTAGATAAGCCTAACCATATAAAAATTGCATTAATGTTTTTGGTCCAAGTATTTCCATTAAAAGGCAGAGATTGACGGAGTTTTTAAAAAGCAAAACTCATTTGCAAGCTGCTGAAGAGGGATGCATTTTAGTAGAAAAATTCAAGTAAGTCAAGAGCAAACAGAGAGTAAAATATATACCATGCAAACCACAAACATAAGGCTGGAGTAGCTGTATTAATATTAAATGAAATGGACTTCAATACAAAGCATACTACCAGGTATAAAAAGCAATATTCAGTAATCATAAGAGGTGTAATTGATGAGGAAATCATAGAAATTATAAACGTGTACACCAATAAAAGAGCCCCAAATCACAGGGAGGATAAAAATGAAAGAATTAAAGAGAGAATGAGGGTATTTTATAAACATAGCAAAGGACTGTGATACCACACGCTCAGCAAATTGAGAGAAATGCAGCATGTGCATTCATTTCAAGTGCACATAGTATATTCACCGAGAGAGACCAAAAACAGAACTCCCCAAAAATAAAACTTCAGACCCAGATGATTTTAGTGGCTAATTGTATCGAACATTAAAGGGAAAGTTTTAAACTATTTTAAAGATTTTATTTGAGAGTGAAAAGAGCATGGGCAAGGGTGAAGGGCTGAGAGAGAGGTACAAGCAGACTCCCCACTGAGTAGGGAACCCAGGGTAGGGCTGATCCCAGGACCCCAAGATCATGACCTGAGCCGAAGGCAGACGCTTAACCCACTGAGCCACCCAGGGGCCCCTCAAAGGAAAGTTTTATACAGACTTTTGTGGAAACATTTTAAAAGGAGGAAGGAATGTAAATTTAGTACCAAAAACTGTCAAAGACATTACGAAACAAGAGAGATGGAGACTGATGGCACTCATAAGTAATAGGTGATGAAATCCTTTAAATCCAATATTAAATGGATAATAAATTATGACCACATTGAATTGATCAAGGCATGCATACAAAGGTGGTTAGGCATTCAAAAGCCATGAGTATAATTCATCACATTAACAGAATTAAGGAGAAAACACATAAACATTTCAATAGATACAGAAAAAGCATTGGACAAAATTCAGCAACAATTTATGACAAAAGAAAAATGAAAACACTGGTGAAATTAAGATATAGTAGGAAATTCTCTGAAACCGAAAGAACTTAGAGCTAACATCATATGCATTGAGGAATGACTTAATTCTTTCTTTCTAAAATCAGGAACAAGAAAAAGATAGCCACTTTTGCAATTTCTGTTTCACATAGTACTGGGAGGTTCTAGCTATTCTTATAAGGTAATGAATACAAGGTGCAAAAATAAGGGGAGGGGGGAAGTGAAACTGTTGCTGTTTGCAAATGATATCGTTGCACATAGAGAAAATATCAGAATTTTCAAAACGTCTACTAGTAAATAATTCCTTTCTTATATGCTAGTAGCAAACCGTTGAAAATGAAATTCAAAAAGTAATGCCATTGACACCATGAAACACTAAATATTTAGGAATAAATATGACAAAAGATGTCCAAGACTTTTACACTGATAATGACAAAACTTTGTTGAGAAACATAAACAGGGATAGATTAGGGAAATAGTTACAAGATTCATAGGCTGTAAAACTTTAAATCATTAAAATGGCATTTCTCTCTGAATTAATCTGTCAATTCAGTGCAATCCCAATCAAAATCCTGGTAGGCATTTTTTTGGGGGGGGGGGGAGATTGACAAGCATTGCATGAGGTATGAGGGCACTTTGGAGAGCAAAGGAAATGTTCATTATTTTGATTATGGAGATGGTTTCCAGGATGTACACATATGTCAAAATTCGTGTATTGTCCACTTGAAATGCGTACAGTTCATTGAAAATCCATTAGGCCTTATGTTATAAAAACAAAAATATAAAGACGACATTTTGACCACCTAATGCCCATACACTTGAAAACTTACACAAAATGGGCAAATTCCTAGAAATCTATATAATATAAGGACTAATATGAAAAAATAGAAAGTCTGGATTTAAAGCTAATAATTATTGAATTTATTTGTTCAAAAACAATCTTTTCTCAAAGAAAATGCCAAAGGCCAGATAGTTTTGCAGATGAGTTTGATCAAGCCTATAAGGAAAAGACCGAAGACTTCCTTAAACTATTTTTGTTTCATGTTTTTATTTGAATTTCAGTTAGTTAACATACAGTGTAGTATTAGTTTCAGGAGTAGAATTTGGAGATTTGTCACTTACCTATAACACCCAGAGCTCACCACAAGTGCCCTCCGTAATGTCCATCACCCATTTAGACCATCCCCTGCCCACCTCCCCTCCAGAAACTTTCAGTGTGTTCTCTAGAGTGAAAAGTTTGTTTTATGGTTTGCCTCTTTTTTTTTTCTTTCAAACTCTTTAAAAGAATAGTGAAAGGGGGACCAGTACCCACCTCATTCTGTGAGGCTAGTATAACCAAAACAAACATTATACAATACAGTATAGAAAGGGAAAGTTAAAAGCCAATCTCAGTCTTGAACATGGTGCAAAATTTCTTAACACAATGTCATAATATTAGCAAAACAAATTCATCAGCATATAAAAATAAAATATATAATACCAAAATAAAGTTTATTCTAATAATACCAGGATTGTTTCAAACCTAAAATCCAAGGGGTGTCTCGGTGGCTTAGTTGGTTAAACATCCAACTCTTGACCTCAGGGTTGTGAGTTCAAGCCCTGTGTTGGGCTCCATGCTGGATGAGGAGCCTGCTTAAAACCCAACAATCCAAAAATATAATTCCAAAAAGATCATATGGTTTTTTCAGAGCTGTGGAAAATTTATTATATGAAATTCAATTTTTATTTTCCTTAATTATTCAGTAGCATAGAAGAAAACCTTCTTAACCAGATAAAGAGTATCTTCAGAATATAAAGACAAACATTATTCTTTTTTTTTTTTTTAAAGATTTTATTTATTTATTAGACAGAGATAGAGACAGCCAGCGAGAGAGGGAACACAAGCAGGGGGAGTGGGAGAGGAAGAAGCAGGCTCACAGCGGAGGAGCCTGACGTGGGGCTCGATCCCATAACGTCGGGATCACGCCCTGAGCCGAAGGCAGACGCTTAACCGCTGTGCCACCCAGGCGCCCCGACAAACATTATTCTTAATGGGGAAACATTAGAAGAATTTGCTAGTAGCCCACTTAATGCTTTTGTAAAAATTTTTATAAGTGTACACATTGCCCATCTTTGGAATTAATGACTGTAACAAAAATATAAAAATTTCAAAATGTATGATGTGAACGATGTCATGAATAATCTGTATGCTATATAAAACATGAGCATGGTAATACATCTGAAAAAGAGGCTAAAATGAAGAGGTATAGGACTCAAATTGTAGAAAATCAGAAGTGAGACTCTCATATTTGAATATTCCCAACCTAAGAGGGATGTTGAAAAGAAACTGGATTACCAAAAAATAAATAAAGTCTGTTAAGTGGAGAGGTTGTTAGAATATTTTCCCAGTTATTTGTAGTCCTGTGAAGTGTATTCCATATAAGGTGTCATATTACTTTTAATTTATAGTTTGGAATTTGTTCATTATTGTATATTATTTTGATAAAGATATACATTTTTTTATTATTTATACCATTGATTCAGTCAGTCAAAAATTTATTGAGAGTTTAGTAAGCACCAAGGCACTGCTTGAGCCATTAAGGTACATAAGGAGTAAGATACACAAAAATATGCCCTCATGGAACTTCTATTCCAGGGAGAAACCTAGCCATTGGAGCATACTGTTACTCAGAAATCACAGTGAATTTGAATAATAGTACCAAACGGGAAATAAAAATCAATGACAGTCAAATGTAAGCATACAATATGGTAGCAGTTGTCAATAGGGCATTGAAAGAAACATGGATAATTATCATAGCTCATTACCACAGAGTTTGGGTGGGCAAAATTCTGCTGGCAGTATGTACCTAGTCGAGAAAAAAAAAGATTAACCTTCACAAGTCAGGAGAAGAGCAGTTATATTTACTGAACTACATCCCGAATATAACACAGTTACTTAAGGGCAATGTTGCAGTGCTGGCTAAAACAATCCCTAAATATGTCAAGTGACAACGTAAAATGGGCTCGTTGCACCCTGGAAAGTGGTTCATAATAAAAGATGCCGTACAAATATAAGTCCTTTGCTGGGCTAGTCATTTATATTCATGAAGAGGATGCATCCAGCAGTGATCATTTAATTAACAAATCTAGAAGATTCTAAAGAGAAATGATCCTTCCCTTATGCCAAATGTGTCATCCAATATCAGTGTCATTGCTGAGGTATCAGGAATGTCAGATAAATCTTCAAATGCCTTATACTCTATGCAGTGGAAGTAATTTCACTTGGGGATAAAACTGCCATTTGGCTCAATTACCTTCATACAGTCTAATTCTGGAAGCCAGGCAGGTTTCTTATTCAACACTCTTTTAAGCTTCGAAGGGTTTCATCACCAGAATGATTTCCCTGGACGTGGAATATGTTTCACTTCGGCATTAAACACAGTTTAAAATCAAACAATCTTTGGGATTTAGGCAGTTTAGATCTCCCAGTTAGTGGGGTTTTTTCTAAAGCAAATGTAGCAATGAGGAAATGTTGCCATTACACAGTAGTACTGATCAGGTTTGAAAGACAACCTGCGGAGGACTGATATTTTATCAATGAATTGCGGAATGAGTAATTTGTGTAAGGTCAACAAAGATTTAGAGTGAGCAGAAGACAGATATTCAAAACCCTGTAATACTTGCTGTATTTACTGTTCATTTCTCCATGAATTTTGTGTGTTCCTTGTAATGTTTACACATCAAGCTCTGCATTTAAAAGCACCTCATAAGAAGGAATTTAAGTTCATAGTCAAATTTGTTTTTCAGCTTAGAGATACGTGATGCCTTGTTTTTTTTTAAATACAGTAGTGTTACTACAACATATGCACAATGCAATATGAATTCCATTTTTTAAGATGTATTTATTTGAGAGAGAGAGCAGGGGGAGAGGAAAGGAAGAGAGAGATTTGGAGATCAGTTTCACAACCCTGAGATCGTGACCTGAGCTGAAATCACGAGTTGGATGCCCAACCGACTGAACCACCCAGGCACCCCTATAAATTCCATTTTAAAAAGAATATTAAGTAATACTTTGGACAAAATAGTTGAATTTTGATGAGCTAAAGAAAGGATTTTACTATAAGGTGTCCCCTAAAATCAGATTATTTAATCAGCACTATTCTGTTTTTAAATGATTTTTAAAAAGATTTTATTTATTTATTTGAGAGAGAGAAAAAAAAAAAAGAGCACGAATGGGGGAGGAGCAAATGGAGAAGGAGAAGCAGACTCCCCACTGAGCAGGACCTTGGGATCATGACCTAAGCCAAAGGCATATGCTTAACCAACTAAGCCACACAGCCACCACTTAAATGAATTCTAGCTAAATATCTAGACATAACATTTAATTTTAAGGAATTAAAATTAGAAGTCTTTTCTCAAATGCAACTGTTTTTGAGTCTGTTACTAGTTTGCTAAATTAAACAATACATTGTATAATATTTAAGGAGTGAAGAAACAAAAGATATGAGTGAAAGGTTATGTCTAGGTGTTTCTATTTTTGAATTTCTAACTGAATACTTCATGGTACCATGTTCAGAATGTCTTTCATAATACATGTTAAGTTCGGTCACCTTTAAGAACATATATTTTATTTTTCATGATATGCTCAATTTCAAATCGTGTTCAGCCTCCATTTCTATAATTAGCACTGTACTTTTTTATGGGCCTGTTTAAAATTATAACTGTCTTTTGCATTGGATAATTACCTAGTCATAAGAAATTTCTTACATATTATATAATGATACTCTTTTTCTTAAAGATTTTATTTATTTATTTGACAGAGAGAGAGAGAGCAAGAGAGGGAACGCAAGCTGGGGGGGGGGGGGAGCGTTGAGCAGGGAGCCCAATGCAGGGCTCCATCCCAGGACCTGGGATCATGACCTGAGCCGAAGGCAGACGCTTAATGACTGAGCCACCCAAGTACCCCAATAATACTCTTTTGTCTACGGGAAAATGGATTTTTATTCTGTACCAATCATTCTCTCATAGGTCTTTTCTCATTATGCATGTCTTGTCATCCCAAGTGTTTTGTACCAGTAAATCCAGAGAACATTCTCGCTCCCTATATCGTCCAAAAGAATGGGGAAGTGAGGGGAGAAAAACCTAATTAGCTAGAAGACAGTTCATTCTAGCTACTTAATTTAGAAAAATAAACTGTCTGCTTTGCTTCAGTCTAATCCCAAATGGAAAAATAAATAAAAGACGAGAGTTCACTTTGATGAGCTGACAAAAGATATCATAGGAGAATAAAATTACAAATTTTTTCTCCTAAGTTTTTCATCAAATCAATTCAAATTCAATGATCATTTCATTATTTCTTTTATATACATGGTTGATAATGTGTTACTGCTAGGATTCTTATTTTTGCAAAGTTTATTCAGGTATATAATAACAAAAAATGGACCACTTGTAAACATTGTACTGTTTCCAACCTGTATAAATTATTAACAGAACCCTTATCATTTATACATGAGAACCTTTATTATTCATAAATTAGAAGAAATCACCACCATCTCCTATTTGCACTTATTGAAATTATATTCACTATTCAACCCTCACCTGAAACTTTTCCATGAAGATTTTGCATTTCACCTGCATATCATATTATCATAATCCTTAAGTATGTCTCTCTTCCCTTTGAACTTCTTTATCACTTCTGTAGGGAAATAAAACTTGGATTTCTCAGTGCTTGTGTAAAAAGCCTGGAGTCTTCACATATGATGAGAATTAGGTCTGTATTCATTGGTTTAGTGACTTGTTCTGAGTTGTTCTGAGATTGGGAAGAAGGATACACCTTCTCTTACAGCCTGAAGTAGATCCTTAAATTAAGCTCCCAAGGTGTCAGGAAGATTCAGGTGCTATCTCCCTAAATATTTATATTTCAGAAGGTATGGGATCCAGACCTTGGAGACATCTTTAGGTCAATATAGTCAGAGATTCCCAGGGTTTCTTTGGCCTTCGAAAGACATATTTGCAATAAAAAAGGGTTAGGATTAGAAGCCAGGATCTTCTTGTCTCTTCTCAGAGGAACTGAAGTTCTCTCCTCCCCTGTCCTTTTAGGAGTGAAGGGGAAATCCATTGTTAATGCATGTTCTCTGTTCCTGACACCCAGAGTATCCAGCTAACTCCTATTTGAAGAATTTCCCTTGATCCTCATTGCATGGTCAAGGAGGAAGACAGGGAGCAGGGTGAAAGGAGGTGATTAATAAGAACTCAGTCTCTGATCCAGAATACCTCATGTGTGCATTCAGGGTAAACTTAGCAAAGACAAATATTAAATTCAGTAAACCAACTTTTTAACATTTACTGGTAACTTTCACCCATCTTGGTTTCCTCCTCACTTTATTCCTTTGCGATATGCATGGTTTGGACATTGAAGAAAGCAAGTGTTTGTCCCAGGCAGAGTGCTATCAGTAAGTATTTGTTCCGTGAATAAGGATTAAGCAGGAAATGAGCCACTGTTGTCAAGTTGGGGTACGGCGGGAGCATCTCCAAAGGATGTTGAAACTGGAACTTGAACTTCGTAAGTATCCATAATGGTATATGACCTTAGATAATAGAAAAACCGAAAATCATTTATGTATATAGAAAAAATGCAAACCTTTAATTGGGAAAACATCTGTTCCTTATGTTATTTATTAAATCAGGAATTTAAATACTTTTAAACACACTTAAAATTTTATTTAGTCTTTTGGCTTAGTATTAATTTTTGTCTTGTATAGCGCATTAATGATTGACAGGGTTTTGCCATATTCTTTTCTGTTTTCACTTTCTTTGGTATCACTGCTGTCAAACAAAAAAGGGCGAAGCATGTACCAGGCAAGGAGATCAGCCTGCGAGAGGACTGAGGAAAAGCAGTGCGGCTGGGCCATGATCAGAAAGGGGAAGGATAAAGTAGGTTTGACTGAAAAGGGAAGCCAGAGCCATATCCCACGGAGCTGGTAGGGCATGTGAAGGTTTATGTGGAGACTTAGGAAAGAAGAAGGAAGCCACTTAGTCCCTTTTTTTTGAAAAAAACTTTACTTGGAAATAATTTCAAACTTTAAAGTTGCAGAAATCCTGTAAGAATGCTACCCTTCACTCAGATTTCATTAGCTATTAACATTTTGTCACCTTTGTCATTTTTTTCCCTGAATTGTTGGACTGTAAATTGTCCATATCATTCCCATTTCCCTAAATATCTCCAAGGGTTTCCTAAGAACAGAAGAATTATCTTGCACAGCCGCAGGACAGTATCAAATTCCAGAAACAGTAAGTGTTAACAATACCGCAACCCATGCTCTTGTTCAGTCAATTAACGCATGGTGAGCTATATTCATTTTCTGTCACTGCTGTAACAAGTTACCACAAAGGTAGTGGCTTAATACAAGTTTACATCTCACAGTTCCGTCGGTTACAAATTTGGTTCAAGTCTCACTGGACCATGATCAAGGCATTGGCAGACTGAGCTTTCTGGAGGCTCTGGGAGGGATTCCTACCTCACTCATTTGATTTGTTGGCAGAATTCAGTTCCTTGATATTGTAGGACCTACATCGATTTCCTTTCTTTGTTCATGACAGCCATTCCCCGATTCTAGAGAGCACTGCATTTAATGGCCTGTGTCCCCCTTTCTCCATCTTCAAGGCCAGCAAGGATGGATGGAGAACTATTGTCATTCTCTCCCTCCCTCCCTCCCTCTCTCTCTCACCACAGGAAGATTCTCCACTTTTAAGGACTCGTGATTAGGTTGAGCCCGCCCAGATAATCCAGGATAATCTAACCTCATCAACTTCTGGAAGCTTTATCGCATCTGAAAAATCTCTCAGGCATGGAAAGTAACTATTCACAAATTCCAGGATTAGGAAGTAGACATCTCTGGGCAGGGGCATTATTCTGCCTGCATCACAAGGCAATAATTCTGCCACTTGGCACCCTGACACCTTGCGTGTCTCCACATGGTCCATCTAGGCAAGACTGACCTGAGTCCTGGCAGATGTCCTAGATTCCTCCTGGATTGAAGAAAGATGTGAGGCTTTGGGAGAAGCCTCCATGAAGCTGGTTCTCATCCCTCTCTCTAGTTTCAGTTGAGCAAGGGGCTTTCTGCTCCCCCACCCCTTACCACACAGCTGCAGGCCTCTGGGTAAGTCTACATACATGGCTCCAGGTTACCCATGGGCTCCTCAGGGACCTGCCACCAGTGCCACCTGTTACCTGGCCCCTGCAGCTGGTGTCATCTTGTGAGATGAGGGACATGGGGAGCTGATACCATGGTGACCTTGTCTATGGTGTGTATGTAATAAACTGCCTGAATCTATTAGGCCTGTTTTCCCCTTACTGGCCAGATCCATGCAAATGTGGCAGATCAGCTCAACAGCTACAGTAGTGATCCCTTTGGCCTCAGCAGCCACTATATTTGACCACTTGACATCCAATAATGCCCTACATTGTGTTATTTTTTCCCACCTAGGATCCAATCCAGCATTATGCATTGTACTTATTTATTATGTCCCCTTTATCTAATTTAATCTGAAATAATTCCATTACCATTTTCCCCTCATAACATTGACTTTTTTATTTTTTTGAAGGCTTTATTTATTTATTTATTTATTTATTTATTTATTTATTTATTTATCTGGAGCACTGCAAGCAGGGGAAGGGCAGAGGGAGAGAGAAAATCTCAAGTAGACTCCACACTGAGCACAGAGCCTGATATGGGGCTCAATCTCATGACCCTGAGATCATGACCTGAGCTGAAATCAAGAGTTGCTGCTTAATGGAGTGAGCCACCCAAGAGCCCCCATAGATATTTTTAGAGGACAGTTCTTCCATTTGAGTTTATCTAATGTTTCTCTTGATTAGAGTCAGCTTATTCGTTTGGGGCTGGGGGGTTGAATGACTGATGTGTGTTCTTCTTGCAGCACATCAGGATACATGTGACATCCGTGTAACCATTTTTAGGGATGCTCACTGCCATCACTGGGTTAAACTAGTAGCCACTAGGTTTCTCCACAATGTTGTTACTGGTTTTCCATTTGCAATAAACACTTTTATGTAGCAGTATTTTGATTCTATGCAAATATCCCACTCCTCCTAAAATTTCCATCCACTAGTTATAGCACCTGTGGAAAATTCTTGCCTGAATTATTAGGACAGTGGTTGTAAAACTACAGTTTTCTAACTTCATCATTCAATATGTATTTGCTATTTGGCATTCTGCTAAAAGGAAGAGCTGTTCCTCCCTAATTAGTTATTTGGTTACTTAGTTATATTTAGTTATAGCAAAAATCATGAAATGCTTGTTTGAGGCTATTTAATTCAGTTTAGAGAATGGCATTGCTGTTTTCTTCTACTTTGTGATTGGTTTTCATGGGGGGAAATTTCAACAGCTGTAGTATCTTGATTTTCATTTTCTCTTTCCTTCTTGAAGTAACTCTATATGGGTGTGATCTGCTTTTCCTCTTCCAATTCATTATCTGGACAAAATTCCTTGTTCAAAATGCCCTCTTCAATTAGAGTGAAGTACAGCTTCATTCTCAGATAACATGTTCAGTGGTAGGGGGCAAGTTGGTTTGTCTTGTGGTTCTCCATCATTTCTGCAGTGTCCTTCCTTTCCTCCTTGAACATCGCTCTCTCCTTCCACTACATGTTTATAAAAGATGCCCCCCTTTCTATTTACCTTCTTGAAAAGTGTTGTTTTCTGAAGCAGCCCCTCAGGTCCACACACTTCTGAGACCCTTCCCTATAACTGGAGCTGTGCCTAGTGTCTTTCCACTTAGCATCGGGCTTTTCCTGGGGGTGACTTTGAGTGCAGTTGGTCTGTGTCCGCAGGCTTCTATTTGCTTCCACTCAGCTCACCAGGCCAGCAGCGGCATCATGGTTCCAGTGATATTCTGTTGTTACTGATGCAGTGAATTTTTTGTGTGTTCCTTATTAACTTGAATGGTTTTTATAAAAATGTGCGAAGAGGGGCGCCTGGGTGGCTCAGTCGTTAAGCGTCTGCCTTCAGCCCAGGGCGTGATTCCGGCGTTATGGGATCGAGCCCCACATCAGGCTTCTCTGCTGGGAGCCTGCTTCTTCCTCTCCCACTCCCCCTGCTTGTGTTCCCTCTCTCGCTGGCTGTCTCTCTCTCTCTCTGTCAAATAAATAAATCTTTAAAAAAAAATGTGCAGAGAAATTTGATCTAGCCAATCACCTGAGGAGAAACCGGAAATTCACATTACAATGTGAGGCAGAGGGTTGACACAATTCAGTTTGCGTTTTGAAAAGATCCTGACTTCTTTGAAGGGAGTAGATTATAAGAACCAAGACTGGGTGCAAGAAGTAGGTTTCAGGGATGGTTCTAGTAGTCTGCATGAAAGATTGTTCTGTTTGGATCAGAGGTCCTGGCAGGGAAGATGGAGAAAAATATACGTAATCAAGAAATGTTTAGAAATTTTCATTGAAAAGACTTAATGTTTGATTTGATGTAAGACACCCAGCATCCGAGCATAAGCCCCAAGTGTGCTGTTACCTCACAGCTTTACATGTATTCCCCCACTTACTGGAATGCAGATGACTGAGTGTGGAATGCCACACATGCACACACGCATGCACACACACACACACTCACACATCCACATCCTCATCCCCCAAACCTGTGAATGCCTAACCTGACAAAGGTTCTTTGCAGTTGTGATTACATTAAGGATTCTCAGATGCGGAATCTATGAATTTTTCAGGTGGACCCAATATAATCACAAGGGTCCCTGTAAGAGAGACAGAAGAACAAACAAACCAAGGAATGTGGCCAATGGTCTAACAGTGGAAACCACAAGGAACAAATTCTCTCTCACCCCCAGAAGGAAAGCAGCTCTGCCTGCACCTTGATTTTAGCCTGGGAAGAGCCTTTGTGGACTTCTGAGGTCTGGCACAGTTGCTCAGTTTTTGGTAATTTATCATAGTGGCCGTAGTGCAGTGATATTCCGTGTTTCCCACAGCTACCCCTTCACTTTCTCTAGAGCTCCGCTGAAATCTTAGCTCATTAAGAAACCTTTCCTGACCATCCTATCTAGAATAATCCTCTCACTCTCTATCCAACGCCGCTTTCTTTTCCTTAATAGCTGTTTCATCAATTCATCTATTATGTATTTGTGTCCATCGTTTTTGTTTGTCTGCTGACGAGAGCAGACTTGCTTTTGATCACTTACTGCATTCCAGAGTCTTAAAACAGTGCCTGGTACATGGTGGTAAATATTTCCTGATAAACTTGTAAAGTGAATGAACTATTGAATGGTAATACCGTTTTCTAGTATAAGTAACACTGAAGAAGGAGAGGATTTGGAGGGAAATAAGTTTAGTTTGGGCATATGATGAGTCAGATGCTTGGAGACACGGTTTTGAACTCAAGAGGGCAGTTAGTCCTAGACTTGTAAATATGGCAGCCTTAATCATATGGTTGGTAACCGAAATCATGGACGTAGACGAGCTCTTCTAGAAACAGCATGTAGTCCCTCATTGGGCATCATCTTATGGGTTGCCTTACTTGAACTTCAACATTTCTGAAAAATGACTTATTTTCTTCATCATCTCCAAATACAGGTTTCCCCTTAACAACTTTATTTTAATTAATAGTACTGCCTACCAGTCATCCAAATAGAAACTTTGACTCTTCCCACTTTCCTACTTCAATATTGAGTTCCCAACACAAAGACAATAGTCTTTGCAAAAAAGGACCCAAGTCAATTACACAAATTCTGTTGATTCTACTTCATATAAATCTCAGAAGTCCATCCATCAGTTCTATTCCTACTGCCCATGCCCTAGTTCATTGTTCTTCTCGACTTGGCTTATCATAATAATCTTCTAACCCATCTCCCAGTTCCAACCCTCTTTGCCAATTTATCTTCCTTTCATGAAACTAAAATTTAAATCTGTCATTTCCTGGAGAAAAAAGAATGCCTTATATACTATATAAGATCTTTTACCATTGATTTCTTACATCCCTTGCCATACTTACTTTAAGTCTCGTATTTCTACCCTCACCAGATACCCCCCAAAAATGCTGCTTCAACCCCCACATGATGAACACAGCATGCTTCTTTATGCTTCTGTGCTTTTGCAAATGTTGTTGTTACTTTCCCATCTACCCAGGCTCAGCCCGTCCTTCAAAATCCACCTCAGACTTAACTCTTGCATGGAACCTTCTTTCTGCCTTTTTGACCTGTATTGGTTCCTCCTTCCTCTGTAATTCCCCACTATTGTGCATATCTTTGTAGTAGAACTTTTCATACTCTTCTGAAATAATTTATTTGCATGCCTACATGCATGCTTTATAGTATTGTCAGCACTGCAAGCTTTTTTTTTTTTTTAATTGCATTTGTCTTGTACTCTCATGTGCCTGGCATAGTGCCTGGCCTTTATTAGGTTCAAAATTAAAATGTTATGGATAACTAAAGTCAAGATCACTAAATTATAGCTTTGGAAATAATACATGAGGGAGTTCTAAAGATGTTTCCTAAAAGGCTTCTGATGCCCACTTGTCTATGTTGATTTTTTATTATCTCTCTTTTTATTATCAGGAGGTACTATACTGTGCAATATTGGTTAAAAATGCTTTGCAATAATCAGAGAGTAAAAGACGGGAAGTAGTTATTTCAGAGTAAGGCAGTTATAGATAAAGGCAATGCCATGGTCACAGTAGACAGAAGTGGAGTAAAACTGAAAATGTGAAGGTTAAGATCACGGATTGGACACCATTGCACACTGTCTCGCACCCCCTCATTGCGCCGTATGCTCCAGCCTGCATGCAGTGCTGCTGCCGTTCTTAGGATGGATGATGGACAGCACTTTGTCTCTGCTGTGCTATACTCTGCCCCAGAGTCTGGAACCCTCCTGGGGAGGGGCGAAGGGTGGGCGTAGCCTGTGTGAGAGGTTCAAGGAGCACAGCAAGTCCAAATCCATGGAGAGGGGCTATGGAGAACTGGCTCTGTGCTCTTTTCATCATGTGGAAAGCTTGAAGTTCATTATACACAGCTCCTTAGAAGTCCTGGGTTGGTTTAGCCCCAGTTGTCCCCCGTGGAAACACAGCAGCATGTACCCTGCATTAGCTTTCCCCACTCCTGTTCCCTGAAAACACTTTCCCAAAATTAACTACTTGCCTTCAAGCCCTTGTCTTGGTTTGTGCTTTCTGATGGAAACCCTGACTAAGAAAACTCATATCAAAATTGTCTCTGAAAGGCAGACCCTTGAGAAGGAATTCTGGAACTGGTCAGACAGTCATAACTTGGGGACTGACAACCCGAACACCTAGTAGCCAACACTAAGTCCTAAGTTTCTTAGGCATGGTGAACTGGGTTAAGGTACAGGTAGAAGGTGAATGGGATAGTTGTGGCAATGAACAGTATGGGACAAAAGTAATTTTGAGAGTGTGGAGTTGGCCACTTTTCTTAACTCCTTCAAAAACCTTGAAAAAGAAATGGACAGGGTCAGAATTAGTCTACTTACAACTCAAAGCATGCTGTCAAAGTCAGAAAACTTCCATGCAGTGTGAAAAGAAACCTTTATGCTGTGGACTCATGAGACAGACAATGCTGAAAATCATGCCCAGGACGTAATCCTGGGGGGAACAGAGCTGCAATGTGGACTGCCTGCATTAGCTCATCAGCTGATAGGAAAGGAGTGGGTCCCTGAGATGAGGCTTTGGGGTAGATGAATTTAAGATTCTTGAGCCCCTAGGATCTTCTGGACCCTATTTGGGCTAGCAGAATTAACTGTCTCCCCCATTGTTAGCAGAGGAAGTGTCCCTTACCTGGACAGCCTGAAAACACCCTAACTGAGGTAAATGTCTTGCTACATGATGCTTGTCCTTCTTTAGAGCTTGTCCTTTATTAACCTGCTTCCAGGTTAGTAATTGTGGTTGGAACATAGCACAGCCTCGATAGGGGAATACAGTGCTGGCTCCAAGAGAAATAGACATCCCATCGGTTATGAGCCCTGCCTAAATATGAACGCTAGCAAACAGGAAGAGAGTGGCCATGGCTTGTGAGGGTATCCGATCCAAAGACCTGAAATTTGGCTAGGCAAGAATGTATTGACATAGGAAAACTCTCTCATGATTCGAAAGTTAATGTATTGACAAGAATACTCAGTGCCAACCAAAATATTTTTGAGTTTGCTCCTTTGAGTTAGGACATAACATTAGCCCACAACAAATTTTGTAGAAATGCCAGAATTGCCCTAGCAGAGTGCCAAGGAACACCTCAAAGGTGTGGGAATGTCAGAACGGGTTTATTACACAAGATTGGAGAACCTGCCATCTGATCCTATTTCCCAGGAGTGCCCAAAGAACAAGCCCTTCGCTAACACAATAAAGAATGCACAGGTAGGATGGCTCGTCCACTTTGACGATTTGATGATGGCTGTCCTAGAATTAAGGTCTGTAGTATCAGTGGGAATGCTGGGATTCTGGAATGACAGAGACTTGTTGGAAGTCTTCAGCTGACCCATGCAAGATACATACAGTTCTGTAATGGGCAGCAAGACTTAAGTGGCAACTGGGGCACCTTGATCCACAAAAGTCTATGACCAAGTGCAATAGTCTGAGGGATTAAAAAGATAGGAAACCAATCATCTGTATTGTTTAAGAAACAATTGAGAATTGTTTAGCAGAATGTTAGTGTCAGCTACCACACTGAAAAGTTGTAATCTTTCATTCTGTTCCTAAATCTGATCAAGTTCACAGACCCAGAGCCTATTAATTGATGAGGAGGCAGGGCTCCTTTAAGAAAGGCCCTTGAAATGTTTCTACAAGTGTGTGCAATCAATATTGCCCCAATCCTTCCCCCAAAGGGACCTTTAGACATCTGCCAGAGTAACTGTGCACCTGGCGAAGGGAGATACCCAAACATTTTGAGGGTTATTGAATACCCATCTGCTCTGACACCAACACCTGGGAATCCAAAAGGCCATCATATTACCTGTTAGAGTAGGGGCTTACAGAGGCCAGAGGATAAATGAAATCCTGGCCCAATGAGGTGTCACAGTGGGTCAGTGGGTCTATAGACCTATCGCGTAGTCTTTTCCCTACTCTTCCAGTATATAACTGGAATGGATATAATTAGGATCTGGCCCAATCCAGACCTCTATAGGGAGAAGGGACCAACCGGAAGTCCCTGATGCGTACTGTTTCTTCTTTATTCAATCTGTTATTTTAGTTGAAGTAGTTAGAAAAAATTTACTTCACACAGATATGTAATTGGAAAAAACAGATGTTTCATTTCCTTTTCAGATAATTGTTCTTCGACACTACACCAAAATTCAACAAGTAGTGACTTTTTAAACGTGAGTTGCAGTGTGTAATCTGAAAACATATCAGCGAACCTTTCATACTTAGTTACTTAATAATCCATTTGTCTGTCTTGCATTTTAAATACATCTTTTTACCCATTCTTGATTTTATAGTATCTTCTAAATACTGAGCCATTTCATTTACATGATAGCAAAAAACCATATTCATTACCATCACCACCAATCTTCTCAGAAAGGTCTTTAAGGATTGAGAAGCTGCCTTTACAGCACAGGGAAGCATTTTCCAGAAATCTCATTGTTGTGTAAAGGCTTAAATTTTGCCACAATCAACAAATTCCATCAGTTTTCCTTAAGGTGACAGGGTTCACTTCATTTTCAACGAAATGGCTGCCAAGTTCCCAAGTCTGAATAACCAGAGTTGGTCTATCAGTTGTTCTTCTTTGAAGTAAAATGCTATTGTATGAGAGACTGACTAGAAAAGCCCAACCTCATGAGTGCTGTTCCTGGAGACGCCCTTCCTGCTTCGGTGTGCGGCAGACGTACCAGGGCAGACGTACCACGCGCACACTCTCCGTTTCAGCAGGCGGAGTTTTGAGAATACTCAGTAAAGTGTAACACAAATAACATCTTACGGAGAATAGCGACATTTTCGAAACATAGTGAACGACAGAGTGACCCTGTTTTACCAGATCTGAAATGAATACTTTTATTTCATCAGAACATTCTTAACGATTTTCCCCTCTGAGTACCTGGAGGTGGAGAATCCGAGGACAGGGCGGTGCTTGTTTGATCTGTGCTGAGGCACAAGCAGCAATGCTGTCCGTTGATGTTGGCATCGCTGGTGCAAATATCGACAGAATGAAGGGGGGAAATCACACCTTATATGATAAAAATAATTGGGAGCAGGAGATGCCCTAAAAAAGTCCCAGAGTCCCCCAGGAATCCACAAACCACACTTTTGAGAACCTCTGTCTTAAAGCCAATGAAGGCTGGGGCACCAGGTAGAAATAGAGACTTGATTAGACCCCAAATATGATCTTATGAGGGTGCCACACAGACTAACGATCAGAAATTGCAACCACACTTTTCAAGGGTCCCCAGGGTGCGAGCGAAGGAGATTCAGTTCCTGGCATTTCTTTCCACTGTGATGAAAACAACCCCAGGTCCTAGCAGACAAAGAAGCCAACGTTGCCTTGGAGAGGAAGCCAGTCACAGCTCTCCCCCCAGTAATCTTCACAGATAACCGGAGGCCCTGGGAAATTCACATATACCTTTTCCCGTCGCCCTTAGAACAAGGAACAATTGCGGAAATAGACACTGAAGAGCAGCTGAAATGTCACAAAGTTCCCAAAGGTTGATATGCAAAATGAGATCTAATATGAGTCGAGTAATGGCTCCTTCTTCCCCTAACAGGCTTGTAATTTCTTTGGCAACGAAAGAGATCATTGAACTTTCTAAAATGCCTCCACAGTCCCCAGCACAGCACTGGCCCTATAATAAGCCTTAGATAAATACCTGAATCATTGACTCATTGATATAATAAGATCTTGAGTTAATGTGTGTGGGGGTGATGGAGGGGAACATAATGAAGCAAATATGCCCCAGGCCGAGATATTTCATGCAACCTCCCACATAACAGAGGTATGCACTTATGATCAAGGTCTCTTAATTCCACTTCCTTATTTTTTATTTGCAGATAAAATCTTACTTTTTAATGTATTTTCATAGACACTCCATATAGTTTGTCCTGTTCTGTAAAGAGTGTTTGTGTGGCTTGTTCTCAGCTCAGACTTACTCTGAGCCCTACAACCGACCGATGTCCCAAAGTAGCTCAGACAGCAGGAGGCTCCGTCACCTTGTCTCTGAGGCACAGCTGGTGGTGGCAGGGAGTTCTGAAGTCCTTGGACGGGCTGTGGCAGAGAATCAGCTGAAAGAGTCTAGTATTTCTGGTGTTACACAGCGCGGATGTGAAAGCTATTTCCTAGGTATTAAGTGCTTCAAGGGTACCTCCCTCAAAGCACCATTTTGCTACTGTGACATTTAGCAGACATTTCAAACTTGAGAAGGCATTCAGGAGTTTTGGAGGAGTATATGTTGGCATTGAACACAGCACTCACAATCTGGTCCAAAATGAAGGAAAGACAATTTTTCCTCTAAGCCCCTTGCTTCTGCAGACCACTGTGATTGACTTCAATAACCCAAAGAAACTAAGCAACTTACTAAATTTTAGCCTCTGTACAAACCATCCAGAGGAAGTTCAACATTTCATCATATATATGTGTATGTACACACACAGACATACATTTATACATATATATGTGCTATGTATATTTTATATATACTTACTTATATTTAGTATCCTCTGTTATTTTCTTATTTATTTTCAGAAAATGAAAGTCCCAATGCCAGCCTTTGTCATTAGCAAAACAGGCTCTTTGAGGTATAGTTTTAGGACTAGTGGAAGTTCCTCCCTCAGCCTTCTAAAATTCCCTCTGCTCACTGCTTGTAGGTGACCAAAAGCCCTTTAACAGAAGCAAATATTTTATGTCCAAAACCAGTTGTCTTAAAATAGACAGTCGAGACAGTAATTTTTAATTCCTTTATACAAAAGTACAAAAGAATAGCCCGTGTTGGGGGGGTAGAGATTATGGAAGACTGAGCTCTGGAAGGCAGTGGGTGCCATCACACAGTGTGCAGGAGGACGGAGTACCCCAGGCAGACAAAGGAGCTTTAAAGAAGGGAAAGATCAGAGAACCAACTGCCCAGATTTCACAACTTCGTCAGGCTGATTCAGAAAATCTAAGTTCTTTGAAATAGCGCTATACAAGACAGCCTGATTTAAATAATTTTCCTGAAGCATGTTTGCCTCCCACTAATTGCTTGTTACACAGAGCTGTCCTAATAACATGGTTATTTGGTGTTTTCCTTGTTTTCTGATTTTAAGAAAAAAATATTTTAACTTTCGATGCTTGATTTTTTAATTTCTATAGGTACACTGAATATTTTGATTTTGGTCACTTCTCTACAGCAAGTTCTGTACATGAACTGAAAAATCCAAATTCCCAGGTAGTGCAAGAAAATCTAACTGTTTGTTTGCACTGAGAAACCAAGGCCACACCCCTCCTGCTCATTCATCTTCCCAAGGAGTCTCCATCCTGTCTTTATAAATAATGGCTGCTAAGGGCCAGAAACCTCTAAGAACAAAACACAGAAGAGGAGAGCAAGGACGTAAAACTGCTGTGGGGCCCCTGGCCTTTCTACTTCAATAAACCTCTCTGCTTGTAGACGTCAGATGTACCCGTGGAGCTTGCTTTCACAGCCTTGGCCAAACTCCAGAGATTTTACTGTTCTCCCTTTCCTTCTCTCTTCCCTCTAATGCTCTCTCTCTCTCTCTCCACTTCTCTCTGTCTCTCCACATCTCAGTCAGACAGCCTGTCTCTGTCTCTCATAGTCAAACTCTGCTTATTCACAAAGTCCACTTGTTTGAAAGTTGTTAGTCCGTGATGTCTGGAATTGACTTCTGTCGTAACAAAACTTCTGGAGCTTGGAGAAGAGCTCCACAAGGGCATAATAATAGAAAAAGAGGTGTGAGTGAGCCCAAATATGTTCTAGGTATGTTCTTTATGTTCTTTTTTATTTTCTCTTTCCATGGTATGAACTCAGAAATGGAATGCATATATGATATATGAAGAAATGGAATGGAATATGTATTTGCATTATATCAGTTTTTAATGGCCAAGCAGAATATAAAATCATTAAGAGTGATCATGAAGTCAGGACTCCCAGGTGCTCCCTCTGTCCTCCGTGTGGATCCTCCACCTGGATCCCTCTGCCCTCTCTGCACGCACTGGGTTAGGGCGCCATGACACATTTGACCTGCCATTTGCAATCCAATGGCTCACACCATCCTTCCATAATTGCATTCTGAAATTTTTAAGAGGTTCACCATTTTATAAATCCTTGTAGAATTATTCCAGCTTGAAGAATAATTCTGGTGGCGATATGCCCAAGTGATTTATTCTCAACTTCATCTTAAATATTCTCACGATCATTTTTCTCCTTTAAGTTTTTTTTTTCTTACCTTCATATTTTTGGTCTTAACTCTTCCTTCGCCTCAATTCTGTCTAGAATAATAGTTTAAGGTTTCCATACCATTGCTTTTTAGCATTGTGCTTAAAATTTTTACTGCTTCTATACTAATGTTTTTAGGATTTGATCTTAGCCTTTATTTCAGATTGAATCTATTTTAACTGAAGTTTTAAATTTTAGCTTTAATGTTTAACTTTCATATTAGACCTTAACTCCCATATGTTTATGGGAGTGTAGGAGTTAGCAATATATTCTCATCTGCTCAACTTTTCTTTTTTTTTAATTTTTAATTTTTTTTTTTGATGTAAAGTTCGATGATTCATTAGTTGAATATAACACCCAGTGCACCATGCAATACGTGCCCTCCTTACTACACATCACCAGCCTATCCCATTCCCCCACCCCCCTCCCCTCTGAAGCCCTCAGTTTGTTTCTCAGAGTCCATAGTCTCTCATGCTCCATTTGCTGCAACATGGACGGCACTGGAGGAGATAATGCTAAGTGAAATAAGTCAAGCAGAGAAAGACAATTATCATATGGTTTCTCTCATCTATGGAACATAAGAACTAGGAAGATCAGTAGGGGAAGAAAGGGATAAAGAAAGAGGGGATAATCAGAAGGGGGAATGATGCTCAACTTTTCTTCTCAACATTTTATGTTCTTACAAATTTTTAAAATTTATTTTCCCAATTGCGCCTCTTCTCTTATCCTTTTCTATACTTTTTCATAATATTTAGTGAGGACCTTGCTCCACTTCTGTATAAATTGCATAATGAGTCTAAATTATCAGAAAAATAGAGGGGGGTGTGGGTTTATTTCTAGCGTTATCCTTATGCTTACTTCTCTGGCTTTTCCAAACAGATCTAGACCTCACACTTCTAATGATGAATGTTCAGAAACAAACTTGAAACAGTTTAAATTGTAGGTTAATCCTTAAAAGATTTAGTTCTTCCCGGTTAGGTTTCCTTCATAAGTCTCTCATCTTATGCAGGAAAGGCACATTTTGACATTTATAGTCTGCACATATACACATGTACCATGAGCCTGAAGGTTCTGCAAATTCAAAGCTAGGACAGGACCCTCAATTCACTGCCCCTGGCCTGAAACCTGAAGAAACCAGGTGGTAATAGACCTGCTGGTGTTTGTGATTACTAATACAGTAAAGAACCAGAGAAAAATAATAGTTACACTTGCACACTCAGTATTCTGGGTCATGCCAGTCCCGTTCTCACAGGTACCACCCAAGAGTCCACCAAGTGTTGGAATCCACTGATCCCCTTCACTCATTAGAGGAGTTAAGGTGAAGATTCCAAGGAAAATTTGATCCAGATTCTGAGAGATGGGTGTTTTATTTATGTGGGGAACTATATTGGACAATCCCAGGATGAAAAACATATCAGACCCTAAAGAGAAGAAACATTTTTGCTTTAGACCACATTTTTTGGTTCTCACTAGGAAAATTCTGTATCATGATGGATAGAGATGTTCTTCCTAAAGGAGCACTGAATATTCTTCTGGGGGGAATATAATTTCAGAAAGAAAACCTAATCTATGAAGTCCTAGATGAAAATCAAATTATTTGTGATTTTTGCACTTTATAACCCTCCTGTTGAACCTGTGTAGTCATTGTCTTGTCATAGAATTAACTTAGGTTTCCATATAATGACTAATGTCAATGAACATCTTTCTGTGTGCTTGGCCATTTGAATATCTTTTGGTGAATGGCTGTTCAAATCTTTTGTACATTTTAATTGAGTTTTTTATATTCTTATTATTGAGGTATATGAGTTTTTAGTGTTTAACACAAATGATCTGTTAAGTACCTGTTTTGAAAATATATTTTTCAATCTGTGGCTTTTCATTTCCTTAAAAACCCAGAGAGGCTTATGTGTTTTGGCCAGGATCACACAGCAAGACAGCTTGATTCTAATTCCAATAAAATTCCATTGTTTCCAATAAGCCATAATAAGTATCTGCTGATACTTCGCTGAATATTTGAGAAACATAGCACAGATCAGGAGTTTACAGTTGGGGAGGAAGGCAGTAATCTGTAATTACCATGTTGTCTCTTAAGAAGAAACCACTTGGTAATTTCCCATGTGAAAAAACTACCAGGCTCAAGTATTAATAGTAATCCCTTTGTTTTTTTAAACAGTTTTTAATGCAATAGATCAATCTTTTTTTTTAAAGCCCTCAAGGTACCTGGGTGGCTCAGTCAGTTAAGCATCTGACTCAGCAGCTCAGGTCATGATCTGGGGGTTGTGACCTTGAACCTGCATTGGGCTTTCTGCTGGGCATGCAGCCTGCTTAAGATTCTCCCTCTCCCTCTCCATCTGCCCTTCCCCCACTCTAAAAAATAAATAAAATTTAAAAAGCCCTCAATGTACTAAAATGTTGACTCTATATGTAAACAAAGTTAAGCTTTAATAGAATGCAAAAAAATAGCTTTGCAGAAATTTCAGTGGTCCAGTACTATAAAATAGTAGTTTATACATGAGCACAGAATTTTGCTGAATTAACAGAACCACTCATTTAAGACCGTAACAATGACCTGATCGTTATTCTCATTTCCATAGGAACACACATACTAATAGAACATCCTTAATCCATGAAGAATACTGATGTATTTGTGCCGATCATTTGTATTCCATTTCATTCCCCTTGAAGTAACTGGCTAGGCATAGAAGGATATACAAAGTGACCTAAACATGTATTCAATCTACCCCTTTGGTCTAATGCTTCTAACCAACTCACTGGCTTTATCTTTCTCTAAAAATAAAATTTATTAAAATGTTTCCTAATGATCTGAAAGAACTTCTACTTATATTCACAGTTACTAATTTAAGACAGTACCAAAATCACTGAAAAGTATCTTATTTCCTGAACAATTAACTTTAAAGGAAATTGCAACTTATGATTTACCAAGAAATTGTCACATTACAAAGAGAAAATTTTATGATACATGCATAGTTTCTCCCCAACTGAGACAAACGCATATTCTTTCAATTATATAGAAGCAAGTTGTTTTCTGAGTTCTTGCAGTGCTCTCTAATTTTAAAAAATTTCATTTAAAAACCTAACTGGAAAACAAACAAACACCTGGGAAATATTTTCTAACCCAAGAACTGATCAGGGAGTTCTCTGAACCATGGTCTTTGATTGTGGGCTGGTCATTTCTTTTTAATCCACGTGGTTGGCATGGTTCCAGCTACATAGATGCAATGGATAATCTATCCTAAATTTTTAAAGGGCAACTCAGTACTTCCTTCAGCCAAAATTTTAGATTCATCATTTTATTATATAATCCATCCAAAATGCATGCTACTGTTTTCCTTGATAAACAGCACACTGGGCCTTCTCAGGCCTCTGGGTCATTAAAACTAGAACTACATGCAGGCTTTGGGCATGGGTATTCCTCAATTGGGCCCAATTCTACATTTTGTTTAAAAGTTAAATTTTTATTTTTATCAAAGTTATATGCCTACATTTTAAACTTAAATATTTCTGTACTATCATTATATAAAATAATAATTTCCCTGATCAACTCCCCTCTGTCTCATTTCCTCCTCTCCTTAGGTAGCCACATTCAATTCTTTCCAAGCTGGTATTTTTAAAAAATTACTTTGATATTATTAAATAACATGCTTACTAATTCTTGGTTATTCAGTTTCAGCTTTTTCAAAAGAATACCCATTACAGAGGATGAGGATAAAGTTTTATTTCTTCCCGTACCCCTCCTTATATGCCTGTTTCTCATCTCCATATCCTCCCAATATAGTTTTATCATAACATAAATCAATATTGAACATTAACATTGATGGGAGTATGTAAACACTATTTCCAGCTGAGCTGCACAGTAAACGATGATTGCTCAAGTTCACTGTACACCTTTTTGTTTTTCCTGGAGTTAATAATTGCATAATTGTCTAATTTTCTAGGTAGTTATCAATTTAAGCTGAAATTTTCAGTCAGTCCTGTATATCTCCCCTCAGTAAATAAAGGTAGTCTATCAAAATTGTAGACCCATCATTTTATTATATAATCCATCTAAAATGCATGCCTTCTGGAGTCATCTGAGGTGTTTTCATATGGACTGGTTGCTTGCTAAGCTTTCATTCCCTCCTAGAGATTCCCTTTTTTTTTTCCTCTCTAAGAGTTTTTCATTCTTTTTTATCCTATACCTTCCTCATTCCTGGGTTACTTTCTTATTTTGGTAAAGGATATTTTCCAGTATCCTCCAAGATAGGATGCACTAGTAGTAAATTTTTGAGAACTTAACATATCTAAGAATACCTACTTCTTTTCATACTCAATTGATAATTTGCCTGAGTATAGAATTACAGATTGGAAATCATTTCTCTTTAGAATTTTGTTTTCTAGCTTCTAGTGTCTAGTTGTTTTTTTGTTTTGTTTTGTTTTTTCCCTAGTATTCTGGTATGTTTTAATAATTTGTCTTGGTGAGGGTGAAATTTTGCCCATCTTTCTAGGCATTCATTGGACCTGTTTGTTTACATGTGTATCAGTTCAGGGAAAATTCTTTAAATCATTGCCTGATACTTCTTTCCCTTCATTTTCTGTTCTGTCTCTTTCTGAAACATCTATTATTTATGTAATGTATCTGCTGTGTTGGTTCTCTAACTTACTTATTTTTCCTATTTTCCATTTCTCAATTCTGTTTTCTGGGAAATTAATGTAATTTTATTTTCCAACCCCTTCTGTTATTTTTTTCTGTTGTCATATTTTTTAAATCTGAGAAAGTCTTTGTTTCCTGTGTCACCATTTTTAAATACATCTGTTCTTGTTTCATGGTTATAATAGCTTCTTTAGCTCTTTGAGGATATTCATGATGATATTTCTTAAATCATCTCTTCTCTGTATGCATTTTTAATCATTTCCTCTCTGTTTCCAAGTTTCCCTTTTCCCTTCTTCATTTGTTTACTGTGTCTCTCTTTTTAATGGAAGAGTTTCCCACAGCTATCTGGCAAGTCTCAGTTGTCTGTTTTTATTTAAAAGTAAGAAAGTACGAATGGACTCATTGAGTATATGGCTTAAGACTTACAAGCCTGAATTTTATTGTGGGGTGAGCAAGGGCACCTGGGTGGCTTAGTCCACTGACTGAACTAGTCTTGATTTCTGCTTAGGTCATGATCTCAGTGTTCTGAGATCCAGGCGGGCGTCAGGCTCCATGCTCAGCATGGAGTCTGCTTGCCCTTCTCCTACTCTTGCCCCTGCTTGCACTTGCTCTCTCACTCTCTCCCTCAAATAAATAAATAAATAAATAAATAAATAAATAAATAAATAATTTTTATTGTGGGGTGAGCAGACTGAAATGTTTCATTGGAGAATCAGTGATGTCAGTACCTTTAGAGCTTTCCTCGTGATTGATCAGATCTCCAGAGAAGATTCTTTGGTTCTCCTGTTCTAAGGATAAAAGACATGTAAGAGAACAGGACTAGACATCCTCAGTGTCATGTATGCCCACATTAACTTACTCAAACTCTGTTCAGTATAGAATCTCCATTTTCACTGTAACCGGTGTTCCTCATTGCAGAAACACTCTCTTTTACCCACTGACAGAAGCTTTAGTATTCTGCTGGGGTAAGGAAAGCTGTATTACTTTCACACTCTTCAGAAGTTCTTGTACTGTGTTATACTTTGGCATGGTGCCCTACACATATGTTAAGAAACAAAGGCAGTGTTGTTCCATCTACTCTAATTGATTACACTATTGTGTTAAGTTTGGAATTTGGAAAAGGAATATGGGCCAAAAGCCATTTCAAATTGTTTCTGCATAAAAGTACACTGTGGGTCCAACATGTCTTGTCTAATCAGCTAGGAACAACCTAGCAACCACAACTACCTAGTGTGAAGTTTGTACCACCTCTGAACCTCAGGGTTAGCAGGTGTAGATCTGTAGAAGCTGCCCCCTCTCCTACCCCACCTCACAGGGCCCACCCACTTGAAGCATGTAGTTAGGATAGACTCCCACTGGTGGTGGCTCTCAGTATCATTCCTAACGTCTCAACTATAAATTGCATGTTTTGAAAGAGATTCAAGGTTTATCCATTAATGTTTCTATTCATGTTATTTATGAAGAGAGATATTTTACTTAAAGTGCAAATATTTAAATGTGCCCTAGGGAGAAATACAACTGACACCGAGTGGGTTTTTTTGATAAGTAATTTCTAAACATCACATCCTTCTCACTCATCTTTGTTATCAAAAACAGCTTAATCTAACCCTGTTCTTTATACAAATATCATATAGAATATTCCTTCTAAAACTTCTTGAATTCTAAATTTGAAAGCAATATTTTAAATATTTACCTATGACTTTTTAGCCTTCAAGTACTTTTGCCTCACAAGCCTGGAAGATTTTGAAATACATCTTCATTTCTCCTAGTACTTCGTTCCTGCTAGCTATTGTACTCCTCTGATGTGCTAGTGATATCTGGATAAATCTTCCCACACCTCATTAGAGCAAGAGAGACCATGCCAGGAACCAAAATCTAAATCAGTCAAAAGCCACTATGAGAATAAGTAATACTCAGCAATAAAAATGAGCAAACTATTTATACATACAACTTAGATGCATCTCAAGGATGTGATGCTGAGTAAAAAAAAAAAAAAAAAAAAAAAAGCTACATCCAAAGGTCATATACTGTATGATTCCATTTATATAACGTTCCCAAAATGACAAAATTATAGAGATGACAAACAATTCATGATTGTCAGGGGTTAGGGATGGCAGGGAGAAAGAGGCAGGTGTGACTATAAAGAGTAGCAAGAGAGAGATCCTTGTGGTGACAGAACAGTTTTATGTCTTGACTGCAGTTGTGTCTACACAAATCTATCTGTGTGATAAAATGATACAAACTTATACACACAGTCTACCAATTTCAATGTGCTAGTTTTGATATTGTACTATAACTATGTGAGATAGAACCATTGGGGGAAACTGGGTGAAGGGTACCAGAAACACTGTACTATATTTCCAATTTCTTATGAACATAAAATAATTTCAAAATAAATTTTTATTAGACATTTTTAAAAAAGAAAAATTTTAAAAGAAGAAAGAGGGACGCCTGGGTGGCTTGGGCAATTAAGCATCCAACTCTTGATTCCAGCTCAGGTCATGATATTAGAGTCATGAGATTGAGCCCCACGTCAGGCCCCATGCTCAGTGGGGAGTCGGCTTCTCTCTCACACCTTCTCCGCTGTCCCTGCCCTACTCATGCACTCTCTCTAAAATAAGTAAATCTTTTTAAAAATTTTTAATAAATAAAAAAGAATAAAGAAATCAATTTCTTTTAAGAATTAAAACTTAAATACCTGAAATTTAGACATTAGAAATTGCTTTGAAATGCACCATCATTTGTGGGCACCCTGTGTTCTATTGTGTCTAGAAATGAAGTGAGGCAATAAAACTCCCAGATTCCAGGTAGGAACAAATGAGTTTTATCTCACCACATCGTGTTCCCCGTCACCATAGTGCAATTCATGTATACAGTTTGAGAATCCATGTACCATAATCTCTATACTGAATTTGGAATTTAGCTTGAGTCTTAATTTCTGAATTTGTGCCTCTTTTTGACTTCTTTTCTTCCTGTTGAAATGACACAGGTTTTTTAATGCTTTAAACTTGAATATCTGTATTCAATAATACAGCAAGAATTTTGCTTTTTTTTTTCTTTGTTACTTGTCATATAATTTTATTACTTCTTGAAAGATTGTTTTCTTTTATTGTTTTGGGCTACAGACTGTTAAAAAGGTGGCAGCAGTTGCTCAGAATAGCAACAACATTTTATGGAGAAGTTTAGAACCTTTATTCCATGTAGAAAAGTCATTCTGAAGTTTTAATGGTGCCCCTATCAATCATTACAATTATGTTATTGTTTGAACCTGTGCCACTGGAAAACAATGCATGATATTCCCTCAAATTCAATTTTAATGAATAACAACTTGGTATGTACTGCATTGTTATTGTATTCTGGTAGCTTTGATTTAAAACTGAACCATATCAGCCATATATTTAATTGATAATGAAAGGCATTCCCCAGCCTAAAAACTGACCATATTCTATTCACAAATTGATGATTTTTAAACATAAAACTTATGTTCTCATGGTAACACTGTTACTTATAGTTGATTCACAGATTAATCTACAGTCAGATTTAAACCTAGAATTGGATGTGTTATGATCAGAACTATCCCTATCTGCTATCATAAAAGATTTGTTGATGTTGTTCCAAAAATCAAACAAATGCACAGTTCTTTCAGTAAGATGTATTCAAACAACAAAGGAAAATGTCTCATATTTTCTCATATTACATTCTCTCATTCTCAAATTGCTTATAGTCTTGCTCCCACTTTGTTCAATTCTGGCCTCGCACTGACCTCCTAACTTCAGCAGGACGTAAGGCTTCCTGCTGGAAGTCCCGATTCCATGAAGGTCGCACTGGGGGGCCAGAAGGTTGGCTTGAATCCCTTTGCGTCTCATCTTCCTTGCCAGTCATCAGATCAGTGGCCCTCAGCTCAAAATGCACCTTTCAATGTCTGCTCTGTGATATTGTTATTATTATCCCTTGGAGTATTTCTCTTTTAGAGCGAGCACAACATCTGAGGGTGCAGGAGGGATGCTGTCCTTTGGGGTCTCTGGAAGCAGCTTGGATTCTCCATGTGGGTGTGAGGATATCAGCCTAGCTCTGCCAGAGACACCGATACATAGTGCTTCCTTGTTCATCCACCTTACAGCCTCCATATGGTATGATCTTTCCATGGGAACCTGAGCCCCTCTAAGGGGACCAGCACTGCAAAAGCGTCCTATCCTGATTCCCTCTGCAGTTCCCTCAACCCCTGTTCCCCTCTTGTTCCCTGAAGGCTCCTATTGAGCCTCTGGAACCCCATGGTTCTGTAATCCTGCCCTTACTTGCTAATCACCTGTTCCTTGCCTGCCAGTCCCACTCCTGCTGGGCCAAGTTGTAAACTTCTTCTCTACTATCTCAGGATGGAGAAGGGAACAAATGGAATGGGCAACATGAAGGAGACAGTAAACCTAAAGAGGAGGTTAATCCTAAAAGTAGGGTGATGTTCGGGCTTACGTGTACATGCCTTATTCCATTCTTTCTGCTCAAGAACAAAGAAATGACTGTACCTAGGAAAAGAGGACTTTGCAAAGGAGATTGCGTTGGTTGAAATATGAGAGCTCCATGGGGCTGCCAGTCAGCACCTAAACAGTTCACCCAGTAGGCAATGAAAAGTGGAGGTTACTGTTTCAGGAGGAGAGATTGAGAGCCCTCAGGAAGCATCAAGGGATCCTTGGTCTCTTGGGGATGTCCATGGATTGACTAGACCGGATATTTGTTTGTAAATTGTGTTCTAATGTCCAGACTGCCTGTGTATTTGGTGGGGAAAGGAGCTAATGTTTGGTCAGAACTGTTAGCTTTGTTTAGCATTATTTATACTTTATAACGTTGACTATATATCTATCCTCCAGAAAGTCCCAAGTTTTTCTTTTTGTTGTATCTCAGTTCAGTCTCGGAGAAGAGAAAAGGACCTCTAATGTGTCTCAGAGATGAAACAATACCAGCTAGACGTCATTGGTCCGTGATTTTTAAAAATAAAAGCAGAAAGTTCTAAAATGCAGATCATCTGAAGAGAGAAGGGCCTGTTTGGGAAATCACCAGCGCCCATCACTGAAGCAGAAGTACAAGCAGAAGTTGGATGACTGAGCGGGGAAATTTTAGAAAGGGAACAAACCACAGAGGTCTTATCATCCCATGAGTTCTATGATTCTAAAAGCTGGGGAGAATTTGAGCATTAAAATAATCACAGTAAAGTTTGTTGAGTTCAACGTTAGCCTAGAATTCTGATTTACTGTTTGTGTGGCACAGATGAAGTTACATTCTTTCCCAAAAAGAGTCAACCTATGTCCTTCAAGCAAAGTGTAATTCTTGTGCACAGAATTGACATTCAGAAAACATGTGATTTGAGAAGGCCATGCACCCCAAATTGTAAATAATAAAGTAGTAATTACCCCTAAATCTTGACACTGACCTCTGAGCATTGTTCTATTTCCTACCTGTCTAGTGGGATGAAGGTTTAGGATGAGATACGGAAGCATGAATTTAGCTCTGAGGAAAATACTACTGTCATTTATAATTATTGGAAGAATTAAAAGGAAGGTAGGTTTTTCTTTTAAGAGTTTTAAAATAACAGTCAATGTGTACAATAGACTACAAAAGTAAAAACAAACATTTTACTTCTGACATGTTGTTTATTAAGTTCCTTGCTTTATTTTTAATAAAAAATAATTTCAACATATCCTCTTGAGACAAACTGCTAGAAGTTAAACTTTCTTAGATTCGTTCAGAGAGTTAGAAGGGAATTAGTCTTAAATAATTTATACTTCCACTCATCTATTTCATCCATGTATTTTTCAGAGTTCATCGACGACCCACCTTAGTGTTCACAGAACACGGCACCAGCATATGCTTGGAACTCTTGATCGCTTCAAGAGAAGTAGTGGTCACAGATGATGAAGTAAGTTTTTAATCAGTTTTCTTGTATAACACTTATCCCTCTATTGCTATTGGCCTCAAGCTTCCTATTCTGCAAAATTCTTAGGTTGACATTTTATCTCTTTATCTGTTCAAGTGTAGCAAGTTTGTATGCAGTTCTACATGAAATTAAAATGTGTCACCACTCTTCTAGAGACGTCTTACATTGCTTTTATAAACGTGTCCATCTTCTGTCATGAATAGGCAAGTGCTAGTTCATCCCTGAATAGATGGTATTGATTCACTAAACCCTAAAGATTTTTGACCTTTTTAAAAAGTGATTCCCACTGCACAAGATATTTTACAAAGTGACAAGGACTTCTGTGCATTGAGATGAAATCCGTACCCTTTAAATTGAGCATATTTTCTGGGGAGATTTAAAAATCATACCATGTTAACTAAGGGACATTTTGAATAATTTCAGTTGTGCTTTTTCTGAAAAGGGAAATGATGTAAAAAAAATAAGACTTCCTGATATAAATTGAATCTAAAATCAGCAAAGGGATTAATAACTTAAGTTGGTATTGGTATAAATTAGCTGTGAAGCTGAATAATGCTTTTGGGTATGAAGGAAGGATTAAACCAGGAACTAATTAGGCAATGAATGATCCAAATGACTGTGAAGAATTAAGACTTGAAAGTACTTGTGATTTAGAGTCAAAAGATCCAAGTTCTATTCCCATCTCTGCCACCTGATGAAATTTGCTTGCCTCCAAAGGCACAGTGTCTTCACAAATGAAAGGAGGGGGCTGAATTAGATGATTGCTAAAATCTTTTCTGAATTTGGCAATCGATGGCTTAGGAGGCTCACATGTCATCCAGTAATAACCTCTGGTACAAGCAGGTTAATTTAAACAAAAGTTCTATATTCATCCATTCAATAAATATTTATTAAGCAAGTGTTATGTGAAAAGCATTGTAATATATTGTAATAGACATTTGAAATGAAAGTTTGTAGAAGGAGGTTTGAGTTTGACCTATCTGTACCTCATTCCAGTAGAGGTATCTTGAAGACTGCCAAACGGCACGTACAGTTTGGGAGAGAGGTTGGAAGTGGAGCTAGGGATTTGTGAGAGATCAGCACGTACTTCTCTTTTGCAATCAGTGAATAGTTAGTACTAGAGGTGAGCAACAAGGGTCACATTTATTGAGGTAGCGCAAAGTCCCATGGTCCCTTCTGATGTATGGAATCTGGTGGCAGATAGTACTGCCATTGATTCCTCATTTTCAAACACAAATGACTTTTCTTCCTCTCTCCTATATTCTCCATAGCTGTCATCCTTATGTATCTCATTTGAAATGTCTTACAGTTATTAAAATAATTTCTCAAGAGTATACATATTTCAAAAGTAATTTTAGCAATCTAAAGGGATTATCTGACAGCAGTAGAATATCAGCATCAGTGATAAGCTCTTGGAGGGATATTTCTATGAGGGGTTATTACCAAGGCCTTAAAGTTATATCACCTAGGTGAACATAAACTACACCAATACAAAATCCATATTCTTGAGTTTGCTTGTGCAAGCCGTGGTAAATCAACCTGTTCTTGAGATTAACCTGCTGCTCTCCTGCTTACTTCCACTTTCAATATAGACATACACAGGCACATCACATAGGTATTAGCTAAATTGCTCAAGTACTTCCCATTTTCAAGAGGTTTTGTGTGCATGTATAACCAAAAAATATTCTCATACTTAATTGTACCGTGAACTGATTGTTGTTATTTATATGCTCTTCATATTCCAGTGAGTGTGTCACAGAGTATAATTTCTTTCCCTGTCTATATCTCAGTAGATTGATTTTTATCTGTCTCTCACTAAGCCTTCAGTTAAATATGCTCAACAGAGTTTATCAGGTATGTGAGAATAATGAACTTATTCATTCATTTATTAAACATGTATAAGTTGAGGTCCTAATATGTACTAAGTGACGCTTAACTTTTTAAAAATATAAAAGTGGGTTGGGACACTTGGGTGGCTTGGTCGGTTAAACATCCGACTGTTGATTTCAGCTCAGGTCATGATCTCAGGGTCATGAGATGGACCCCTGCATCAGGTTCTGTGCTGGCGTGGAGCCTTCTTGGGAGTCTCTCTCCCCCTCTTCGTCTTCCCCTCCCCCCCATACTCTCTCTCTCTCAAAATGTATATACATGGATATGTAAAGAACACAGTGTTCCAACTGTCAAGTGGGAAAGACAAGCAAACTGAAAGAGTGCTATCCAAAAAAAAAAAAAAAAAGAGGGGCGCCTGGGTGGCACAGCGGTTAAGGGTCTGCCTTCGGCTCAGGGCGTGATCCCGGCATTGTGGGATCGAGCCCCACATCAGGCTCCTCCGCTATGAGCCTGCTTCTTCCTCTCCCACTCCCCCTGCTTGTGTTCCCTCTCTCGCTGGCTGTCTCTATCTCTGTCGAATAAATAAATAAAAAATCTTTAAAAAAAAAAGAGTGTTATCATTGTTTATAACATAAGAATTATATATATAATGAAAAGTTAAATAAAACCTACAGAGCTACAAATAGGAGATGAATTAAATAATCATTATCCATGGAGTAGAATTCTGTGCCATAAACAAAACTGAGCTACAAATAGTAGATGAATTAAATAATCATATAGCCATGGAGTAGAATTCTGTGCCATAAACAAAACTGATGATATATATTTAATATATGGAAATATGGAAAATTTTGGTGATATGCTGTTTTGGAAATATATCACATTACTTACAAGGCTAAATTTAAACAGTCAAATAGATCAAAAATGTTTTATCAGTTCAGAAATATGTAGGTGGATATAGATAACACATATTTTAATAATAGGCTAGTGTTTTGAATTACAGCATGATATGTTTTCCCTTCTCCATAACTGGAATGTTTTCTTCCCCATATGGCCATTTCATTATTAAAACCAGGATATAAGGTTAATATGAGAAAAGAGGAGGGCAGAAACCACTAGATATCTTAAATTACAATGTGAAGTTTTAATTGGATTCTTTTAATTTCAGAGAGAGATAATAGTCTGGAAAGCCAGACTTCAGGGAAAGAAAATATTTTTTTGGGATACACATATGGCTGAGTTTTTATACAGCAAGAATAAAAGCTTATGGAATTAATCACTTATGGATTAAACTGGTAAATAAAGAACTCACAATATGATGTAAGGTTAAATTTCTATTCCACAGGAAGAAAGAAAGAGAGCCTTTCAATTCCTGAATGTTGGGTATGTCCTAAATCAGGATAAAACCTTAAAAAGGGGATAAAGCATAAGGTAAATATACCCAGATAAAATGGAAGCAATAAACCAAAACTTATGGGATGTAGCAAAAGCAATTCTAGTAGGGAATTTTAAATCAGTAAATGCTTACGTTAAGAAAAGAAAATGTGATCTTAAACCACCTAAACTTGCATCCCAAGAAACTAGAAAAAGAACAAACTAAGCTTAAAGATAGTAGAAGGAAAGAAATAACAAAGATCAGAACAGAAATAAATGAGGTAGAGATCAGAAAGTCAATAGGAAAGATCATTTAAATGACAAACTGGTTTTTTTTTTTTTTTTGGAAACATTAAATAGACAAACTTGCAGCTAGACCAGCCAAGAAAAAGAGAGAGGACTCAAAATTAGAAATGAAAGAGGAGACATTACAACTGATACTGCACAAATGTAAAATATCCTAAGAGACTACTATAAACATGTTTACATCAACAAACTGGGCAACCTAAAAAGAATAGACAAATTTTTAGAAACATCAAACTACCAAGACCCAATCATGAAAAGTAGAAAATCTGAGCAGACCAATTACTCATAAAGAGATTGAATCAGTAGTCAAAATCCTCTTAAGACAGTAAAATCCAGGACCAGACAGCTCCACTGATGAATTCTACCAAACATTAAAGAACTAATGTTGTTCCTTATCGAACTCTTCCCAAAAATAGAAGAGGAAATAATACTTCCAAACCCATTTTATGAAACCAGCCTTACTCTGATACCAAAACCAGACAAGGACATTACAAGAAAAATACAGACCTATATCCCTAATAAAGATAGATACAAAAGTCCTCAACAAAATATTAGCAGACTAAATTCACTAGTGCAATGAAAGGATTATACACCATGATCAAGTGGGATTTATTCCAAGGATGCAAGGATGGTTCAACATCCACAAATCAATGTGATCCACCACATTAACAAAAGAAGGGTAAAATTCATATGTTCACCTCAATAGAAGCAGAAAAAGCATTTGACAGAAGTCAACATCCATTTGTGATAAAAGCTCTCAACAAAGTGGATATAGAGGGACTGTGTCTCAGTGTGGTAAGGTCCACATATGACAGACCCACAGCTAATACCACACTCAATAGTAAAAAGTTGAAAGCTTTTCCTCTAAGATCAGGAACAAGACAAGAATGCCCACTCTCACCATTATTATTTAACATAGTACTAGAAGTCCTAGCCAGAGTAATTAGACAAGAAAAAGAAATAAGAGCCGTCCAAATTAGAAAGGAAGTAGGAGAATTCTATTTGCAGATGATGTGATCTAATACATAGAAAATCCTAAAGACTCCACACACACACACACACACAAAAACCCATTAAACAATGGATTCAATAAAGTTGAAGAATACAAAATCAACATGCAAAAATAAGTTGCATTTTTATACACTCAAACTATGTGAAAAAGAAATAGAAAAAATAATCCCATTTATAATAACATCATAAGGAGTAAAATACTTGGAAATAAATTTAACCAATGAGGTAAACATTTGTACACTGAAAACATAAGACACTGATGAAAGAAATCAAAGAAGACACAAATAAATGGGAAGATATTACACATCTACAGATCAGAAGTAAAATTTTTAAACATCCATTCTACCCAAAACTATCTATGAGTCAATGGAATTTCTATCAAAATTTCAATGACATATTTCACAGAAATAGAAAGGGATTCTTAAAAATTATATGTAACCACAAAGTTCCCGAATAGCCAAAGCAATCTTGAGAAAGAACAAAGCTGGAGGCTCACACTTCCTGATTTAAAATTATATTACAAAACTATTATAATCAAAATAGTATGGTATTGGCATAAAAACAGTCATAGGTCAAAAGAGATTTTGGTGAACATAGACCAGTGGAACAGAATTTAGAGCCCAGAAATATACCCACACATACACAGTCAACTAATATTTGACTAGGAAGCCAAGAATACTCAATGGGGAAAGGGTAGTCTCTTCAATAAATGGTGTTGGGAAAACAGGATATCTACATGCAGAAGAATGAAATTGGGCCCCTATCTTAACATCGGTCAGAAAAATTAACTTGTAGTAGATCAAATACTTAAATGTAAGACCTGAAACTATAAAACTCTAGGAGTAAACATAGGATAAGTTTCCTCAACTTAGGTCTTGGCAATGGTTTTTTGAATATGAAAACAAAAGCATAAGCAGCAAAAGAAAAAATCACCAAGTGGGACCACATCAAACTAAAAGGCTTCTATACAGCAATACAAACAAAACAAAAAGGCAGCCTACAGAATGGAGAAAATATTTGCAAACCATATATCTGATAAGGGATTAACATCCCAAATATGGAAGAACTT
This sequence comes from Ursus arctos, assembly GCF_023065955.2. NCBI lineage: Eukaryota > Metazoa > Chordata > Mammalia > Carnivora > Ursidae > Ursus > Ursus arctos. Next base: position 92,262,670 of record NW_026622985.1, on the reverse strand, counting down.
ATCAACTCAATAGCAGAAAAATCATTAAAAACAAGCAAAGGACCTGAAAAGACATTTTTCCAAAGAAGACATATAAATAGCCAACAGGTACATAAAAAGGAGTTCAACGTCATTGAACATCAGAAAAATGCAAATTATAACTCCAATGAGATAACATCTCACACCTGTTATGATGGCTGTTATCAAAAGGCAAGGAAAACAAGCACTGGTGAGGGTGTGGAACCCTTGTGTGGTGTTGCTGGGAATACAAATCAGTGTAGCCTCTGGGAAAGCCAGTATTGAGTTCTTCAAAAAGTTAAAAATGGAACTCTCATATGATCCAGGAATCCCACTGGGTATATATCCAAAGAAAATGCAATCATGGTCTCTAAGAGGTGTCTGCACCCTTGTTCATTGCCATATTATTCACAATAGCTGAGATATGGGGACCTAAGTGTACATCAACAATGAATAGATAAAGAAATAAGGACAATGTGTTTTGATATATAGATATAGATGTATATCAACCATATTATTCAGCCAAAAATAGGAAGGAAATCTTGCCATTTTCAACAATATGAATGAATCTTGAGGGCAGTATACTAAGTGAAATAAGTCAGACAAAGAAAAGACAAATATTGTATGATCTCCTTCACATGCAGAATCTTAAAGAACCAAACTCATAGAAACAGAGAGTAGATTGGTGTTTGCCGTGGGCTGGGAGGCAGGGAGAATGGGGTGTTGGTCAAAGATTATAAACTTCCAGTTGTGAGATGAATAAGTTCTGGGGATCTAATATACAGAATGATGACTATAGTTAACAATACTATATTGTATACTTGAAAGTTATTAAGAAGATAGATCTTAAAAATTCTCACCACCAAAAGAAGATAATTTGTGAGATGATGAATAAGTTAACTAGTCTTAGAGTGGCAATCATTTTGCAATATATACATCTATCAAATTGGTATGTCATGCGTCTTAAACTTACACGAATGGTATATGTCAATTATATTTCAATAAAGTTGGAAAAACACAGGACTCTCTCTATTGATTTTCATAGCAGTAAAACTTTCAGTGACTTCTGATATTAACCAAATACCATAATAGCCCCTCTGAAAACTATGTAAAATAATCTCATCTAACATTTGATGTAAAATCATGCTGTATGTTTTAATTTGACCAAAGAAATTAGGAAATATATTTTGATTTGTGTGAAGTTTTCTTTGAAGACTCTGACTTGAAGAATAGAGAACAGTTAAGAAACTGACATTATGAATGGAAAGTAATAATTCAAGAGTCATAACCAAAGGAAAAAACCTATAGTCAATTAAAATACTAGAGGCAACTATCTCTAAAACTATAGTAGTAAATAGAAATGCATATGTTCAGAAATAAAAGAAGATAAGGAATTATTTATACAATGAAAAAAGTTTAGTTTTTAAAATGTGTTACATCTTTCTCATTTGAGTGGTTTCTAGTTTGTTTTGCTACATAAACATATGTTAACGTGAATGTGTTTTGTTTCTTGCTTTTATTTTTATTTTTTTAAATATTTTATTTATTTATTTGACAGAGAGAGAGAGACAGCCAGCAAGAGAGGGAACACAAGCAGGGGGAGTGGGAGAGGGAGAAGCAGGCTCCCAGCGGAGCAGGGTGTCCGATGCAGGACTTGATCCCAGGACTATGGGATCACGCCGTGAGCCGAAGGCAGATGCTTAACGACTGAGCCACCCAGGCATCCCTGTTTCTTGCTTTTATATCAGTTTCTAGTTCTACACCCTCCTGCTATCTGCCGTTCCTCTGTGTATCACACAGGAGAATTCTGCATATATGAATTTCTCTTTATAGAAACTTTAATCTCAATAGATTTTTTCCCCCTCTTAGTCCATAATGCCCTAAGGATTGCTTACTGGTCAATGTTGATTTTAAAAAATACCAAGTGTGAGTTTATCTTGGATCTCATGTTTGACTTTGCAAATGAAATGACTCACATTTGGGAAGAGTAGGTTCTTGTGTTTGGTTTCACACTGAATGGTGACGGTCATTGCAGGGGCTCAGGAATAGCGGAGACAGAACTATGACTTCACTCATAGCCTTTTCTCTGCGGTGATCAAAGTATTGGTAGTTTACTAAAAAGACTTAATGGAAATTGTTAAAATATAACTCAATAGGAGTTGAGACTTTCAGGCAATTGAAATAATAGTCCTCAGATCAAGAGAGGTTTTATTACTGACATGTGTCAGAGCAGATCTCTCTGATGAGCATAACTGACACACGCGGACACCTCTTCAAAGGAATTGGGAAGCTATTTTATAATTGCCCCAGTGGAGTTTATGAGAACTGAACCTGTCTGGCCGAACTCTTTCTCATGACTGTCCACTCTTAGTTACAAGTACCCATTATATATTTGTAAGTGTAATTATTTTCATAGGCCCATTTGGATGTTAAATGATATTGGCCTTATTTTCTTCTGCACATTTGTACGTGTGTCTCTTCCTTCTTTACCAGATTGCAAGTCTTAAGACAAAGTACAATCTTTCTATTAAACTGAGATTTCTTTGCTTCGTAATCCCCAGTAACAAATACGATACAACAATGAAGCAACAGCAGTAAATTTTGTTGCTTCCTGCTCTCTTTCATCATAGCCCTCACCAGAACCTGAAAACCATTGAAAAAATGCTAACGTTGGTAAAATTACATTTTTACACTTGAATTTCCACAACAGACCCAGAATTCTCTCTCCCCTAAAAACCTAATAAATTGATATAAGCCCAAGTAAATTACCTCTATATAACCTACTCTCCTTGCAAAGGGTTCTAGAAGCAAACAACCCATAAGCAATGCTACTCATTTCTGGATTATTAGAGATGTTATGTAATTCCTTTGGGCTCTGGTGTTTTTTTAATCTCCAAAATGGAGAAAACAAATCAATCTCATGTGGGTTTTGTAGGCTTAAACAGGAGAATTCAAATACCAGGGACAAACTGCATTAACTGAGTGATTCTCTGCCCAGTTGTACAGCAGAGTCCTCTGGAAAACTTTAAAATTCATAGACTCTATTCTCAGGGATTCTGATTAAATAGATCTAGCTTGGAGCCCAGGGATCTGTGTTCACCTCTTCCCAGAGGTTCTGATGGGGAATGGTAACCAATTAGCTTAATAAAAGTTACCTTTATTGCTTTCTAGGATCCAAGTTTCCATGTATTTCTTGTCGCTGTCCCAGGTGCTGTTGGAAGTAAATCAGTCTGGTCCTAGGTTTAAGCTGATGCACCCCCACAAGCCTTCACTTTCTTACTTGTATCCTCTTCACTTACTTTCGCTTTCCCTCCTGAGTCCTGAGTTCCTGGAGCTTCAGGAAACATTAGGGCATTAGCCCTCACAGCCTAGATGGTTACCTGTTCACTAATCTCTGCTGTGTTACCTTTGCAGTTGGCTTGACAGCCTTGACCTGAATTGTACGTTTCTAGAACATTTTGTGACAAAATTGATCCAGACCCTGTTCTGGCATATCCAGTGATTTTACCAGAATTGTGCCATGAATTATTGTGGTTGATATTGTGATTTTTAATTTTATATAACTCTTCTCAGAAAATATTTAACAAATTTAAATACCATTTTTAAAACCTCTTCCTCAGCCCTGACAAGTAAACTTCAGGACTTCAGAAAGTGGTAATCTATCAGTTACATTGGGTATGGCTGCATATAACAAGAACCCCAAGATAAGAACAGCCTAGATACTACAGATTATTTCTCCTTTGTGTACAAGACATCCAGAGACAGACATAAGAGAGTTGGTATGGCAGCTCCATTGTGATAAAGGGTGCAGGGTTTATGAACCTGTTACGCCATTCTAGCAGGTGGCTTTTAATTATTAGATTATCTCATCATATAATATTGTTGGAGTTCCAGTGTTTGCGTAAGCATTTCTGTTACCTGGTAAGGAGGGGAAAGCAAACAGATGTTTCTCCCAGATGAGCCAGTTCTCTTTAGGTAGCCTCAAGGAAGTCCCAACAGTTCCACGTGGCTATGAGATTCCCATGCTGCAGGAGAAGTAGGGTGTTGTGGTCATTTAGGTGGGTACCTTGCCATCCAGAATAAAACTGGAATTATTTTTACTAAGGAGAAGGGGGTAACAGATATCAGGGAGCGAATTGCAGTCTACGCCACAGGGTGATCAATAAAATAAATACTGTTACTGATCCCATCACGGTGAGATTTCCAACCCAGCTATTCAGTCTACTCTCTTTCGTGTAATGTCTGGCCAATAAAACTGGTGTCATGGAGAGCATAGCCAGGGGAGGTACTGATGGTGGCCTCCCCCAAGTCCTCATCCAAGAAGTTGTTGAAAATACAACCAGGGAGACAGGAAACGCTGGTCTCAGTAGTAATTACTGTTACTTACTGACCACTTCCTTTGTGTTAGGAGAATTACATGTGTTACGTTATTGAGTCTTTACAACAAAACCAAGGGATTATCATTCCCATAGTAAAGATGAAGAAACTAAAACTCAGAGGAGGTTATGTAACTCAAGCTGTGCTCTTTACCCCAAGTCTGCATGCACTGCCGTTGCTGAAAACGACGATTGTGTGCCTATTCTAGGTTTGGGAGTCAGTATGAGGCTGAAAGGTAAATGCAAGCTTATAAGCTAAGAAATATTAACAAATGCCTGTTAAGGGATTTCTCCTTGGAATTTGGGCATAGAGGGAAGTATCATCACATAATCACCACTTTTCAGAGCAGCATTTTCACACCATTTCCTTCAGTTGGATATTAAATGTTATTTGATTTTTTTTTTTTAAAAAGCTGCAATGAAATAAGTTTGAGGAATGTTGGGTAAAATGAAGTTAAGCTGGAGCTTTCAATGTGCAAAAGAGCTCAGAGCTTTAATCATGCTAGTGTTCTTTCTCTTATACCTTCTACTCTTACCCATACGCACATGAGAAGACAGACCATAGGTAGAATTTCCTCTTCTTAACATTGTGCCATTTTATCCATTTGGCTAAAGCATTTTTCCTTTCCTCACCCTGTCTTTTCCTGGGTCCCATCTCTAACTATATCCAGTTTTCTTTTTCTCTTCTGTTTTAACCATAATCAGATCATAAGATATTCATTACTCTGTTACTTTTCCCATTCAGAAACATGTGATGGGCATCCCTTCAGGTCAGTAAATATAGAACAAACTCATTTTGTTTGATATCCCATAGAACTACCAATGACATTCAAAATACCTAACAATTGGTATGTGTCAATTGTATCTCAATAAACCTGGAAAAAAATGTTTTGTTTTTTTTTTTGGACTTTGATCAGTTAGAATGGTCTTCTGCTCTAAAAAACAAACAAGCAAAAAAAGAAAAAAGCAAAACCAACCCCCTCCCCCGGTTTATATTCCAATTGATTCTCAAACCTGCTGAGAAATTTTTTAACCATTTCTGTGTGAATGAGTATTAATGTTTCTGGGCTTTTGTCACCACAACAATAATTCAATAAATTTTATTATAAGGTAATACTCTTATATCCTTTTACAGAATAAAATTAGAATTATCGACTAATTAGCATTTACAGTCAGTGTCTTTATTTCTATCAGAAATGACTACCAAAAATGGGATTGCCATATCAAAGAGTACATATATTTTTTAATCACTAATTTTGATTGTTATTACCTGACAACCTCCAACGACCAGTGACAGAGGAGTGCCCATTGCTTGCCTTTTTGACAGCCTGAAGTTTTATCACTTTCTACTCTTTGACAGTCTGATGGGCAAAAGTGGAATCTGTATTTTTTAATTTACATTTTCCTGCTGAAATGTGGGATAAGCATTTTTTCACTAATTTACTGGCATTTGGATTTCCTCTTGGCCGAGTTGCCTAGTTATATACTTTGCCGCTTTTCAATTACTTATTTCTCTTTTTCTTATCAGTACATAGGAATTCCTTATAAATTCTGCATATTGGGGCACCTGGGTGGCTCAGTGGCTTGAGTGTCTGACTCTTGATTATGGCTCAGGTCATGATCCTGGGGTTCTGGGATGGAGCCCTGTGTGGGGCTTTGTCTTAGCAGGGAGTCTGCTTGAGGGTTCTCTCCCTCTCCACCTGCCCCTCCCCCTCTCTCAGTAAGTAAATAAACCTTTTTTAAAAAAAATTCTGCATATTAAACTTAATCCAACTTAAATACTGTAAATGTTTCCCCCCACACTATTGCTTTTAACTTATACACAAATTTTAATCATTGTGCCGTCAAATTTACCTCTTGTTTTAAAGTTTTGGGGTTGCTTTCTTGTTTTAAATAGTATCCTTCACTCCACAATTTCTAAGTGTCTTTCTGTGTTTTCTTCCGGACTTTTTGCTTTGTTTTAACATTATCATTCATGCTACATTTCTTTTTCTCCATAATGTGAGGTAGGGGTCTATGCTTGTATTCTTCTGCACAGACAGGCGTCTTTGCCAGCACCACTTATAAAATAAGTCAGCCTCTTCAATAACTGAATTAAAGTAACACATTTGTCACATATTACATGTCTGTAAAAACTAGATATATTTCTGGGCATTGTATTTCCTATTGATCTATTTAGCTATTCCCTTGCTATTATCATATATCTTTATTATCCTAATTCTATAGGTAGTTTCAGTATCTGACAAGCCAAGAATTCTTTCACTATTTGTTTCATAACTTTGGGAGCTATTTGCAATATTTATTTGTCCATTTGAATTTTAGATTTGGTATTCTGTCTCAAAAATAAAAACATGTAAAGTGGCACTTTGTTAAATGCATATATTTGGGGATAGAAAATTAATTTTTTACATCCTAGAGCATGGTATGAGTTGAACATTGTTCAGATCTTTTTATATTTCTTAATACAATGTATAGATTTTTGTATAGAGATACTAAGCAGTCTAAGTTTATTCCAAAGTATTTTACAGTTTCATTACTGTTCAATTTTTTTTTCATTTTCATTACAAATAGAGTACAGATAAAACCTAATGAATTTTGTAAGGTTATTTTTTATTCAGCTCACTTACCATCTTTTTATATTAATCTTACTAGATTTATTCCAGGGTGTATATTCATAATAAGTCAAAAGACAAAGCAACCCAAGGGGAAAAAAAGTATTTATAACAAAAATGACAGATAAGGGGCGCCTGGGTGGCACAGCGGTTAAGCGTCTGCCTTCAGCTCAGGGCGTGATCCTGGTGTTCCGGGATCGAGCCCCATATCAGGCTCTTCCACTATGAGCCTGCTTCTTCCTCTCCCACTCCCCCTGCTTGTGTTCCCTCTCTCACTGGCTGTCTCTATCTCTGTCAAATAAATAAATAAAATCTTAAAAAAAAAATAAAGAATGCTTTAAAAAAAAAAAAATGACAGATAAAAATACATTTCTTAACACATAAAAAACTCTTACAAACCAATAAGGAAAAAAAGCAATAGAAAATCTTTTAAAGAATATAAAAAGGTAACTATAAAAGGCAAACAAAAAGAAAAATAGAAATGTCCTGTAAACATTTGAAAAGATCTTAAAACTCATGACATTAAAGAAATGCAAATTAAAATGAATTACTATCACATTGGTAAACATTCTACCGGTTGCAACTGCATAGTTCTAAAATGTCAATAAAACTGAGATACTCTCATGGGCAGTCTTAATGGCAAATTCAATTTAAATTAAACTTATGTCAGTTGGTACTACCTATTTGGTTACCATCAGCTCCATCAGAGCATGAACATTCTTACAGGCCAGGGTTAAACACAAGATTAAAGACATAGACAGTGGAAGAAGAGAGGTCTATTCTCTTTTCAGTTGCTAATGTCTGGAAAGTCCTGCAGTGCGACTCGTTACCAGAAGAACAAATACCTTTGCTATTAGATGGTCATGAGAGCACAGACTAATGAGAATGTGCAGGTATCTTCCTCAGCCCATGCAGATGCCACTCTGATGCCTATGTGTTATTTACCACACTCCAGTCATTTCTCTTCCCTCCTTCTTCCATGTTCCTTGAGTCTTTTCTGCTGTTTCCCCTTGGCCCCAGGACTCAAGGCTGCATTTGAAGGAGTTGTGTAAGGGGCTCTGCTGCTGAATCCATTCAATGAATCAGTAGGTAGAATGAGATATTCAGGTTCTTAAGAGTAGAACATCTATGAGACATTAAATTGTTATTGACAGCGTTTCATAGCATAAATCAACTACATTTACTAGACTAAAAGATGTTGCCTATTTATTCCAAGGTGCTTCTCACTTCAGGAATGAACATGGGGCAGGAGAGAAGTGAAAGCAAACCTTGTCTTTACACATAATGCTCCATGAAATATAGTAAAACATGTTAGAAACCAGAATCTTGTTGTTCTTCTCTGGATGTTTCTATATATCTCAACTCCAGCTCTTAAAAAAAAAAATCTTATGGGCTCCAGAAAGATCAATTCTATTCTTTCATTTAGTAATTGAGTCAGGTATTGACCAAGGGCAATCTGGGAATCACTGGAAGGACAATGTCTCGGACATTCTAGGATCTAGATTATTGCTCACTGTTGAAGGGTTGTCATGATTTCTTCTCATCTGGGAACAACAGCTCAACAGATGGTAAGAGATGGGAAGTCAGGATAGAACAGAGGACCCATTTCACAAAAGTCACTCTGCTCACTCTTTAAGGCAAATGGCCTCCATAGAAGAATTTCAGGCTTCAACCATGAGGACAATGGAAGGGTAAATTGAAAATTATTTCATTTTAAAATGTGTGGTTTTCACAGGTACTAAAGGGAAATATAGTTCAAAGCTTAATTAACTGGTCAGATGACATGAATGGAACACACCTGTATGGGGTTGTTTTCCCCTCCTGTAGATATAAAATGCACTCACCTTTCAATTCACTGTGGTCATTTGATTTATTTCCTGGATTTTGTGCCTTACCAGAACCCATCATTCAGGTCCAGGCCAGCACTTCCATGTAATGAATGACTGGACCTTTTTTCCTTTTAAAGCCATTTTTTCAGTACCCTGTCTACATACCCAGGAACATAATAATTCAAGTTGAGGATGTTAAGGATTAGCAGACAGAAGAGTGCAGTCACTAAATCATTACATCAAGCTCTGGGTCTTTGCTTTTCTATCCAGTTGTCTTTAGAATTCTCTTCCCAACTTCCCAGTCTGTCCAACTGATAAGCATTACCCATTTCTCAGAACTCAGCTAGCATCAAGGAATCTTGCCCATCTCCCAGCCTTCACTGCCTCTGTATCCAGGCCAGGTCTTTAATCATAGTATGTATTATTTGAGGCTTTTGGGTTACGGTATTTGAAAACAGCTCTAGAAAAATTCAAAGAGTAATTATAAAAATAGAAAGGACGTGAATGTAGCCGTCCTCAAAATAGAACTTGAACTGAAGAGAAAGATGTTGAAGTCTCTTTCTCATCCTTGCTTTTTTTTTTTCATTTCTGTTTTATTATTTTCTAACTCTACTGGCCAGTCTTATCTTTTTTTTTTCTCTGTCTGCATACTGTATTGTGACTGCCACACAGTTCTAGTGGTTAATTTTACAGTTCAGCCACATGCAAAGATTCACTAGCATTCAGAGCCCAGTGCCATCCTGGAAGAGGATGATTGACCCCTAGAATCAGGTAGACCCCAGGATCAACCACTAGTAGCTAAATAGCCAAGTTACAGCATGAGTGTCGGGGCCCAAACCCTGTGGATAAAGGAAATTTTTCAGAAAATTGAGCAACATTTTAAGCAGGAAAGACATCCCCAAATTTTTTCTATAATCTATAATATCTTCTTGAACTTATTTCCCTAACTTAACTTAAATAGAATAGAAATCATTTGAGAGTGAGTACTGTATCTTATAATTAATTTTTCACCACGTAAAGCCCAGGATGTGCCACATAAGAAGTGCCTGGTATTGCTGATTAAACAAATCCCTTTTTATTAAACGCTTTTGAATAAAACATTCATCCAGGTGCAAATGGATAGTCTTATCAGGGTCTTAAACTTGAGTCCAAATCATAACTTACATGGAGTATTTGTAGGAGGTGGAGCAAGACAGTGTATTTAGTGCCCACATGAAATCATCTTTGGCCATGTATTGAGATAGTATAGAAAAGTGACTTTTAAAAAATGGGCTTGGATTCAAGAACACCAGGATTTGAGTAAGGACTCTGCCACTTTCTATTCATATGTTGTGGGCGAAGTTATTTAACTTCTACACCTCAATTTCCTCATCCACAAAATAAAGATGGTAATAATATTCCACAGGAACATTTACATAGTGAAATGAACTAGTGTATGTAAACTGCTTTGCAAGAAAGTAAACAATCAAATGTGGATGTTTTTCCCTCTTCTTACCTTTAGCAGAGCCCTCCTAAGCAAATTGCCCACTATGATGCTATGAAGTGCTTAGAAAGTAAATATAATGAGACTTAGGAGGCATAAATCAAACAAAGGATTCTAGTAAAACTCATTGAAGTTGAAAAGTTAGAGCAAAAAGGAGATTACTGAGATTGAAAAAAAGTTTAGGCACAAAGAATTTAAACACTTAGAATATGACAGCACTACAGATCAGATGGTTCAGTTTCCTCATTTAAAAGACAGGTATGTGATGTTTATGGAATTGAAGCAAAGTTCACAGAATGACATTGTAGCTGGTGGTGGAGCTGGGTTTCCTAATGACCAGTGCAGTGGTCTTTGTAAGAGTACGTAAGGCAAGACCTGCACCTGTAGAGGATGCCTCACCCTGGGTCATCCTCTCAGTCTGCGCTGCCAAAATTCAAGGTTCACTGGAATGACTCAACCTACTATCTACCATTCTTAATTTTCTCAACTGAACTGAATTCACTTTGCACTCTCCTTCAGTCAGCCATTCCTTGCCATTCCTTTGGTTGCCTAGTTGACCTTGCCATCTCTCAAAATTACTCTGAAACCTTTAATCCTGTACTCAACCCTGTGATCACAACTTCTGACCCTTTCAGAGCTTGAATTCCCTTTCTCTGACACGTGTTCTCTTGGAGTCATTGACATTTCCAGTTCAGTAATTCCTTCCATTTTTTCCCCATCTTCCCAGTGTTTTCCATTCTTTCTCTTTTAGCCTAGATTCCATGAAATTCCATGGGATTCTTGTGTACCAATAATCTCATGTCCCTGGAACCAAGTCCTCACACAATACTATTTCTAATAACGACAGACAAAAATAGAAGCAGCTTATTCCTTCTTTGTCCCCAGTACTTGGGTGTTGAGCTTTGCTGAGTAAAAACTCAAAAAACTAGGCAAATTAATTCAATTCTCCGTGTATGGATTATAGCCTCAACCGGCGCCTCCAAGTTTCTCCACAACAGTAATTTCAAAGCCACTTAGTTCTCCTCTTTGCATCCTCAGAGAAGCATCACGCTTCCTGTATCACAGAGAAATAGAGACCATTATGCCAAACACCTCAGTTTCCTGCCATCCTCTTTCCCTCCCATGCACACCCTCTTCTCTCCCTCTCACAGGATGAAATATTTTTCCATCAGTCCAAGGATATTCCTCCTGCTGTGCTCTGTATCACATCTCTTCTGACTCTGAAAACTTCAAGCCACCATTTTCGCCTTCAACTCCGTGGAGAAACTAGGTAGTATATAAACATAGTCAGTATATTTCATCTTAGAAATGAGATTATAGTTGATTTTAAATCCTCCCCTTAATACCTTGCTAATTCATGTAATGGGATTTTTGACCACTATTTGGCCATAAAGAGGAATGAATTTTTTTTTTTTTTAAGATTTTATTTGTTTATTTGACATAGAGAGAGAGAGAGAGACAGCCAGTGAGAGAGGGAACACAAGCAGGGGGAGTGGGAGAGGAAGAAGCAGGCACGACTGAGCCACCCAGGCGCCCCATGAATTTCTAATGAATGGTACAACATGGGTGAACCTTGAAAACATTATGCTAAGTGAAAGAAGCCAGACAAAGGGCCACATGTTATGTGAGATTTCCGGAGTAGGCAAATCCATAGAGATATAGAAACTGATTGCTAGGGCTTGAAGAAAGTAGGAACTAGGAATTGACTGCCAGTCGGTATGGATTTTGTTTTGGGGGTGATAATGTTCTCGAACTCATAACTTTGCCAATGTACTTAAGAACACTGAATGATATACTTTTAAAGGATGAATTTTATAGTATGTGAGTCATATCTCAATAAAGCTTTTACTTAAAAATGAGTCAGTAGAACTGCTAAATCCCATATTATTAGACCAGCTAAGTAAATGGAACATCACTATTTCTATCTTTAAGGCGTAAACCCTTGACCAAATTACAACTACCTAGAGAATCTACTCATAATAGTGAATTTGTAGTAGAAAATACAATTGCAGTAAATCATTCAATAACTGCCTAATGAAAAATGAATTCAGGCAATAATAGGTATTCAAAAATGTAAAAAAAATACATTTTGTGTATCAAAATTAGTAGGAATTCATTTTGTATGTCAAAATTAAAGTAGATATACCTTATCCTGATTGAGATTTGAGGAAAGATTATCATCAACCATGTACATAATTGTTCCTAGAAAAAATTAAATTATTTTAAATGAAATGCAATTTTAAATAAAATGTAAATAAGGTGAGATGTCTAATAAAGTCCCCAGGATATTACATTGGACTTTATGGAACCTCATAGATTTTTTTATGGACCTAAATAAAAAAATAAGGTTTCTTGATGAAGGAAATAATAATTAACTTCTGCAGAGCATCACTGCTTCAAGAAGAGGAAATAATGTAGCATTCACGTATGCCTCTTCCAAAATGTAGAATTTCCTAACGAAAGAAGATCAATTGTTATTTGTTTCTTTTGGCTTCGAAGATGAGGACCACTTGTCCAATAAGTGGACATCAAAACTTCAAGGAATCTGAGACTATGTTCAAGTGAATCGATTTGCCCTAACAGAGAACGGTAATGGGAAAACTGTTTTATATTTTGCTCAATTCCAAATATCTTGAAAAGATTTCTTTTTGAATTGCAGTATTCTCAATTCTGCCAGTAGGTTGAAATGAGGAGTTACCTTTTTGATCAGTAAAGCTTATAAAGTATTCATTCGCATAACCTCCCTGCTCAAGGATCTTGCCTTTTCCACATCTGTTCACTTGTTCAACATGGGATTTAAAATCGAATTATTTTTAGTTTAAAGATTTTTCCTCCCTCAAGACTTTTTTCCAGCCTATAAGTCTCAGTTCTCTTTCTTAAGCAAGGATTGTATTCTCTTTTTGTCTCAGTTGTGGATAGAATAGCAGAGTCCCTTAACTCAAGCTGCTCAGATGTTCTGTTTTTCTGGGTTGAAGGCATTTTCCTCAGGGGTTTCCGTAATCATGCCAGAGCCTACAAAGTAGTTGATACTGTGAGGTGAAAGGAAGCTCAGTTGGCCATCAGATGTAGAATTCCCCCCCCGAATATCACCTATCATTTTGCCAGTAGAGAAACTATATCTTGAACCGCATAAAATAGTTAGATCTCGTGGACTCACTGACTCAACAACAAAATGGAAAAATATATATATATACATATATATATATATATATATATATATATGTATATATGTGTGTGTGTGTATATATATATATATATATATATATATATATATATATATAAATTAGAACATGAACACATTTTTTTCTTGGTGAGAAAGGTCTCTGTACCCTAATCTCAGATCACTCAGTCCTTTTTGCTCAAAGACAAAGAACATAATGAAAACAATAAAGCTAAGCCGTGAATAAAAACAGAAAAAATAAGAAAGGTTTTAATTCAGTTTTCTGATCGTAAAAGTGATTCTCGATTTCTGGGCAAGAGGGAATAACAAGGACCTGATTTACTGTTTTTTCCTGCATAGTTTCTACATGTTCTTCAATGCTATGTTAGGCATGATCTCCAAAAGCTTCCTTAGCTTATCTTCCTCTCTATTCATTGCCCGGTGTTTATTTTTACTTTACCATATTGTAATTCTCCATTTACTTGCCTTTCCCTGAATAGGCTATGAGGTCTCTGAAGGTGAAGGCCGTATCCATCATTTACTTACTGTCAAACACTGGCATATAGTTGGCTGCCAATAGAGAGTAAATGGTGGGGGAGGGGAGGAAGGATGGGAGGGAGGGAGGAAGGAAAGAAGGAAACTATATATGTACGATGATGCTTAAAAAAAGATTCATACTCAACAACTGCACTTTCTTTAGATTCCATCGTAATTTTCTCCTTTCTTTTTTTTTTCTTGGAATATTATTTATTCATCTGACATTTATATCAATATAATAGGCAAACTATTCAACGCGATTTTGCGTGACGGCTTCTGGCACATGGGGCCATGACATAGGAAACGCTCTAAGTACTGTTGAACTAATGGTAAATTACTAAAATCCAAGCCATTCTACCAGACCCTTAGGTCAGTTACTCTTTAATGCTTATAGGATAATTCAGATTTTCTCTTCTTCCTCTGTCCATTATAGTAACGTCTTTTTTCCAGGGAAGTGTCCTATTTTTTCCTTAGTTTTAAAGGTCAATAGTCTGAAGTTTTTCTAGAGTTCTTTTTTTAATGTTTGCTATTACTATCTTATATCCTGTTTTTCTATATTTTTTGAGGTGGTGCTGTTTCTCTTTCGTGACAAATATTTTTCCAGTCAGTCCTTTCGGAGAGTCAACTTTTACTCTGGATCTGTTTCCTCACTATTTCCTCAGTTGCTGCTTTTTATTTTATTATTATTTTTTTTACTTTTTTAACAGTGACTTTAATTGAGGCTAACTAATTCTTGCTGACATTTAGGGAAGCACATTTAGATATAATGATGAAACTGTTGTTTTTTTTAAGATTTTGTTTATTTATCTATTTATTTGTTTGTTTGTTTGTCAGAAAGAGAGGGAGAGATCATGAGCAGGGGGAGTGGCAGGCAGAGGGAAGAAGAAGCAGGCTCCAGCAGGGAGCCTGATGTGGGACTCCATCTCAGGACCCTGGGACCACGACCTGTGCCAAAGGCAGACAGTTAACCAACTGAGCCACCCAGCACCCTATGAAACTTTAAATCTCTGTAGAATGGGTTGTTTCTGAAAAGATTTCTGAAGACTGCAGGTATAATTTTTATACATGGATTTTTTTTTTGGTAATAGTACTACAAACAAGTTTCTCTTGGATTTTTTGTTTGTATCCACCTCCTCTTAATAAATCTGTCAACATGTATGATAAACTGCCATTTCCAAATTACTGTTGCTCATTCAAACCACCCTTATGCCAAAAAAACCCTCTTCTTACTTTCAAAATATTATTGTTCTAAACTCTACAGAAATACTTTTGCATTTGAAAAGTGGTATTGAGATAGGAATTCATACTAAAATAAACTCCAAAATAGTTGAATGGTTAGAACATGAAAATTAAAATCCTAAATCCTGGAAGATACATTTAAGGTCTATCTAGTCTTTAAAAATATAACTTTCTTAACTTTGAGGGTAGATTATTGAAAGAAATAATAAAAAGTGTTTAACACTTAAAAAATCAAAATAAATACACAACTTCTGAAGAAAATTTCTTTATAATACATCGGACAGATATTTAATACAATCAAAATGTAAATAAAAGTATTTAAATCCCAAAGTTGATTCAGAAACACCTGAAAATGTAGTTATCAAAAATATATACAATGTCAGTGAGTCAGCTGGTAAAATTTATGTGAACTGAAACTCTTATATAATGCAGGCAGAAGGAAAGTGTAATAGTTTAGAAGTTGATTAGAAAGACTTATTAAAATAGTTATAACCTTTGATCAAATATTTATATTTGTTGTTATTCTGAATATAGTATCCAAAAGTATAAACAAAGCACAGGCATAAAAATATTCAATACTAGTGGTATGGTATGTAACCTTATTGTATGATATCATTTGTAATAGTATATAATATAAAGAACCAGAATATCTAACAATAGATTTTTTCATTAAATACAAATATCATAAAAACATTGAGCTGTTAGGTTTAAAAAATATGAGAACTACTTAGCAAAGTGGAAAATGTGTATGATGCAATATTAATTTAAAAAATAGGATTGACAAGTTCTACAGTATGATTATGTCTGTATTGAAATTATATATGGCCACAAAATAAATCTAAATGGGAATATGAGAAATCTAAACATTTGATTGATTAGAATAGCAGAATCATAAGTTGATTTTTTTAACTGACGTATCAATTTAGATTCTTGGTTACACAATGTAATGTATGCACTGTTTTTTTAAATGGAGTAACAGAAAGCTAAATTAAAAGGATTCTTGCTTGGTAAGTCAGGCTAAACAGTGTGTGTGGCTAACATCACCAGATTTAGGAAATTAAAAAACAGGGTTCCCAGTTAAATGTGAATTTCAGATAAACAATGAATATGTTTTTGTGGAAAAAATTTTTTTTTAATTTTGGCTGATTTTTATAACTGTCCTGAAAATATTTCACTTCAAAGAGAATTAAACTCTTTGTCTGCTTTTTTACTGTAAGTATGTCCATTTAAATATGTGTAATAGGGGTGCCTGGGTGACACAGTCAGTTAAGCATCTGACTCTCAGTTTCAGCTCAGGTCATGATCTCAGTGTCCTCGGATCAAGCTCGCGAGTAGGGCTCTGCACACAGTGGGGAGTCAGCTTGGGTTTCTCTCTGTCTCCCTCTGTCCCTTCCCCCGACTCGTGCTTGCTTTCTCTCTGATAAATAAACACATCTTTAAAAAAATAAATAAATATTTGGAACATGATTTTACTACAGAAGTATTTGTTGTTCGTTTGAAATTCAAATTGAATGGAGCGATTAGGGTTTTGTCTGACAGTCCAACTTGTGCTACTTTGTACCCCATACAGACTCCAACCACTAGCCATTCATAGAAACAGTTGTGCTCCTGTATGAGAAGTAGGGGAAGTGGGGATGGAGGCAGATGGAGCAGTCATAGGAAGAGGCAGCCTTGGCTTTGACCAAATATAAAAATGTTTAATTTTATTGCCATAATACATCCTCTAGGAAATCTCTATTTTATCCAGGAGGGTCAGGAATAAGAACAGATTCTGACACAAAATTGAGATAAGAATGATGAGGGAGATCAGGAAAACTGAGATCATAGTAGACAACAGGGACAATCATTTTCCCATATTTTCAGGTTTTCTCAGCTCAGCTGCCTGAAACCAGTCTGCAGAATACATTTTGATTAAGCCACCATAACAGTCCCTCATATTGTATAGTTTATATTTTCAAACAGCCCAGCTCAATAAAGCAGTTGGAGAAGATCCGGAATGGTCCAGGAACCACTGTCACTGATGGATCTAATCAATTCTTTCTAGATTATTTACTGTCATCAACACTATGCCCATGGTCATCTATGGCTGGAGAGCTGGATAAAGGATTTGGCCTAGAGAGCAATGTATAGCTGCTTCCAGATTATCGCTTTTTCAGCTAATGAGATGTTTCATGGAAATTTGGTATCCAGTTACTTCTGGATATATTATAAATCTCAGTATCTTTTGTCAGAGGTATAAATGGCCCAGGTGAAAGGGCTGGCTGCAACAAGGACTCTAAAGCAATAATCAGTTTGTGGGGTTGCAAGCCTAGGCGGGAAGCTAGTGTGGCTGGGACTTCGTGAACAAAAAGAAGAGTGACAGATGAGTGCAGACAGGTAGATGGGCCCGAATTTTGGTCCAAGTGTTTGGATACCATCTGAACTTGCTCGAGCAGCCCTGGAGGGATGCAGAGGGGGGATTGATACAATCTGTTTTGGGGCAGGTAACATGGTTTTATTCTCATTAATTGAGCATGTTTTTAACAGCTTACTCCTAGGTAATTGTTGCTGTGAATAAGGACCACCGCTCAGCTATTCTAAAAATGGAATCATGGAGGGTTTTTGGCAGACATCCCTCAACCCTCAGCTGGCTTGTATTTAATAATCCTATGCAATTCTTTAAGTCAATTTGATAAATACACTGACATTTTATAAACAATATTTTGCTGAACTCAAACCCTGATTATTCACCTCAACTACTGCAGTAGTCTCTTAAATTAATTGGTGTTCCTGTTTCCACTTTTGCCCTCCTCCAATCCAGTCAACACCCAGGAGTCAGTATAATGTTTAAAATGTAAATCAACCAAATCATGTAATCTCCATGCTTAAAATGTTCTAATATGGGGGCTCCTGGGTTTTTTCTCAGGGTGTAAAGATCATCACTCCCATCCATATATTACACAAAAGCTAAGCAAACTTCAAGTTCATAGCTTTGAACCCACCAGGTGTGGAAGGAAAGGCATGCTCACCACTGGGCATAAAACCTATCTATTTCAGTCTCCACTATCCTACACAAAATATCCAGTTTTCAACAAAAATCATGAGGTAAATAAAAAGGCAACAAGGAACAACATATTGCCGAAAGACAAAGCATTCAACACAACCATATTCAGATATGACACAGATATTGGAACTACCTGACAGGGAATTTAAAATAACTGTGTCAGTGGGTCCAAAATATTCTTATGAATTCAAGATCAGATGGCAAATGTCACCAGAAAGTGGAAGGAAGGAAGGGAGGGAGGGAGGGAGGGAGGGGAGAAGGGAAGAAGAGAAAAAGAAGGAGGGATGAAGTGGGGGAGAGAGAGGAAAAAAACCAGTAACACAGTGAAGAATGCCTTTGTAGACATGTCACAGCTAAGAATAGTCAGTAAACTTGAAGATAAGTCAACGAAAAGTCTTTAGAAGGACTCAGCTCTCAAAACTCAACAGTAAGAAAGCAAACAATGCAATAAAAAATGTGCCAAAGAGTTGGACATTGCGCCAAAGAAGATCTATAGATGGCAAGTAAGCACAGAAGAAGACGCTAAATATCCTTAACGTAAAGCAAAAAACAGTGAGATATCATCAAGCACTTTTTAGAATAGCTAAAAAAATTTTTTTAGTTGTTAATAGCATGTACATAGAAGGATGAGGAGCACTGGAACTCTCATACATTGGGAATGTGAAGTGCTACAGCCACTTTAGAAAATACTTTGACATTTTCTTAAAGCTGAACATGTCCTTGGAACGTGACCCAGCAATCCCAGTTCTAGTGTTTACCTAAGAAAACTGGAAACAATGTTCATACAAATACCTTTACATACATATTCTTTGTTTTTGTTTTTGGTTTTTTGGCTTTTTGGTTTTTTGGGTTTTTGATTTGATTTTTTTGTTTGTTTTTTAGAGAGCATCCATCATGCAAGGAGGGTTTTGGGGGAGGGGGAGGGGGGTGGGGAGAGAGAATCCCAAGCAGGCCCCACGCTCGGCGCAGAGGCCAATGCAGGGCTCAATCTCAGGACCCTGAAATCATGACCTGAGCCAAAGTCAAGAGTCGGACACTTAACTGATTGAACCACCTACACGCCTCTCATTGTTTTTAACTCCAAAAACTGGAGATCACTCAGATACTCTTCAAATGGTAAACTGATCAAATCCAGGACATCACAGTATTACTCAGCAGTTGAAAAGAATGGACTTTATTCACATAACATGGATGAATTTCAGATGCATTACGCCAAGAACAAGAAGCCATATCCAAAAGGCTACGTATCCCATGACTCCATTTACACAGTGTTCTATAAAATGCAAAACCGCAGGTAGGGACAGAGATCAGTGGTCGCCATAGGTTGAGAGAGAAGGACGGAGCTGATCACAGACGGGCCGTGTGAAGCATGTGAGAGATGAGAAGGCGCTCTGCTTCATGAGTGTGCTGGTCAATGCGCGATCTCATGTCTTTGCCAAAATCCATAGGACTGTGCGTCATAAAGAGTATCTTTTACTGAAAGTAAAACGAAATGAACAAAAAACTTTCCAGTAACCTCTACAATACTTAGAATAAAGCAGAAGTTGATTTCCATGCCCTGTAGCTGTGTCTCACCTCTTCTGCCTCGGGCTCTGTCCTCACCTCAGTGCTCACGAAGCTGCAGCCCCACGTCTCTCTCTCCCATTTCGTGCTGTTGCACTTGGCGTCAAACTCCTGGAACATCTTTCCCTTCAGGTTGGTTCCTTCCTGTCCTTCACATCACAACTTTACTGTCAACTCTCAGACACGCTTCCCTAACACTTAACCTAAAACAGATTCCTCTTGCTTACCCTTCCCTCTGCCACTAATATTACCTTGCTTAGTTACTTTACCACAATGATCAGAATTTGGAATTTCCCTGTTTGCTTCGTTATTTTCAAATGTTTTTTTTTCTTGTTAACTGTCCCCATTTCTAGAATACAAGCTCCATGAAGGCAGGGGAGTGTCTCGTTCACAGTTACGAAAAGCTCTGGAATATAATAAGCATGGATAAGTATTTGTTAAATGAGTGATTGAATTAAAAACCATAGTGTTAAATCTTCTGAGCTACTTCCTCCACATTTCTCCCAGGCAACACTTGACTTGTATAAAAAGGAAGAAAAAGAAATGTTTGTATGTAAGCATGATATTTCAAGAATAAGGTGGATTATTAATTAACTGATGACGTATTTTTTTTTAAAAAAGGCATTAAGCCAGATCAAAAATGTCTATAGTAGCCTTAAACCACAGGTTGGGTTATAATTTTGTCTGAGCCTGGACTCATTCATTATTGGACTCTGGGAGTGGTTGCTTGAGAACAGCTAAGATACAGTTTACTTTTTATCTGAAAAAAACACATTGTAAATCTCATTGCAAAAAACGTAAGAGCAGAAACTATTTTGTTTGCCCCTTCCTGGTATTTCAGATGCTCAGCACAGCCCCACACACCCAGTAGCAGCACAGTCAGTGTTTGGTGTGTACAGTAAATAATTAATCCACGCAATTCCTCGATAGACAAACCCGGTGTCCAAATGCGAAGCATGATATAAAGATATCGTGGGTTCTACTGACAGCTCTGCAACTAATTACTGATGTGACCTTCACCTTCCTGATCCTCAGTTTTCGTAGAAGGAACGAGCTCAGTTAGATGAGTCCTCCCGTCCTTTCCCAACCTCTTGGATTTTCTCCTATGTTATTTTCAGAAATTCATTGTAAGACAGTTTTTAGAACTGGAAGGGTTTTTCCTGTAGAGTCAATGTTTCCAGAGGAAGCAAAATTTCCCAACTGTCCCAAGAAAACCTGGTCTGTCCTGAATTTAATGTATTAAAAGAAACCAGGGGTGCCTGGGTGACTCAGTTGGTTGAGTGTCTTGCCTTCTGCTCAGGTCATGCTCCTGGGATCAAGTCCCACATCGGGCTCCCTGCTCAGCGAGGAGTCTGCTTCTCCCTCTGCCTTTCTCTCTCTCCCTCTCTTTCTCTCTCTCTCTCATGAATAAATAAATAAAATCTTAAAATAAAATAAAATAAAATAAACCGAAGTGAGTGTGTGTGTGTGTGTGTGTGTGTGTGTGTGTGTGTAAGAGAGAGAAACCAAGCAATATAACAATACAACTCTGGAATTGAATAAAACTGAAAAATAATAAAATTGAACATAGCTTATCTAACCAAACATAGTTTATCTTGGAAGCAGCTCCTTGAGGCAAAGTAATTTTAATTAGTGGAGAATGAGCTGGTAGATGGAAACTATTTTAGGAATTCTGAAAATGTTCTGAGCATTTTCAAGGCCTTTTATGTCCTGACGACACTGTTTTGCTTGTTATTACATCTAATATTTCTAAATGTATGGCTTTTCTTTTTCTTGTTATAATGTACCTCTCTGTCATAATTTTTATGCTTAACAGTTGTGCTAAGTTGTTCTTTGACCTTCTCAATTGAAGAGAGAAAGATGAAGGTGACTGCAGATTGTCCCGAGGCTGGTGGCAGGCCTGTGAGGGGGCCGGGGCAAGACAAAGACAACAGTAACAGTTTGTATCGGTGGTGTAAAAAAGTAACTGTTTACGAGGAATTAACTAAGCTTGTGGTGATAAAAGAAATAGGCTATGGAATTGGTGGGGTTACTAAAGACAAAAAAAAGGTAGGAAGAAGGTACTGAGTCCAACCGTCACCACCCTGGGCCACGTCACTTCAAGACGCCATGCGTGTGATCTGAGGGAACCAGAAAGAAAGGTAGAGCTGCTTCAGGACAGGTGATCGGACACAATTTTTCCTTTCTTGTTTCCCTTTCTTGTCTTTCCACTGGCTGCTTATGAAATTGGCCTTCCTGTCTTCTCGTGCTGTTCTTGTGGTCTATTTATTACCACATGGAATCATAATAGTGCTATATAGATATAGATATCTATAAATAGATATAGATACATATAGATATAAATGATCATATGTAGTCAACTTTGTCATATGGCATTCTTGTTAAAATTTGAAAGTTTTTAAAGACTTGAGTTGTCTGCCTATAATACATTATGTCATGTAAATAGACAATGTCTATCATATCATTATAACTAAGGACACTGTAAATTTTGAAGGAAAAAGCCCTAACTGGTCTAAGTGACAACTCCATTGTTGACAAAGTAGCTTCTGATGATATGGAAAAAAATAGCCATAAGGCAAATATCACATACTTGGGTTGGAAATTTTTTCTAAATGAAAAATAGATGAAAATAACAGGTCTGCATATTCTGGTAAAAACTACAAGACACCTATGTTTTATCAGCTCACTCCGTCTTTGCTGAACGGGTCTAATGTGATGTTTCTCAAAGTGGGGTCCACAAACCACCTGCATCAGAATCGCCTGCATGCTTGTTAAAATGCAGATGCCTGAAATCTGCCCTGAGCTGCTGAGTCAGAGTCTTTGGAGATGAGCCTGATATTCTGAATTTCAGCAAGCTTTCTATGTTACATTTAGGTTTGCTAAAATCTCAGCATCTCCAGTGCAGTGCAGGCTCCTGTTGGTTCAGGGCAGGCACCACGCCAGCGCTTGGCAGAGTTTACCAACCACAAAGTAAACTGCCCTTCCTCTCTCCCCGCAACCCCCTGCAGTGCTTCCAGACTCTTCTTGCTGATGACATAGATTAGATGCTTCCAAGTACTCAAAAGCCCAAAGGTTAATGAGGCATCTCATTCATATTTCATGATTGCTGTTTGCCCTTCTCTGCCTTTGGGACACACAATGGAAAAGTGCAATCAATAGAATAATATCAGGGGCACCAGACAATTAGAAGATACCAGAAATAATCCATAGACTCCTACTGTATTTAAAGCAAATGCCCTGAATTAATAAATTATCAACAGAGATCATTATTTCACCAGAATTTGTCAGTGTGTGAAAAAAAAAAATATATATATATATATCAAACCCTCAGAATAAATAACACCTACAATTTCTTTGTTCAATATCCCATTCTCAACATGGCTGTTTTCATAATGTCTGCTCTGCTCCTTGTCATTGAAACCATCATTCTACTACTTTGTTCTTTATGCTCACAGACTATTTAGAGCTCTTTACTCTCGAGCTAATATACTCACACATGGGACCACGATGGAAGAGACAGGAGGAATTCAATATGTCTGTGTGGAAGACGAATTCCTCTGACATTCACTTTCTAAATTCTCTAAATCTCTGCTACATTTTAAAGTTCAGTTATTGGGTAAGGTTTTTCTTAAAACCTTCTGGGAGAAGGGTACTTTATTAATTATTATTCATTGCAACCCTGCTTCTCTGGAGCCCTTTAGCTCTCCTATATACTCCTTTTTTTATATTTAAAAGTTGATTTATAATAGTAATAAAAACCATTATTGAGTATCTAAAATATTCCAGAACTTTTGTATGCATTATTTTTAAATCTTAAACAAGCATTTGCCCAAAATATGTTTTTTGCAACTCAAATCCTCCAAAATGTTCTTTACAAAGAATAGGATTTGGGGATTAGGTAATTTAGGAACTGCTTCACACTGTGTCTTGACTTTCTGTTTCCCCAAACACATTCACATATTAAATCATCTGAGAAATCTGCAGTGAAAACAAAACAATGCAAAAACTATTTTCCCCGGAGTTTCTTATGTCGACTTGATCATGAAACTTTTAAGTTTAAGTGAAATCACTTTGGAAAACGCTGCCTTCAGCCAAATTTGAAAACATGTAATATTATTACTGATATTATTACTATTATTCTTACTTTAAATTTAGAGCACTAAGGCAGTGAAAAAAATGATGATTCGCCCAGAGCCACACCACCAATGGGTGGCAGAACTGAAATTCAACTCAGAAATCCACTTTGTTCTCACTACTTCCACTGTATGCTTTCTTCTCCAAAACATTTCTGAAATTCTACGCATTCAAAGAAACTCACATCTACCAATGGATATTGTATGCTCAAGGGAGAAATCCTCATTTATCAATTCTTCATAATTCCCCTAGGGGGAAACGAATCATCGGATCTTGCTTATATAATAATGAAGTATAAAGCATTAGCACACAGCACTGGTTTGCCCTGTAACCATTGCTTAACATGAAATTTTAAGACAGAAGTTTTGAAGTAGTGATCCATCCCAGGGCACTTTTTAAAGAGTTGGAGACCCTGAGGCCGAATTTAGCAAGAAAACACACTTCAGAGCAGGACATCAGGGAGAAATCTTCACAAAGGAGGGAAGGAGGGAGGGAAGAAAAAGAACAGGAAAGTTAAAGAATTAAATTTGAGATGAGTGAGATGGGGAGAATGGGATTTGGAACTCATAAGATCCAAGGACACGACACCTCCCTTCCAGGTAAATGTTCTGCGTAGATGTCTGCATAGGGAAGTCAAACTGATATAAGCAGAAATAATCATTACAGCATTGTTTGTAAGAAAATCATGTCCCAAAATAAGGACGTGTTTAAATAAGTTATGATATAGAATTTGGAGGTAGGTTTATACGAACAAATAGGAAACAACTACAAGGTATGTTTTCTTCCATTAAAAAGAGGTCACAGAATAGTATGTTAGCATGATCCCAAGTTGTGAAAGAAGAAGGTGGGAAGGCTGAGATGAGGGAGGTTGTGACGGGCACCTTGCCGGCACACCTGTATTGTTACTGTTAGTGTTTAATAACAACAGGCATGTAGTCCCGGCTTACTCTTCATATTTAAAAATAATTTTAAGAGACCAAGTGGAGAGCGCATGTAATGCAGGCAGAATACTCTAGTGAACCAAACGTTATCTGTATCCAGACAACCTGAATTAAACTACAGCTCTGCATCCTATTATCTGGGGAACTGATCTTTTCTTAAATTTATCTGAGCCTTCACTTTACCAACATAAAATGGGGATAATTAATATGTGTCTCTCGGGATCCCAGGACTTACGTGATGTGTATAAAGGTGCTCAGTATATGGTATTTAGGATTAATAACAGCAAATCCCTTTGGAGAATTAACAGTATATCACATATTTTATTGTGTGTTGTTGTGTGTCTTTTGTTTCATTTATCCGAGCCTGGATGCAAGTCTCTTAAAAAAAGATTTTGTGACTCATACTCTTAAATCTCCATGTCCTCTGCCATATCTAATTACCTCTCCCTGTAGTATCTCAGGATATTGCAGATTGGGGAAATAAAGGAGAATTGTGCAAATTTTCGAGCTGGAAAATATCTTGCAGTTTACCTAGTCTGATTTCCAGTTTTACTACTGAGAGAACAATTGCTTGTCATGTTAATTAGTCCATTAAATGTGTCAGATTTATAGTGTGCACCCCAAGGTCCTTTGTCTCAATGCTAACTGAGGTCTGTCCTCCCAAGAGATCTTCCCACTTAACTCACCCCATTGAGCTTCATTTCCTGGTAAAGGGGTGATAAGTTTATTTTAATTTTTTTTTTTAGAGGCAAGAGAAAATTCTTTATTAGGAAATGTATCAAAATCCCAGCCCCCTGAGCCAGGTCCAGAAGAGGAAGTTACTCCAGCACTGGCAGAAAGTACCTGGGGGGGGGGGGGGATTCCTTCACCAAATGTGCTTCCTCAGAACCATAAATAGAATAAATATTCACAGAGGTCCCAGGAAAAGCCAGACCGCTCTTCCCTTCATGGAAGAGGAAGGGACTTGGGGTCCAGCCCTGCTCTTACCCCAGGGGCTGGGGACTCCCAGGAGGCATCACATAAAACCATGACATCAAGGATTCAGAGTCATAAGCCCTAGCAGGTGATCCTAGGAAGAGGGACCCCGAGGTCTGAAGGAGCCCAGCTCTAGTCTGGCAGTGAGGAGAGGCCCCTAGCACAGCACTGGGTTGGTTCAGTTCCCCCATATAAAGGGGTGATAAGTTTAGAACATGGAACCTTGGAAAGTGTTCAAGTCTGAGAACCATCACTGCTTAAACCTGGAGAAGGCAGAGATTGATTGGGGTAGAGAGGGAGAAAATAAGAACACTGGTATGAGAGACAAACTTCATCTGTTTAGCCAGTCTTTAAATTCACTTGCATCATGTCACTTACAAATCATGTCTCGTGTTTGCTTTGGTACATATGTGTGTCCGATAGCTGTGTCATCTCAGGCAGTAAAAGTAAGGAGAGGCAAATTGACGAAAAGACATCCCCTCTTTGCCTTCCTTGTGTCAAAGTTGATAGAGACCATTGGAATATTATGAAATGTTTTTTGGTAGTGGTATTTCAGAGTTCCATTTTCAAGTTCTGTGCATTTCATCACAAATAAAAATGACAACTGAGATAAATATCCTAACGAAGTAGGTCTTTCATATTTCAAGGCCAGAGGATTAAGTCCCGGTGAAGCAAATACTTTTACTTGGGGCAACATTCACTATAGGAATAATAGCCTAAAAGAGATTTTTTTTTCCTACTATGAAATATTTTCAGTCACACAACATGTATAGGAAATAACAGAATGAGCCAGGTGTACCCCCAAAAAGTAAACAAAACATTGCAGATATAAAAGTTGCACCTATAATCGCTACCCTGATTTTGGCGTTATTCATTCCTTTCAGGTCTTTATGCTTTGACTATAAAGTGTATATCCTTAAACTATATGGTATACTTTGCAAGTATCCAAGCTACATGTAAATTATGTCATTCTTTATATGGCCTTATACAACTTGCTTTATTTGCTTGAGGTTTTGTTTTTGAGATTTAAACCTATTGATACACGTAATTCTGGTTTATTTATTTAAGCTGCTTTTGGTATTATTCACTTATAAGAATATATGATAATTTAGTCTCATAATGATGAGTATTTATGTTGTTTTCAGATGAATTGTAAACAACATAGTAATAGTGTTCTGGTATCTGTATATCTCCTTCAGCTCATGGGCATGAATTACAATAATGGCTGGTCAGAGGGTATGTGCATCTTCAACCTTGCTAGATACTGCCAAATTATTCTTCAAACTCTTTTGCCAATTTATACTCCTACTCACACCTACATAAGAGATTTTCCGAGGTTCGAAAATCCTCACCAACACACGGTAGGGTCCAACTTTCTAATTTTAAAAGAGCTAGTTTTCCTTTTCTTGAAGTATATATTACGTTAATGAAATGTAGTTTGTTTTTTATACTAGACTTTGCAGATAGCAGAAAGAAGAGATGAAAGGGGGAATTGGACATAATTGGGATAAAATAAAAAATAATGATAAAACTTTGAAAGATATCTAAATATAAAAAATGAGGAAATATTAAACATCCATTTCAAGGACTTTGACATAAGTGCCATTATAAATTCCCTTTGCAATTCAAAGCGGTGCTCCAAGATAAAATCCTTTAATGCGTGCGTGTGCTTTCTGCATCATACACGCTTCCAGTGACAATTACAAGTCTCAATACATTACATAAGACAGGCCAATTAAATATGGTAAAAGTAATTTATTCTTGTGCTTCCTATTTAGAAAACATAAATTAGAACTTAATATCTTGATACGTTTGAAGTTTTATTCTGAAAATTTTTTGTCTTCTAACTTTCAGTAGCTTTCTAGAGGGTTCTTAAATTTCTCATTTTGATCCTTCCTTTCTTTTTACAGTTACAAAACTCTTCTAATGGTCTAGGATCTAAAGAAGGTCAAGAGTCAGTATTCCTTTCACTGGACAATTAGAGGTCCATGACTGTGAACTTGCTATTGAATGCCAGACTTCATTCAGGATGCTTTCACTTGGGCTTTTCACAGTCTGGTATTGATTTCCCTCTTCAGTGCAATATCTTTTCATGTAGTAATGCCTTAAGCAGAGCAGAGATCCAAGAAGAATTTGAACTTTTATCTGCTGAATACTTATTTTCAAAACTTTTACATGTACTGTCCCCTTCCTTCATATCTATTGAGCAGGGCTAAATCTTTTTCCCTCAGAATCATATTTCATATTATAGGTTTAGAATTTCAAATAGGTAAGGGATTGTGTCAACCATCACAATAACTTAGAGGGAAAGGAGTTGAATAAGCTAAACAAAGCTCCCTTCCCAACTGCCAAGTGGTTTATAAGGTTGCAAACTCCTAAATAATTTGCTACAGCCCACGTTCTTGCAGGTTGATGGTGTTGATTTGTCAGCACAAAAATGGGGGCAGTCACATTAACCAAGCTCACAAAACTAACATATAAAATAAGAATATCAATTTATTGATTTACAGCAAGAAAAATGACTATAGAGGGGACCCATCACTCAAATCGTTTGGTCCTTGAACTTTCCCCTCCAGACATGCTAGAAGAGAAGTCAAGTTGTAAGGTTGTATGGTAAACCAGGAAACCCTATCTTTAAATTAATTATAGTAAGTGTAGAAATCCAAAAACAAAACAAAATAAAATGATAAAGGCCCATGCTTGACCAGAACAAAAATGTCAGGGTTAAGAAGAAATCACCTAAGAATCCTGATCATTTTTTCCACAGACCTTGCAAGATACTCTGTCTAGTGAAGAAATTAAAGTCTTTCCCATAAATAAAACTCCAGATCCAGACGAATTATACCAGACATTAAAGAAGACGTAAGAGCAAGCCTACATATACTCTTCTAAAAAAAGTGCAGAAGAGGGAATTTTCCTGACTTGTTTTATAAGGTCAGCATTATCATGATACACATAAACATGACAAGAAAGGAAAACTGCAGACTAATATCCCCATGGCACAGATGAAAAATTGAATCAAGCAATAGTAAAAAGGGTAATATATCCTGACCCAGTACGTTTATCCCAGGAATGCAAAGTTGGTTTGTGTTCAAAAGTCAATCAACGTATCAGCAGACGCATGATAAATGAAATGTGGTATATCCATACAGTGGACTATTTGTCAGCAAGAAATAGAAATGAAGTATATGCTACCACATGGATGAAATTTAAAAATATTATGCTAAGTGAAATAATCCAATTACAAAAGACCACATATTATGAAATCCCATGTATATGAAATACCCAGAATAGGAAAAGATGTAAACACAGAAAATCGATCAGTAGTTGCATGGGGCTAGGGACACAGGGGAGAGGAAATGAGGGAGTGGGGAGTGCTGCTTATAGGTACAGGATTTCTCTTTGGAGTGGCAAAATTGTCTAAAATTGGTAATGATTGCACAACTCTAGGAATGTAAAAACCATTAAATTGAATTATGTGATATATAAGTAGATCTGTTTAAAAAAGTAATCAATGTAACTTACCGTATTAGCAAACTGAAAAAGAACATCATAGAATCATCTCAATAGAGGCAGAAAAGCATTTGCCAAGATCTAAAATCCATACTTCATAGAAACTTCAGCAAACTAGCAATAGAAAGGAATGTCCTCACTTGATAAAAAGCATCTAGGACAAACTTACAGTTAAACGTCATACTCGTTTTCCCCTTTAGATCACATTTGTGTCAATCGTACACGTCAGGGGTAGGAAAGCTGCTTCAGGAGCTACCAGTCATCTGCTTAGGATCTTGATGCAACCGGATGTAATTGCGTAATGGGTTTTGAAAAGATGAAAGTGGATTTCTACTTCAAAAATAAACTCTGATATTAACATTTTAGTAGTAACAAACATTTACAATCTGCTAAGTAACGTTCTCCTATCCAATAAATTAAGCAATCTGCATTGTCCAACCGAGTATACGTTTTTTGCACTATGCATAGTAAAACTATTTTCAATATGAACGGAAATCTGTGCTTTGTAAAAATCTACGGTTTGGGGGAAAGTCTTTGTTGGAGTTGGAAACGAAGGCGATGTTCCCAACTGCTCTGCCAAGGTATCGGGTTACTCAGCTGTGTATTTGGCACTCAGTTCAATTGGAGGAAGAACTGAAGAATAAAATCTGGCATGGACTTAGAAATAAATGATTTTTACTAGGCAGTATGAGAGTTGTGAGGGAACACCTTTTTTTAATTGTTGTTATTCTTTCTTGGCTTCTATTTTCTATTATTTTTGCCACCAGGAAAGTTGTTTTTTTCCTGAGCAATCGGGTTTTGTTTTGGTTTGGTTTTTTTTGGTTTTGCTTTTTTGTGTTTTGTTTTTTGCTTGTTTTTTCTTCTTAATCTCACAGACACTACAAACTATGTAATCCATTATATTCCCTGTTCGGGTTGCTTACTTTTCATATATGTGCATAATCTTGCTTCCAGATTTTGTGTCATAAATACACTCAGCCTCATTATATTTCACTTTTTCCCTCCAATTTTCATTCTGTCCCTATTTCCTCAACAATTTATTGTTGATGTTGTTTTATCTTATCAGAGCATATATTTTTTAAGATTTTATTTATTTGAGAGAGAAAGTGAGCAAGAGAGAGAGAGTGCACAAGTCAGGGGAGAGGCAGAGGGAGAGAGAGAAGCAGGCTCCCCACTGAACAGGGAGCCCGATGTGGGGCTCGATCCCAGGACCCTGAGATCATGACCTGAGCCAAAGGCAGATGCTCAACGAACTGAGCCACCCAGGCGCCCCAAAGCATATATTTTCAAACCGAAGACAGCTGACATCATCCTGTCATGTGAGTTTCAAACGCTGTTATCCTTGAACCCAAACCAGCCTGCTGTGGGAAACAATCCCTTCCACCCTTTCCAGATTTTGGAGGATGGGGAAAAAGAAGTGGAGACATATACAAAATCTTCCATTTCCTTACGACAAGAATGCTTCTCAATTTCTGTTTCTAGCCAATTAATTCAGTTTATAGATCATCTTGCTTTCTTGTAGTGCTGACACTTTCTATACAGCCATACTGAATATAGGGCAACACTCTGATTTTTTTCATTGCTTCAAAATAACCACTGACATACGGCTATTATTGTAGTAGATGATTACTTCTCGAAAGAGAAGGGTGCTCCCTGTGGAGGCAGATTAGACCAAAGTAAATACTTCTCTATTTCATGCCATTTTGTAAATTGCTTTAATTCCTTATCAAAATAAAGCAAGTGTATGAACATGCAGTTAAAAATCTATCTGTTTCTATTGCTAATGTATAAATCTGTACAAAAGTGTTTAAAGAAAAAGAAGCCAGAAAGACTTCCTTCCTTAATTGCTTTTTGCAAGAAAAAAAAAAAAGTAGGCACAAAAACAAAGATGTCATCATACTGGCATAAATTTGATAATCTGGGAATACAAAGTATTAGTGAGAAAGTAGAGCTACGCGAATTCAAACATTGCTGGCAAAATTGGCAAATATACTTCAGAGAACAATTAAGAGTTATCTTGTAAGATTGAGCATTCACATACCCTGTGACTTGTAAGTCTATTCCTAAGGATATAGACTACAGTTGAACTGTCCAATACAAAAGCCGCTCGCCACCATGGCTATGACATTTTGAATTTTAAATAAATAGAATAAAATAAAATGCCCAGTAGTAATGAGAAGACATGGTGTCCAGATCTTGACCTCTAATACTATTTTCCAAGAAAAGGAACCAGGCTCTGTGGAGAAATGACTGATTCTAGAATTGGGCAGGAAATATACAAGATGAGCCCGGAGTGCACACACACTCTCTCTCTCTCTGATGGGGGTGTGTCAAAGAGACACAAGAAGCAACTGAAAAAGCTCCCGATGGTCAAAGCTGGAATAACTTGAGCAACACACTAAATCAGATTATTACCCAAAGTAGAAAATAAGTATCCATATGAATTCATACTGATATAAACTATTTATTGAATTAAAGAGTATATGGAAGAGAAAAGACGAATCTCCCTTGTAGAAGAATTCCACAGACGTAGTGAAGAGAAGGGCCATATGCACCAATGTTCATAGCAGCATTGTACACAATAGCTAAATTGTGGAAGGAGCCGAGATGCCCTTCACCAGATGACTAGATTAAGAAGATGTGGTCCATATATACAATGGAATATTACTCAGCCATCAGAAAGAACCATTTCTCAACATTTGCTGCAACATGGATGGGACTGGAGGAGATAATGCTAAGCGAAATAAGTCAAGCGGAGAAAGACAATTATCATATGGTTTCACTCATTTATGGAACATAAGAAGTAGGAAGATTGGTAGGAGAAGAAAGGGAAGAAGGAAGGGGGGGTAAACAGAAGGGGGAATGAACCATGAAAGACTATGGACTCTGGGAAACAAACAGCGCTTCAGAGGGGAGGGGGGTGGGGGAATGGGATAGGCTGGTGATGGGTATTAAGGAGGGCACATATTACATGGTGCACTGGGTGTTATATGCAAGTAATGAATCATGGAACTTTACATCAAAAACCAGGGATGTACTGTATGGTGACTAACATAATATAATTAAAAAAATTATTAAAAAGAATTCCAAAGGGTTTGGAATTCTCTTTATGTGTGGGCTACACATATAACTCTATTCCAAAAAGTACGGCATGGAAAGGAAGTGCAAGGAGGGAAGGTGAAGAGAAAATTCTACAGAGGAGAAACCTGACCAACACCTGCTCAGCCAGGTGATCAAGGTCAACAACAGTAGTGAGTTGTAAGTCATGTTGATAGTGTTCATAGTATGTACCCTTGATATGATTGTCTTCCTCCCCAAAACCCATGACTCCAGTTTCATTATGAGGAAAACATCAGGAAATCCCAATAGAGGGACACTATACAAAATACATGACCACTACTCCTCAAAATTGCCAAGGTCATCAGAAACAAGGAGAGTCCGCGTAACTGTCACAGTCACAGATTGCCTACGGAAACATGACGACTAAATTTAATGTGGTCTCCTGGATGGTATCCTAGCACAGAAAAAGGATTTTAAATAAAACTATCACAAGCAAATTATAGGTGAATATTAATAAGGTATGGACTTCAATTAATAATGTATCAATAGTGGTTCAGTAATTGTTAGCAAATGCACCATACCGATGTAAGATGTTGAAAACAGGAGACATTGGGTGAGAGACTCTATGTGCTACCTTTATAATTTTTCTGTAAATCTAAAATTGTTCTAAAAACTGCAGGGTTTTTTTTTTAAAAGAGTAGATATGATCAGAGAAACAAAACACCAGTAAAAATATATGAGAAAACTCTTAATGGCATGTACTATCCTCTTTTCCCCCTAATCTTCGCATCAAAATAAATTTATTTCAACATCCATGGATTGCTCTTTCTTGGAAATTAAAGGCATAAAATCAATTTTGTAAAAATTTTAAATTAAATAGCAAATTCATTTTCTCAGCCACATGAGCCCTATTGCAAGTACTCTAAAGCCCCATGTGGGTATTGGCTGTGATATTGGACACCATAGATATGGGACATTTTCCACCATTGCAGAAAGTCTGGTTCGATGGTGCTGCTCTGTAGAAACTCTTACAATTGTGCACCAGTAGATTAAACATAAGCATGTTTACAGAAGCATTGTTCATGGGTTTTTTTAATTGTAAAAACAAAACAAAATAATTCCCATCAACAGAAGATTGGATAAATAAATTATGACATATTCATAAAGTAGAATCCTACCCAACAGCGAAAATTAATGGATTATAAGTTCATACATCAACGTGAATGAATCTTTAAACCGTCAAGTGAAAGAGGCAATTTTCAAAGTCACATATATTATGAAATCATTTTTAAAAATTCAGAAACTACAACAACAAGTAATGCATTGCTTACAGATACGTGTGTATCTGGTAAAATTATAAGGAGAAGCAAAAGTCTCCTTCAGTCTGGGACGGAGGACAAAGGAGACTTTTAATTGGGAGGAATGTTTGGAGCTTCAGTGGCACTGGTAAAAAATGTTTTTGCCAAGACTGGGTGGTGGTTCCAGATATGTTAGTTTTATTATAATGCTTCACAATCTTCATTTTTATTTCATAAGATATTTTGACTGTATCATCTGTCTGCCAAAGCCTTATCTGATATCTCCTTTTGCTACATATCACCTACCAGTTTTCTCTATTATGGATTTCTCATTCCCATTATCGAGTGTTGCTCCCCTAGAGCAGTTGAATTGAAAACTTGCTGGCTATCACGGGTTTCACTGTTTGTCTCCTGACCCTGTAAATTGTTTTCATGCTTCCAAATTTGCATCACTACATTTTAGTCTGGATTTGTAGCCTAATTTAGCACTTCAAAACTCAAAATGAATATTAATATAGGCTTCTGAATTCAGGGGACATTCTCTTGCAAGTCAAATGAGCAAGGCCGATTCAGACAATCTATTGTTTAATCTTGTGTCATCCACATATTGACTGTTCTTATAATGGAGCGTCATTACATAGAAGAATCAACAGCACTTGAAATGCACAAAATGTTTCTGAACTCGGTAGACTTTATTAATATTCTTCTACAAAATGCTGTTGACGCTGTTTCATTCATATTTCAAAATCCTCTCCTCGATTTACTTAACTAAATCTCTACCCACTCTTTCCAATGCTTTATTAATTACTAACTTCCTTTTATATCCCGCTAGGGTTTCAAAAATAATAGTCAGGTGGGAAAGCCTATTTGGAATTATGTTTTTAGTTATTTCCCATGCTGGTTTTCTGAATTACTGTATTTCTCATATTCATATTTTAAAACAAATTATGTATTTAACCACCACAGATGGATATTCTGGTTATTTTTAATGATACGTAAATTTTTGAATTAGTTAGCCTATTTTATTTTTAATTATGATGTTTAAAAGTGCTCTACTGTTCAGAAATCAAATGTAAAGAAAAACCGAATCAGGTTAATAGAAAAATAAGCAGTCTTTTCCAGTTAGCTAAGCATTTCTCATAAATGTAAATCAGAGTAAAAAGAAATTCCATAGTCTAAAGGTGTAACCAAAGCTTTCCACTATGATCATTGTTCTATTGTCATTTTATTTATGCTCTGAAGTATATGCTGACTCTTCAGTAGAAACAGTAAATATCTATTTTCCAAAGAAAAGAAATATTTTGGTCAAGAAATTATGGTAGTTGAACCTTGAACAACGTGGAGGTTAAGGGCCCCGACCCTTACACACACACACACACACACACACACACACACACACACACACCGCTGGAGGCAGTCAGAAACCCACATACAACTTTTTACTCCCTAAAAACTTAACTACTAAAAACCTATTGTTGACAGGAAGCCTTACCGACAACATAAACAGCTGATTCACGTGTATTTTGTATTTCATACATATTATATACTATATTCTTACATTCAAGCAAGCTAGAGAAAAGAAATGTTATGAAGAAAATCTTCAGGAAGAGAAGTACATGTATAGTACTTACGGTATTTATGGGAAAAAAAATCCACGTGTAGGTGGGCCCGTGCAGTTCCAGCCTCCGCTGTTCCACAGTCCACTGTAACCCATACCCACATTTATTTTTTTTAAGATTTATTTATCTATCTATTTATTTATTTATTTATTTATTTATTTATTTGAGAGAGAGAAAGAGCACACACAGAGAGAGAAGCAGACTCCCTGCTGAGCAGGGAGCCCAATGTGGAGCTGGATCTCAGGACCCTAGGATCATGACCTGCGAGCAAGGCAGACACCTAACTGACTGAGCCACCCAGACGCCCCCATACCCGCGTTTTAAGCGGCTCATGTTAGGAGCGAAAACCAGCCTCATTTCCACTTTCACAACGTTAAGAAAATAAAAAGGTGAAAACTCACACTGTTGTAAAGTAGTAAAAGTTAACTAAATCTATAATAAATCTCCCTCAAAGACAAGGCCAACAGAATTGGACAGAACACCTGTGAGCCATTTCTACCAAGCCCCCACCCACCCGGAAATAAGTAGAAATATTCCTACGTCATTCCCTTTGTCTAGGCCTGGAAGCAACCAGAAAATGGCTCCAAATCCTGCAAAGATCTGAGGTGGCCTAAAACATATTTTCACATTCCGTATATCCCCTTAGAGACTCCAAATTCCAAGAAACAGGCAGAAAGTGGAGGGACTGGCAGCGGCAGGATGGAGAGCTGTGATTTCTGCCAGTGGGGGGGACGGCAGGCAGTCTAGACTTAGCAGTCATGTTTATTGAGAACAGAACTTTCGGTCTTCCGATTCCTTTATATTTGTGAAGAGCCAAGTATTTTGGTAGAAGTGTCCACACCAGATGAAAGCAAATAGGTGTCTAATAAAACAGACTGCCTAGACAGCCATGTGCCCCCACTCTACCTCTGCCCCAGTCCCACCCCGGCACCAACAGCATACTCTGCTCCCAGGACCAAAAATTTTTCTCCCCTCATCTGCATGGTAACAATGACTTTGATACTGTATGACTCCAGTCCACAGGCCACAGCCGACTGGACCATGGGTGGAAAATAGCTGGGCCAATAAGCTTCTTCCCTAGGTAACTTGGACTTGGGAATACAATTTCAGATCAATTAGGTTAGTTTTACCACAGAAGAGACATTCTTTGAGAGTTCATGACAGCTGTTGTAGACTAGACCAGCTTCACCAACAGAATCGAGTGTCTGAGGGGTGGCTAGCCAGGAAAGGAAGAGGAAGAAGGAGGGGATATAAGGAAGAGGAAGAGGAGGGGTGGGGAGGGAAAACAGGATGCAGGGAGGAGAGGAGGAGGAGTTAAGAGCTAGAGAAGGAACTGGAGAGTAGGAGGGAGAGGGATGAGGAGGAAGAAGAAGAGGAGGAGGAGGAGGGGAGATGGAAAGCAAAGGCAAGAGCAGAGACGACACAGAAATCCCAGTGGCATTTTATCCCTGGCCCAATTGTTCCTGTTACTCATTAGTTTCCAAGCTACACGTCTGCATCTTCATATTAAACTTTGCTTTGCTTTAACTTAAGTTACTAAGTGAATTTGTGCTATTTAAATCCGAGATAGTTCTACGAAACGTGTGGAGCTTGTTATGTGGAGAGAATTTAACTACTCTTCACACCTCAACTTACCAAAGTACTACAATATACAAAGGAGCTTTAACCGACTCCTGAACGTACAGATAGTCTCGTGTCATAGAAAGTGGAGTGCACTGCTCACAGCCGTGCCATGCAAGGGTTGTCCCTCTGTGCTGTCCGCAAAGCCATGTTCGAATATGGCTGTCATGCAGCTGCCATCCATTTTCAGCTTTCACACACCACACTGACCCCTTCATAAACCAAACTTGGGCTTGTTCCTCCTTCTGCCTCCACTTACACCAGACCTACCATATGCCCATGGGAGGGGTTGGGTGTTACTGGGTCAGGTGTCTGGGAGACCTTTTTCAGCTGATGCATGTCCTCCGGCCCTTTCTGGACTCTGTTCGGGGAGTGCCTTTCCCATCTTGTGATCGCCCACTGCTGGGCCTACCAGACGTTTTAACTCCGCTGATCCAACAAAAGGCAGCTCGCGATGGACAGTTCTAAATACAGAGTCGCTTAATGTCACATGATCAACTGTTCAGTCTCTACCAGGCCCAGTAACAGGCCAGGAACCGTCTCAAAGGGACATAACTCTTTGCTGCAGTTG
This sequence comes from Ursus arctos, assembly GCF_023065955.2. Lineage (NCBI taxonomy): Eukaryota > Metazoa > Chordata > Mammalia > Carnivora > Ursidae > Ursus > Ursus arctos. Next base: position 92,225,100 of record NW_026622985.1, on the reverse strand, counting down.
CAAGGGACTTGTTTCAAAATCCAGGGACTGGGTTAGTGTTTTCTCACTGGGGCTTGCCCTGAAATTCACACTGAATCTTTCCCACCATTAACACCCATAGTATCATAGGGTCTGTTGGATCACAGGACCCAAATGCCAGGGCAGCCTCAACCTTCCACAGACCCCTTTCCTTTTACAGGGCCACTCAGTGCCGACACCTACCACGCCATGCAGTGTCCGAGAAGGAGCAACATTCCTGGGATTCTTGTGTCTCCTGGCAAGAGTACACCCCATCTCCTGGGGTCCTCGATGAAGTATTAAATTCATGTTCCAAGAAAGAACCACTAAGAAATGATGTTAGCTATCGAGTTTTACATTCTGCCTCCCTTTTTCAAGCACTTGAGCTGATAGGCAGTACATTGATAAGTGGCACAGAGATCCAGTGACATAATTCCAAGGCGGTCTGTAGAGGTCATTCATTTCCCCAGCTGTCTCCATAGTGTGCAAAACATCTCTCACAGAGTGTGCTCTCTACTTCATGATTATATCTCTACTCAGAGCTTTCTTAGATGTCGATGACTCTGAACTCTGAATTTCTAGACTCAGTTTTGTCCAGGGTAAAGGTAAACCCACTGCCTGCCACCCCCCCCCCCCACCTTTCCCTCCTATTCTAGTACTTTCCCCCAACCTAGTCCTACTTCTCAGGGCAGGAACATGAAGCCAAAGGCAGCACGGCATATTGGAAACAGCAGCTGAAATCAAAAACGTCTTCAGCAGTGTGAGATGACATTTGAGGCTAGCCTCGATGAATGAATGCATTGAATTTCTATAACCAGAGAGTGGAGGAAGGTAGGCCCAGGCAGCGGGAAGAAGAGCAGGAAAGGTACAGAAGGATGATGAGATGTGGCAGGTTTGAGGAAGAGCAGTGATCCAGTGTAATGCGACAAGCCTTGTAATTGTCCAGTTAGGTGGGTTATTTGTGTTCTATTTTTAAAACTATCTTAGAGCCATTTCAAGGAACACAAACTAAGAGCCATAGAAAAACTGAATATTGTATTTTGTATTTGGACTCATCATTGTGGGGGGCAAAAGGACTGTTATTCCCCAGGTCATTTATAGAACAAGTGAGTTAATAATTTCTCATAGGACATGCCGCCTTGTTTGCAGCTTCTCATCGTTAACCCGTATGGGATTCATTGATGACTACCGCCTTAGCGCTTTCCCCCCACATTCATGACTCCAAACCTATCATTTTCTGGTTTTCATTCTCTTTTTTATTTCTTTTTCTTCAGGTTCCGTCTTACCCTAGTGAATTGCTTTCCATTTATGTCGATTAAACCTCACTCTATTGATTTCTGTCCTTTCTTTAACTTCTCAGAAACCTGCTGTATATTAATTCTGTTTTCTGTGATATTAGCTATCCCTCCTGGCACTGGGTAACATTTAGGGAAGCTCTAAAATCCACCAACATTGAGTAACCTGCCTTTCAAATTTTGGATACTCTATTTAATTCTAATAGGATGAGAAAACATGTGTGCTCATATTTTACGTGAGGATGGTATTGTTCCAATAATTAGCTCTTGCTTCGCTGTAGAAAATTATAACATTTAAGAGTAATCTTCTAGGGGCGCCTGGGTGGCACAGCGGTTAAGCGCCTGCCTTCGGCTCAGGGCGTGATCCCAGCATTCCGGGATCGAGCCCCACATCGGGCTCCTCCGCTATGAGCCTGCTTCTTCCTCTCCCACTCCCCCTGCTTGTGTTCCCTCTCTCACTGGCTGTCTCTATCTCTGTCAAATAAATAAATAAAATCTTTAAAAAAAAAAAGAGTAATCTTCTAAAAAGCCAAACTTTAATATAGGCCTTCCTTTGCAATGGGACAAAATAAAGAGAGAAGTTCATATCCTAATATCACGGTATACTTCCTATTTGAGCGTTGCGATAATAATGTATAATTACTTTTAATTTTATTTTTCTGCGTATCGAATATATATTCATTCATTCATTCAGTTTTCACAAGAGTCCTAAGAATGCACACTTCAGTAATTTATTCAATGTGATACAGCAAGTGGGATTTGAACCCACATATTTCTGACACTTCCTACTGTGGTAGAATGTCCCACTTTACATGTATTCATGCAACATAATAACTATTTTTTGAGAGTCTCCTATTTTCCACCCACGCTGCTGGATGCTGGAGATGTAGTGATGAACAGATAGATTAGCCCCCACAGATCTTGTCTGTGACGAAGACCAGTCTCAGGTTCATACATATACTTTTCTTTACTGTACAGGAAAACCACCAGACACAAGCTCCTTCAACAGACCTCCCTGCACCTCAAAATGTCTTGATACCTGCCCGTCTTTACTTCTGTTTCACTTCAGAGGGAGAAATGTCCATCCTCTTCTCTTGGATCTACTGCCAGCGGCCAAAGCCATGGTTCTGATCCCATGTACTTCTGACACTTCTGGAAATTATTTTTCCTTATTTTCCCTTAGTTATCACAAGCCTCTCTCTCATGACTTCAATATCTCCCTCTCGGGGCGCCTGGGTGGCACAGCGGTTAAGCGTCTGCCTTCGGCTCAGGGCGTGATCCCGGCGTTATGGGATCGAGCCCCACATCAGGCTCTTCCGCTAGGAGCCTGCTTCTTCCTCTCCCACTCCCCCTGCTTGTGTTCCCTCTCTCGCTGGCTGTCTCTCTCTCTCTGTCAAATAAATAAATAAAATCTTTAAAAAAAAAAAAAAAATCTCCCTCTCAACCGATTGTTCCCTTCGGTTGACATTCTCCAAAAAATTTTTTCTAAATATTTTTTGTCTTGTATCTTTCTCAAGCAACTGCTTTTGCTCCGGTCCTCGGCAATAGCTTTAACAGCTTTTAGACTTGTTTTGACACTTTTGTGCACCCTATTCACTCTTCAAACCAATGTGATGTGACTTTTGCCTCTCCCTTTTCCCACTTGAAAGCAAAGGGAGATAAACATAAAGTGCCCCAGCCCTTCCCTCCACCGTGTGCTCCTTCTGAGGAATGTACTTCCTTTGGCCTTGCAGGGCGTGCCTGGGAGATGTGGCTGCGGTCACACTTGATGGCGGCACGCCACTTGCTGGATGCGTCCATCACCTGTCACTTCCCGTTCCCCTGCCGCCACATCTGTACTTCACCCACCCACGTCCTTGTCTCGGGTCTGCTCAGAGAACCCAAATTAAGAAAAGAGACCCTTTTGAACCAAGTTCTGTTGATTCCAGTTCTTTACTCTCTCCCCAAATCTTTCTTCCCATGTCCTCTGTCACTGTCTGATGTTCAGCCCTCATCTTCTGGCTCCTGTGCTACCTTGTCCAGCTGCCTCCGCCACCTTCTGCCTCTCAACCATCCCTTACACACTTGGAGTACATTTTTTTTCTAAAATGTACACCTGCTTATGTCACTCCTCTGCTTAAAAACTGTTGATGTCTTTCTTACTGCCCACAGAGTGAAGTTAACGTTGTTGATGTGGACTGTTAAAGCCCTTCCTAAATTCATACCAGCCTACATATTTGGTCTTATATCCTGCCATACTTCCATGGTCCAGCCACATCGAATTAATTATACTTTCCCTAAACACGCACCATTTATCTTCATAACCCTTGTCTTTGCACACCGTTTCTTCTTCATGGAGTGCCCCTCTCTCTTTGCCTCCCTCCCTCGCCCATAAACTCATTCATTCTTGAAGACGCCCATCTAGATGCATCCGGAAAGCATTCCGTAATTTCCCTAAATGCAGCTATCTATCTCATGGGATGGTGTAGCACTCTGTTCAGATCTCTCTCCGACGACTTAGGTGTTACTGAAATTTGTGTTCACACATCTGTCTCTCTCACTAGCCTATGAGGTCTTCCAGGTCGAGACCAACACTTACTGGTCTTGTTTCTGAATACTAGCAACGATACCTAGCAACAAGTATCTGCATAAATGAGTGAATGATAGAAATTACAGTTAACTGACATGAAAGGAAAGAAGCAAGTGGGTAACTCTAGGCTTTTTGCTCTCTCATCATCCTCCTCCACCAACACCACCACATATAAACTAAAATTACTGAAGTATATTTAATTTTAAAGTAAGTCTCAGGTGCAGCATGATTTTTGAATCAAGAAGGCCATTCCAGCCCTAGAAACATCTCTCAGACTACCTCTCCAACGCATGAAAATCTTTTATTAAAGATACAGACCTTTCATGTCAACACTAGGGAAAGAAATGCTGAAGTTCAAATGCCTTGGGAGTTAACACATTTATGCAAATTAGTTTTATTGCTAAAGTAAATTGTATCAAATTTTAATATGAGGAGAGGACTAAAAACCAAAAAGGCAATGAATCTCTGAAGAAATGGGGCTACTGGTGCCCTGAATCCATTCCTTTGTACTGAGACAAGTGAAATTTATGCAGAGAAGTTTTATATTGTGTATCTCCACACATTCTCCTAAGTTTCAGATTCTTTCTTCTTCTACCACCAGAATAAGTCTATTAATGTCCCATTTCCTTAGGACCCTGTTCTGCACTTCTCCAGGCTGGCAAATATATGACCTCTTTTATAGTATTTCATTTAACTTATATAAATATTTACTGAGTGTTGTTTATATGCTTAGCAAAGAGGGATAATAGATCTAACATTTCACAGTCTATTCAAGCCCGCTTCTTCCATAACCCTAAGTGGGCAGGGAGAGTTGTTATGGTCAAACCAGTTTAAGAGAGCCAACACCAGTCTCCATATAATATGAAAGTGATTTGAAAGAATGTGTCGTTTAACAGGGAAAATGTTTCCCTTCCCTTTACCTTTACCCACCCTCCTTTCCTCTTTTTAAAAAGATTTTATTTATTTATTTGAGAGAGAGAGAGCGCATGTGTGCAAGGGGGGGGGTTCGGTTCGGAGGGGGGAGGAGCAGACGGAGAAGCCAATTCCCCAATGATCAGGGAGCCCAACCCAGCCTGGGGCTGGATCCCGGGGACTCCAGGATCCTGACCTGAGCCACAGACAGACACTAACCAACTGAGCCAGCCAGGCGCCCTACCAACCCTCCTTTCCTTAAACTACAAAGCTTCTGTTCTGAGGATGAGGAGGGGAAAGTGACAGAACACCCAAATAAGTTTAATATTCAAGAGAAAAGGGCTTGAAAGTAAGATGATCCACAGTCGCCCCCCTGTTCTCACCAATCCCATCCATGTCTCTGCGCTCCTTAGTGTTAAGGATTGTTAAGAGGAAAAATAGCAGCATGGCCAGAGACAACCCCCAGGGCTTCCCCTGACGTAGTATCCAGGAGAAAAGTAAACACATTTTCCTGAGTCCTAGAGAAGATCAAGGAATTATCAGACATTGAGCCACACCTGAGAATGTCCTGAACTCTGCACGACGTAGCTACAACGTATGTGGTCTGAGGAGATGGTACAGAGCCAGCCTGTTTAAAAAAACCAGTTTTCACACTCATCAATCTCCCCAGATTTGTGGGCAACCTCAGGAATGGGGATGCCCCGAATTGAGAACATCTTCAACTAACTGAGGTCCAATTTCTACCAAACAGAAGAATGAGGGCAAAGATAAAATAACTTTGACTCATAGCAAATGAAAGATACATTTCTTATAAAGCTGAATTTGTGGTCTGGTATTTACGCCGGTACTCCAGCACTTACCGAAAGTAATAGGTGACTCTAAAAACAGCGAATTATAGGGTCCCTTCCTTAAAGGAGCTTGTGCAAGGAGAACAGACTTTAGACCCAGCCAGGGTGAATCCCGCATGCCCCACCTAGGGCTGCGTGTTTATATCTACCTCAGCTCACTTTCATCATCTATGAAACGGGAATGGTGTTTTAGAATTAAATGAGGGGTAGAAGCTGAAATCCTAGATAGGTGTTATGAGCTCGGGAAATATTATTTCCTTTATTTCTACAAAAAGGTTTTTTTTCTTAATTTAGAGGTCATATTTATATTTAAAAAAGAAGAATCATTCCCAGGTATAATGACTCAATCCTCTGCTTACAAAGCATGACTGTGGATTTCTGTCACTGTGACTCTGTGGGAAGTAGGACATATTCTGCTGAATGTGTGGTGACAACTCTTTCCCTCCCAGAAAATTTCACACTGCTGATTTCACCCGTTCCCAAATGTCTTAGATGTTTGAACCAGAGTTTAACCTGAATCACTCTGGTTGCAGCGGCCACACGGAGCTAATCTGCAAGCTCAGGGTGTTGTTCTGATCACAATATAATAGAGGGAAGCTTTTTATTTTTGCTCATAGTGGTAAGATTGTGTGCAGCCGAATTTGAATCGTAAAGTCCATTTCAAGCACACCCACTTTAAGCGCTGGTCTCTGCAGATGAAAAGAAGTAAAATGAGGTTTCTAATTTACAGCGAGTGTTATGATGCACAAGGTAGCCATAGCTTTCGGGGAAGGAAAGTGAGGACTTGACACAGCAATTTAGAATTTTTATAGTTAGTATCATTTTCTTGTTAGTGGGTCCACTGGCAATCATAATATCAGGCCATAAAAGTTGGTGTTAACTTTACTTTGCTATTCCCAAATTTTCACCTTATTTTTTTCTTGTTCAAATAATCATTGACAATGATAGCCGAAGCGGGTTGTGGAGATCGGGCAGCCCCGAGACAGCGGCGTGGCGGTTTCTAGGCAGAAGTCCGTGGACAGGTGGTTTTATTTTCTCCCCACAAAATGTTTCTTCCTCCTTTTCTTCTTTTTTTTTCCCTTCTTTTCTTGTTACTGTTCATTTCTCTTTTTCTTTTATTTTAATTCAAGGTATGACTTTGATCCAGGAAAGTGCCCAAAGCTTAAGTAAATTTGTGTGTGTGTGTGTGTGTGTGTGTGTGTGTGTGTGTGTATCTGTGTAAACCACGTCCCAATCAAGATACTGAACATTCCCACAGTTTCCTCATAACCCTCTTAAATAACCAAAACCATCCAAAATAAACACTATTCTGAAATCTGTCCCCACAGATTAGTTTTGTTTGCTTAATTTGAAATCGTGCGTAGATGGAATCATATAGTACTCCATCTTTGGTGTGTCTGAATACAGCTGCTCTGAATAGTCTTGCCCATGTGTGTTGGCAGACATATGCACCCATTTGTGTGTGCTTACCCAGCAATTAAATCACTAGGTCACAAGTTATAAATACTTTATAAATATGCCCACATCTGCCAGTTTTCCAAAATGATTGAATTGGCTTATATACTCAGCAGCAATGTAGGAGTTCCATTTGCTCCACATCCTCACCAATACTTGGTAAAATGTTCTCAGTGAATTTTAATTTGAATATTTCTAAGGTCTGTGTGAATCTTCCTCAGTCCATATACCGCCCCCTTGTCCTCTGTCTAGCCATTTCATATCCAGAATTTCAGTTCCCAGCCCATGAAGGCTTTTGAGTTAGCCAACTAACTACTAATCTCATCCAATTTCTCTTTGATCAGATTAGGAAAACTGGTCCCAGCATCTAGCTAACCCAGCATCACATAACTGTAACAAATTTTGTCTAACTAGCTAACCCAGCATCACATAACTAGTAACAAATTTTGAATTAGATCTCAGACTGGACTTCTAGCCCAAACCTCTTTCCACTGCATGGCAGTGACACACTGATACTCAGCCCCCCTTTTAACTCTTCTCCCCACTTGCTAAATCCCCCTTCAGAGAGCTTTATGAAAGACAATACACCCTTCAATGATGGGCCTCACTTGGCACCATATTGTTCCTATATCACAACACTTTCTATTGCTTCTTTTCTTGAATAATACATGGAAAGCATAATTTCAATTCTGTGTTGCAGAGAAGGTAGCATGCAATAGATTAAAGAAAAAAAAAAAAGACTGAAATGGAAATCAGCTGACCACATGTGAGTTTTTACTGTCTTATTGAAGGAGAGAGGAGCCTCCTAATAATGGGAACGGGTCGTTCCCATTCTGCCTCCAGGGCTGTATTACCACATTCACAAAATCTCCATGGAAAAGTGTAGTGGTTTACTGGCAATATTTCTTCCTGGTCTCCACCTAATTCATATGGTATAATCACTTGCCTAAAAGCAGGGAGGGGTATCAACAAAGTTATGTGGATAAATATGGTATGACTTGAATTAGGCAAAGACTATAAAGAAGGCTGAAAAGTAACCAAAGATACTGTGACAACGCCTATTGTTCTCCTCCATTTCTTTATATATGAAATGAGGAGTTGGCTGAATTATTTTTAAGATTGCCTCCAGCTTGGTAGTTCTATGAATGGATTAACCATAAACACAATTTATATGATGGAGGGAAAACATAAAGCAAACCCAGAGTTTATTTATGAGGATCTAGTTTGAGAAACAGACTTAATTATGTAAACTGGAGACAACCCTTCATTGGATGAGCTGGCATTTCCATTAATTGGTCATTGACATGAACTTGTCTTATTATTATGTCATCATCCATCATTCTCCTTCTCCCGCCTCACCTGCCTTCCAACTGTATTTGATTAAACAAATTTATGTTTAGTATTTGACAAAGAAATACTTTCTTTTCTTATAGAGTTACACTGTATCAAAGTGATATATTCCTTGCTGGTTTATCTGAGAAATATGGGATCAATTATTATGCTATACAAGAGCAAAAATCTGAAAGCAATAAATCTATCTCAAATGAACAATATAAAATTGTATTTATGGAATCCGAAATGAAATTAACATTAGTCATCTTTTCACCAAAGGATCTGAGGCATACTTCTGTTTCCAAAATGATCTGAAGCAATAGAGTAAAAAGTAGGGAAGAACTTTTAGGATTTCTCATGCCTAAAGAAAAAAAAAAAGACCTGTAGAAAAGCTAGATTCAAATTACCAGGGAGTGTTTTGATTTGTTTTGACAGTTTGGAAACTCCAGTGATAAGACATTCAGTACCTTACTTAGGAATCACCTCTTCCCCTTGTCATACGAGGATTCATGTTTTCTTTAATTAGAAATTGATTAGAAGCCTAATAAAGCATGATGAGTGGTAGCACTAAAACCCCTTTGCAAAAGGCTGAACTCTATCTGCTCACACAGTTTCTTTCCTTGTGCTCACTCCGTGTCCCCAGTCCATGTCTGAAAAGAGGATGGAGAGAAATTCAACTTATTTTTCTTTGTACAGTTTCTCACTAAATTTTTAATTACTAGGAGCAGTTCTAATGAGTAGGTCATAGTAACCGAAAAAGTATAAATAATCTTTTTTTTGTACCGAGTGAGATGAATAAATTTAAAGATTGACTTGGGGAACTTTCTAGAGATTTGCAGAATGGAGGCACACAGGCTTAGTTGAGAGAAATACTTTAGTTGACACGAATAGGAGCTCTGGTTTGTGATTCACTAAGACCAAAATCTTCAACCCTCCCCTTAGGGACAAACGCAGACTTTAAGCATCAGGAATGTAGCTTGTGTGAGTCAGTAAGACAGTATGAAAATCGGTCTGCAGAGGCTGTTGAGTAGAGTTCAAAGTCTGACCGCTCTGCATAATGGCATAGGTGATCATACTGGGTCACATTTTGCTCGTAGTCAGGCTCGGGATTTATCAGGGGTGTATCTTGAGGGAGATAGAGGGAGAGCTAGAGGTGAAACTTCCGTGGTAATGAGCAAGCAAGAGATCTTACTGTTCTTTACCAGAGAAATCAAACAAAACTTCCGTGGAAAAAAAACAGATCAAATGAAAAAGTCCGATCTCGAGGTAAAGCAAGCAGCGCACAGTTAAAGCACAAACGAGGTACAGAGCAGGGCCCCTTCTTGAAGGTCCTGTTTGGGTTCAGGAAGGGGCACACTCAGCGTCAGGTACCCCAGGGTAGTTACGTGAGCGAGAGTAGAGCAGAGGAACAGACAGGGACATGGGGCCATGACTGTGTGTCAGCAAGTGAGTAGAGACAACAGGCTGGAGTGGGGTCACAAACAAGCATCCAGAAGCTGAGTCAGGCAGGAAATGCTTGGTGGGGATCAGAGGGATTGCAATCAAAGAGGGAAGAACAACAAAATATATTTGAGAAGACATCAGAATTCTGTCTTTCCACGGAGTCTTATTGTTCCCGTGATTCCATGAGCTGGTTTATCTGAGGAAATGATAGGCATCCTTTGCAGATCATTCTTCCTTACTAGAAGGATCTGAGACCCGGGGGAGTGGTTTTATTTTCATCTAAATTAACTTTTTCTTTTTTTTTTTTTTAAAGATTTTATTTATTTATTTGACAGAGATAGAGACAGCCAGCAAGAGAGGGAACACAAGCAGGGGGAGTGGGAGAGGAAGAAGCAGGCTCATAGCGGAGGAGCCTGATGTGGGGCTCGATCCCAGAACGCCGAGATCACGCCCTGAGCCGAAGGCAGTCGTTTAACTGCTGTGCCACCCAGGCGCCCCTAAATTAACTTTTTCTGGGTCAGTTCTGGACACTAGTCACCCTAGCCAATCCAGAACCATACCCAAGAAGCCAGTGGAGGCAGAATCCTTTGAATCTTCTAAAACTTTTATTGTTCTCCATGCTCAGCACCGAGTTGGCTTGAGATTCTCTCTCCTTCTCCCCCTTCTGCTCATGCTCTTTCTCTAAAATAAAAAATAAATACTTCTTCAAAGAGTCATGGAAGCTGGAGATAGCAAAATATGCAGCTCTAGGGAAAACAAAAATAACCAGTTGACCTCTGTGGAAAATTGAACCTGGATCCAGGATGGACTCTCAGTGAAGCTAAAGGGAATAAAAACATTTCTTAAATGTCCTAGGAGGGAAAAGTGAAGGCCATGAGGCCATGGAGGCCGACCAGGAGTGTTTGCTATAAATTTCAGTGATTGCATACCTGAAAGAATTTATACTTTTAAAAATCTTCAGGTACTGCAGTTTCTGTTTCAAAATATCCTTCCTAACCACAGTGAAGGGATTAGGGAAGAAAAGAACTAATTTATGTGAATTTTTAAAGCAGTATTTTAACTGGACATTTTTAGGCTAAAGACCAAAGGAACTATATACAAACACTGTGCCCTAGTTAGTAAACTTGTTTCTTACAGGGGCATGGCTGGCAATTTTGAGTCTACTTGAGTATATTCTAGGGTCGAACAAATAAATAAATAGTTTATAGATAATGAGGGCCAGGTTTTACAGTGTTGAAGAAGTTGCAGATAGAGAAAGGAAAAGACTAGAATGAATTGTGCACTGCTGGATTAGGATGGGAGGTATTAGCGTGAACTCATGGTCTTTAGATGACACAGAGAGAGAGAGAGGGACAAGATCTTCTCATGTGCATAGTTGGTATTGACTCATGTTTGCCTAATGCTGTCTGCTGGGAGCGCCAGAGGCAATAACACCCAGTAGAAATAAACACTGCTTAGCGCCACATCTTGGTTTAAATACACTGTTCTCTGGTAAAAAGAAAGTGGTTAGAGAAGTGGTTAATTCCATGGCTGGGGCAGGGAAAACACAAGATGATCCTGGAGAATCCTGATGGGCTGTAAAGTAAGGAATTGCTCCAAAAAGAATAGGAGTGCATGATGAAAGAATACAAGAAACACCTGAAAAGCTCTGAATAGCCCAAACTGGAACATTCTGAGATGAATGAATGAATGAATGAATGGGATTATAACCCATAGAATAAAATAAGTACCAACTAGTAAATGTGGGAGAAGAAATAGCTCGTATTTACAGCAGAATTATTTTTTTTTTAAGATTTTGTATATTTATTTGACAGAGAGAGAGACAGCCAGTGAGAGAGGGGATACAAGCAGGGGGAGTGGGAGAGGAAGAAGCAGGCTCCCGGTGGAGTAGGGAGCCTGATGTACGGCTCGACCCCAGGACCCTGGGATCACGCCCAGGAGCCAAAGGCAGGTGCTTAATGACTGAGCCACCCAGGCAACCCGCAGCAGAATTATTTTTAATAAACATGGAAGAAATGAGGAAAATAGGCCATTACAACACCACAATAATAATTGTGCAGGCAAGATCCAGCCATGGATGCTAAAATTAGCGGGTGAAATCTTGAGAAACTGTAATTTCTCAAACTGTCTCCCCGATATTTATTAATGAAAAAAGCAAACTAGGAACCTCAGAGCGGAGGGCCCAGCTGATACCACCCTCTCCATGAGAAGGTATGCTGAGAAGGGCACATGGCTTCTGTGACAGTCTTGCCAAAATATGCATGATATCAGTCTACTCTGGAGAAAATGCCAGAAAAAGGCAAGTTGAGGAACGTTTACAAAACAACAGCCGTCTTAAAAAGTGTCCATGTCACGTTCAAACCTGAGTAACTGTCACAGATTCTGGGAAACTAAGAAAACATGACAAGTGAATGCGGTGTGGGCTTGTGTGGATCGGATCTTAGAACAAAGAAAGGACTTTAGGGGAAAAGCTGGTGAGATCCAAATAAAATCTCTAGTTCGCATCATAGTATCATGCCAACATGAATTTCTTGGTGTTGATAATTGTATGGCGGTTATGTTGTCTTCACATGGGACGGAATTGGGTGAAATGTAGAGAGCAGGTCTTTGTCCTATTTTTACCACTTTTATGTGAGTCTAAGATTATTTCAAAATGAAGGTTAAAAAATTATTTTACTTAATTATGTCTGCTGTCTTCTCACTAAATGTGTTAACTCTTACACCCCCTGGATTATTGTTTTCAGTGACTTTGAAATGACTCACTTTTTTAACTTGCTCTTATCTCTGTGTTACTTAAAATCATCTTGGGGCCCCTGGGTGGCACAGTTGGTTGAGCTTAAACTCCTGGTTTCAGCTCAGGTCATGACATCGGCATCATGAGATCAAGCCCCGAGTCCGGCTCCACTCAACCAGGTGTCTGCTTGAGATTCTCTCTCCTTCTCCCTCTGCCCTTCCTGCTCATTCTCTCTCTCTCTCTCTCTCTCTCAAAATAAATAAATATTTAAATCATCTTGCATGTCACCAGTGGCTCACAGACTGTAATAGGGGGCCAGCTGGGTCTTAGAGGCTGTGAAGGAAGGCTACAGGTAATGCAGAAGCTCAGCTTTAGCATGGGAGCTGCCAGGCTTTGGAGCATTGAGGGATCCAGCAAACATGTTAGCTCTGGAACCTCCAGCACATAGACTATCAGGAGTGAGGGTGATGGGATCCTGGTGTGGCAGAGAGTGGAGGAGGGAGTTGTGGTGATGGCCCTCGGCCAGCGGAGGAAGGCAGAATCAGAGGTGGGAGCCTTTGGCACCACGTCTGGAAGCACTCAGTGGCCCAGCGCATAGGCATAAATTTTCTTGCAGTTGTCAACAGAGTACCACAGCTGTGAGGCCCTCTCAGGCAGTGGTGTGTGCTAGAAACCACACTGAAGAGGCTGGCATAGGAATGAAGCAAACAACTATGTCAGAAAGTGGCAGAATGAGCCTGAATCATGGGCATATGTGCGATACCTCCAAGAGCTCAGAAATAACTGGGGGCCGACTTGTGTGACTTCAGATGCTTGGAGGTAGGTACTGTACTTGAACTTGGGGTGGAAGGCCGTGAGAACTCCCCTCACAAGCAGTAGCTGCGATATACAGTTATTGTATAGGAGCATAAAGGGATAAAGTCATTCTACAAACATCTTGGCAATACTGAGTGAAATAAGGTGTGGGTGCCTCTTATGATCCCTTAATATGAGAAAAATATCTACATGGTGTTATAAGAGGAAGTGTTCATTACAGCTTGGTTTATACTAGCATGAATTTGAAAGCAATCTAGGCGTTCATTATTAGATTATTGGATAAGTACAGAAGCAGCATACCATGCAACACTGTGCAGCAGTCAGAATAGGGAATTACACGTGTGTAACAGCACATAGTTTGATCTTAAAAACGGAGTTGAGAGAACATATAAATAAATAAAACCATGTAATAGCTAACACTTATATAACACTTGTGTGTCAGGCCCTGTTCTAGGCCCTGTACACACATGAACTCACTTGCTCCTTGCAAAAACCTTATGAGCTAGGTATTGTCATTGTCCCCAGACTCTTATGTGAGGAAATTAGAGCATATAGAGATTAAATATTAAATGTTTTGTCCAAGATCAAATATTAATAAGTAGTAAAAAAAAAAATATTCAGACCCAGACCACCTACCTCGAAACTCCGTGCTGACTATAGTCATCATGCTGTACATGAACCACTGCATGATACTGATACCCCATCAATGAAAAACAAGAAGCAACTTTGAGCTAAATGCATGGTTGCGATTTTAAAAACATGTACATCCCCACCTTAGAGTACAAATATACAAAGATACATACATTTCTAAGAACATGTAACAAGAAAGAGTAGAATAAATGCATATGCCTCTTTGGGGTAGAGTAGGCCAGGGTGAGTGAAGAATAGGATAGAAAGGGGAAAATAAACAAAATGAATGAAATAACGTAAAATAAACTCCATAAAATAGGAGTAAGGCTTAGAACTGAGGAGGCAGGCAGCAGGGGGTTTTAAGAGAAAGCAAGGGGGCCGGTGCTGGGAGTGTTGGTTCAGCATTGTCCAGGCTGAGAGAGAAACAAGCAAAGCCTGAAACTAATGGTCTACCACATAAATCTAGACACGCTCAGTAACTGAAGGAAGCATTACTCTAGGATACAGACTCTTTTTTTTTTGGTTTGTACTTACTATATAATATTCATTAAATTACTGGTCCCTTTTTCACCCAAGTACAATATTTTCTGAGTCAAGATGTAATAATGGACCTATAACAATATGTTAGTTTTAGACGTACAACATAATAATTTGAAATATGTATATATTGCAAATATATTGATTGCCATAATAAATTCAGTTAACATCCATCACCATACACAGTTACAAACATTTTTTTCTTGTGATGAGAACTGTTAAGATCTACTCTCTTAGCAACTTCCTAGTGGACGCTAGAGTATTGTTAACTGTAGTCACCATGCTGTAAATTACATTATCAGGACTTATTTATCTTATAACTAGAAGTTAGTATGTTTTGACCACCTTCTTTCACCCTTTGCCCCACCCCACCTCCCCATCTTCCTCCTCTGGTAACCACCAATCTCTTCTCTGTATCTATGAGTTTGGGGGTTTCTTGGTTTCTGGGTTTTTTTTTTTTCTTTTTTTCTTTTGTAGTTCCACATACAAGTGAGATCATAAAGATTTGTCTTTGTCGGACTTATTTCACTTGGCTTAATGCACTCAGGGTCCACCCATGTTGTTGCAAATGGCAGGATTTTCTTCCTTTTTATAGCTGAATAATATTCCGTCATACACACACACCACACCTCCTTAACCATCACCTGTTGATGGACACTTAGGTTGTTTCCATGTCTTGGCTATTGTGAATAATGCTGCAAAGAATATGGGGGTGCATATATCTTTTCAAGGTAGTGATTTCACTGCTTTTGGATAAATACGCAGAAGTGCAATTGTTGTATCATATGACGGTTCTATTTTTAATTTTTGAAGTAGCCTCTATAGTATTTTCCATAGCAGCTGCACCAGTTTACATTCCCACCAACAGTGCACGAGGGTTCCCTTTTCTCCATGTCCTCATCAACACTTGTAATTTCTTGTCTTTTGATAAAAGTCATTCTAACAGACATAAGATGATATCTAGCTGTGGTTTTGATTTGCGTTTCCCTGATGTTGAGTGATTTCGGGCATCTTTTCATGTACCTGTGGACCATCTGTACGTCTTCTTTGGAAAAATGTCTAAGCAGTCACTCTGCTCATTTTTAATCAAATCGTTTGGTTTCGATTTTTTTCTTTTGAGGTATGTGCATTCTTTATGTATTTTGGATAGTAATTCCTTATCAGATATATGATTTGCAAATATGTTCTCCCATTCAATATGTTGCCTTTCCATTTTGTTGACGGTTTCGCTTGCTGTACAGAAGCTTTTTAGTTTGATGTCATCTCAGTTGTTTCTTTTTGCTTTTGTTGCCTTTGCTTTTGGTGTCAAATCCAAAAGCTCCATGCCAAGACCCATGTCAGGGAGTTTTCCCCCCTTTGTTTCCTTCTAGGGGTTTTAGAGTTTCAGTCTTCTATAAAGCAGAATAGTTTGACCCCGAAATTTCATCCCCATATGCCTCAGATTCTATACCTTTGACCTATTAATTCCCTTTGTTCTTTGCATCAAGAATTAAATAATAGCTATTAATCTTATATCTAATTCATAGTGAATCTTTCTGGTAGCAATAATCACTACAAAATAAAACCAATGACTAAAGTCGTGCACTTAATATTTATTAATGACTACAAAGTGTTGGAAATAACCAACATTCCTTGCAAAAATAGATCTCAATATTTAGCTCAAGAAAATTGGGTACTTTTTGTACACAGGAAATAGTAGACACAAAAGAAAATGGCGGTAGTGGAAATTTTCATCTCTAGTATTGGACAAATGGATGGATTTAATCTTTGTTGTAAAATTTATGCAGAAAATTGTTTTCAACATAGTTTCATTAAAATAAAAATAGAATAGAAAAAATTTTTAATGGCTTTTACCCCTGCTATATAAAAAGTGATTAAGTAATTTAATTATAGTTAGCTCCAGGAAACTCTTTCTTACTGGAAATTCATCCATGATGGTAAAATATACATTTAACATATCTGTAGTAACAGGAAACCAACCCTTCTTAAGGTCACACCCAGGGAGAACATTAGGTTCTCACAAACTTCAAAGCAACACCAGACACCATGGCTATTTGGACGTGGGGTAGGGCAGACAAGCCCATCCAAATATATGTAAAGGCACTGAAAAATTCAATTAAAAGCTTAGATTTCAGAGCAAATACTGTTAGCTAGGGAGAGCAGAAAATGTTTTCTGATCTGAACCTTAAATGATGAATAAGATTTTAATGGGTGCAGAGCATGGGTCAGAGGAAGAGGAACCATCTGAGAAAATTAATGAAATAAGGAAAATATAAGACATGATCACAAAGTCAAAGAGTAACCTGTTTGGCTTGATCATAGGTTTTATGTAGGGAAACAGGAGAAGACACAGCAGAAAAAGTAGGCTTGTGCCAGACTTCAAGGAATCTTGAAAACCAATCTTCATGGTAAGGATGCTATTAGAAAAATCACTAAGTGACCTAAAATTTTTGTTTGTTTGATAAGCAAACATTGATTTAAAAAAAAAAAAAAAGGAAACCTTCAAAATCCAGGATGCTTTAGAAAAAATATTAGAAATTATGCACTAAAAGATAGGATCCAATGATGTAATTTTGCACTTTCTCTAGTCCTAGTAAAATACCACACTAGCAAAAAGAGAATCCTCATAAGGTCCTGGTTTAGAGAATTGTGTCTTCCCCCCAGCAAATGGAATAAATTTACTGCTTAGAATCCATGCCAACTTTTTGACTCAGCTCCTACCCAGCAGCAACTCTGCCTTCAGTGCAGCCTTCTAAGGACTTGGGACGTCTGTCTGTGGCTGTCACATCACACTCGGGGCTCTCCGTCTCTTCTGCTAAACCAAGACAGCCATGGTTGTAGTGGAAAGAAACCTGGAACAGAGGACAGATTTCGCTTCTCAGCTCAGCCACTCCAGAGCTTTGTAACCTGGGTTACTGCCTTCCCCAAACTGGGCTTCATTATCTTTCCCTGCAAGGTGAAGAACTTGACCTGGGATGACCTCCCAGTTTCCTCAAACTCTGATTTTTTGTGTCTCAAAGATATTCCTTTAATAAGCTACCCTGGCATTTCCAGAACTGCTTTCTGTGATGCAACACAGAAAGTTCTTGAAAACAGGTGTTTCTTAACAAGAGAGCAATGATCAGGACACAATTATAAGCATGTTAAGCAAAAGTAGCTCTTTCTATATTCAGTTTAAAATATAGACCTCACGAATTTGCCCTGTTTCCCTATACCTTTAAGTAAAACAGAGCTGAGCTACCTGGGCACCGCCTAGAGGGTTGTTCAGCATCATTCTGCCACACAGATTAGAAAACAAACAACATCTATACGCAACTAATGAATCATCGAACTTCACATCAGAAACCAGGGATGTGCTGTATGGTGACTAACATAATATAATAAAAAAACATTAAAAAAAAAAGAAAAAAAAAGAAAACAAACAACATCTAATAGCATTCTATTCTTTTTGATCTGCTTTTATACTAATCATGGCAGAAATAAATGCAGTGATCAATAATATAAAGATTAGGACCAGAAGACACATGTGTTTGACTATTATCACTACCACTTAACTATGTTATCCCGACGAAGTTAGTTAATTCCCCTAAGCCCCAGTTTCTACATTTATAAAGTGATATTTTTGTGAGGATTAAACAAGATAATGTGAGTAAAGACTTGACATATTATAAGAGCTCAGTAAACAGAATGTAATAATAATGTAAAACATACAGAAAATACCGACTCCCAAAAAGATATGGCTTTTAATATGGCAACTTCCCTATAAAAATGTCTGACTTGAAAAAAGTTACTTGCTGACATTTGCTGTTGTCTAATTAAGTGGTTCTCAATATTGACTTCGTGGTAGAAACACTGGGGAGTTTTCAAAACTACCAATTCCCAAGACCCACCCCCACATAGTAAATCAGACTATCTGGCTCCCTTAGATGAGGAGATGTACTGGAAAGATGGGCTACTCAATTTGAGAGCTCTCAGATCTCAAGATCTAGACATAATTTAAACTGTGGAGACCAAATCTAATTGGGTTGCATCCTCCCATAAATACCTGAAATTTATAGACGTGGACTAGTTTTATAGGTGAACTCGTGCTATGTTTTATACAGTGAAAATCCCCTGCAGGAAAGCAGTGATTTTCCCCCAAACCTGGGATTCTTCTGTGTTCTGTATATTCTGGGAGAATTTCCTTTTCAAATATGCTGATGAATGTCTAAATATAGAGTTTGGAATCAATTGTCTGTCATCTAGTTCACACTTACAAGCAGAAAGCAAGCCTGAATGATATATGATGGCAAGATTAATATCGCAAACCGTACTGGACAGTTTTAGTTTATATGTTGGTATACTAATATATGATCTGATAACAGGACATGGAGTAAACTAGAGAGAAAAAAAACTAGAGTTTTTTATTCTCAGTATAAAATGTTTTCATGTATTCTCAGTATAAAATGCTTTTTTCCTCAGTTTGATAAAGATATTTTGCACTTAGGAGCTTTTGTTTTTAAGAATAAATTTTTCAGGGCTGCCTGGCTGGCTCAGTCAGAAGAGCATGCAACTCTTGATCTCAAGCCCCACAGTGGGTGTAGAGATCACTTAAAAAAAAAAAAAGTCTTTAAAAATAAATAAATTTTTCAGGGGTAATAAGGGCCAAATAACTAAATTAAAGAGAAAAAATAAAGACAAAAATTTTAACACCTCCCATGATTATTTCTATTCTGGTTTTGAAAGCATACGAATTATTACAGTGTTATTTTGGTGATAACTTTTGTGTGCCAACATAACTTTCAGGCATCGTGAGCCACTCCTGCTATGATAGAAAGATAAGATGACTACACCATTTTTCCAATTAAATTGCCACAGCTCAAGATACCGAACGTCAATATATCATTATCTATATTTAGAAATGACACATGGTACTAAATAACATTATCACTTCTCTGCAAAACAAGGGATTCTCTTTAGGAATTAACTTGCGGATTTGCCGTTGGGGTTCCTAGACTCCGCCTCCTGTAGCACATCTTGAATTAAATTGGCATAACTAAATATATTACTATCAATCAGCAAAAATCCTGACGTCATATCTTGACAATTTTCAAAGTATAGTACCTTTGGAGATAAAGCAGTTTGTATCATAAATAAAGATATCTTTCACTAAAATAATAGCAAGTGTAACATCCTGTGATTATTACAATGGAGATTAATTTATAAGATTCCCTAAAAATAATAATAAAAAAAAAACAGGACAGAAAGTAGAAACAGCAGTACTCAGAGCTAGTCCCTGATCTTCGTCTAATTAATAATGTGACTCTGGAGAGATTACTTAAATTATCTGGGCCTCCATTTTCTCCCTCTATCTCTCGGATCCTTTCAAGCTTCAATATTCTTTAATGCTTTAATTATATGTGCTGTCATGTTTATAATCAAGTGAACTAAAAGCTCATTTCCGTGATGTAGGAAGTGAGTGAGTTTCTCCTTGGTATGTGCTGATCTTTAACATGAGAATTCTGGTCTGCCTGGCACTGATATGTCTCCATTAAAATGAATAAACTTACTTCCTAGCCTAAGTTACTGTTCTGTGATTTGGGACAGCTATATTATTTAAGGAAAAGGTTAAGCTTCTGTAAGAAGGAGGCGCCAGAATGCAATGGCCTAAATAAGAGAGAAGTTTATTTCTCTTTCATGTATCATTTCAGGGGACCTGAGGCGGTGGGGAAGACGGCTCTTTTTCGTGAGATCATTCTGGCATCCAATTCCTTTCCCTCGTGGTACTCCTCTATTCCTCCAGGGTATTGTCCTCATCCTAATTCGGGAGTTGAAAATTTCCTTAGTAAAAAAGTTCTGGTTTCAAAACCTCAGTTTTCGATGAAGAGAAGTTCATGGAGGGGAAGTGATTGGTCTGGTTGGATACAACCACTCAGGGATAGCATTAATTCCACCCTTTATCAACTTCAGCAACTTCAAACTCAAAGCAGTCATTACTGAAGTAGAGCACAATGGAAAGATCAGTTGCTTTTGAGTAAGCAAGTATTTGTTTCTCTCTTGAGCAAACAATATAACGTTGCATACTCATAAAACGGAGATAATTCTTATTTCATGGAGAAGTTGGTACGAAGTCACATAATGTAGGGGCGCCTGGGTGGCTCAGTGGGTTAAGCACTCAACTCCTGGTTTCGGCTCAGGTCATGATCTTGGGGTCCTGAGACACAACCCCTCTTCCAGCTCCGTGCTCAGCAGGGGGTCCACTTGAAGAGTCTCACTGTCTGCCCCTCCCCCCACTTGGGTGCTTGCTCGCTCGCTCTCAAATAAATAAATTTTTTAAAAAAGGAAATCATAGGGGCGCCTGGGTGGCACAGCGGTTAAGCGTCTGCCTTCGGCTCAGGGCGTGGTACCGGCGTTATGGGATCGAGCCCCACGTCAGGCTCCTCCGCTGGGAGCCTGCTTCTTCCTCTCCCATTCCCCCTGCTTGTGTTCCCTCTCTCACTGGCTGTCTCTATCTCTGTCGAATAAATAAATAAAATCTTTAAAAAATAAAAATAAAAAAAATAAATAAAAAAGGAAATCACATAATGTAAATAAACTCACTTACGGAACTAGACACATAGTAAATGCTACATAATGCCCCTCACCCTTCCTCACACAGATACGGAAGAAAATATTTTTCTATGCTCGAGGACTCCACTGTGGTAGCAAGATATTCTACCACAAATATCTCTGAAATGACCAGCCTTCTGAGCAATACAATAATGGTTTACACTCATACAGTCCTCTGCAGTTATCAAACCACATGTGCACATCTGATCTCATTTGCTACCACCCTGTGAGGCAGGTAGTGCCGGAAAAATCACCCTCATTTTATAACCACATGCAAACCACTGCATCACACTTTGTGTTTCCAGAGCACTCCAGTACACATTATACCATTTAATGAGCTCAACTTTGTGAAGAAGGAAGAGCAGATGTCCTTGTCATCATTCTATATGTAAGAAAACTGAGTTTGGGAGAAGTCATTCGTTTGATTTTTTTATCAGAATAGGGAGTTAAATTTATATATGGTCAGTTCTCAAAAACTATTTTTTAAATGAAAAAAGCAAAGGGATGAATCTGACTCTTGATTTCAAAGACTATTTTATCTTGAAGTCTCAGAGAAAACTATATCCCACAGTTTGGACAAGATCCTGACTTTAAAAAAAAAAAAATATGGACCAGCATATTTTTCATTGCACTGTACCAGAAAGTACCCGAGGCGTTAGAGCCCCAGAAATTAGGGGTTATCCTCAGCATTTCTCTCCGAAAAGATAGAGATGACCATTTCTGTGACTGTGGAGCTTGTCTGACTGTTCTATTGCTCTCCTCTCCTGCTACCCCAGCAGGCTGTCAATCAGTGGGATTGGTCCCCAGGGCTGGAGGTGTTGCTCCACCACAGTGGTGTTGTGGTTTCACTGGGCCAGCGAGGGATCTCTCCCCTAGGACTGCAGACTCTCGTAGTTCACTGACTCTGGGAACTCCACCTCTAGGAACTCACTCTTTTGCAGCCAGGAAGGCTTTGAGCAGCAGGGATCTAGCTTTATCAACTAGAGGTCTATTTAAAAGAAATAGACAATGTTAAGTGGTCCCTGTTCTTGGATCAGTGGCTCTATGATAGCAGCTACAATAGCTCCATGATCTTCCTGGCCTTTGGCGGCGGCCATATACTTGCCCCTCCACTGCAGCCCTCACGTCCCTTTCAAGACAAGGTGAAGTTGGACACCTGCAAACATCTGCTTGACTGTGTCTCTCACTGGCCAGAACTCTCTCACGTGGCCACTCTTACCTACAAGAAAGCTAACCACCTACGCTGGAATAGTACCTGCTTTCCCTAATCTTGGGGAAATAAAGTCTCAATGTTTGGGTCAAGAGGAACTAGCTTTCTTCTGATTTCTTCCTACTATCTTTTTCTTTTCAAAATTAAAACAGAAAAAAATGACTATCTCTTCATCATTATTTAAATTGGTAAATAAATATGTACCAGTACAGAAAAAGTTCAAAAATATTTTGTATATGCACATATTCAATGCCTAGAAGATAGTCTGGAAAGATAGATACCAAACTTTGACAGTCATAACTGTGGGAAGAAACGTTAACTCCACTTACCTTATTTTATTTTATTTAGTTTTTAAAAACATTTCCAAGTGTCATTTGCATGTATCTTTTAAAGAAGATACCAAAAAATTCTTGGAAACCAAGTTCTTGATGTTTTAATTACCACCCGTCGTCTTCATGAATATTCTCTCTCTATAGAAAGGATGCTTCCATAGAGGCCATCTATACATTTAGAGATTGATTTCCTAAAGAATCTTTGTCCTCTGTACTCTTGAATATTTAAAACCATAATTTAAGTAGAACAAAACAAACTTAGTTATACCATGAACTCCTCACATTAATTTCTTCTCCCTAGAAATAACATATAGGGCACTAATAAGATTTACTCTATGATGTTTAGTCAAACTAATAATATAACACATTTAAGTGCCACATGTACTACAGGAAAGAGAATAATTATGTGTAATGAATCTATAAATTACACAAAACCAGTGGGCTGCAGTTGAGCTTATTAGTGATAAAGAAATGGCATAATAAGCTCAACAATGGGATGATGTTCCATATGGGATTATTAAAGCAGCAATTTTTAAAAGAGTATAAACGGAAAACTAAGAGTACAATTAGTTGCAGAAAAATATTGATTGCACCCTGTAGTTTTATAAAGAAATGACAACAAAAACATGCAGTTCTATGACTGACTATTAAAATATGATGCACAGGACATTTATAAGCCAAATGTCATTATGCTTAAGAGAATATCACCGATGGGAACGATGTGTGCCTCATCACTACCTATTAATTACGTTGCACTCTTCCAATTGGATGCCTTGCAGCTTGTTACCTTTGAAGCAAAAAAAAAAAAAAAAGAATTTGTTAAACAATAAAAAAGTATATGTACATTAAAAATTGGAATATTTGGGCAGTTTGATATAGTCAGCTCCTAGACCAATGTTGGCAAATAGGAGGCACACAATAGCTATTGTTGAATAGATTACTAGATTGAATACACACACCCCAAAATGTTATCTCAGGGAAATGGGATTAGAAGGCATATTCATTTTTCTTAATTTTTCTCTACATCTCAAATTTTTAATGGCTATGTATCTCTTTGTCATCAGATAAAATAAATGATAAAGCAATCTTTAAAGCAAATTAAATAAGGCAAGCACCATTTCAAAATCTACCGGGTTCAGATTAATGGGTCAGGTAGTTAGGAATAAATCACACACAGGGTTATCTGAGGGAGACACCGATGATGAGGACAATAGCAAGGAGAGGCCTGGATATAGGCCTTACAGGCTCAGGTTTTATGCCTGTTTTCACTTAGAAAGCAGATATCCAAGAACATGTTTCCCTTCTCTGAGTATAAACCTGAATATCTCTTTGCTACCCTGGGGTTAAGGTCATAAATGAGCTAATAGCCCCAGGTCCTGGGGAAAAGGAAAAACAGAAAAACAGTTAATGTGGAAGAAAGATTGAAATGCCAACTTTGTGCTACACATGCCTATATGGTCTGAATTCAGGCTTTCCACATAGAATGCATCCTCCCAAAACAGTAATGGAAAATTAACTTAAAGGGGAAAAAACCACATAAGAGCCAATCTCTTGGTGCAACTTCTTGGCAGTCCTTACCTGTGAACCTCTAAAGATGATACTCTTAGATCATGAGTATGGGTAAGGATAGGATATAGATAAGGATTACAAAATATGTGAAGAAATACAAAGCCATATTAGGCCAGGCCAAAAAATAAATAAATAAATAGGATAATTCATAAAATGGTATTCAAATAGAATAAAACAAACTGGGGGAAAAAAAAGAAACTTTACAACAGGATTATTTAAAGAGTTCAAAGAGGGGCGCCTGGGTGGCACAGCGGTTAAGCGTCTGCCTTCGGCTCAGGGCGTGATCCCGGCGTTCCGGGATCGAGTCCCACATCAGGCTCCTCCGCTATGAGCCTGCTTCTTCCTCTCCCACTCCCCCTGCTTGTGTTCCCTCTCTCGCTGACTGTCTCTATCTCTGTCGAATAAATAAATAAAATCTTTAAAAAATAAAAATAAAAAAAAAATAAAGAGTTCAAAGAGACACCATGCAGAAGAGTAACTTTCAGCAAGACCACGCAGTTATAAAACAAGGAAAGGAGAAAATGTAAAAAAGCCAAGATAGGAATCCTGGATTTGAAACATAAAGTCACTGAAATAAAAGTAAAATAGTATACTAGTAAAAGAGTAGACTAGACACAGGTGAAAAGAGAATTAGCACATTGGAAAAACAAATTACATCTCCCTGAATATAGCACAAAGAAATAAACTTGAAAGGCTTAGAGAACAATGAGAATGAGAAGCTCCAGCATCTGTCTAAGGGAAGTTCCAGAAAAAGAGGAGAGAACATGACTGAGAGAAAGTATATAATACAACAATGGCTGGCAGTTTTCTGGAAATTAGTCAAGAGATAAGCCCTTGGTCCAAACAGAGGTAAGTAAAATTTTTAAATCTACACCCAGATACATAAAGGGAAAGTCAGATCATCAAACATGGAATCAAAACTGTTTAAAGCCACTGGAGACAAGAGAGCAATTTTTCTATCAAAGTACCAAAATCAGACTGAAGTAGATACCACATCAATAAAAATAGATAACAGAATGCAGTGGAGAAATATTTTCAAAGTACTGAAGTTAAGTGATTTTGAACCTGAAATTTTTAAGCAACCAAATTAGTATTTTAGAGAAAGGATAAAAAAGACATTGCAGAAATACAAGGCGATATAAATTCACAGGCCATAGAACTACTAAATATATTTCTGCCTAGATCAGTTGGTGGCCCCAGTGCTGTATCAAGTCTCTATCATTAAAAAAATTTCTTCAGAGAGTAAAAAATGAGGAAAAGCTATCCAATGGATCTTATGAATCAATTATTAACAGGATACTAAAACCAAAGAAAACCATTACTGGGAGAGAAAACTATAAACCTATTTTATTTATAATTTTATAGTAAAATTTCCTTACAAAATATCAGTAAATTAAATCCAAAGATACATAAAAAAGTATTGTCATGATGAAGTAGAATTTTTCCCAGAAATACGAAGATGATTTGACATTAAAAACTGTTAATGTTTCTAACACATTAAAGATGAAAGGAAAAAATGCATAGTCATCTAAACAGAGAAAAATTATTTGAAGAAATCAATAATTTATTATTTTTAAAAATGCTTAATAAGCTATGAATATGAGGAGAGTTACGTTACATAATAAGGTGAATCTAGCAAAAACCTAAAATAAATTTCACACTTACTGGTGAAACTTCAGAAAATGTTGTCATTACTGCTGGAAACAAGACAGGAAAATCTATTACTTTTAGCTAATATTCTTTAGGAAGTAGTAATCAATACAATAAAATAAGAAGAAAGGAAATAAGAGAATTGTGGCAATTAAGGGGTAGGAAGTGGAAATAAGTATTCTGGTGCAGAATTGTAACAGTGGACAAACACTGGATAAAGCAAATGTTTCCAAGAATTGGACAACAGATGTGAAGGGAGTGGTCCCTGAAAGAAAGAAAGAAGAAACCAAGCCCTATTTTCCAAACTGTGACAGAGCGCTTAAAACCAAACAGAATGCAATGGCCTTGTTGGACCGAGGAAACCGATTGGAAGTTGGACTTTGAGGGAGCTGGAATTTGTGAGCAGGGGAATAGGAGAGCAGAAGTCCTGGACATCACTAGAGGGGTTCCATTTTGTTCTTAACCCAATCGCGTGTGGTGCATACACAGAGCAACTGTCCCTGAGGCCTGGCTGTAAGCAGCTACTGGAAATGAGGATGGGGCTCTGAGCTAAGCAGAGATTCTGTGAATAAGGCCTTTGTGGAAAAAATTATGTACCTTTACTAAAAGAAATAAAATAGTTATGAATATATGAAGACATATACCATGTTTGCCAGGAGCACATACTAAATACATTTATTCTCTTCCAATTAATCCATAAATTCAATTTCATTTCAATAAAAATTTCTCTTAAAATTAAACATGGAAAAAATAAAGGTGTATGTAAACTCAAGATAATTTTTTTAGAAATGAAAACAAAGAGGGGGTGTGATTCATACTTTGGGGTGGAGAAGATGTTAAGACACACCCATCAAAAACATAGAACAAAATTAGATGAGTTTGACTATATCACAATTCAAAATTTCTGTAAGGCTAAAGAAGCTATAACCAGTAATAAAAATCAAGGAAAGATCAGAAAAAATGTTATCCAGAATATATACAGGGTTTTGGAAACAAAAAGACATTCGTAAAATGGTAAAAGTAGGAAACATTAGATAAAGAAAATTGGCAGAAGAGTGAATACTAACGAAAAGTAAATACAAAAAGTTGCTCAACCTCAACAATAATCTAGGAACCACTGATTGGAACATGAGATACCATTTTTCTTCCCTCAAGTCAAACATAAATAAAGTTTCCTAGTATAAGGTGCTAGTGAAGATATGAGGAAAAGAAATTCTCATACACTGCAGGAGGGAGGAAAGGCAAGTAGGGCCCCTTCAGAGGATAAATAAGCAGACTGTAATAACATTGACAACACTCATAACTTTGAACCCTGCCATTTCATTTCTGGACACATAACCGCTTCCCCCAGCATCCTCACCCCACCCCACCCCCAACAAAAGCTTGTATATTTGCACAAGGAAACACATTCAAAGATGTCTTTTGCAGCATATTTTTGATAACAAAGGGAGATTAATGTAATTGTAGATAAACATAAGAATGAACAAATAGCAGTATCCTTATGATAAAATACTTTGTAGCAATTAAAAAGAGTGAACTAGAGGGGCGCCTGGGTGGCTTAGTCGTTAAGCGTCTGCCTTTGGCTCAGGGCGTGATCCCAGCGTTCTGGGATCGAGCCCCACATCAGGCTCCTCCGCTAGGAGCCTGCTTCTTCCTCTCCCACTCCCCCCGCTTGTGTTCCCTTTCTTGCTGGCTGTCTCTCTCTCTCTGTCAAATTAATAAATAAAATCTTTAAAAAAAAAAAGAGTGAACTAGATTTATATATATTAATATGGTTTGAGATTAACATAATGGCAGATTATAGAAAGCAAATAAAAATAAGATAGATATATAGATAGATATACACACACACACTTATACACATAAAACACAGTATATAGTATATGTTTGTGTATGTATTTTGCTTACTTGTTTTTAAGGAATGGAAGAGTAAACATAGAATTTACTCCAAGTTCAGAATTATGAATGACTTCGCTAAATTTATGTTTTACCTAAGAAAAAAATACTAAAGAGATTTGTGATAAAGCATTAACATTTGTCAATTTCAGGAGGAAAAAAGTAATTGTATATTATTCTTGATCCTCTATTCTTTTAAATTATCTTGAAACTTAAAAAATCATTGGATGTATAGCAGGTGACAGAAATTTGTGGTGGTGAAAAATAATGGAGAAAATTTGGGGTCATTGCAAATACTATCACAAGTCACAAGTCATTAGGGGGAATTTTGTTTTGCTTGTCAGATAAGGCTTTGAGATATCTAGATTTTCTTTTTTTTTATGAAAGAGGTAAATTAGAATGGCTTAAGCTTCAAAAAGAAACTTTTTGTTGGTTTACCTTAAATAACTCCCATCTGAAATATTTGCTGGTAACACATAAACTTGGAAGAATTCTTTTGTTCCGTGTTCTCAGGCAGTGAAGTTTTCCCTAAGAACATTTTGAAGAAAAAACCAGACACAAGGCCATGCTCTAACGGCACCATTAAATTGTTCAATGCTTGGTCTGGTACTTAGAGTAATACTTAAAGCATTCCCCCAAGACCCATCAGAATAGAGCTGAGATATTATGTTCATTCAAACAAATGTCTTGCAATTTACACCTAATGAAATTTTCTCCAACATTGTTTCCTCCACTCCTCCCTCGTTAATCAATTAAGAAGGAGTAGAATTAAAATACCACTGTAGCATAATGCAAGAAAGTTTTCCAGCATTCCATAACTGGGGAGTAAGCAAATGACACATGGTTTTTTTAAATGTGTGCAATATATCAGATGTGGACAGAGGACATTAATGTGAACTTGGGGGAAATAATACAGCTAATATTGTTCAGTAGCAGATCTTAGATTTGTTTTTCTCTTTGATTTTGAAATTATTGGATACTTTTATGGACTTTGCCAGTAAAATAATTCCAGTTTTATTGCTATCCATATCCTGTGGTTTTATTTCCTAATAAAAAGATGTGTAGTGTTAGTGTTGTCCTGAAATGTAATTGATTTCTGAGAGGTATAATTTGCTATCTGGGAAATGGTCTTTTGAATTTCTATAAAATAGTACATGGATGAATGAGATGCTGAGAAAGACTGCCGTGCCA
Organism: Ursus arctos; assembly: GCF_023065955.2. Taxonomy (NCBI): domain Eukaryota; kingdom Metazoa; phylum Chordata; class Mammalia; order Carnivora; family Ursidae; genus Ursus; species Ursus arctos. The sequence continues at coordinate 92,196,096 of NW_026622985.1, read as the reverse complement.
AAGAGTAATAATGGAGATAAAAATTATTTTTCATTATCTCAGTATTGGGTAGTTTTGAGTTTAATTTACTGAGCTTTTTAAAGCTTTTATCAAAATTGCATATTTCAACAGAAATCTTCAAAAACTCGTTTTGATGTCATGAAATTTTTTCATTCCTCAAATCATTATGCTCTCGGTAAATTTTAAACTGAACCCACCTTTTTCCCCACCAGAAATGCAGACAGGTATACTTGGGACGAAATCAGTGATCACAAGACATTTCACTGGGCAGTCCTTAAACATGACAATTCCTGATTTGTTTATGGTCTAGCCACAGGAACCTGCTGGAACATTCCCCCAAATTTATAATATATACTGGGGGCTTGTGTGAAGCCCACATCCTAAGCATTACGGGAGGCATGAAGACACAAGATCTAACTGGGAGGAAAGTGTATCAACTCCTGTTGCAGCCCTCCTCACCAAAGACACGAGGAGTCAGCTTATCTCCCCTACCTGCCCCCAGAGCCCAGCCCCAGCCATCAAACCCTTCAGCAGTCTAGCCAGGCCACTGTGCTCTGTTGGGCATCACTTCCTTAAGTCATAGTTTGGGAAGGAGCCCCAGGGAGAAAGCGGACTTCGTGTGCTAGCTTTCTCTCCAAAGTCACACCTGCACATCTGTTGCCAAATTGCAAAAAACAGTTGCTTTGCATGTCTTGTGACGTGTTATAGTAGTTTATGATCTTCACGCCTCCTACATGGTCAGAACTGGAAGTCTGTTCTCCTCTCCTCGTATCCCTGTCACTCTTACGTCTTTTTTCCTTCTCCTCCCACACTAGGGCCTGAGCTACCTGAGGGCTGGACTTACGTATTTGCTTATGATATAGACCTAGGACCCAGTGAGATGTACATTAAATGAAACGAAAGGGACCAAATTTACATACGATTGATGGCCCAAAGGTTTTGCCAATCCTGTTTTTGTTATTTCCTCTGAAAAAGATGATTTCATTCTGGATTTCTCTTCAGAATAAGAATAAAATGATCAGAGGTAACAGTCTCTGTAGGCAGATACACAATCCTTTGTCCACAATTCTGAAAACCACTAAAACTCAGTTTTTTCCCCCAATTTTGTGCCAAAACTCATTTGGTAGCCAAACCAGACCAGAAGTGGCACAAGTGGTCAGCTACGTGTCCATGTCCCAGCCGCATGCACTCGAACTGATTATTGATTTTTGTTATCATGTAAATTTTGGTTTAACTCAACAGTGAAAATGTCAAGAGAGTTAGAATTTGGGTAACATTGAAAAGAAAAGGAAGCATCTGTCATTATCAGCAGTGTCGAAAATGGAGTTAATGGGCAACTATAAAGCATCCTCCTGAAGAAAATAATGTGGCAGCTGCCGCCATCGATGATTTAGAGGAAGGCAAAGACAAGATGCTGAGGCTTTATGGTGGCGGTGATGACAAGAACTACTGAAAACAGGGAAGTCATTTCAGAAGGGAAAAAGTAAAGAGCTGTGGGTTGATTAAAGAGTTCTGACTACAAAAGAAAAAAAAATTGTTAAGTATACCATTGATCAGTTTGCTGGACAAGCCACCAACCATGAAACATAGAGATAATTTTCCAAAGTATGCTTATCAAAAGTTCTGCCTAAGCAAATCACACGTATTTTCCTTTCTGTTCTTCAAAATAATAGGCTATTAAGAAAATGGGACCTTCTCATAATTCCTACATAATGCTGACGTTTCAGTTTTCAGCACTGTTGTTCTCTTGGAGAAAGACCAAACAATGCCATTCTGGGTCTTTACTTCTAGAATTAGGCTAGCCAGGTCACACCCCACAGGCATTCCAAAATGTTATGTTTAATGAAGGTGACTTAATGAAAATAATATAAAAAGACATCATAAATCAAAAACTGACTTATCACATCAAATAATAATGTGTGAATTTAGACATGTTTGTATTTACTATATATTAAAAATAATTATGTTGTTATTAGAAGTGGGTTTCATGGGACTCCTGGGTGGCTCAGTCGGTTAAGCGTCTGCCTTTGGCTCAGGTCATGATCCCAGGGTCCCGGTATCGAGTCCCGCATCAGGCTCCTTGCTCAGCAGGGAGCATGCTTCTCCCTCTGCCTGCTTGTGCTCTCTCTCTGACAAATAAATAAAATCTTGAAAAAACAAGTGCGTTTTGGGCGGTGGGGTTTGTAATTCCCTCCCACATTTTTAGCTTTCTTATTGGGTCAGCCTGTTTCACAGACAACACAAGATAAACATGGTACAGAGAGAAGGGAAAGGACAGAGCTATGATTTTTTTCGTTAATTAGACTATAGTACTATGAAGCTAAATTGTAATGCTATAACGTTCTTGCAAATTCCGTTGAGAAGAGATGTGGGCAAAAACTGCAGAAATTTTTGTTTATTCACCCACATGAAAATTGTTTTTTTTTCCATTCCCCCATCTTTTTTATTTATGCCATTAATTATGTCTAATATTATTGGAGTGAGGTCACAGCAAGTAGAGCATTCTAGATCATTTTTCTGCTCCATATTAGATTTCAAGGAAATTATCCCATTTTCATTTGTTTTTATATAATTTCATTTGTATGGATGCAGCCACCAAGTGGATTTTTTTTTCCTACTTTCTTAGATGTAAAACCAATTTAATAAACCTGTCTTGATCCAGATTGCTATTTGGAAACCTAGATATTATTGATTTATTTTTTGGTTTCCATAGCATAAACACAACTCTGAAAAATGTGCCTAATTTCATGGATTGTTTTCTAGGTGAATGAGACCTTTCCATTTATACCTAATGATTTAATGAAGTGCATGTAAATAAATGTTTTTAAAAAAGTATATATTCAAACATAAACAAGATTCTTTTCAGTTGTGTAGATACAACTCCAAATGATAAAAAAAAAAAACACTCAATGCCTTCTCTATTGACTGAAAAAAATAGAGATTATAAAAGCTGTTAACAAAACATGAAATGATTTTATCCTAAACAATAGTAAAAGACATACAGGTCTCAGCAGACCTGAGATCTCATCACTTTTACGTTACTAAATTAGCAAAAGAAATTCTAATTTTAAATTTAACTTTGTCAAAGGTGTGTAAAACTAATGTACTCCTGTACTAAGTTTTCTTGGAAAGAGTACAATAGATATTGAATCATAAAAATGTTCATATATCAATTATTTAAAATAATGCTGGTGAAAAGAATAGACTCATGAAAGGTGTTTAGTATCTAATGTGAAATGAAAATATCACAATAATAAATGTTATGTTCACTATAATCATAACCGTCAGTAAAAATTCAAAATCTTGCTCTTACACAGAGATTTAAGAGAAAGCTAGAGTCTTATTTATCAAGAATAATCAAAGTATTATCTGTGGATTTTCTCTCCATTTAAAAAAAATGGCAAAAAGGAAATTATTTTCAGGCTCTAGAGCCACATGTAGCTATTGAGCCCCTAAAAAGTGGTTAGTCCAAATGGAGACATGCTATAAATATAAAATATACTCTGGATTTCAAAAATGTAGTATAAAAAAGAATGCAAAATATATCATTAATAATTGTTATATTGATTACTTGTTCAAATTAGTATTTAGCTACATTGAGTTAAATACTATATTATTGAATTTATTTTGCCTGTTTTTAAGTACATTTTTAAATATGACTATAAAAGTCATTAAGCATGATCCTGAACTAAAGAAAGCCCTTAGACAAAGAATTGCAAATTCCTTAGAAAGGTATCTACCAAAGCTGCAGGTGACCCGTACAGTGGACCAAAAAGATATGGGCAGGGCACCTTCTGCTGGGAGAATGTTTGATTGGATTCACCAATATTACTGAGACTGTTCTTGACTACGAGCAGCATAAAACTCAATTTGGACTATATTAAATAAAGAGAATGTATTATTTCATGGAACTCAAAAGTGCACAGGCAATCCAGGTAACTTTTGATACTGTGATTCCATAATTCAACAATGTCACAAAAATCCAATGTCCTACTGTATACAAAGTTAGATTTATTCAACAAGAGCCCCCTTGTGGCAGGAAGATGGTTGCCAAGTGATAATGGGGAGCTCTGTCCTTTAGATTTCCTACTTTAAGACCAGCCAGTGAAAGAGAGTAAGAGAATGTGTCCTTATTTTTTTTTTCCTTTTGGTTGCTCTCATGGAATGAAAAGGAAATTTCTTTCCCAAAAGATGCTAACAAATGCCTCTCATTAAGCTTAATTGCATCCCAGTTTCATCTCTAAACCAATCACTGTTGCCAAGTGTTAAGATGAGCGGAATGACTTGAGGCAATCAGGGATCACCACCTGTATTTGGGAGCTTGAGGCTAGGGGTCAGGCCTGCCCAGACTGCACAGTTGGGAAATTTAAAGTTGTTCAGAAAAGGATAAAAAGGAAAATGGATCTAGGGATGTACCCAACAAATATGCACTCTGCAACCTCAGGCATAAACACAGAGGCAGGAATTCTGATGGGCATTTTAATTAACATCTTAGCATGAGAAAAAATACCCACAAGGGAAAATGAATATATAAACTTTGTTAGGCTTTTTTAAAAACTTTGCTCTATCTCCAAATTCTTTGCTATCCATCTTGGTTTGTTTGCTTGTTTGTTTTCTCATAGTCTAAACAAGATAACCCTTAAACTTAAGAGGTGTAAGTATTTCTTTTTCTTATTATGAAGAAAGGAACTCATGAGGGGATATTGAGCTAAAGAGCAAGGAGAATGACACAAACCTAAGCAAGTATGAAGAGTTTGGAAGGACAAACATCAATTCCTCATTCCATATTTCCACTTATCTGACCGTGTCTTAATTAGATTTATCCAAGGGAAGAGGGATTAAAATTCTCATGTGTCAATGGCTATGACATTGTCTGAACCACAACTAACTGGTAGATTTGGGTTCTATATATTAAATGTCCATATACTTCCTTTATTTATGTTAAAAAGTAAGGTGGTAAGGTATTTCTATCCATAATTCTATTTCTGTCACTTACCTTATGAACTTTCAATATGGTAAATAAGATTGAAGGCTTCCAGTTGTCTTAGCTGTTAGTGGGAGTAAGAAGAAAGCCTCACTTAGACTCTAATTTTGAGTCAAGTTGTCCAATCCAACAGACACTAGAAGTTCTCGAGTCCAACCACTGCATTAAGGGGTATTGAGTGTTCACACATTTACAAAGGCATTTTTGGCCTATTCTGCTGTAATTCTTTATGAACATAGTCAACCTCACTTAAGAAATCCAAAAGAAATCAGAACAAGTAGAAGAATTTCAACAATAATCCCCAAACAAAAATGAAGAGAAATAACTTGAATTCCCCCCAAAAAAAGAGAAGTAATAACTTAAGTGAATGGAATGGGTAGTGGCAGATAAAGAGGAAAGAAAGTCAAGATTCAACCCTCGAAATAAAAGGGTTCAAGGTTATTGGCAGAGATCAAAGGTGGTTCTGGAGGGTCAATAGTAGGAAATCACACAGAAAGAAGAAAACATGAAAATAATTTTTATGTTATATTGGTAGTTTTTCTATGGTTGTATTAAATCCCATAATTGCTTACAAGTAAAATCAAAAAATACTTGACTTAGCTGAAACAAAAGGATAGACAACAGAGTTCCACTTTAAGCATTGGCAAACTAGCTTATTTGCAACCAGCCATCTCACTAAGAATAATCCAGTAACATCAAAAAGATATTTTAAAATTCTGTTCGAATGCTTCAGAAAATTACTATAGTGGATATCATGGTATACTCCCTATATGCCCTACTATGTCATTGAAGTGCGCATTAATTATCCCAGCTGCTAAGAGCATTGGCAGCCTCCAGCTTTCAACCGTGTCCCTTTCAAGGGCTTGAAGAGAGCCACCCCATCTCAGGCTATGTTCCTTCCTGGGGGCACCTTTCATCCAATGACCAACATGATGAGGGAGTAAAAAGACCTAGCATCTTGGGGCACCTGGGTGGCTCAGCCATTAGGCATCTGCCTTCGTTCGGCTCAGGTCATGATCCCAGGGTCCTGAGATTGAGCTCCGCATCAGTCTCCCTGCTTGGTGGGAAGCCTGCTTCTCCCTCTCACACTCCCCCTGCTTGCGTTCCCTCTCTTGCTGTCTCTCTCTGTCAAATAAATAAACAAAATCTTAAAAAAAAAAAAAAAAAAAGACCAAGCATCTTTACCCCAGTATGATTCAACTCTAAAGGGCCGTGCTAGCAGCAAAATATCATGTAAGGTTGATTGAGGTCTTTTTTGCAACTGCATTGTAGTTCAACTTCTCCTGCTCAGTCATATTTCCTTTACTCCCCAACAGGTGTTGATCCCTAAAGAATTCACCAATAAATTTGCTGTATGCAAATCTGCATCTCAGATTTAGCTTCATAGTAGTGGAGAGTTCCAGGCATGTGGTGGCAATGCTATTGTTAAAACTTTCACTGATGATGAGCCAGGAAGGGATGCCAGTGAGAAAAAAGTCCACTGAAATTAACAACATACTGAAAATTGAGAAATGCAGGGAAATAATAATTATAAGGATGCTGGGATGGCTGTTGCGGAATATTAATATTTTAGAGAAAGGCAATGGAAGACGGAGGGTGAGTAATTGCCAGTGTAATGAAAGGTGTAAAAGCCAATGGGCATTCTTGTCAGCATTTTTTAAAAAGATTTATTTATTTATTTGAGAGAGAGGAGAGTGTGGTGGGGAGGGGCAGAGGGAGAGGGAGAAAGAGTCTCAAGTAGATTCTGTGCAGAGTGTGGAGCCTGACACAGGGCTCAATCCCATGACCCCAAGATCACTGCCTGAGTCAAAACCAAAAGTCAGATGCCCAACTGACTATACCACTCGGGCACCCCCTTGTCAGCATTTTTAAACTCTTCTGAAACCAGAGGGTAGAAAACATTGAAGAATAGGTTTAAGACTTAATTTTAAGAGCAGCAGACCTCTAGAATCAATTAATTCTCAAACTGTACAAATCTGCTATGTCAAATGGTTGGGGGGAAATGAGACTGAACCTCTTCTTCAAGAAAAGAGAGTTCAGGGGATTCAAGATTTTTAGGCACATCAATTCAGACATCCACATTCCATATCTCAATGGAGATCCCTTGGACTCCCAAGCAAGGTCATGCCATTTGCAGTGAAGAATTTTACACCTTTTGGAAAGAAAACATTCTAATAGAAACAGAGAAGATGACTATGGGACATCAAAGAGCCATGGAACCAAAGCTTCCCATGATAAGCTGAGTTCTCTCAGACCCACCAAAGGCAGGAGGGCATAGCAGCAGTTCATTGTAAGATGTAAGTAGTTAATTTGGAATTGAGCTTGAGCAGAGCCAGAGTATAATTAAGACCCTGATGCCATCTACCACTAGTGCACTAGCTCCTCTCCCTCACCTGACACCTAGGTCATATGTGTGGTCCCCCAAAACCAACTGATGGAGGAGAAGAAGTGCTGAGTTTGCTTTACAGATAGATTATCTTCATGTAAAACCAAACAGAGATGGCCCTGTAAGACCTCAGTGAAAGTAAATCTTCCTCCTGAGCAGAACCTTGGACAGTTCACCTCATCACCCAATCTGTGGAAAGAGAAGTCGCTGAGGTTAGAATACATACACATTGGCCAGGAATGGTGAATTATTGGGCTGGTTGATCAGGGGCCTGGAAGGAGAGAAATTGGAAGATCAGAGATAGACCGGGAGGTGGGAGGAGGGGGGTGTGGGTGGGTCTGTGAGATGTGTGTGTGGTGTGAAGTTCACTGAAGCACACATTTTGATGGCTTTGTGATGTGTCAGCTAGGCTAGGCTGCATTCCCCAGAATTCCCTTTCTAGTATGTTTCTGGTTAGGATGGGCTACAGGCAAGATTCTCTCCTGTGTATTGGAAGATTGAAGTGGGGAGCAACCATAAGAATAATAAGCAGCAATTCTTCCCCTAGCTGTTCAGTCAAACACCAGTCCAGGTGCTGCTGTGCTGAGATTTCACAGATGTGATCAAAGTCCCAAATCAGTAAATGTTGAGTTACTTAAAAGGGAAAATATCTTGGGTAGGCCTGCTATAATAAGGTAAAACCCATTTAAAGAGACTAGGCCTTCCCTGAGGTTTTAGAGACCCCAGGTAGCAAATGGGAAGACAATCTATAAAATAATCTTTGCATTCTGGGACCTGTACACTTACCTCATTATTGCTCATCTTCCAATCCGCATCACAGGCACAAAGTAGCCCCTGGGCCTGCAGTTGCTCTTTCTTCAGTTTGGGTCTTCTTTCCTTGATGTTTCTTTGATTCATGGGCCAGATGTGTGTAAAGCTACATGGTGAGGGGTTTTGGCTTCAGCAATACGCCCTCATCATGAGGGTCAGAGGCAAAAAGACCAGACATGGATTTCGGTTTATCCTTTTGGGGTTCCAAGTCATGCTCATGGGTTTTCAGCCTGCTCACGGCCTTGCTGACTCCTGTCTGTGGTCTTCGGGCTCCAGCAGTAGATATGTAGACTACTTAGCCAGCCCTCACAACTAGCCAGCCAGTTCACCATAATAAATGATGGGCACATGGTGCTAAATTCAAGAGGGAAAGGAGATCCATAAAGATAAACCCATATTTGGCTTTACTTTTTTCCATGATGGATTTGTTATGTTAAATCAGCAGTTGAAAAACTCAGAAGGTAGGAATGAAGCAGAGGCTGAGAAGCTAGAAGCTTTCAGCAGTTTCACTGAGGTTGGGGGCAGGGGGGGATTTTTACTTCAGGGCTACGATTGGAGAGGAAGCCTGGTAAATACCCTCTGCTTTCATTTGTCAGCACAAAGAACTACACTTTAGAAATAAGAGTGTACTGGAAATTGACCATCTTCAAGGAATGAAGACCAGCTTGGTTTAGTGCAATTTCTGCTTAATGTGATCTGCCCTCAGCCCAACTGCTTGCCAGAAACAGAAGAAAGTTGTTAGCAGAGGAAAATAAGGCCAAGAGCCAAAAAATTATCCCCACAGTATTTTTAAGCATGTATTAAAAATAATTAGTATTTTTTAAAACACTACAATTAAGAAAACCAAGAAGAAAAAATATGAGGTATAGATATTGGTATTACCAGATAGAGATTTTTAAATGCTGATCATATGTATAATATATTTAATAAAATAAAAACAATGATAAGGGATAGAAAAGTATGAAATAAAAATCACATTGAAATTCTAGAACTGAAAAAGCAAGAAATGCTAATAGAATTCAGTGATGGATGTTCTTACAAACAGATTAGCAACAACTAGAGAAGATTTAATGAACAAGAAGACATATCTGGAGAAAATGATTCAAAAACAAAATATAGAGAGGCAAAAAGATTAAAAATGCAGAAAAGCAGCATAAGATACATGGAAGACATGGCAAAAAGTATAATTGGAATTCCAGAAGGCAAGGAGGGAGAATAAAACAGAACAGTACTTGGGATCTAAGTTTAGAATTTTTTCAAAAATTTCCAAAGCAAGATATCAGTCCATAGATTCAAAATCTACAGTGAAGCCCAAGCAGGAATAACAACAAATCACCAATCTAAGAGATAAAAGAAGTTTGATTATCCTTTTAGATCAGAGCAAGTGGCTCCTTCTATAGGGAAATAAATGACTACAGGTCTAAGCTTTATAATATTTGAATGTTTCTAAGAGAAGTAAAAGCAAAATGTCTCTAAATTTATAGTATATTTTTCCCAATGGCTAGGAATTTTTCCCTGAATGCTGAAAATCTGGGAATGTTTTATTTCCCTGCTATTATATATCTAACAGAAATCTGTGTGCATGTGTATCAGAGACATATTCAAGAGTGTTCATTGCAGGGGCGCCTGGGTGGCACAGCAGTTAAGCGTCTGCCTTCGGCTCAGGGCGTGATCCTGGTGTTACAGGATCGAGCCCCACGTCAGGCTCCTCCACTATGAGCCTGCTTCTTCCTCTCCCACTCCCCCTGCTTGTGTCCCCTCTCTCGCTGGCTGTCTCTATCTCTGTCAAATAAATAAATAAAAAATCTTTAAAAAAAAAAAAAAAAAGAGTGTTCATTGCAGGGGCGCCTGGGTGGCACAGCGGTTAAGCGTCTGCCTTTGGCTCAGGGCGTGATCCCGGTGTTATGGGATCGAGCCCCACATCAGGCTCCTCCGCTATGAGCCTGCTTCTTCCTCTCCCACTCCCCCTGCTTGTGTTCCCTCTGTCGCTGGCTGTCTCTATCTCTGTCGAATAAATAAATAAAATCTTTAAAAAAAAAAAAAAAAGAGTGTTCATTGCAGCATTATTCTTGAAAGCCCCAATCTGGAAACCATTCATATACCTATCAACAGTAGAATGAATAATTACCTATCACAGTATATTGATACTGTAGAATTCAACGTAGCAATTAAAAATGAATGAACCTTGGGGCGCCTGGGTGGCTCAGTCAGTTAAGCAGCCAATTCTTAGTTTCAGCTCAGGTCACGATCTCAGGGTCATGAGATCAAGCGCTGTGTCTGGCTCCACGTTCACAGGAGAGTCAGCTTGAGATTCTCTCCCACTCCTCCACCCTCCCCCTTGGCTCCTCCCTTTGTTCATGTGCTCTCTCTCAATAATTAAAGAAAATCTTTTTTAAAAAATGACTGAATCTCTGCTATATGCAGCAACACAGATGATTCTCACACACATAGCTTTAAGGATGAGGCCAACATAAAAGGATACATGCTCTATGATTCCATTGAAGTAAAATTTGAAAATAGGAGAAACTAATCTATGATGTTAGAAGTCAGGATAATGCTTACCTCTGACCAAAAAGAAAAAAAAAAAATGGGGACAGCATGTGGGAGGGAGGCAAAACAGGGACTTCTGAATAATATTCTTTGTGTTGATTAGGCAGGTAGTGGTTACACATGTGTGTTTATTTCATAAAACTCGAGCTGTTTAGTTATGATTTGTACTTTTCTGTACATACGTTACATTCAAACATTTAAAAAAATTTTTTTTTAATTATTTTAAAAATTTTATTTTGAAAAATGTATTTCATAAGGGCTCAGCAGTTCTGGCAGAATTTAAGGTCAACAGACATTCTGGCCCCTGGAAATGCAAAAACAGAGGCGAGAAAGCAACATAACCACAGTGTTCCCTTTCTCTACCCCTCCTCCCTGCTTCTCACCACTCCCCTACCTCTCTCTTTCCTTCCTCTCAAGTCTGCCTGCCAGAGTAAGATAGATGAAGTAGTAAGAGTAGTTAATAGTGTGGTTAATATCATTTATTCCTAAAGGGTTTTCTTAATGGAAAATGTACAGGATTTGAAGTTCTCTTGTTTGTTTTATTCCCAGTAGGAATTAGAATAGAGCTGGTATTTTTAGCCTCTGTCTACAGGAAGGGTAAAGCGCTTATTCTGATTGGTGTTGCCCATTCTGGATTCTTATTAAATATCTCAAATATGACCTAGATTTTTTAAATAAATAAAGGGGGGAAAGAAACCCTTCATGTCAAAGCAGATAGACACTAATTATAAATTTAAACGTTAAATTTTCTGTAATGAAAAAATTTTGATCACTGAAAGAATAAAATAAAGCAATCTGACAGTTTCCTACGCCAAAGGGACTACAGGTGATAGCTAGTAAATTGAGAGATATCTCTAATGTTCCAAAGCAATTTTCTAACGCCAGAATCATTCCTTCACACACCTGCAAAAGATTCAGAAGCCCATGGGGAAGTAAACATTTATTTCAAAAATAAACTTTAAAGTTTGGAAATAAAAACAGACAAGCTGTTCTCGTCTATAAGAAAATGTGGCTCTGTGCTACCAGAGGTACTGTAATCAGGATTTCAAAGAGCGGAAATAACAGGTGACAACTTCCTCGGAGACACTCCAACCAAATGAACTGCGGAACAAGTGTAATTTACATCCAGTACGCACCAGAGAAGCAGAGAAAACTAGAAATAAGGAGGCAGGGGTTCTAACTCCAGTTTGCCCCAGACTCTGAATTTTCTCCTCTGCAAAATGGGAACAAGTACGCGTGCTCTATCATGAGAAACAAATGATCGAGGTGAAAATTCTCCCAAAGGAAGAATTTTGTGTGTATATATATATATTTGAATATTTGTATTTCCCTCTTAAAAATCAACTAAACTGTTATTTTTACTTGTTTGCGACCCAAAATTAATTTTTAGTTTCAATGGGTCACTGGTTTATAAGAGAAAAATAAAAAACTTTCTTTACCCTAGTCTAAAAGAATCATCCTTGGGTTTATTGAAATTAAAAGATTTCGTTTGTTAGTGAACAATATTTCAGGGTCACAAGGAGCCAACCTATTAGTGATTTTCCTTTCAGGGACATTGAACTAAACACCACCTCATTTCCTTTGGCTGCCCTGTATCCTACCCCTGGGTGAGTATGTATCTAGCATGCCTCCCTCTCTGTCCCCTTCTGAATGTTAAATGAGATCCCAGGATCTCTGATCAATGTTAATCAATCAATAAACACTTAGTATTCATAGTATGAATAGCTTGTGTTAGATCTTTGGGAAACTGGAGTTAAGAGAGATGTGGTTTCTGACTTCAAATATCTTGCTACACATTCATCCTGGGAAACGGTATACATTTAATCTTTTAAATAAGAATAGATGCATTAGGTCTCATTCTCTCTTTCAATAAACATAGAGAACCCTTTGCTGGGTACTATCAGACTGGTGAGGATACAAGAAAATTAGGAGAGGATCACTATGTCTGAGGCATGTGCCATCTAAAAGGGAAGAAAGGCAAGTAAACAAGTATATTATAATACGATGTAATAAGTATCATAATAGCAGATCTGGAGGAAAGATTAACTCCACCTGAGGGAGACAAGGCTTCACTGCAAAAGGAGGGTCCAGCAGAGGTGAAGGAAGCTCACGGGGTGGGGGGGGGGCAGGAGAGAACAGGTAGGTGAAGTATGGTCTTGTCATGTGTTGGCTTCCCTCACATGCTGGTGTTCTTCAAAGTTCTATACAGGGTCCTCTTCACTTCCTGCTCTGAACACCCTGCTAGAGTGCTTTCATTCCACTCATGACTTCTATGCCGGGACTTCCGAACCTGCCGTCTTCAGCCTAGACACCATCTATCTAACTACTGGCCAGAAATCTACCTTTAAAAGGTCCAGAGGCACTTCCTATCCATCATTTCAAAAGGAACTTACTTTCTCAGTGTTTCCCCCTGTAATAATGCATCAGCCCCTTCATTGGTCTGCTCTTGTCCATTCTCAGTACTAGGGATACAATGATATTTCTAATATATTAATTTAGCCTTGACATTTTCTCTTTGAAACTTTTCAAAGTGTTTCCATTGTTCTTAGAAAAAGTCCAACATCTTTTTCTTAATAAGATTGTTTACCCCTCCAGAGATCTTTCTTGTTCTCAGGACCTCTTATTCTACATCCTAGAAATACTGAGTTTTCTCGAATTCCTTGGATCAAACATCATTTTGGGGCTTCCCTGCTTGTGTGCTCTCCTCCTTCAACACCATCTTCCTCCTGTGCTTTGTGCTGGGTCAGGCCTTCTCAATTCTCCAGATGTCAGGTTAAAGGTTTTTGCCTCTGGAGTGCCATTCCTGACCCCGCAATGCAGGCTGGCTCCCATCCTGTGGGGTCCCCTCCACAGACCTTATTATACAAATTGCCATTGCCTGCTCTCTCCCTTGGCTCTCCTGTCTCCATGGCAAGACCCTGGAGGGTGAATATGTCAGTCTTGAATGATATTCTACTACTTGGCACGTTGGTTCTCAACATGTCAGAGGAAAGACAGACCAGACATGGTGAAAATAAAGCCAGAGTGAGAGAGAAAAAAAGGAAGAAGAAAGCAGTTTTAAGAGAGGGCCAGGTGCCTGTAAACCACAAGAAGGGCAGAGGGCAGATGGTATGGAGTCCAGAGAGCAAAGGCACAGAACCTGGTGAGCTGGTTTAGAGAGAATGTCTCCAAGCTCGTATGGAAAGGATGTCATGGATAATCCAATTCTTTTCATTCAGATACTCCCTTGAAGAGCAGGATTCCAGTTACCTAAGGGAGCACCTAAAGATTCTTGACTGTTTGCCCCTCCTGAGAAATCTTTTATTTGGTTCTTCAGCTTCCACTGAACTGGAGGGCTTGAATCACCACCCAGAATCAACACAACAATGCAGGCTGGCGCAGTGTGCTTCCTGAATTAGTAAGACATTTGCTCAAATAAGTTAATGTTCCTATCTTAATTGATGGGGAGTTGGAAAAGGACTTGATTATTTCTCAAGATATCAATATATTAGTTAAAAAAAATAATTGATATATCTCATTGGACTTCATGTAAATCTCGGAAGAGTCATTGAATCTTGTCTTCGGTCTTGCTGGAAGTCAGCTGATATATAAGTATAAAGCAGGGCTATCATAGCTATAAAAGGCTTACCTAACACATAATTACTTCTTCCATAAACAGCATTACTCAAATAGGTGTCATTCTGGAGAGTCGTATGGAGCCATCACAGAATTGTCTCTCAAACTAAACTGTTAAATTACTAAAATGTGCTAATGTAAAATAAACTCAAGGTATTTTTTTCCTTTTTTTTAAGTTCTGCAGTGCTCAGGAGATCAATTTCCTATGTTTCTGGGGATGGACTTATGGTACATCAATAACTGAGAAAATGACGAAAGCTCAATAATCATATGCAAGTAGATTTTCAGCCTGTCGCCAGAGAAAGCAAACAGGTTGGGACCCACTTTCTAGAAAGGTTCCAGCCAGACAAGGGGGCATGTTATTATTCCTTCTCACGGGGAGAGGATCCTTCTGGGAATGGAGGACATGTGGATCAACACAAGACCCTCAGGGAAGAATCCAATTCCAGGATCTAGGGAGCAGGCACAGCCTAAGCAGAGCTTCCTTGTGGGGATAACTAGGCTTCAGGTAAGCCTTGGTCACTTAAAAAACGTGAACTGGACCCATTTCCTTTCTCTCAGTTTCTTTGTTCTGCCTTCTTAAGAGAGGTTCCATTTTTGATGGGCTGTGATCTTGAGATCCTAAAGTAGCTTCCACATCTCACTGAGCTACACAGTTCAGGGTTTAAATTTCAAGAAAATCTGTGGCTTGGAGAGTTCAAACAAAAGTCCTGGCTTTGAGTCTCATTGGACCTTTCTGGCCATACTTGAGACAAATATCTTAACCAACCATTGTGACCAAGAGGATGGGATCTATTGATTGGCTTAGCCAGTTGGGTTTTATCTTAGGAATTGACAATGGGTTTCCTCTCATCTAACTCACATGGCTGAAAAATGTGGGATATTGTTAGGAAAGGAGCAAAGAAGGCTACATTCTAGGAAAGCATCCAAAAAATATCCTATTTCATATCACTTCAGTGACACCAAATATTTATTGCGTACATAGAATCTGCCAGACACTGTACTAGGTACTGGGCTGGGGGAAGACTTGGAATGAGATGTAGGGAATGTACAAGATATAAAGATGAATGTGACATGGTTACTGATTATGAGGAACCTACCCTCTGCTTGGGGAGACAAACATATTAATAATTTTCTTGCCAAATCATCCCAGAGAGTTGACAAAGCATGGGTCATTCATACAGCCACACTCGAGACACCTGCAGGACAACTTGGCAATGAACCTGGGTCCCCTCCCTGCCTTCACGTCCATGGTTCCCACGTTCTGTGTACTAAGGTCCTTCTGTTGTGGCGTATTTTGACAAGCAGGAAACATCCAGATTATTGTGAGATTGTTGTAAATAGATGGGGAAGGAAGCAAAGATTTTCATTTTAAATTCTGAAAGATTTTATGAAACCAGCGATTGCCTAAGATAACAGCACTCATCTATTTAAATCACCCTCTATGTTTTCTTTCATAGTTTTCTTTAAATTTAATTTAAACAGCAATTATTCTTTCTCCAGCATTATGTCTTGCCTGTCTCCCCTCCTGCTGATGGTGTTTTTAAATAATGACAAAATGACATTAAAAATTCAATCAAAATGGCTATTTTTTCATCACTATTCAACTAGAATTATGTATTAACTGTGAAGAATAGCCTTTTCCTTAGCGTGAGGAGCATTATTAGAATCTATCGCCAAGATTCACAGGGTTTTCCTTAAAATACCAAGTCTTGCTTGTGTTTTA
The DNA here is from genome assembly GCF_023065955.2 of Ursus arctos. Lineage (NCBI taxonomy): Eukaryota > Metazoa > Chordata > Mammalia > Carnivora > Ursidae > Ursus > Ursus arctos. The sequence continues at coordinate 92,180,025 of NW_026622985.1, read as the reverse complement.
TAAAGTCACGTTTTCTGTGCCTAGACCATAACCTAAGTATGTGATCATCCCATGAATTGCCAAAAATTTTGCAGGACTCTGTTAAGATTTGTTTTGACATGTTATAAAATATCTGCTATAGGAAACCTGGTTGGTTAGAGGATTATCCAAAGTTAAAAGGGACTCAAGCTTCTTTACTGCCCCCTAGTGCCACTGTTCAGGATTGAACGAGAGTCCGCAGGAACTGGTAAAGCCATTTTAGACAGGAAAATAGAGATGAAATAAGCCCCTAAGGATAAGTATAAGCATCCTAAGAAATCCCTCTAGAGAACAGCAGGAGGGGCGCCTGGACAGCACAGTTGGTTGAGTGTCCTACTCTTGATTTTGGCTCAGGTCATGATCTCATGGTTGTGGGATCGAGCCCCACGTCAGGCTTCATGCTCAGCGTAGAGTCGGCTTGGCACTCTCTCTCACTCTGCCCCTCCCACTCATTTTCTCTCCCTCTCAAATAAATAAATAAATCTTTAAAAAGGAGAAGAAGAGGGGCGCCTGGGTGGCACAGCGGTTAAGCGTCTGCCTTCGGCTCAGGGCGTGATCCCGGCGCTGCGGGATCGAGCCCCACGTCCGGCTCTTCCGCTATGAGCCTGCTTCTTCCTCTCCCACTCCCCGTGCTTGTGTTCCCTCTCTCGCTGGCTGTCTCTCTCTGTCAAATAAATAAATAAAATCTTTAAAAAAAAAAAAAAAGGAGAAGAAGAGCAGCAGCAGGAGGAGGAAGGCATACAGGAAGCGGTGGCATACAGACCCAAAAAATCAGTGCTTACGGGGCTTTCAGCCTCTGGGTGGAGAATAAGTGCAGAATGAGAGAACAGAGCTGGGGGGGAGGGGCATGGGAGAATTTGGGTGTGCACTGGAAGGAAGGAAGGGCTCGTGAGGGGTCCCTGAGCGAGCCCCCTGGGGCCCCAGGGGAGCACCCTCAGGGAGAGCAGAGTAAGAATTTCACCTTTCTGAGTCCCAGTCTGGGACCTAACATGCATACAGTTTTGATTGACTGATGCCAACCACCCCCTCCCCCCACCATCCAGCCCCACAAGCCAATAAATCCCTACAAGGTTAGTTTGGAAACTTTAGAATTCATATATGGTGGTCCCGTCCATAGGAAGATTGCTGCTAGTGGGAGAAAGCAGTTAAAAGTTGTAAATTAAAACACACAGTCCCCTTTCATCCTCTTAATTAACTCTGAGACATAGATTATTACATAACTCTGTCTCACTTCCCGATTGTTTTGTCTTAGCTCAGAGTTAGTAATAATAGGGCCACTACATTTTCCTTCTCATCTACAACAGAAAGTACTTGGCATCTCATCCTAGTAGAGATGTCAATCTTAATATGGTCACCTTCACATCTAGGTTCTAGCAGGTGTCAAAATATCCCCGATGATGTGCAAAGAAGTTCTTGCTGAGGCTAAGGTCTGCGTATCTCGTATGGAATCTTTCTCCGTTATTTTGCCCTGAAAGTGAACTACATCTCTCATGCTTCCTCAGTGTCTCTAACTGTGTTAAGTGCCCCCTCTAACCAGAGAATTTAAGCAGGCTTCTGTGTTTTGACAGGCAAGCCAGATGGATGGATTATTTGGAGTTACATATGTTAGTAACCAAAAATATTTTAATAATTTTTCTAGATATATACATATAAAAATCTAACAGAACTTTTCAATATTTTATCAGAAAGTATTATCAGGGGATTACAAAAGAGAAGCCTTTCAATATCTCCCAAGTAAACCATGGCTACCCCTCTTATTACATACAAGACCTCTTCTCCCTGCCAACGCTACCAAAATCCTTCGTATTTTCTCCTTAAGTGTCTGCATGTTAATTTTATACATACATGCCTATTTGATGTTTGATTACTGGTCTTTTTGCCCTTTAAATCCATGTGCCTCAGGGATGCCTTGAATTTCTTAAATTGTAGGTTACCAGAGGAGAGGGAATCTGCCTAATTCTACCTAATATAGCATCATATTTAGGTAAATGTAGTTAGTAAGTGCTCTTTATTATTGAAAAATTATATGCAGGGGCGCCTGGGTGCCTCAGTTGATTAAGCATTAAGCTCTTGGTTTCAGCTCAGGTTGTCATCTCAGGGTCATCGTGAGATCGAGCCTGTGTCAGGCTCCATGCTGGGCATGGAGCCTGCTTAAGATTCTCTCTTCCTCTCCCCCGGCCCCTCCCCCTGCTTGCTCTCTCAGGGAAAAAAAAAAAATTATATGCAATTTTATGTCATAGAATTATTTCTTCATAGTATCTTTTAGGGGGTCTACTGTTTACCTGTCTTTACAGTTAGCTTTTTAAAATCTCTCTTAATAGTGTCCCCAGCGTAGAGGACAAGAAGCAGCAGTCTTTAAAAAAAAGTGGGAAAAAAAAATAGCAGGCAGGGTCCCCTCATCTCTGGATATGTCCCTGGTCCACAGAACTCTGAGTTTCATTTCTCTGGTATGCAATGCAGGTCACATAGTTTTGTAAGACACACATTTCCCCTGAGAATTTAAGATGACAGCTTTCTACTCAAGCCACCAACTTCCACATCTCTGTATGTCAAAAATGCATCTCTTCTTTTTTCAGTCTCTTATTTAACAAATGAGGGAATCGAGATCTTTAGAGGTTAAATGGCTTGTTCATGGGGACACAGCTAATTAGCAGACTTGCAGACATCATTCATCAACCTTAAAATGTCCTTTCAGTACGTTGCCAAGTATAACCTATTACCTTAAGAAAGCTCCTTTCCTAAGAGCTAGGAGTTCCGTCAATACTGCCCACCTTCCTTTGTAATTAACTTTTGTTTTATCTCTCTTAATAGAGTCCATAAAATAGAGGACAAACAGCAGTAGGTATTTTTAACCTGTTATAGTTTCTGTATGTTATTAGACTAACTTTAAAGCAATGTAACATATTTAAAATAAGAAGCAGCCATAGAAGCGCCTGGGTGGCTCAGTGGGTTAAGCATCTGCCTTCGGCTCAGGTCATGATCCCAGGGTATTGGGATCAAGCCCCACGCTGGGCTCCCTGCTCTGCGAAGAGTCTGTTTCTCCCTCTCCCTCTGCTCCTCCCCTCTGCTCTCTGTCAAATAAAAAAATAAAATCTTAAAAAAAAAAAAAGAAGCTGCCATAGTCTCCCCAACGTCATAATACCACAAGTAATTGATATGAGGCTCCTTCCCAAACTTTTTTAAATCTAGAAATATATACTTTTTAGAAGGCTGTAGAGTATTTGTTATATCTGCATTTATGTGTATTATTGTTCTCTTTTTTCCCCTTAACATTGTCTTGTTCGTTTTTCTATCCTGCTACAAAATGGTACAAAAATTTCTACAAAATGACGGCATAATCATGATACAAGAGGATAATTAACGTAACCTTTCCCCTGTTCTTGGGTACGTCGGGTATTTTGGGTTGTTGCCATTGTGAGTGCTGCAGGAGAGAACACGTTTATGAGACTAGACGCATGGCACACAGGGAACCAAGCCTGGGACAAACATCCTCATGACAAGTGAAAAACCTGGTTCAGATTTACCTTCTGTGAAGAACAACATGCAAATATTGATCTTGTTTTGACACAGAATGCATTTGCTTTGCCACGACAGGGCTGGGCATAGAATGAACTTCTCTTCGAAACACTGAAATGTTTTTCTTGGATGGTAGACTAGTTTGTTGAACTGTAAACTCTGGATGGGTAAATATTTCCTTTTCTTCAATTTAGACAAGGATAGGCAGTTATAAGTTATACTGTTGTATACATACTATTGGCCAAGTCCTGAATATATGTTATCCAGAACTTTCCCAGAAACTCTATAAGGCAGGTGCTATGACTCTGTTTTATAAATTTACAGATGAGGAAGCTGAGGCTCAGAGAGCTTCAGTGACAGCAGGTGCCGACTGCCAGGCAATTGACTTCGAGCCTACATTCTTGACATTGGACTGTCTCATGTCACATCACAGCTGAGCGGAGATGAGAGGGAACAATACCCAGTTGTTTTATTTGCACAGCTTGGTTGAGATGTAACCCACATGCTGTATGATTCACTCCCTTCAAGTGTGCATTTCAGTGGCTTTTAGTAGATTCACAGATATGTGCAACCACACACCGTCTATGTTAGAACATTTTCATCGCCTCAAAAAGAAACCCCATACCCTTCAAGCAATCACCCCTTCTAATCCTCCCACACCCAACCCTAAGCAATAATTAATCTACTTTCCATCCCTATGGATCTCCCCACCTGAACTTGCCTGTCATTAGAATCACACAACACATGGACTTTTGTGTCTGGCTTCTCTCACATAGCATAACATCTTCAAGATTCATCCAAGTTGTAGCACGTATCAGTACTTCTTTCCCTTTCATGGCCGAGTAATATTCCATTGTATGAAGATGCCACATTTTGCTTATATATTAATCCATTGATGGACATTTGGGGTGTTCCTACCTTTTGGCTATTATGAATGATGCTGTGACAAACATTTATATACAAGTTTTTATGGGGGCATATGTTTTTATTTTTCTTGGCTATATATCTGAGAATGGAATTGCAAGGTCATATGGTCATTCTGATTAATTATTTGAGGAAGTACCAGACTTTCCAAAGTGGCTGCACCATTTTACATCTCTCCCAGCAGTGTATGAGGGTTTTAACTTCTCCACATCCTCACCAACACTTCTTATAATCTGGCTTTTTTATTCTAACCATTCTAGCGGGTGTTTTTGACCTCATGTTCTAGTTACCTAGAGAGGCCAGAACTATATTCAGATGGATGTAAAGACTTTATGCACTGTCTCTCAACTCCCCCTGTGGGGATAAAGCAGATCTGACCAATCACAGAAAAAGCTCAAAGCCATTAAAAAAAAAAAATCAAAACCAAAGCAACTCAAAACTCCATTTTTGTTTGTCAGATACATAAGCTTAAGAGTAAGGAATATTTATGCAATCCACCTATCCACACATCCTTATTCATCACTATGAACCTTATGGACTTATTTCAGTTGCAAAATGGTAGTTATCAAATATGTCTCTTTACCTCCACCCCTCCCACCTTCATTTCCTACCTCTTCATCCAAAGTCACTTGTGGATATGAGAACATTAATTCTCTAAAATCTCATGCTACTTACTTTTCAGGATTACTAGGCAATTTATTCAATACAAATACATTTACTGAGCATCTCCTATAGCCAGACCCTGGCTCTGGAAGGTGTTGGAGCTCCAGTTGTGAATACAAGCCCAATTAAATCCTTGCCACCTTGGGACTTACCGTATAATGAGGAAGAAGTTATCAATCAAAATCTCACAAATTAATAAAAATCCACACCTGTGCTTAGTGCCACAGGGACAAGTACTTAATTTAGGGATTTACAAAAATGGTGTGTGCAGGGGGAGTGGGGAATTGGGTTGGCAGAGAAACTTGATTTGCAGGGAACGTTTGGACAGTGAGATGTTGACTTAATGGCATTGTGTTAACAGTGTCACTTGATTTCAGTTTTTCTCAGACCACACAAATAGCTTCCAGGGCAGTGTCCGGGAGCTCAGAGAAAAACAGAATATCTTTTTTCCTGACAGTAAACAAAAATAATTTAACTAACATGAAAGCTCATGTTCTTTTTTTTTTAATATAAAGATTTTATTTATTTATTGGACACAGAGAGAGAGCATGCACAAGCAGGGGGAGCAGGAGAGGGAGAAGCAGGCTCTGTGCAGAGCAGGGGGTCCGAGGCGGGGCTCGATCCCAGGACCCTGAGATCATGACCTGAGCCAAAAGCCAACACCTAGCCGACTGAGCCACCTAGGCGCCCCAAAAGCTCATGTTATGATGACATGTATATTAGCCTCACTACTAAGCTACTCCAAACATTCAAATGTATTTCCATGGACCTGATCGCACAAAATCTATTTTCCTTATGTTTGTTTATTTTTATTTCTTTTCCTTTGTTTCCAATTCTACTTGTTTTTTCAGGTGTTTGTTATCGCATCGTTTGTTTTACTATTTTAGATGTTTATTTCACATAATCATAGGCCCTTTTTTTGAGCGTTTGAAGTTTTATCTGTTATTTTATCCACAAATAGATTAAAGTTTATTTTCAGAACAAGACAATTGCTCGGAGATTTCTAATTGGTATAAAGAGAAATGGCTTTGATCTTGTATAAGTTTATACCAAAGCTGAACTAGGGGCGCCTCAGTTAAGTGTCTGCCTTTGGCTCGGGTCTTGATCCAAGGGTTCTGGGATTGAGCCCCACATCAGGCTCCTTGCTTGGCGAGGAGTCTGCTTCTCCCTCTCTCCCTGCGGGCTGCTCCCCTTGCTTGTGCTCTCTCTATATATATCAAATAAATAAATAAAATCTTTATTAAAAAACAAAAGCTGAACTAGACTTCTAATTTATATACCTATTATTCCCTATAGGTTTTTTTTTTTTTTTTTTAAAGATTTTATTTATTTATTTGACAGAGATAGAGACAGCCAGCGAGAGAGGGAACACAAGCAGGGGGAGTGGGAGAGGAAGAAGCAGGCTCCCAGCAGAGGAGTCTGATGGGGGGCTTGATCCCAGAACGCTGGGATCACGCCCTGAGCCAAAGGCAGACCTTAAGGACTGAGCCACCCAGGCGCCCCTATTCCCTATTGTTTTAACACTGTTCTTTGGAGGACTGGGGTTCCAAACAGGTGGACTTTATCTGGATTTCTCCTGGCCTACGTACATCTTAATGCCTGACACTGTACAGCTGAGGTAAGCTCTGAGGTCAGATTTGAGCCTGAGTCCAGACTTCCTTTTTTTTTTTTTTTTATGTCCCAAAATATTTTTATTTATAAAAACGGGCAGTGGACCTGATGTGATCATGGGCTATTGTTTGCCAACTTCTGCTGCAGAGGGATGTAGCCCAGCACCAGGGCTTGTGAAATGGACACTGCCTAAAACTCATCCACTTCTTCTTTTTTTTTCTATATATTCTTTTTTTTTTTTAATGTTTTTTTATTATATTATGTTAGTCTTCCGTATCTACTATGGGCTGTTGAACCTCTCTGAACCTCAATGTTTTCATCAAAAGAATAAAAAATGGAATACTTCTGCAGGGTTTTTAGCATTAAACAATAGAAGTTATATAAGACATGTTGTACATTTGGCAAAAAGAAATATTATAGAAGGGTAACCTATTGAATAATTATATCTTCTTGTATTTTCCACTGCTGTAGATTCATCTGGAATGGGGGAAAGCTTACTTCCTTCCTCCCAGGAGAGTTACAAGGCATTTTGTTTCTACATGACCACGGAGAAAGGTAAGCAGGCTCTTTGGGTTACCAGTGTCTGAAACCTGGCTTCTTCGGAAATCAAACCCCAGCTGGTTGGCCATTGAGTTCTATTGATGAGGGAGAAATGTGTATGATGAAATGCAGTGTCTTGTTTTATTTTATGGGAGGAAGGGAAGATGAGAGGTAAAGCCAACCAGTCCTCGCTTGGGTCCCTGGAGTCTGAAGGAGAGCTGTAGGAACCTAGGTGGTGTGCCCAGAGGCTGCTGTGATGAGGGCTTTGGAGCCAGAAGGGTTCCCGGATGACCCTAGGGATGCCCCTAAGTGCTGGGGGCTGCTTAGGGGGCCTTGTGGCTGCCCCACCCTCTGCTTCACTTCGCGGACAGAGCCTGCTGACCTGCCGGGTGCAGAGCCTGGCAGTGGCCCCCAGCAGCAGTCACGAGGTGGTGGGGGTGACCAGCCACTCCCCTCTGAAAGCACGCGGCAGTGGTGGCAGCTGCAGCCCAAAAAGACAAGAGCTCCTTCCTCCTGACAAGTTAAAAAAATGACAGAGCTCTTTAAATATCTGAGAATTCTTGAAAAATTCCAAAGAGGAGAAAAGATCACCACCAAAACTACTGAGAGACCTCTTGCCTTTTTGTGCGTGTGTTTGCGGTGGAGGACAGGATGGGAGCATTTGGGGCTTTTTGCAACGAAAGCAGAAAAAAAAATGTGGCATTATTTAAGCTCTGAGTGATGGGAGGCAATCCATTGCAATTGGATGTATCTACAAAAGGACTAAGCATCAATCATTTGATAATGAGAAAATCCTCCATGTTATTCTGGCAACAACACTGAAATAATAAATGCCTGGACGCCTGGGTGGCTCAGTCGGTTAATGGTCTGCCTTCAGCTCAGGTCATGATCCTGGGCTTCTGGGATGGAGTCCTGCATTGGGCTCCCTGCTCAGGGAGCTCCCTTCTCCCTCTGCCTGCCTCTCTCTCTGACAAATTTTAAAAATCTTGAACGAAAGAGAGAGAGAGAGAGGGAAAGAAAGAAAGAAAGAAAGAAAGAAAGAAAGAAAGAAAGAAAGAAAGAAAGAAAGAAAGAGAGAGAGAAAGAAAGAGAGAGAAAGAAAGAAAGAAAGAAAGAAAAAGGGAAGGAAGGGAGGGAGGGAGAAGGGAAAGGGAAGGGAAGGAAAGAAAAGGAAGCTTATATGATATTGTTATTATTTTGCTTTTGCGGGTCCTTTTCTCAAATAAAACCCTGTGCTTTTGAAAACAGGCATAAAACCATAGGAAGCCTGGCTCTCCTGCTTTGTTTCCCCCAATCCCTGCCTTTCCCTTTTCTCTCTCTCTGCTTCTTTCTTCTGTCTCTTCTTCATCTGTTCAATTCCTCTTTCTCTTTGTTTTCCTCCACACTCTAGCTGTTTCTTGATCTTTCCCCTTTCTCCATCTCGTTTTACCTTCCACCCCTCCTCACCCCCCTTCGCTGTGACCCCTCTGTTCCTCCCTGCCACTCACCTCCTCCCTGCGTTCTACTTGCCTACTCTTGCCCATTAATCCCACTCCTTCTCCCCACCTCGCATTGACTTTTTCAAAATAGAATTTTCTTTAAATAGAATCAGCCACGTAGATCCATATCCCCTCCATTCGTCCACACGGGAAATCTCACCTCAACCCATCAGGAGTGGGAAGTTTCCAATCTTACATTCTGGGCGATGATTCTGAAGTCGGCTTCTGTCTGTGAAGGAAACTTTACGTTTAAATTAAAAGTGCCTAACATATCTACGAAACCTTTTTTTAGTAGCTTATCTTTCAGGTAAAACAAAACAAAACAGACATGGTCACTGTTAACAGAAAGGGTTCTTTGGAGCTGAACTTCAGCAGAAAACAGGGACATATTCCAATAAAGTATCTGGTGAGGTAAAACCATAACACCTTAGTGTAATAAGATTCTGTATTAAAACAGCTGAAGTAGAAAAAAGTATATGTAATATTCCGCCTACCTAAGTAATTATGACTTACAATTTCTTTTACTGCTCTAGCTTCAAGGCCTGACCTTGTTTATCCTTGGAACTTCTGTTCTCGAGGCAGAAAGAGCCTTGTGTGGGCGGAGGAGAGACAGCAGGAGGCCTGACTCTTACAATGGTGTTGATTTGAATAGATGGACCGGGTGTTTCTTTTTTGCTCTTTTAAGAACCGGTATTATTTTTCCAAGAGGCTAATCAACCGAAACAGTAGAGTCCGTGCTCATGCCCTGGACTTTTTACCTTGAGACTTTTCAACAAATGCCTAACAGGACCTTAAAAACATTTCCTAATATTTAAAGTGAGTCCCTGTGTACAGAAAGTTCCCAGTGAAGAGGGCCAACGCAAACACAGGAGGGAAGCATGAAAGAGGAAGGCTTCCACATTCTTAGTAATGATTGTCCATTTTAAGACAAGGAATATTTTCATGACAGCCTCATGATTAGGTAAGAGGGTGCAGTCTCCGAAATTGTAAAATTTTCAGAGAAGGGCTTCCTCCCGTTCAGAATATTGCCCACCCTGGCCTGCCTGATATTTCATAGTTAGAAAGTAATTCCTTTGGATACGTCTTCCTGTCTCCTGTTAACCAAATATATTATGTTAGAATGGGTAAATCAGTAAAGAAAACCTGAGGACAATTTTTCTAAAAGCAGATTCTGTATCAGTGCTGTCTAGTAAAAACAGCATGAGTCATATATGTAGTTTTAACTTCTCTAGGAGCCACATTAAATAAATAAAATTAAATAGAAGCAGGTAAAATTAATTTTAATAATATATTTTATTTAGCCCAACATAGTCAAAGTATTATCATTTAAACATGAAAAATATAGTAATGAGCTATTTCATATTTTTTGTGCCAAACACGAAAGGACAAATATTGTATAATTCCACATACATGTGATATCTAGAGCAGAGAAATTCATAGAGATAGAAAGTAGAATGGTGGTTGCCATGGATTTAGGATTGAGGAATGGGGAGTTATTTTTTAATAGGTACAGAGTTTAGTTTGGGGTCACAGGAAAATTCTGAAAGTGGATAGTGATGGTGGTTGCATAAGATTGTGAATTACTTAATGCCACTGACTATGCACTGAAAAATGGTTAAAACGGTAGATGTTATGTATATTTTACCACAATTTTAAAAAAAAGAAAATTCACTGCTATAACTCCATGTTAATAATATTCAGCCTTTTGGGACACCTGCGTGGCTCAGTCGGTTAAGTGTCTGCCTTCAACTCAGGTCATGATCCCAGATTCCTGGGATCGAGTCCCGCATGGGGCTCCTTGCTCAGCAGGGAGTCTGCTTCTCCCTCTGCCTGCCATTCACCCTGCTTGTGCTCTTTCTCTCTCTGTCTCTCTAACAAATAAATAAATAAAATCTTTATTTATATGAAAATAATATTATTCAGTCTTTTAGCTCTGAATTTATCTCCTTTACTTTGGGAAAATCAGCTTCTCCCTGTCGTTTGATGGTCATAGTTGAGGAAGTGTTCGATTATACTATTAATTAAAAAATTACCCATTTTTTCCACTATGGTGGCATATTAGGTGGCTTCTGCGACAATGAGTGGGTTCAACTTTCACTTGCAATTGAGAACGCTGGGGCCAACTGAGACTCAAACACAATGCTAGAAAACGATTCCCGTTATGGAGGCGGGTGTGTTTGAAAGGAGGAAAGCAATTCAGATCATTGGAAGAACTGTTATTTTAAAAATACAATATGTGAAATTCCAGCTTTCGATGATAAAAAAATGCTTTATAATTAGTAAACTGACAAAAGGAATTGCCAGGTTTTTCTTTTTCTTTTTCTTTCTTTCTTTCTTTTTTTTCCCCCCTCTCCATAATGACTCCCACCAGGGCTGTACTTAGCCTGTCAAGAGGTGTGGGCATTAGACGTGGAAAAGAAGGGAACATTTTTCTAACTTAAAAGTCAATTAACTAGTACATATGTGCTGAGCTTTAGGATAACCTCATCTTGAAAATCAAAGCTAAAAGCAACCTTATATTACGGGTGAGAGAGCAGGTTCCCAGCTTTCCTGTGACTGCGTGCGTCCTGCCCACAGGAGAGATGTGATGCTGGAAAGCCCATGCTCAGCTGTTAGAGAGGCTGTGTTCAAACCCCAGCACTGGCATTATTACCTGTAAAGCATTAAGAAGTTAGTTAGACTCTTTGAACCTCTTTCTCACCTGTAGGATAGGGAAATACTTACTCAGAATTGCCATGAGGATTCAAGGTAATTTACATGACATGCCTGACATTGATAAATGGCCACTATTATCACTCTCCTTTTGGAAGTTAGCTTAGGACTTATGCAACTTCTAGACCTACTTTTACTTTGAGGAGAGTAAAAACTTTATTCATCCCTGTACTTTGTAGCATAATTACAACAGTAATTAAATCATTGTTAAATCCCCTGCTAAATGCCTCTTTCCCCTCCGATACTTTTTCTCTATAACACTTTTTATAAACTCCACAAAGTCAAGGGAGTCATCTGTTTTCTTCCCCAGTGTATTCCCCCGTCTTTGGGAAATCATGCAAATAGATAAATAGCCATGGAGAGAAGAGACTCCTACAGCTGGGATGGTACCTGAGGACGGTAACCATAATTCTGAGAGCAAGAGCTTCATGTCCTACCAGACCCAGTTAATGAGCTACTAAACACAGGAATGTGGGTTCCAGTTCCTTCTGAGTTGTCATCTTTGCCCCGCCACCTTCTTCACATGGTTTATACTCTATATCAATGACTTACCAAGGTTCATAAGCTTGGTACATACCATAGTGCCAAGCTCATAAAAGGTATTCAACAGATAGTTTTAATAAATCAGTAATAAGTCAACCTTCTTCATGCACCAACGTGAAGGGTGCCCCTGACTTTGTAAACTGTAATGGGACTGTTCATATAGTCTATTACTTTTTAACCTAAACAGCCATACAAATGTCAGTATGTTGCTCTTGGCCTAAGTGCCAATGTAGAAACAACACTGGGTCAGGTTTTGGAAAATGTGGCTTTTAAAGCACTTTGACTTTGGTTTGTCGTCTCTAATATAAGAAGATTGGAATAAATGAACTCTAGTTTCCTTCCAGATATGCCATTATTTGATTTTTAAATATGTATACTTCAGATACGGAGAAAATAGTAAAAGATATAATTAAAACGGTAAATAATTTTTAGTGATTTAAAGGAGGGCAATAGCTTCTGGTCACTGCAGTGTTCTAGACTATGTATTTATACCCACCAAGTCTTAATTAACTATTTAAATCAAGGTATGTTGAAGATACTGGTTCTAATCACTCTGGTGTCAAGTGAGAACTCAGGCAACTTGTCCATAATGTTTCCTGTGGATAAAGGCTCCTTGAACCTGGGCAAAGATTTCTTTGTCTACGGTGTTAAAAATTTAGACACTGGAAAATAGAGCTTTTGGAATGCAGAACCATAAATCTATCCACCCCACCACTCAACTCCTTGTTGACCCATAAGAGCAAACTGTCCACATAGATATTTGGGTGCCTATGTCTCCATCCAGTGTCATCCAGTATAAACCAGGAGTACACTTCACTCCACCCTCTAATTTAAGGAATAAGCAGAAAGTCATCTTTCTTGCATCGGTCTTCTCTGGGGTGTTGTTTAGCTTTGTGGTCTTTCTTTCAACTCCCACTTTCACTGGCACTGATCCACAGAAATAGACTTGACCATGACCTTAAAGCAGCAGCCTATCCAATAAGGTATTGTCCGTCACCAGCAGACCTTGCAAAGAGATGGGGGTCTCTTTTCCCTCAAGCTGTCCTTCTGTCTTGCCTTTCTGTTGCTTGAGAATCCCCAAGATTAGGCCATTGCTATGTATATGTCCAAGATAGTGGTAGTCAAGGTATTTAACAAATGGGTCTGCAGAAGCATGAATCTATAAGAAAGGATGAGAGTGTTTATTGCTACAGTAGGGTCCTGGAGGCTCACTGATGTGCCAGCTGTTAGCCATTTACTTGCTGGATCCTGAGGAGTCAGAGGTCCTAGGGATGAGTCTAGAGTGGCTGGATTGGTAGGCAGAGGAACATTTAGGGGACCTCAGGGAAGTATAATAAGAAGGAAGAACTTAAATATTTTAACAGTTAGTATGACCATAACATTGTGTGCTGATGGAGTATCAGCCTTGAGTATATGTGATTGCTCTACTAAAGAGATCAGACGGTTTCAAGAGTGAATTACACTAGGAAGGAAAAGGTTAAAGTTCTAGGTAAATTGGACTTCTCCTTGTAGCTCCAAACTAAAGGCAGGTTAGAATGTAAATCCTAATCTTCAGGTTCAAAATGCCCATCTCCTCCCATCCTCAGGATTGTGTCACATTTCCCACGTAGCTCCTTAATCTTTCTGTTTGAAATTGCAACCATTTTCCCTTGGGGAGGCCTTTGCCTCCTCCTACCAAAAGAAACCTCTTCTTGTGAAGCATTCTGCCCTTTGCCCAATGCCATGCCCAAGAGTAAACCAAGCAGGCTTGAAGGATCCCGAGGAGGAGTTAGCCAAGTGGATAATGACACGCATCGTCTTTAATCAGCTAGGGGGAGCGTGGCCTCTGATACTACTGGAAAGCAGGGGTGGGATCCTCCAGTCTGAGCTTCTTTTTAATATTTAAACCAATGTGAGCTATAGGTCTCCCAATTTTTAAATTTTATTACATACTCCTTAGAGTAAGCACATCTACTTAAAATTCTCATTAACCATTTTCACACTACATAGTTGCTGAGAACTGAATTGTGCCCTCAAAGACTCATATGTTGAAGACTAACCCCCATACAGTGTGACTGTATTTGGAGTAAGGAAGTTAGGTTACATGAGATCATCTGGGTAGAGCCCTAATCCAATAGGATCCATGTCCTTATAAAAAGAGACACCAGAAACTCACTCCCTCTTTGCCATGTGAGGTCACATCAAGAAGGTGGCCATCTGCAAACCAGAAAGAGAGCTCTCACCAGAAGCCAAATTCGCCTGCACATTGATGTTGGACTTCCCATTCCCCTATGGCATTTTATTATGGCAGCCTGAATGGAGTAAGACAATAGTCCAATCCCATAGTGAGAAAGAAAATATTTTCTTAATTCGCATGGGACTGCCATATCCTTTGCGCTAAATGGTCTCATTTATTCCGGAAAAGTACTGCTTTGTTTTCTTTTGTTGGTAGATTTGTCTTTATCTCTGACCTAGTAGCCTATTTCAATTATTTGTTAAAAAGAAGGCTAGTGTTAGTTTTAATGGTTGTTTTCTAAGTTTCTGAAAACAGCCTTGAAAAGGACCTTCTGATGAAGGGGATGAAGGTCCAGGAGCTGTTTCTCTGCTCATCCCGTGTACCACACTCATACTAATATCCTATAAATTCAGCTAGCTACCGCCAGCTCCCAAAGTGCTCTCATGAGTTGTCAGAACTCTGAGACATAAATAATTTTGTTTCGTTTCAAAGATGTTAAAACTGAGGCTCAGAACAATTAAGAAATTTGCTGCAAAATCCCAACAAAATAGCATATGACGCAGATACTAAACTAAATGCTCTTTCTTTGGGTCGAAAGCTCTTTTTACTATGCTATTTTTTCTTTCAGTTTTGTACCCTTTCTTGTGTGTGTGTGTGTGTGTGTGTGTGTGTGTGTGTGTGTGTTAATCTTGTCCCTGATAGAGGATAAGTTTCAAAAGTTCAGAACCGTGTCTGCCTAATCAGTTTTACACAGCATCATAGGCAGATGGCTACTTAAATCAACTTAATTCAAGATATATTTATTGAGCATTTACTACATGCAAAGCACTGTGTTAGGCATTCTCTCCAGGCCTCAGGAACTCATTTAGCAATTGATGACAGTCTGCAATAGAATTACATTGTTGTAAAAAATATTTTTTCACAGACATGCCTAAATTGATTCTGGGGTAAATAAGGTTTAGAAATCTATGGTATTGTCTTCCTAGCATACTCCTCTCTATCGTTGGCTCATTAACACCTCCTCCCCCAGATATTTTGACAGCAAAGAAGCTGAATTGTTACTGTCTTATATGAGCCACCTGATCCCAGGTGATAGGCCTTATTACATGGATACCTAACCCAAGCTGGGCCAATAAGTCCTTTCCCTAGGGCTTTGGAATTTAACATCCGGGGAATCAAAGTAAGTCTCCACTTGGAAGCTAAAGACTGAAAGTTAATTGTAGCAGTGTTTTAGAGGTTCCTGAGATCCCTTGGGAAAGCTGCTCCTGTTCTTTCTGAAATTTGGTTTCTACTCTTCCTTTATTTCCAAAAGCCAACATTCTGGGGGTTCCTTGAGTTTGTTTCTGATATTTTTATTTTTGTTTTATGCTTTTTTTGCTTAAGTCAAGTTGGGTTTGTGGCTTCCAATCAAAAGCCTTAACTGATACAAAGATCCACATGGTCATTTTAGTAGCAAAAGAAGGGGAAGAGATTCAATTCACCATAGTCCTAGAAGGAAAAGTAAACTGTACGAAAATAAATTTTAACATTTCTTAATAAGACCTATTCCTCACTTGACTTTAAAACATTATTTCTCAAAGAACAACTGAAATCTGCTTCTGGATGGATACTTGGAAGTTATTCCAAGGCAATATTTGAATGCTGTCCTCGCATTTTTTACATCTGAGGACACAAAGACCCAGAGCCTTTAAATGTCAAGCCCACTTGGGTCAAGAATGGAATCATGTCATCAGAGTCCCGGTGAAATGTTTCCTTCCATGCAAATATGGTAACAGTGTCCAGGAATATACTAAATGACTACTGAGAGTAACATACTGGGCTAGAACCAGGGAAATCACTGTGCACATAATTTATGATACCATACAAAGCAGGCTGGACATCACCTTTATCTGTCATTGACAAGGTTTCCATTTTTTCTCCACCTTTCTGTCTCTGGCTCTCCATCTTTTATCTATCTAGCTAGCATTTTTACCTTCTGTCTGAGTTTTTCCCCCAGCCAGGTTGTTGTGTGCTCCACAAGGTATATTCATTTACCTGTCTTTTGTATCCCCTGTAGTTCCAAGCACAGCGCATCAAAACCGAGCTTGCTCATTGGATAGTCGTCAGGCTACGGGTGATAACTGAAGTGCTCCTTATAGATTATTTTCCTGAGCGACCAACGTTTTTGGAAATACCCACAGTTATAGGATAAGAAAGAATCTGGGGCACCTGAGTGGCTCAGTCAGTTAAGTGTCCAACTCTTAATGTCAGCTCAGGTCATGATCTCAGGGTTATGAGATTAGGCCCTGCATCTGGCTCACACTCAGTGGGGAGTCTGCTTGAGATTCTCTCCTCCCTCTGTTCCTCTCCCTGCTCATGCACATGCGTGCACGTGCTCGCTCTCGCTCTCTCTCTCTCTCCCCCTTTCTCTCTCTCAAATAAATACATAAATAAAATCTTTAAAAAAAAATCATTGAAAAAAGAGAGATGAAGTTGGGTCCTTCACACATTCTGATCTCTCTTCCAGATTCCTTCCTCCCTTCCATCTTCTTCCCATGTTTCCCTTGGCTAACTCTTCCCCACTCTCCAAGTCCCTTCAGCTAACATCTCACTCCCACAGGGAAGCCTTTTGCAGACCCCCAGAGTAGGTTTATGATTTCCCGTAATAAGCTTTCATTGCATTCCATATTTCCACATTTGTGGCACTTATTAAACTATTCCTCATTTGTTGATATTTGCATTTCCCTCAAAGATGAAGCTCCTCAAGGGGCTCGTCTCTCTTGTTCTGTGGTTTATTGGTGATACTGACCAGTACTTGGCACACAGAAGACATCTAATAAATGCCGTATGTATTGATGGAATGGAAATACATTTTCATAGAAACCAAAACACAGAAAACATTACAGGAAACAGGAAATTCATTCATTAATATGCCTATTCACTAATTAATCAAACATTCAATAAATTTATAGAGCCTGTTATATTTCTGACACCCTGTTATATGGAGATTGGAAGAAAAAAGCTACTGCTCCCTGAGAACGATGCTCCCTCTAATGGGGGGAGAGTCACTTCCACAAATTCTTCTAAGCAAATGTGATCATTTCTAGATAAACTATAACTATGGGAAATTGTCAATGTTATCAAGTATTATAGAGAAGTCAAGAATCAAGCATATGAAACATGTTACATATATGCTTCGCATGGAATTAGTAAATTTAAGATTTGTAATTTTCTTAATCATTTGATATGTTTAAACCTTGCCTTCTTTAAAAAGGTATATACTTAATTCTTGTGTTATGATAAGTCTGTATATAGCCTTTCAGATTTTTTTAGAAAAAGATTGTAGACCAAACTACCATGTTCTATTTAAAATATATATTCAAATCCTTCAAAATATTTTATAGAAGTTTTAATCCATCAACAAATAGTCATGATATCCTATTTTCTCAATATTATATACATACTAAACACAACTCTAATTTTGGATAAAAAAAATGTGGTAACCACGTAAAAATACTCTACCAGGAAGAAGATAATAAATATCTCATTATTCTCTGCTATTTATATGTGTATTCCACCCACTCTGGTAAATAATGAAGCGGCTGTTAAAAGTTCAGTAAAAGATAAAATACTAGTGATCCTGAACCCCAATTTAATTAGGCTTGGCCAGGATTTATTACGAGTGTAGAGAGACCGTCAAGCAAGTTTAAAGAAGTGAAGCTCAGTGGAGATTATCTATGCAGTGTGCATATGTATTTATAAGTCCACTGGGCTCTTTTAACTCCACAAATAACCTTATTTTTCTCTTGCCCAAATAACTTTCTCTTTTGGAAAAAATAAATTTCCTTGAACAATAGGAACACTTATTTTTAAGTGTAGGAACTGCCTTTATCATTGGTCAAAAGAGGCCATTAATCAAGTGACTCTTGCTGTAGATTTGAAATCTATGACTAACAATCTGGTGGGTTGGGAAGCTTGTCCTGTTGAAATAGTCATGCTGCTGCCCTTAATCCTTGAAGGCACATGTTGTGGACGGTCAGGGCTCCACTAACTTGTGAAATTGTGATTATTCCTTTTGGGGACAACGGTATTGGGCCTTATCTCATGGTAAGATAAAGTGACTACATTATATTCTGGGAGTACAGCTGCTCACTCAGTCAAGAAACAGGCTTTTCTAGAGTGTGCACAGTCAAGTCCCTGGAACAAAGTGTCACTTCCTGGAGGAATAGCCCGTCTTACAGTTACAAATGGTTGTGCAGAGCAGTAGGACAGGTTTACCAACATTGCATTATAAATGCCAATGTATTCCATCGAGTGAATTGTTGGACTTCAACTGCCATCTGTTTTGTTGGGACGTATTTTTACACCCTTTCTCTGGAGACAATTACCGTGATTCAACATGCTCCAGGAGTTCACTGGGTGGAGGGAAAATTTCCAGGCAGTTGAGACGCAATTAATTAAATAGATACGCAGAGCTTTATAATTCTATTAGAATCCATTGTCATGTCAAAAGTGTCTTCCAATATTATGCTGAAAACCTGGAACATTCTGTCCTTGAATGTTCATTATAGTCGCTGAAAAGGGCTAAGGGAATTCATTTCCGTTTTGTTCTTTCACTCTTTGTTTGAACTTCTAACTAACCTTTTTTTTTCCACCCCCCTCTCTTGCCGTTGCTGGGGTAGTATTTATACAGCTGTTCTCATCCCTGAGCTGCTGAATAAGGGCCTGATTATTTCAAACAACTTTTGTAATTAGCTTTCAAGAAGCAAATTGCTGTTATGTACAGTATCTGTGATTACGATAAACTGCTCTTTTTTATAACATTTCAATGTGGGCTTTAATTGGCAAGCCCCAGCAGCTTGGTGAGCATTCTGTGAACTCACTCAATATATTGAAAAAACAGAAGAATATTTGACAATCAATAGAACAAGTACAGTACTTTTAGCTCAGTTTGGTTTTAAAAGGATCTATTAAATTAAAAAAAAAAAAATCCTAGAATGCAGTGTTGTGCTTCTTCCCCGGGGGGTAATTCTGTGACTCCCAAGTGGTAGGGATAACTTAGCAAGCTCAGTAATTCAGGCAGATAAATCTCCCAGGTTCTGCCATGCTTTGATATTTCTTTATCTAACACTCGCTCAACAAATACTTAGGCAAACACTTAGAATCCCTTAGAACTATTGTCAAGTACGCCTGGGGAAATGCTCCCCTAAGCTCCTGTCAATGTAGCCACAGAACATGGTGCTATGGGAGACTCTTGGGGGGCAGAGCTTGGAGAATGAGCTGCCTAACTGGAAACCCACTGCCCTGGCAGGGAAACGGACCACATATGTTGGTGGTGGTGACTGCATGTTGTTTTCCCTTCTTTTATTTCCAAGAGGAAATATTTTCTGCAGCCAGGTATCCTTTTTCCCTTTGTACCCTGTTTCCTGGCTGTGCTCAGGTGGCTCTAATTTCAGGTGCTACATGATTAGAACATGTATCTGCACGTAGCCATGAAGAATGCAGCGCCCAGAAATCCAGGAGCTCGAACTGAATGAGACGTTGGTATTTGTCCCTTTTAGGAGAGAGTGAATGCCTTTCTGCATAGACGTATGATAGATAGTTGCCATACGTTACTGGAACTGTCTGAAATTGTGAATATAAGGGTATGTGTTATCTCTGCTGGGAAATAAAGGGTTCTACACCCAATTCCAGGGTGTGGGGGCGGGATGGGGGGTTTCCCAGACCACAAAGCAGTTCTCAGCACCAGCTGGGTGTCAACTCAATTCTGACAGTATCCACCCAAAGGTAACATCCAATCACACAGGTTACAAGACTACCCCTTGCCCCCACCTGACTTCAGATACCAGTCACAAGTCCCAGGCATCACCTGCACTTCTGACTGACTGGGTATAGATGAGATGTTCCAATAACCCTCTTCTAGGGTTTGGTTAATTTGCCACTGTGGCTCACGTAACTCAGAGAAACATTTTCCTTACGAGATTACCTGTTTATCATGAAAGTATATAACTCAGAAACAGCCAGCCAGAAGTATGGGGAAGGGGTTCAGGGCTTCCCTCTCTAGGCAGGACACTCTCCCAGCAGCTCCATGTGTCCACCAACCCAGAAGCTCTCCCAAACCTGTTTTGGGGGGGTCTGTATGGAGGTTTCATTACATAGACATGTCTGATTAAATCATTGGCCATTGGTGATTGATTCGACCTCCAGCCCCTCTCTCCTCCCCTTCTCTCCTCCCCAGCCATTCTTAGGTGCTTTCCAAAAGTCACCGCATCAACCTAAGCCCAGCTGTGGTTGAAGGGGCCTGGTTATAAATAAGACACCAACTTTGACTTTATGGTTGAGGAACTGAGGACAAGAGACCAAATAATAGAACAAGAGATGATCCCATTGCTCTTATCACTCCGGGAATCTCAAGGGTTTTAGGAGCTGTGAGCCAGGAACTGTAGATGAAGACCAAATATATATGAGAAATATGTTTGGGTCATCTGAATGACCAAACACATATTTCTTATAAATCACGGTATTGCAGGAATCTAAGAGGTGAAATCTAGCAGAAATCCATTGTCTCCTCTTTCTTCATTCCTTCTTTATTATAGTATAAAACTCTCTTTTCCTTTCTCTCACTGCCTGTCTCCAATCCAATGGTCCTGACAATTACAAACCCCAATAACATGCTACAGAAGTGATGCTGACTGGCCAAAAGGTTTCTACACACCCTTGTCCCGAGATGGTGCTGGACTCAAGCAGGTCCGGACCCCTCTGCTGGGAGTGATGTTCATTCTGGGAGGTCACCGGACTTTGGGTGCTGAAGCCCTGGGAGCCTGAGGCAAGACCTCCCACACATGAGCTGAACGTGGAAGAAGTAAGGTGGCTGGTAGACCTTCTGATGCCAGTGACAAAGCTGTCATACTCCGTGATCAGGAAGCAGAACAAGAAAGGTGTATTCAAGATGAAGCCACATCCTAGGGAGGACCAGCTCCAAACCGTGGCATCTGAAGATCCAGCAGAGCAGTGAACATGGACTAAGAACCCTGTTTGAGGATATCTCGAAGTTCCTGCAGCTCCCATACAGCTCTAAGAAGAGACTGAGTGTCCTCAAAAATAACCAACTTTGTCAGACTTGAGTCTTTAGGTACACCCCAAATCAGGATTTTGGTAAAAGTGGTTTATTTTACAGGTGATTTCAGGAAGTAAAGTAAAGAAGTGAGACTGGAAAAAAGATGAAAAGTACCAATAAAGAGCAAGTTACTGCTGTGGACAGGGGGCCCCAGTCTTCCCAGAACCTTTTGAGAGACTATGTCCAGCACAACAGACAGCAAGGAATCTGAATGTTTATCCACCAACTCTTCTCCCTCTTTAATTGAGGATCACTCCTCCACATTAACTTCCTCTGCACATTCAGCTTGCTCACAAGCTTGTTCACGGGGCCAGAGGATGCTCTCGCATAGGGAGGCACAGGAAGTTGAGACCATCTATGGGTGTCTCCCCAGGTGGGCCCAAGGACTGTATGCAGGACACCAAGAAAGTCTGCTGCAATTTGTCACCACCCTTGGGGAATAGAGTTCTAGTTATTTTATTTGATTTACAAATATAAAGATTCTAATCAAAATGACAAAATAAGCTAATTCATGGAAACCACTTCTTTTCACCCCAGCTCCAAATATAAGTAAATGCAAGTGAAATATTTTGTTTAAGAGTGGTTCATTAGAGCCAAGCTTCAAAACACAAGGGAAAAAAATGTCCCCAGGTAACATACACAGAACACTTGCAACAATGATTTGAAACAACATAGTCCATGGGAATAATGAAATATGTGATTTAGGGTTAGGATTGTAAAATTTGAGTGAAGACTACAGTTTTAAAAATGAATCAGACAGATTCTAGATGTGAAAAATATAGCCACTGAAGGAAAAATGAAGAAAAAGATCTTTTTTTATTTCAAGTATTATAAAGCAATGCATACCTGTTATAAATACAGAAAAATAACTTTAAATATGATGCAGTACTGGAACCATATCTTTAAAATTCTGAGGGAAAAATTACTGAACAAGAATTTATTGTATATTTGGCTAAATTATGAATCCATATGGTGGCAGAATTAAGATAGATATACAAGGACCTTAAAGTTTACTCTCATATATCCATTCTTCGAAAGATGCCTGAAGATGTACCCCAGCAGAATGAAGGAGAAAACAAAGACAGAGAGGACAGAACTTCCCAATAACAGCCATTAGAGGAAGGTCTTGGATCATAGCCTAGCACAGATCTGGGGAGCAACCAGTTTATATTAACGCAGGAGGCAACGAGCCTCAATATCAATACAAAGAGGGAAACAACATTTAATAGATAGTATGATTGAAAAGAGAGAGCATTCCAGAGAGGATGGGAAAAATGACAGAGATGTGCCATGTGTTCAGGGAACTTACAATATTTCAGAAGTCAGAGGTGACAAGGGATGAGTCTAGAGAAGTGAGCAGAGCAAAGTCACTCAGGGAAGTGGTACCATGCATAGGAGACATGCTTGTTACCCCAGGCCACCCCCCTGCTGTCCACCCAAGAATATGACAGCCAGACCCCCACCAGTACTCCCACCTCTCTTTTCAAT
Source organism: Ursus arctos (assembly GCF_023065955.2). Classification (NCBI taxonomy): domain Eukaryota; kingdom Metazoa; phylum Chordata; class Mammalia; order Carnivora; family Ursidae; genus Ursus; species Ursus arctos. Next base: position 92,157,221 of record NW_026622985.1, on the reverse strand, counting down.
CTCTTTGGGTTTTTTTGGGCAGGGTTTTGTGTGTGTGTGTGTGTGTGTGTGTGTGTGTGTGCAAACGCTCATGTTCTTGTAGTTATTTGTTTAATTTTAATACAAGTACAGTTAACATACACTGTTATATTAAGTTCAGGTGTACAATATGGTGATTCAGCAATTCCATATATGACTCAGTGCTCATCCCAATGACTGTACTCTTCATCCCCGTCACCTACTCCCCCCATCCCCGCACCCCCTTCCCCTCTGGTAACCGTCAGTTTGTTCTCTATAGTTAAGAATCGGTATTTTGGTTTGTCTCTTTTTTCCCTTTGTTCATTTGTTTTGTTTCTTAAATTCCACATATGAGTGAGATCATATTGTATTTATCTTTCTCTGACTGACTTATTTCACTTAGCATTATACCCTCTAGATCAAGCCACATTGTTGCAAATGGCAAGATTTCATTCCATTTTATGGCTGAGTAATATTCCGTTGTAGATATGTATACCACTTTGTCTTTATCTGTTCATCAGTTGATGGACACTTGAGCTGTTTCCCTAATTTGATTCCAGACCAACCCATATTCAAATGGCCAAAGCCAATAAAGGCAAAATTTGAAATAATCAGGTGTCCTCTTTGACAACATTTTTTGATGACATTTCAGTGACTGCATCTACCATCTAGAGTCTAGGATTTCTGCTTCAGTCTCTCCCCTACCAAAACATATTTTAATGAAAGCTTCCAAACTTAATCATTCATCACTTAAGAGTGCTATAAATGAATGTGCTGTTACCATTTTAAGCCTTTTTGGAAATTGTGAAGTAAAAAACTTTGCTTTCCCTTTAGCAAGCTGTTAACAATAAGCTGACAGTGATCCTGTCACGGAACATTTTCTGAATTTATACAATATTATCATCATTTAAAAACAGATAAACCAGGCCTCCTGGGTGACTCAGATGGTTAGGCATCTGCCTTCAGCTCAGGTCATGATCCCAGGGACCTGGGATCAAGCCCCAAATCAGGCTCCCTGCTCAGTACAGAGCCTGCTTCTCCCTCTCCCTCTGCCATTCCCTCTACTTGTGCTCTCTGGCTCTATTTCTCTGTCAAATAAACAAATAAAATCTCTTAAAAAACAAACAAACAGATAAACCAGAAAGGAAACCTCCTAGGGTTTAAAAATAATTACATATTAAATGTAATTTACATATTTATATATATAATAAGGTTACATACATAGTAAATATGATTTACATTTAATTACATATTAAAAATAATATGATAAAATCATACTTTTAAATTTAGCAAAATTTTAAAAATCTTGTAATCATATAATAAGAGAAATGATAATTCTATAGTGAAAACATTTAAATATGTTCAAAATAATAGCAATATGATTATGCTGTGCTTAACAAATTAAAATTAAATGCTAATTTTTTTTTAAGTTGCATGTTTTGGTTTTCCCAGCACTTCTCTTTGTAGTACCCTAAGTTAAGACGATGATAAAACACCTTAATACCACTACCTTTTCATGAAACTACAGTAATTTCAGCACTTGTACTTTTCTTCAGCCCAGAATTCACTACCTTATACACACATTGAAACTTTTCTTCAGTCAGTCTATATAACATACTCTGATACGGATTGAAGCAACTTAAGTGAACAAAAGATGTTGCAGGACTGATTTGGTGGTGAGACATACACTGACCTGCTGGGACAGACCAGACAACATAATGTTAGAACAGTTCTAAAACTTTACCCTGCATTGAGCCCATAATAGCTAAAAACAATTGCTAAAGTTGACAGATTTAGCCATGTTAACCTTTCTACTGTGTAGAAGTAATGACGAATGTCCACTTTAGAAACCAGAGAAACATCAAAGATCTTTGCAAAGCAAATACTTCTTTTCCAACACAATAAATACTAAACTCACAGCCCTTAAATGTAATGCTTCCATTAATATAAATGTAAAATGTATATAAACATGCTCTGTACACTGTAAAGTGCCATTATGCAAAAGTATTATAAATGTCATGCATGGGAAAATAAGGATCAGGGTCAAATCTTGATCCCAAGGAACACAATAACCTCATCTCTTAGCAGAAGCAATTACAATTCAGGAACAGTAAGATAACATCAAAGGATTCCTAGATCCCCTAAACCTGGGAACTTAGATTGAATTTATAAGCTAATCACTTGTGAATTCCTCTCATGCCAAAATATGTTAATATCGGTAATATATAGATATCCGCGTGTATTGCTTCCGAAGAGGTGTTAGTTTTCTTAAGTTGATTTTTCCATAGGCTTTTTGTTTTCCCCATTAGTTTTAAATCCATTGTGGAAGACTCTATGTACAGTGACCATATGATCTATCACCCAAACAGGGATACTTCTGAGAAGAAAGGTGGTGCTATCAGGCAAAAACATATCCTGAGGAGCCTGGGACATGTGGTTACCCTACTGTAGGGAGGGTACTTCTGCAGTTGTCCTTGTATTGAGGTTTGAATTTTTAAGCATGAATGACCTAAAACATGTTAATCATCTTTCATTTAGCTTTTTCAGATAGTTCACAACCTTTTAAAATTGTATGTTTAAACAATTGGAGATTTATTTGGACCTATGTATACTACATTTTCCCAATTCTCTTTGGGATCAAAACTAAAATATAAAGGATTATATATGGCACCGAAAAGTCATTCATTATTACAAATACTTAACCTCATTAATTCTATAATTCACCAATAAGCACTATGTTTATTACATTCAAATCATTGCCAAACCATAGTGTATTATAGGAGACAGGAAAAAAAAATACAATCAAAATTCGGCTTGATAATACAATCCTAGAAGTATATATAAATAATTGGTAAAGGGCATGCCCAAAAAGAATTCCCAGAGGAGGTAAGGTTTAAGCTGAGTCTCAAAAGATAAGTTCGTTAATTGGAGAATGACATTTCAATTCTCATGTGTAAAAGTATGGAAGAATTCAGAAGTGTGGCATGTTAATGCAAAGAGAACTGAGACCACATCAACATGACCTAATATTTGATGGAACCAAAGGTAAGTTGAAACTCAACCGTGAAAGGCATGGCAAGGCTGATGATAAGGATACATATGGAAGAGTCAGTTCTAAAAAGTTAAAAAAGTTGAGTAATTGCATTTAGTTAAAATTGACCTTGAAAATCACTTATATTGCCCGTAGAGTACAGTATTCATTCTTTAAAAATATAATCCTATGTGGTGTTCTTGTGCACAGCAAGCCTTGAGAACCACTAGATTTCCTATAGGAAGGAACAAGTGAATCCAGTCATTCAAATCTTTCTACTGTTAAGATAACTATAAAATCTGGAGGATAGGAAACAGTTCTCTGCTTGCTTGCTTACAAGGGTTATCAAATTCTGTTTTAAGATTAAGCCTCTATAACCATAAGTCAAGCTAATTTGATTAGATGATGTGACTTCACTGTGTTGATTTGATTAATTTGATACAGACTGTACAGAATACATTCCATATAGACTGTTACAATAAACTAACTATAAACCTAGAATCTATAATTTACCCTGAATTAGATTAAATTTGTCTATCAAAGAGATACAATTTATTTAGCAAACTTTAAACAAATTTAAATTTTCTAAGATTAATTTAACTTATGAATAACTTTTAAATTATTCTCATGCGATTGCAAAATTTTAATTAAAAATTGAAACCTCTACTTGAAAAACACTCTGTTAGCAGTTAGTCACCAATGTGCTTGAAAACATGTATTTCTTTATTTACAAATTTTTCCATTATGTACTTTTTCACTAATTCAGCCTGACTCTTTCTCTCAAACTGCCCCTCCTACCTCAGTGATGTTCATTTAAACTTAGGTGCTATTTTAATGCTGTAGGCGTCTCCATTTCCAATTAAGAATGATATTAGGGAAATCAAATTAAAAATAAAGCAGAGGCTGCAAAACTGAGTTAAGATGTATAAGATTGCTGATAAGGTATGAACACAAAAAAATAAATTACCATGCTGTGGCTTTTTAAAAGGACTTACTTTAAATGATAGATCACTCATATCATGAGTATTGCAAAGATGGGCTAACATCTACCAAAAGTCATCTTTAATTTTTAAAATTACCTAAGATATGTTTAAACTACTAACGCTGAATGTAAAATGAATTAGAGGTAGACACTTTCAAATGAGGAACATAGAGATAAGGTGTTAGAATAAATTATCTATTCTGTCTATATTATTTAGCTTTATCCTGGTGCTTTTAAATTAACTGTACTGAGCTAATGGAACTATGAAATTAGCTTTATTAAAAAAACTTGCAATCTAGAGTCAGTAAATATTTATTGAGTGCCTACCATTTAATGATGCAAGACAAGTTTTTGTGCAGAGAGAATATCTTTATACATGCATTCAAGATAATAATTTGAGATTTTTTTATTAATAATAATATTTTTAATATTATGTTAGTCACCATACAGTACATCCCTAGTTTTTGATGTAAAGTTCCATGATTCATTACTTGCGTATAACACCCAGTGCAAAGAAACATTCCAGTATATTCCATTGAAGGGCTTCATTTTTTTAATTGAGTATTTCTGTATATCCCACCTTGCTTTGCAAAAAGGTTTAAAATTACCAATATTTGAGGGTATTTTAAGGGATGTATGAAAACAATACCATAAGTTAGTATATATCGTGTAAACTCCATAAGCATTGTACAAACAAAAATACTAATGAATTCTGAAGAGAACAAACTACTTCTGTCTTTGATGATCCAAGAGAAATCTTTAACGATGTACTGCTATTTGAATCTGGCTTCAATGGACAAATAAGATTTTTTTTTATATATTTAAATTCAATTAGCCATCATTAGTTTCAGATGTAGTGTTCAATAATTTATCAGTTGTATACAACACCCAGTGCTCATCACATTACATGCCCTCCTCACTGCCCAAATAAGATTTCAAATAAAGGGAACTGTAGAAACAGACTATTTCAGATTCCTGAAATGGCTTACTGAAAGGGAACAAGACAGGCAAGGCCATGATGCATTTGAGTAGAGTAAATGCACCTGTCTTTTGTTGATGGTTGATTAATTTGTTGGTTGGTTGAGAGAGGGGAAAAGATGGTCTCTTCATTGGTTTTTCAAGCACTGAGTTCAAGTAAGGGAAACGATGAGATTAAAAGGAGTCCTGTAGGGGCGCCTGGGTGGCTCAGTCATTAAGCATCTGCCTTTGGCTCAGGGCGTGATCCCAGGCTCCTTGGTCCGGCTCCGCATCGCGCTCCCTGCTCCGCTGAGAGCCTGCTTCTTCCTCTCCCACTCCCCCTGCTTGTGTTCCCCCTCTCACTGGCTGTCTCTCTGTCTGTCAAATAAATAAATAAAATCTTCAAAAAAAAATTTTAAAGGCGTCACGTAGGGAAGATAGGCTTAAAAACCAAACAGACCAGAGATCAGTATCAGAGCAGGTTACTTAACCTTTGAGTACCTCTATTATTTTTGTCTTCTAAAATGAGATTAACAATTGGCTACTACAAAACTTAAATGCTTATGAAGAACATCTAGCCCATAGCTCTGATGTGATTTTTACTATTGGAAAGAAACAGTATAATAGAAAGCTTTGAATGTTAATAAAAAGAATAATGTTGTTGAGTGCTTACAATGTGCCAAACTGTATTGTAAGCGTGTGACAAGTATTAATTTACAAGAGAGGGGGAGTAGATTCCCTAAGGTCACAGCTAGAACCAGGATTTGGACATCAAAACCAGCACTAGCAAAGTTGTGACTGCAAAGGCTCTGGAGTCAGGTGCCTACATGTGAATCCTTCTGACTCCACCACTTTCTCTCTGTGTGACATTGTCAAGTAATGACCTTCTCGTGACCTCAATTTCTTCTTCATGTGGAAAATAGAGTTACTCCTTCATAAGGGTAAGTCTGTGTTGCAGTAAAACTTTGTTTATCAAAACAAAGAGTGGCTGGACTTGCTCTCCCGCCTCACCTCCTCCTCTCCCCATCATAGTCTGCTGACCCCTGGTCTAGCCAACTACCATCTGGGTGACATTTTGAAGATCATTTTGCTAACTTTTCTAACTTCACTTTCCCCTTCTGTTATTTCAACGTCAAAGCATTATTGTGAGAATAAAATTAAATGAAGTGTGTAGAAATGCTTTGTAAATTCAAACTACTATAGACTTTAGATTTTATAGTGTAAAGTCTACAAAATACAAATAGCTCTAATGGAAGATGTCATCCATTGCTATTGAAGAGCCATCGATCCCAGTGCCCCGGTGTTTCAGAATCTCAGACTTCAATGATGATTGAAGTGTTTCCTTCCTAAAATTTATAGGATCCCTGACTAGTCTCAAATTTTCCAATAGTTTATTTTCGATCTTTCGTATCAAGCCTGTTCTTCTACCCCGGGTTCTTGCAGGCATGTATTCTAGAACTAATAAAGTAAAGAAAGTGTCCATTGACATGGAGTTAGGGATACATGCCGAAAAGAAATCAATTACAGGACACATTTGCCCATCATAGTTAGCAATATCCTGATTTGGTTCACTCTTTCAACAAATATTGATTGGTCATCTATTATAAAGCTAAGCAATCAATGTCCTCAAGATACAAAGAGGAATAAGATGAAGCTCCTAGTCCATGTGAAAAGACCAGTTACATGAATTGTACTGTTTCAGAATATGACACTATCCTAACTTGAATGGTTCATTAAGCAAGCAATCTTTGAGCTGGACATGCAAAGATTTTGTTAAGTAGAGAATAAATGTGTGTACAGTCATGAAAGAACATGTGACAAGGGGGCCATGTTTCAGAAATGGCATTCATTTGTACACAATCTTTGTAAATTTGATCATGTCTACATACCATGTTCTGTTATTCATGATTTCTATTTAAATCAACACATAGTTTTAAGTTTGAGTAAGTTTATTTACAAAGAAAACCTCAGTTTGGTTGAACCAGCTACAATTTTCTCAGATACAAAAATTAAAACAAATTTGTGATTATATAAATCAAAAATAGCAATAAGTTTTAAAATGTTAATTCTTATACCACTAAACATTTCCTTGACCACCAGTGATGTGCATTTCACTTTGGGTAACATTTGTTACTTTGGGTAACAGCATTTGGAGGACTGGTGAGTTCAACCAGGGATTTGAAATTACCTAATAAAATCACAGAATGTTTAGTCTAGAAGGAATCTTAGAAGCCATGTAATCTAATTGCCTACATTTTACTGAAACCAAGGGAGAAAGTATTTTGCCCAAGATGGCAAAGATAAATCTTGAATTGAGAACTTACAACTTCTAATCTAATGTTCTTTCCAGTGCTCCATGGCATTAGATTTAGCTTTCAATACTTAATGACTCTGATAAATTTATAGATCTCCAATTTTAGCATGAGTCATCTAGAAACTTGCTTGGAAAAAAATACATTCAAGATGCCCTGTTCGTTGGTAATGACATTAATAACTTTAGAAAACGCTAATGAGATTTCTAATTTCACTCGATACCACTGTTAGCCTAGTGTCCAAAGATAAAAGAGTGAATAATGGCCCTTCTAAATAAACACGGCAAACACGAGATGTGTTCGTTTCTGCTCTGTTATGAAAACTCCAGCAAAATAACAGCAAAAGATTATTAAAAAAAAAAAAAAGTTTAGCCCTCCCCCCAAAAAGAAAAATGAAAGGAGACAACAGTAAATAGAAGGTAGCAATGGAATTTTGTGACAGAGAAAATAAGGCGCTAAGCAGATACTGAATTAGCAGAGGAGAGACATTTCACTAAGCTGATATTGAAGTGCCAACCAGCCAGGGCACAGAAAAACCAAAAGCAAGAATTGAGGGCTCCTAGCATACCTGAATTGAGGGGTAGGATTCAAAGTGGAAATGAAAGCCGAAGAATCAGTTGAGGGTCTTCATAAGAAGCAATTAGACCCTGCTATCTGCTTCCCAGTCCACATAGCCAGACAACTGGCCCTTCTTGGGTAATTAAATCAGCAAGTGCCCGGACTTGGGACCCCAGGCATAGCTGACAGCCATGCTTAAATGAGGGGGTTAAATAAAAGTGAGCCTAGTGGGCAGGGGAGACCCGCTTCCTCACTGCCCTTACTCCCAGGACAGCCTAAGCAGGCAACGAAGGGACTCCTTTCTGATGAAAGTAAGCAGGACCAAAGAAAGAACCTACAAGTACTGACACGTCAGTATCCCTTAAACCAGATGAACAGTCTCCCCAGTCAATTGGCCTGCAGTGAAGTGGACCAACCCCCCTCCCTCCAGGAAAAAGTGCCTCCTGCCCTCAGACTGGCTTTGTAATAATTCTATTTTAAATATGCACGGACAAAGGATCACCAGACATGTTAAGGGCAGCTTTAACATAAAGAAGAGTGACAAAAATTAATAGAAAAATAATTTGAGAGATAAAAACTAGAAAAACCTAAGTAAAACTTTATTGAATTATTTCCAAGAGATAGAAGATATTGGGGGCACCTGGGTGGCGCAGTCATTAAGCGTCTGCCTTCGGCTCAGGGCGTGATCCCGGCGTTCTGGGATCGAGCCCCACATCAGGCTCCTCCACTGGAAGCCTGCTTCTTCCTCTCCCACTCCCCCTGCTTGTGTTCCCTTTCTCACTGGCTGTCTCTCTACGTCAAATTAATAAATAAAATCTTAAAAAAAAAGAGAGAGAGATAGAAGATAATTGCTTTCACTAAACAAAATCAGGTTACCGGAGGAAAAAAATGAAGAATATTTTAAAATCAAATTGGAAATGATAGAGTAGGAAAATATTTTTTTAAATCAATGAAAGGTTGGGAGTTAAAAAGAGGAAATAACTCCCGAAAAGCAGAATCCAAAGACATATTAATAGGAAATAAGAATGGGAGAGAAAATATTTTAAAAAGTAGATTTCCCTAGTGAGACTTGTATAGAATTGATCTATTTTAATTAGGAAAGGGAAATTTCCCCAAGTAGCAACTTGGGTATTTTCCATTCACATCATATATGTTTGCATTAGACTTGCTCCAAATTGGGTTATCAGATCTTTTTATTGAGAACAGAATATTTTAAATGTTTAAAATAGTCACGTGGCAACTTAACCATACGAGCACAGTCTCCTTTTATACACGTATACGTCCTACTCCTGCTTAACCACTTCAGCCCATTCGGCTCCCATTGCTTTAAGAGCCTGTGTGCTGCTCACTGGAATCTCCCATTTCTATGTGCTGTGCTTCCTCAAGCTGGCGTGGGGGGAAGGAAGGGAGCACAGAACGGGATTGAAGCTAGAGAGGTGTGGGGTGGGGGGTAAGTAAAAGCTATCTGATCAAATGAGTAAAGCCCTTTCAGGTGATATGGAGTAGAAATTTCTGCAACAATCCCCTAATAACATGGCCCCCTGTAGGCACCAGGGGTTTGATCAGTGTCAGAGGAAACCAGAACTGGGCGGTAGTAAAAGCAATAAAAACAGATTTCCTTCAGGAACTGTTGCAATAGGGGAAAAGAGACCTCAGCATAGAACGGGGCTCAATTCCAGATACAGCATAAACAAGCGGGAGTCTAGTGAAGGAACAAATCGGGGGTGGATTCTCACTAAACTGGATTCCTCAGGGTAGGGATGGAAGCCCAAGGTCGGGCTTACTCAGAGGGGCCTGACTAACGTTTGGTCAGGGAGAGATTCTTTCTCATCGCCTTAAAACAAAATTGGTGTTCACTACCCTTGTTGTAGCTTTCCCACACCATTTTAGAAACAGGTAAGCACGTGACATTCCAGCCAGCTAAGACCAATACGCAGACCAATACGCAGAAGCAAGAAGCCCCCGCAGCCTAACCACCCGTCACCCCACACTCACTGTGGTGAGCTTTCCTACCTTGGCCGTCTATTCCCCAGAACTGAGATGTGTACGTGCGCTCGGAAGTGCTGTAGTGTAAACCCTAAGAGCTCAGACTTGGAGCCAGAGGGTGTGGGTTCAGATTTTGACTCTGCCACTTGCTAGTCATGTAATCTTGAGAAAACTATCTCATCTCCCCCCAACTCAGTTTTGGCATTTATAAAATGGAGATCATCGTTGTCCATGACCTCATATTGTTGTGAGGATTCAAGATTTTGTACGTAAAGAGCTTGAAACAGTGCCTGGTATACAGTAAAGGCTACCATTGTTAGCAATTACTAGTACATTTTTTTGATGTTTGGTGTTCTTCTGGGGAGTATGGGATCTGCCAACCCCCACTCCCCATACTCTTGTCCTAAGAGTTCTCCATCCATCTTCTCCTTTGAACCCAAACTTGCTCTCTCCCAACCACATAATTCTTTCCTATTTCTTAAACCAATGCTGTATTGTAAAATAACAAATAATCCCATATAATCTTACAAAGAGAGTGGGACAAAACTGAATCTTCCCATCCGTGAAGCAAGCCGGTTGTTGTGGATCCTTGGAAAACCAGAAACACTATTTTTAATGGGTTCTCTGTTTTGATGAATATTTTAAAAATACAACAACATGATTTAGGGAAAAAAATACAACTCAGAGGTTTTTAATGAAAAGCAAACCCTTTGCCCCCAACATGCTAATCCTCTAACTTCTTTCCCAAGAGACAAACATTTTAGACTCTTAATATCTCTTTTCTCATCATCATCTTCCTACTCTACATAATATGTTTACATTAATATCTCATTTTTTCCATTTTATGCACTATCTATTGCTTTTGTGCTGTGGGTGAGGATGTGTTCATGTACACTAAGTCCACATCCCTCTCCCCATCTGCCTAGCACAGTGGTACCACTCTTCAAGTGAAATCAGTAAACCATGGTTATATTACCACAAATATGTACTATTGTTTACTACAAAGCAAAGTAGTACACTATCATTCGTTTTCCTTTTTTTTTTTTTAGGGAGAGAATGTGCACGCTTGTGTGAGTGGGGGGTGGGGGTGAGGTGGGGAGGGGGAGAGGGACAGAGAGGGAATGTCAAGCAGACTCCCAGCTGAGCACAGAGCCCTGGTGGGGCTCCATCTCACGACCCTGAGATCGTGACCTGAGCTGAAATCAGGAGTTGGACACCCAGCCACCCTTCTTTCTCCATTCTTGTAAAATAATTTGTCCCCCCGCCCCCAGAATTTCAGATTGATTCTTTATCAATTCTTCCGCTCTGTGTCCTTCCCATATCTGAAAGTGCTTCCAAGTTCCGGGTCACAGCATATATTTTTCCAAGAACCAGTAACTCTCAGTAGTTTCTATAACTGTAGTATTGTCTCGCGTTTTCATATCCTTGGATTTCTCAATTGTTCCGGAAGGTAGAAGTAGCTGCACTAAGTTTTGTGATTCATCCTTTTCAGTTCTGTCGAGGTGCCATCATTGCCTCTCCAGGGCACTCAGGCCACCGTGCTTTGACCACCTCTGACTTATGATCATTCACGTCCCGTGGCCGAGGTTCGCTACTGAGCAGCGGGAAGAGTGCAGGCTTAAAGTGCTTAAAGCTACCACTTACCACATATGTGATCTTAGGCTATGTAATCACCCTGGTCCTTCAGTTTGCCACTGTGCATTAAGAAATGTATTAGAGAATTCTTCAAGAAATACACATTTCCTTATTGAGCATGTAACATGTCCCTGGGCACTATTCTAAGCTCTTTACATGCATTTGCTCACTTAATCCTCATGCCAATTCATGAAGTAGATAGTAGTATAATCCTCATTTTACATCTAAGCCATCTGAGGCAAATGGAGTTTAAGGACTGTGCCTAAGGTCACATAGCAGCAAGGAGTGGAGCCAGGAATCGCACTCAGGAGCCTGACTTCCCAGCCCAGACCCTCACCTCTTACAGCGTGCTTCCCGTTAGTACAAAAGTGCATCTCGACAAACCGTTCCCCATGAAAATAAACCATACGGCTTCTCATAGGCATTCCATGTCCCAGGATTTATCTGTAAAGGATGGTCAGCCTAATGGAACATTCTGTTAAAAAAACTGATTGGCTGTAACTGGTCTCTAGGCAGAGCCCGAAGCCAGCAAAGCGGAGCAGTGAATAGAGTGACTGAGTTCATTCCGCACAGCAGATGCGGCCCCACAGGCTGAGACCTTCAAGGAGCCTTCTCGCCTCCATTATTCCCTTCACCACCCCACCTGTTATGCAGAAAGTTCACATCACACCGCCAGAAACCCCCATCCTGCCGGCTCCTACCCAGGTCTCTCATTACCAAGAAGTAAGCCCATCCTCTGTAACCTACCTACTTCTTGGCTTATTGAAAAGATTCCGTGAGAGTGTGAATCCCCAAATTCCCGGCCATCTGAATCCCTCGTAAAGCATCTCCAGTGACTGAGAGGACAAGCAAATTTATAATATACACACACATCTATATTTCTGGGCCTCCCAGCTAGAGATCCAGATTACACAGATCCAGGGAAGGGACACATGACACAGTTTTTCTGCTGAGCAGCCAGGTGTGGGAACCGCTGCTCGAGGCACCTAGCTCCGTCGTCACGCGGGAAATGTCAGCTCTCTGCCCTGCTTTGCTTCTTCTCCAGGGCAACACTGCAGTCAGCTGGCCTTGTTTCCGTTTCTTTCTTTGTATCTTAGCATGCTTGTCCAACTGTTAACCTATATATTTTCTACTTAGATCATCACTGAGCCAAAACCACAAGTTTATTTCTCAGCAGGTATTTCATTGACCTATGGTATTTGCCTTTTAAATTGATTTTTTTTTCATTAGATCTTTTTCCTTCTGCCAATTTCCCATATGAATTCCCATGGAAATACCCCCAGTTCTCATTTTCCACTGTTCCCTTCACCCAGACCTTTACCTTGGCCCCTCGGCTCCCCTGCTTTCTGATTCATATTTAAGTTGCCTTATCTCCTTGCATGTCCAGGACCCTTGCAGAGGGACCTGGTCACCGAATGGCCATAGACATATGTTTATTGGGGGGAGGAGGAGAATGCGAGAAAAAGAGTTAAAGTCACCTAGTTAGCTGATTCCCTGCTGCTTGCTTCCTGGTACCACCACCCACTCTACATTCTCAGCGGGAAGCCGACAAATTGCAGAGAATGGCAGGAAAGTTCTGTGAGAGCAGGAGTGGGGAGAGGACCAGTGCACAGGTAGAAGAGATGTCATTATCAGAAGATTGATACCTTGTACTTCAAGACCAGAGAAAGGACTGACAAAAATAGATGGAGAGAGAGAGATCTATAGACCCGGGTTAAGAGTGGTTAAGGGGCTTGTGCCAGGCTGTCAGGAAGTCAGAAATCCATGACCTCAAAAGTAGGATTATTTGCAGTGCTAGAAGTGATGCAGGATTCGGTGTTTGAAATAAAATTCCTCATTTGGAAAATAAGCCGGGTCCCGCAAAAGCTCAAACTGATGGGATGTGAGTAGGGAGTAACCTAAAGGGAGGCCTTTCATGCTGGGTGGGCGAATCTCTTGTTACCCAGCCCCCAAGGAGGGGCCACGGCAGGAGGCATTCTGATTTGACTTCAAATCCCATTGTTGATTCAATAATATAATTCTAATGCTTTAATTTCGGATGTTTATCAGTTTGTATGTGTTTCAAGTAAAGTAAAAGCCCTCCGTGGACTGTTATCACTGCGTATCCAATGTATGTAATCCTGAGTTGGCCAGGCTGTTGAGTTATCAAGGGCCTGGCACCGTATTTTCACCTGGAGGACATCTCTGCAGGACAGCAAAACTGGGACTGGCACGAGGGGAGGGGGCGGCAAGGACGTAGCAGGGCGGGGGCTAAGATGCGTTATTTCTTTTTAAAAATGTTACAGAACCAAAACCACAGCTCAGCATAAATACGGTAACATAAAGACATGCTGTGCCCCAACTTGGAACCTCTTCTGCCTTGACTGGCAAACTTTTATTTACCTTCCACTTATGCCTCAAAGCCGCTCCGTAATAAACTATTTCATGGTCTCTCTGGGCATTTCTATCTATTTTTTTCTATGCTACCACAACAGTTTGAACTGCCTCTGTAAAGTACCCTGTTCATCATGACGTATTTTGAATAATTGGCTACATCTATCTCTCGATTACATGTTGAGTTTCTCCCAAACTGTGTTTTATTCGCTTTCCTAGTCCTTCAGGGGCAATGTGGTGACAGACAGGGAGGGGAAGGCTTACAAATGAGCAGCAGTAAGCAACTAGAAATAAATATTTCCATAAAATATTTTAATGGTGTAGAGGCATGGGACGCTACTTCGGGATAGGCTGAAAATCTAGCTCCAAGATTAAATAGACTGAAAATCCAGTGGCGAGATAAAGGTGGAGGGGATTTGTCACGACTCTCAGAATCTTGTCAGTGTGTTAAATTTCCACTGAATAGAAGGTAAGAGCTCTGGATTTGGAGTCAGACAGCATGGAATTTACTAGGTCTGAGGCCTTAGGCAAGTCACTAACCTCTCAAAGCTTATCTCCTCATCTGTATGGTGGGGAAGTTAAGGAAATGAAATAAGCATAGTCCTTGGTACTCAATAAACATTATTGTTGTTATTGTTATTATAATCCAACCAGATGGTATAATAAAGGGAAATACTGTCCTGGAAAAATAAAATTGTCAGTCACTAGTCATGCGTTATGAATGTCAGAAAATCTTGTATTAAACTGAGAAGTAGAGACTAGGTACTAAGCCAAGGCTATCTGTGTGTCTGTGGTCTGCAGGGATGTCTATATGCATGGGTGAGATTGGTGGGGAAAAGCTTTGGGTAAGCAATAATTGCCAAGTTACGGTTCATCATGCACCTGTTAGAATAGAACAAATGGCTTTCCTGAATCTTGTGGACTGAACTGTGTTCCTGTAACCACTCACAGATTGGAGCCCTAACCCCCATGTGCTCTGTATTTCGGGATGGCGTCTTTAAGGAGAAAATCAAGGTTAAATGAGGTCATATGGGTTGCACTCTCATCCAATAGGATTGATATCGTTTTAAGAAGAAAAAGAGATACCCGGAAGTCAGGCACACAGGGAAAAAGCCCCGTGAGAAGACAGTTGTCTGCAGACCAAGAAGGGAGACCTCACCAGAAGCGCCCCCTGCTGGCACCGTGACCGGGTACCTCCAGCCTGCAGAAATGGGAGAAAATAAATTTCTGTTATTTAAGTCACCCGGTCAGTGGTATGTTGTTACAGCAACCTGAACGAATTAATACACTAAGTAATAGTACTCTTTTTCATTTCTCGCACAGATTTCTCTCTTTCTGGGAGCAGGGATTTGGAGACCGTATAGTCTGGTCCTTCATTCCCAGTGGATTCCACCACCTCTTGTGCAAACACAAGTTTTCCTTCTACTCAGGGCCAGAGGGGAAGCACTCACATCAAAGGCCTCCTCAGTGCTTATCTGGGAGCAAATATTTATGGCAGTTTCTTTTTATCTATTTAAAAAAAAACACAACTTTCTAAGGACGCAGGAACAGCAGATGTGGAGCCATGGTTCTAATCCAAAGATGCCAACTCTGGCATCTGAACTTTTTCTAGAACAGACTCCTCCCGGAATTCCCCCAGCCTGGCACATAGGAGGTGGTCATAAAGTTTGGCTGAATGCTTAACTGAAAATTGAATAGTGTGTCAACTTGTCTTATTCACACTAGTTGATTATACATATATACACACATTAGCTTTAGTTTATGGCACTTATCGGACAGGAGGAACAATAAAGCTAAAGAAGAAAAACAACTAGAGGATAAATATGCATAAAGTCACCGAAAAATAAAATGATCAGGGGCCTGCCCTGAAGTCTTTAAATTTGCTAATGAAGTTTCAGCATCACCTTCCTAATGCTGGCTTCAAATACACAGATGTACTTTTTATTTTTATCTCTTTTTTAGCAGGTTTAGTTTTTACTTTCTCCCTTACCTTTAGAAAAAGCATCTGTTTGGGATTTCTCCTGTTCCCAAGGCTATAGCTGGAGCATGGAATTAGCTGATGCGTGGAAGGGGTTGCCATGTGCTTGTACCCCCCCAGGCCCCCCACCCCGAGGCTATTAAGTCTGCCGCTGACTGCGCTGAGCTGGACGAAGCAGCCAGGAAGAGCAGGCAGTCTCCAATTCTGCTTTAGTCAAGGAACAGAAAAATAAAAAGGAATAGGATCTGACCCACTTGCCTTTTTTCTTTTCTAAAAAACACAGAAAACTCACTTTTTGCCAAAGCTTTGAGTTGGAAGACTGAGGGAATACAAGCCATGAACATCTTCATATTTTTATGATACTTCACCTTTCTGGAGATTTGCATTGATTAATTAGTTGTTTTCTTTGTCTGTTTATGTAATAACTAAATAAACCTGAATAACATTTTGCTCCTTGCATTGCCATGCATTGTGGAAAACTCGAGATGGGCTTTTTTTTTTTTTTTTTTTTTTTTTTTTGCATAAAAGTTCAACAGTGAAACAAACAAAAACACCTCGATAGTAGGCGTCCATCACTCTCTAGTTTTCATTTCCTAAATATTGGAGGAGAGAGGAGGGAGGACATGATGACACCTGCCATTACTCCTGTAATGGGCATTTCATAGGTTAATTTTGTCCATTTTTTTAAAGACAGTTTTTTGTTTTGTTTTTTTCCAGAATTTCTGTTTTGAATACTTGCTTTCTATAGTTTCTGATGGCTTGGCCCGCACTCACACCTTCTCCCACATGAAAAGAGTGAGAATAGAGGTGGCAGTTTGGGGTACTGTCCAGTCCTTAATTCTTTTGAATATCACCAGTTTAGTAAAGTGTTTAAGAATCCAGAAGAAAAATGGTCTTTTCACAGTCAGACCTGTCTATCCAGAAAAAAAAAAAATGACTCTAATTACTACAAATGGAATTATATGTCTGCTTGTAAATTTGATAAAGGATATTTTTAAAGGATTTAGAGTTCACATTGAAGCAAAAATCATTTTTGGCAAGCTACAATATTGCAATATGAAAAAAAATTAAAAGAGAATCAAAAGGAAAAAAAACAAATTAAAACTAAAGGTAAATACCTGGAATAGAGTCATGATTACCTATATATCCTATTAGCAGATATTTGCACATGAAGAAACTGGGAGAATAGAAATGATGTTGAGAAACTCATGTACAAATAACCTTAGAGATGATCTAATTTTTCATTCTCAATCTTTCTACTAAGGCATAATGACCAATCCAATATTACAAAGTGAATGACAACTAGTAAGCTAACTAAAATTAACCAGCATTTTTCTCTCTGGAAATAAGTACTGGGTGGAAAGCATAACTTGCTTCAAGATTTTCTCCCTTTGTAACAGAGAAGCAAAGGACATAATAATGTTTGAAATTGGGGTTTATATTTTCCTTCCTTTTTCTTTCGTATTTTGATTTAGCAACGTAGTGTCCTTCATCTAGATACAGAAGAGTCAGGTGGCTGCTGTGAGCTGAGTTAACCCTTAAGTGTTTGGTTATATATTAGGGAACTGACAATTTATACACCTCTGGACAGGGAGGAGAGAGACACAAACCAGAAAGACAGATTTTGACATAACTGTGGTAGCCATGACTCCTTCTTCCCATACAAACGTCTTTAAGCAGATAAATAATTCTTGGCTTTGTTCTTTTATGTCATGAGTACACTGTAAGTTATTAGAATAATAAATAAATTCAACAAGGTTACGGGATATAAGATCAATACGCAAAAATCAATTGTGTTACTATATAGTTGCAGTGAACAATCCAAAAATGAAATTAAGAAAGCAATTCCATTTACAATAACATGAAAAAGAGTAAAATGTTTGGTAATAAATTTAATAAAAGAAGTGCTGAAGTTATACTCTGAAAGCTATACAGCGTGATTGAAATTAAAGAAGATATAAATAAATAAATAAAAATATCAGTACTCCCTAAACTGATCTGCAGATTCCGTGAAATCCCTGTCAGAACCCCAGCTGACATTTTCGTAGAAACTGACAAACTGATTCTGTAATACATGTGGAATTACAAGGGACACAGAATAGCCAAAACATTCTTTGAAAAGAAGAATAAAGTAGGAGAACTCAGACTTCCTAATTGTAAAACTTACAACAAAGCAACAGTAATCAAGACAGTATGGTACTGGGGGCGCCTGGGTGGCACAGCGGTTAAGCATCTGCCTTCGGCTCAGGGCGTGATCCCGGCGTTCTGGGATCAAGCCCCATGTCAGGCTCCTCCGCTATGAGCCTGCTTCTTCCTCTCCCACTCCCCCTGCTTGTGTTCTCTCTCTCTCGATGGCTGTCTCTCTCTGCCAAATTAATAAATAAAATCTTTAAAAAAAAAAAAAAAGACAGTATCGTACTGGCTCAGGCATAGGCATAAAGACCAATGAAACAGAATTGAAAGTCCAGAAATAAAATCATGTGTCTGTGGTCAACTGACTTTCAGCAAGAGCGCCTAGACCATTTAATGAAGAAGTATTCAGTCTTTTCAACAAAATGATGTTGGCATGAGTGCTAATAACATGCAAAGGAAAAAAAAAAAGGAGAAATTGGATGCTTATCTCATACCATAAACAAAAATTAACTCAAAATGGATCAAAGGCCTAAATGTAAGTGCTTAAGTTATAAAATTCTTAAGAATAAAACAGAAGGATAAATCTTCATGACCTCAGATTTGGCAAAGGATTTTCAGACATGACATTAAAAAAATGAGCAACAAAAGATAAAAATTGATAATTTGGGGGTTTTCAAACTAAAAACTTTGGTGTTTTAAAGGACGCCATGAAGAGAGTGATACCCCACAGAATGGGAAGAAAAGTTTGCATTTCATATACTGTGAGGGACTCGTATCCATAATATGGAAAGAACTTACAACTCAACAAAAAGAGACAACAATCCAATTTTCAAAATGAGCAAAGAAGTTGAATAGACATTTCTCCAAGGAAGATATACAAATGAACAACAAGCACATGAAAAGATGCTCAAAATCTTTAGTCATCAGGGAACCTCAAATCAAAACTCCAATGAGATACCACATCACACCCACAAGCACGGTTAGAATCAGAAAGACAGACAGTAACAGGTGATGGCAAACATGGAGAAAAATCAGAACCCTCATACACTGCTGGTGGGAATGTAAAATGGTACAGCTGTTTGAGATAACAATTTGACAATTCCTCAAACAATTTAACATAGAGTTACCATATGACCCGGCACTTCTACTCCTAGTTCTATATCCAAGAGAAATTAAAATACATCTCCATAAAATCTTGTGCGTGAATTACTATAGTAGCATTATTCATAACAGCCAAAACGTGGGACTGACACAAATATTCATCAACTGACAAATAAAACAAAATGTAGTGTATCTGTACAACGGAGTATTATTTGGCCATAAAAGGGAAAAATGAACCAATACATGCTACAAACCAACGAACCTTGAAAACATTATAAGACGTAAAATAAGCCTGTTGTAGAAGTCCTCATACTACACGATGCCATTCATACGAAGTTCTATAAGAGGGGAATCTAAGAAAGAAAATAGTTGCTTAGGGTTCAGTGGTTGCTTGGGGTTGGGGGTCGTGGGAGAGAGAAAGGTGATAGTTAAAGGGTATATGGTTTCTTTTTGAGGTGATGCAGAGTATTTTGGTTTTTTTAAGATTTTATTTTTTTAAGTAATCTCTAGCCCCAGTGTGGGGCTCAAATCCATGACCCCAAGATCAAGAGTCACGTGCTCTACCAACTGAGCCAACCAGGCGCCCTGTAGAAATGCAATGTTCCAATTGACTATAGTGATAATTGTACATATCTGTGACTACATGAGAGACCATTGAAATTGTCCACCGTGAATGGGTAAGTTGTATGGTGTGTGAATTATATCTCAATAAAGCTGTTTTCAAAAAATTTAAGTGCACCATATTAGTAATCTGAAAAGTAAATGAAATTATACCATAAAATGCCTGATACATTATGCATTTTCATTTAATTTTTCATTGCTCCAGGATTTCCAGAATTGCAGCACAATTATTTTTTCTAATATTAAACGCATCAGCATCATCCTTGTGTCCCCAGTGCTTGCAGAGAAAAAAATGTAACTCCTTAGTTTGGAGTTTAGCGATCTTCACAATATAACTTTGTACTACCGTCGGGAAAAAATATTCAATTTAAAAAGTTATATAAGCACAAGTAAATAATTAAAACCATACAAAAGGGTATACAGTGAAGTGTAAATCTCCTTCCTATCTCAAATTCCTAGTTTCCCTCCTTACGGGCAACCAATTGCCAATTTCCTGTGTATCTTCCCAGAGATGTTTACATGACCCTATACCCAACCTATTGGCATATTCCACTCATTCAGCACCTAAGGTGGACTGTATTATTGAGTTCATGTGCATAAAAGTTGTTTCCCACTAAAAGTACAATTGTACACTATACTTTTTAAAAATTTCACCCGTAGCACCAAAAATCCAGGACCTCTACATTGTAGATATCCCAGTAACTATTTGTTGATTGGCAAGATTAGAGGAAACTGCTGGAAAAAAAAAAAAAAAAACCCTTGGCTCCCCGCTGACAATAGAGACCTTAACAAGGCAAAAGAGGTAGGACAGGGATAGAAGTATATGGAGGAAATATTTTCTGGAATGTTTTCACAAATGCAGAGGGTCAAAAACAGGATACTAACTTCCATTGAGAATCACCAAACTTGGTAATGCTCTGATAATTTTACGTACTGGCTGAGAGTAAATCATTCTCCCCACATGGAAATTCATAGCCAAATGATTGTGCTCATGAAATGCTACAATTACACACGCTTAAGCAATCCTTTTCTGTCTTGAGGTCAATGGGACATTCTACTAGATTACAAGTTCATTTCCAACACATACAAGATTTTCTTCTTGTGGCTCAAAACCTAACAATGAAGATAACAATGAAACAATTGCCCTATTCATATCTCTGTAAGTATTTGATTCTTGGTATTGAGAAAAATAATGTTTTTCTTTAAGTAACTTTTATAACGGTTTGTCTTCTTTTCACACCTTCTTATCACACTTTTTTTCCTAGATATACTCTTTGACTTTTCTGAGTTAGTCATCATTATATTTACTTCCTTTCTTGTTTCTACATGTTTCATGACATTGAATGACAATTTTGTACTCTTTCTGTTTTCACTTTGCTTCACTAATTAGGAACTAAGCAGATATTCCCTTGAAGATCACAAATACAAAATGTGATGGATTGATCTTGCATTATTAAGTAATAGTACTGTTTTGAGGTTGACCCTGGTTCTCCAAGATCCACCAGTCTTTATCTTTCCAGGGTACTATTGTTGGCAGCACAGTGCTAAGTTGCCTGGACAAAATGCTTGCAGTGAGACTAATAAACCTCATTAGTTAGTGAGTTAAGTGAAAGAGCAGTCTGAGTTTATTAGCCTTTGATTGGTAAGATGTTAAAAACAAACAACGGACCACCTAACAATATAGAAAGTAACAGTTGAAATACCCAAGTGATTTATTTAAATTTTTTTGGTTGTAGAACTTCAACTTGGTCCTGTGTTTATTTGTTTGTACTGTGGTTAAAATAATGATATGGTTAAATATTTCATTTCTTCTTTCCAGAGGGCAGTGATTAACTCCACATTTCATTTCAAAGATTTCTTTTCAGCATGTGCTTTAACTTAATCTAATACAGCAAATAGACCAAATTAAAACTTGCCAATCTATTTGCATTTCAAAGGAGTGGAAACATCCCAAATTAATTCCAGATTTGTATACTTTTTAGATCAGTTTGGCAATTGACACCTGAGCTTAAACATAACTTCTATAACCCCATCCATGTAATATGTTTAATAAAACATTTAATAATATGTTTACTTAGGAGACCTTCAGAATGCTAGTTAACAAATGATAGAATGGTATCATATATTTGAGCACCTTATTATTTTTAAAATCATGCTCATTACAGACAACGGAATGATCCATTGGTGGAACTCCCAACTGCAGACCCACAGATGACAAGCTATTTAGTGAACAATTTACTGAGTGTCTCATTACCTTTTCCCCAACCACAGACATGTGAGTTCATTCTATTAACCTTAATAAGGTTGCTTTTGAAGCTCTTTACTTCTAAGATTTAAATGGGAACCCTGTCATATGTCAGCCTACAACAGAACCTAAATAACCAGACCAATAAAGCAGATGCAACGTGTTAAAGACTTCATCTGCTACAGATGAGTTAGGATGCTCCCTTTTGCTTAAGCGAAGCTATTTATAGCCTGTCGGAAAATGAAGACTTAAGCGAGGAATAGGTTTCTATATCCTCGGAGCACTGATGTTCCTTCATCCTTTCAGGTTAGCGAAGCACATCTCTCTCTAGGGCTGACCTATATAATCCTCAGCCCAGAAAGTTATTCTAAACAGAATAATTTGAAAGCCCATGAAGTGTATACATTAAAATTTAAGTCACAAAGAGCTTTCATGTTTCTGAGTCAAGACAATAGTAAGCAGCCGATTTTGTATGACCAACACATCCAAAGATTTGGTTCTTTACAAATGGAATAATTGCCTGTTTTAAATGTATTTGATACTGAATGAAATGAAATCGTGTTCAGAAGATCCATCATTTTTTGTTCATTTTATTAAATAATGGGAAAATACTGAGTCTTAGAAGTAAAGTCCTATTAACATCCTACCCTTCTATCCCGTCTCTGACAAGTACCTTCTCCGCCTCTGCTGGAAAACACTGAGTCACAGAGAACCAAATGCTTCATTATGGGAGAGTCCAGGATTTAAAAATTCTTCCTTATGTTTAATCAAAAGCAGATCTCAGTAACTTCTGTTCGCTCTACCTCTTGGAGAAACCTAAGTCCGTCTAAATTCAAGGAGTAATAAAACTGTAGATGACCAAAAAAAAAAAAATTCATTTCAAACTTGGTTTTCTTGAATCCTTGATTAAATAGCCCAATTTATGTACAAGAACTTCCCAAGGCATATTTGCTAGAATTTCAGGGAGCAAGGGAAGCCCTAATATGAAGAAAAAGATATTGTTGTGGCCTTTCCTCTATTTTCTTCATTCTTCCCTTTAAATTGAAACTCCTTTCCACTGGGGATGATTTCAGCTGGGTTGCTCTCTGATTAAAGCAAATGACTTGTCATTTCAAAGAGGTGCACGTTAGAATGAGTGAGTATCTAACTGGTGAAATGTAGAGAGTAGAATATTTTGGTGCTTTGTACCACTCCAAAAAACCATTTCCGTCTCCATCTGTCCCAGGTACGCCCCCAGGGGGTAAAATACACACAGCTATTCTATTGCTTATTAACACACAGCCACACATTATTTGCGAAAGGCTTTGCACCTTGCAGGAAATAACGCCTTTAACGCTAAACCCTAATGTGAGCTAGCCTCTACCTCTCTGACGGGAATTTATCCTCAAGGTCACATAGTAAAATGCCTTTCTCTTTCAAATGCTAGTATTAAAATTGAATTCCGCCTTTGCACTGTGCAGAATCAAACAAAATCTCAGCTTACATAATCATGCACGCCCACAGCACCTGAAAACTCCTCTTTCTGGGGGATGTGATAAATGCGGATTGCTTCTGGAACTTGGTTGCCGGAGGTAAAGGCTAGGTGTGAATGTGAACTGGATCCAGAGCCTGATGCTTAGTTGGACGGTAAAACTGTCGAATGGTCTTATAAAATATGCCTGGTGCTAGTTTCACTGGGCCAGTCGGCCTTCTAAGAGTACTGACTTCCAAGTTTCATCCCCCACTCTGAGACTCTACCTGAGCGCCTAGAGACATGAAATTGTTGACACGAGAGGATATAATGTTTGTAATAAAACATTCTGCTTGTCTCTTTTATACCGATGTGTTTTTTTGTGTTTGTTTTTTTAATTACAAGGCACTTAAGGATGCTGTTCAGACAATCAAGCTTTGGACAGGCTTCACGTTAAAACTTCACTCTGAGCTTTAAGAAACTTCACTCTGTGAACTTCCTATATCCGCATAGATTTGTTATAACCATGTGATTTTCATGACTAATCAAATTAACCTTTTAAATTCTTAGTTTTTTAAGAATTTATTTTTGGTGACATGACCCTATCATAGTACTAATTGCTTCTTGTGTTCTAAATAGGCATTCTGGGTTCTTTTTCAAGAAGGCATAACTTTCTTTTTGTGCTGATACTCACAAGCACGTGAAGAGTGGCTAATGAAGTTTTCACTGGCAGAGAAGGTAAGAAAGAAGTGAGGTCGTTGCTTTTAGGGTCTCTATTTAGAATATGTGGTGACTCATGATAGATGGGAAACTATATTCTGTTGTGTACCCTAGGAAATTCTTCTTAGACTTTCTTGGCCTCAGATTCCCCACTCATAAAATGGATATAAAAATGTCACATTTTATCAAATCTAAGACACGGCTGATTGTGACATACACCATGTCACTAAGGAAAACAAAATACTACTTCAACTATAGTACAACACTTTCTTGTGCCTTGGAATTGTTGTTTGATACTTACTGGAAGGTCTTTTTTATGCCTTAGACATATTTAATCATATGTCACACATTTGTTTCTATGATTTTCTGTGTGCACAATAATTCTCAATACACACACACACACAATCTACACACACACACACACACACACAATCTATATCCAAACCGTGAATTCACAGGCAGTGAAGACTGTTCTCATGCCTCGTACAGCTACAATCTGCCATTAATTACAGATGTTCCCATGGTCAAGAGTATAACTTTGTGAAGAAAAAAAATGTATCTTAGACTCTATGGAGTATGGAATTATATTATGATCAATAATCTGATATATAATTATTTTGTGGTTTGCCTTCGTACTCAGAGCTGTCAAAGTTTTCCAGGTACTATGGACAGCACCGTGCTCCAATAAACTTCCCCCTAATTAAGTACGCGGGTATGAGTGGCTTTAAACAGGAACTCCCTGTGCGATTGACCCAGAAGGCACCCAAGTGTATAAGCCAGGCTATCCTACTTGCTGTCTTTCAACTTCTACCTCCTCCTGTGCCAGAGAACCTTTAAAAAAATGATAGCTCCATTCTGTCAAGCTTTACAGACTTTAGGGCTTTATATAAATCCCATTGAACCTACATATTCTCACTTGATGGCCTCATCCTCGCTGAACACTGCGCTGAACGGCTTCAGTCAGTACAAGCATCTTTGGAATCATTCGGCACATACCTCCACGATTCACTTTCCTGGCTCATGATGCAAGGTATACAGTACTGCAGACTTTATTCCTCTAAATTCAGTAACCTCCCTGGTTCACTCAACCAAATGAGGAAAACATTAGACCACATAATGTAAAAATAAATCCCGTAGGTGTGATCTTTGAAAAGATTGGAAATGTTTATAGTTCATACTTAAACTCCCTTTGCCTATGTAATGAACACAAACCCGATCTGTTTAAATTCATCACTTTGGTGTTTTCGATAAAAGCAAGTGTGAATTATTAAGGAAAAAATTTAAAAAGCTAGGGTCTGCTGTTGCTAATAATTGTGTATTCCTGTTCGTGAGAATAAAATATAAAACGTATCCTTTTAAAAGCAACATGTTCAAAATTCTGTGGGTGTTCCAAATTTTGAGACATTTAGTGACTTTATACTTACGATCTCTTCTCAACTTGTAGCTTCTCAAATTGATTAAGTCTTTCTTTAAGTGACCTAGCCTCACATCGTTCCAAGGGGAGCCCTAACAAAAGGACTTCGGATGCCATCCCTGATTTTCATCCTGAGATGTGCTCCTCTACTGCCCTCTACTGTAAGTATCAATAATTTCTACAAGGCTGCCGAAATGTATACCATGTTATTAATTGAAAAGCAGAATATCAAGTAAAAGCTCTACTGGGGAAAGAAAAAAAAAATACCACAAAGATAACCTTTAAAAAGTGGTAATTTTTCATTCTAAATTACCACAAAAAGTTGCTATTTTAAGTCATCATTACTAAAACCATGTTCCAAAAATATGACAAATCACGCTAAGCAGAGTTGGCTGTATTCCTAACGGCGGTGAGGAAATTGTCTCTGGATCGCATGTTGGAACTTTTTCGTTCACACCATGGTAAGTAAATGAGTAAAAACATGAGATGTAGAAAAGTCCATTTACTGATTTCTGCTCCCAATATCCTCTTTTTAAATGTTCCTCTCTTTACTGAGAAAAGGTATTCATTTTTCCGCTTCTACCGAAACTGGAATGTAATATATGGTCAATTATTCACTCTTATTTGTTTGTTTGTTTGTTTTTTAAGATTTTATTTATTTATTTGTCAGAGAGAGAAAGAGCACAAGCAGGGCAAGCAGCAGACAGAGCAGGCATAGGGAGAAGCAAGTTCCCGGCTGAGCAGGGAGCCCAGTATGGGACTCCATCCCAGGACCTCGGGATCATGACCTGAGCCAAAGGCAGACACTTAACCAACAGAGCCACCCAGGTGTCCCCACTCTTGCTTGTACTTGGATCAATTTCACTTTAACAAAAGCTGATTCAAATTAAGGCTCTTGATATTTCATTTTCTTCTTTCTGTTCTGTCTTCCTTTCTTCCTTCAACAAATATTTGTTGAGCGATGTGTACCTTGATGAGAGCTGGAACAAGACTGGTTCCTGCTCTCATAGAACTTATAGTCTATGAGTAGAAAATAGGCATTTAACAAGCAATTGCAAGAATAAGTATTTAATTATAATTTTCCAGAACAACGTTACAGATAGAGCAAGTAGTATAGGTAAAAGCCCAGAATTGAGAGGAACTCAAGAAACTGAAAAGGAACTGAAAGGTCAGCGTGCTAAAGAAATGTGGTATGTGAGGCTGGAGGATGAGGCAGGAGTAGAACATCCTGGGTCTTTTAGGACACATTAAGGATTTCGACTTTCCTCTCCAAAGTAGTTGGAAACCATTAGTCATTTTAGGCAGAGGAGTGACGATATTAGACCGGTATTAAGAGAGATAACTATGCCATCTGGGTGGAGAGAGTGGGGAGAAGACTGGATGCAGATTTTCTTCAGGGGATGTTGTCTGAGTCTAGTGAAATATGATGGAGACCTGAAATAAGAGGGAGGCGGTGGGGGTGCCTGGGTGGCTCAGTTGTTGAGCATCTGCCTTTGGCCCAGGGCGTGATCCCAGGGTCCTGGGATTGAGCCCCGCATCGGGCTCCCTGCTCCACTGGGAAGCCTACTTCTTCCTCTCCCACTCCCCCCACTTGTGTTCCCTCTCTCGCTGGCTGTCTCTCTCTCTCTGTCAAATAAAAAAATAAAATCTTAAAAAAAAAAAAAAAAGGAGGCGGTGGATCAGTTGGAGACATTTTTAGAAAACACAAAGGAAAGGATTTCATGTGTAGTTGGAGGAGGGTGTATAAGGGAGAAGTTGTGGAGTAGGACTAAAAGGGAAGAGTATTTCTGAAGTATAGGAGGCATGTAAATTCATCACGAGGTGTCCTAAGTTTCCTCTGTTACTCAAAAGAAAACTGCCCCTTCTTTACCTCTCCTCTGCTCACACAGCAGCACACATGCATACACGTAGAAATCCTCACATTTTAAAGTAATTTCAGGCACATTTTAGTTATATGTCAGCTAAACTGATATAGAAGCTCATCCTTCCACCATAAATACACTGAAATATTAGATACATTTAAACACACAACTGTGTGAATATGTACACATAAGTGTATTTGTTTTGTGTATGTATATGTATATTGTGTATGGATGTGTACACACACACACACACACACACACGTGCATGATGATTCAGCTGCTGCTAGTAAGGATTCAGACCCTGCTATGGACCTACAGTTGGGGAACAGAACACTAAAGCACATTTGGAACTCATGGCCACTTCCTGTCATGAACTCAGCCAGGAAAACCATAAGGTAGCTTCCTTGTACTTTATTCAGTGTATTAAAGAGAAACGCAATTAAAAACCAGCTGTGAATAAACTAGCCTGAAATTTCTGCCACACAGTGGTGCAACAACTGTAAACTGAAAATTTAAAGTAAAATCTAATTCAGAAATGTTGGAATTCAAGAGATGTTTTCATAAGCAAACACAACTGCTGTTTACATATAATCGAAAATTTTAAACCATAATAGAAACAAATAACAATGTGAAAGAATCAGTAGAAGCAATAGGAAAATTAAGACTTAAAAATTACGGATGACTTAACAATCTGAAAAGGACTATAAAATAAACTTAAAATAACTGAAAAAGTAAAAGAAAGAATGGACATCATAACAGTATAAAATGGTATGAATAAAATATCAGTTGGATTTGAAAATGAATGAAAAAAATTCTGAAAATACCAAAAAATTAAGGGAAAATATCCCCGGATATGGTTAAGTAGCAGAAAAAATAAAATTGAAAAGAGAATTGTTAGACCATCCAAATAGAAAACAAAAGATTTATTTTCTAGAGACATCTAACCAAAAAAGATCTGACTTAGGAATAATCGAATTTCAAAGTGAGATGCCCAAAAGAATGGTTCTGTCAAACAGTATTCAGAGTGACAAATCTCGAGAAGATGCAGCAGATCCTCAAGTTACTTAACTGTCTACCAAATCAAAGTTCAAGATCTTTAAAGGAAAAAAACAAAATTCACTCAACGACCCAACATCATAATGACCAGCATTTAACCAAAAATTGCTAGACATGCAAAGAAGCAGAATTACTTGACCCATACTGGGGGAAAAAAAAGGCTATAAAAAGATCCCCAAATGGCAGAGATGACAGAATTAGCAGATAAAGACTCTTAAAAAGCTGTTATAATTACGCTCAAGGCTTTATAAGAAAATGGAAGGTATTTTTTAAATAATAAAACAAAACTTCTAGCATTGAAAAATACAATACCTGAAATGAAAAATTCACAGTGATGTCAGCATCATGGTGGCATAAGATGTCCCTCATATTTGTCCCCCACCCTGAACAAAAATTCAGCATCCATCCAGACAAAAGTGCCCTTGAGGGAGCTGTGGGATCGAGCACCGTACATCAAGGGACCCAGGAGGAATCTTGCCTGCGCATGCATGGGGAAGTAGGCAGACAGACCCCAGTAGCGGATGTGGACTCTGCAGCCACTCATGAACCATCTCCAGCCTCACTCAGCCATGATTTGGAAGCCTCTGGAAAACACTGTCTTAGATTATCACCCCCATCTGAGAGAGCATTTGTGGAAGTATAGGTTTCCAGAGGACAAGATCCAGCACACCATTAGAGAAAAAAAAAAATGAATTTGGATGAGTAAGAGGAACAGCTTGACTTTACCCACCTCATCCCTCCCCCAAGGCAGCACAGCTGAGGGCCCTCACCAAAGCCAAAGATCTTATAGGAAAGGAATAACATTAACTAATACTTTCTCATGGTCATAGATCATAGATGCAAAATCTTTAACAAAATATGAGCAAATCAAATCTAGTCATATATGAAAAGGATAATACATCATGACCAATTAATGGAGTTAAGATTGGCTTAATATCAAGCAATTGCTTGATATTGCTTTTAATATCAAGCAATATGATTATCTTAGTAACTGAATTAAGTAGGAAAAGCTTATAATTGTAAGCTTAAGTCATATAATCATATGATCTTAAATCATATAATTTTAACCGGAGGGGGGGCATTTCACAAAATTAGCTCATTTAGAGTAAAAATCTCAGCAAACTAAGGAATAGAAGGAAAATTCCTCATCCCAATAAAGCACATTTATGAAAAACCTACACATAACCTTATAATTAGTGGTAAAAGACCGAATGATCTATGCCTAAATTTTGAAATAAGGCAAAGATGTCTCTTCCTTTTGAAATTATAGTGGAGGTCCTCCCCAGCACAGTAAGGCCAAAAATAATGATAAATAAAGAAAATACATATGGATTGGAAAGGAAGAAATAAAACCATATTACAGGCAAAATAATCAGATAAATAATCAGAAAATAATCAGATTTGCACACAACATGATCTGTAAATTCTAAGAAATCTACCAAAATGTTAAATGACTAATAAGTAAATTTAACAAGATCACAGGGTATAAGACCAATTTTAATAATAAATTATATTCTATATACTAACAGGAAACAACTGATGTATAACAGTTGATGTATAAATATCCGATAAGTGGCACAACCCTGAAGTATTTGTTTCCTAGCATTTCCCATGGGATGTAGCTCCCATGTCCCATAGATATGCCTGGGTAACGCAGCCTTCTGTAGCCCCTTCTTTAATAACTCCAGTCTCAACAAGTGCTTCTGTACATCCAAATAAACCACAATTGACCCCCAAACAATGTGGGGGTTAGGGATGCCAACCTCCCCTGTAGTTGAAAATCCAGATATAACTTTTGACTCCCTAAAATCTTAACTACTAATAACCTACTGTTGATCGGAAGCCTTACAGATAACATAAATGGTTGATTAACACATATTTTATACAATATATATATCATTTAAATCATATATATTATATATAAATATATATTTACATATATATTTATATGATATATATATAAAATACTCTTACAATAAAGTAAGCTAGAGAAAAGAAAATGTTAAGAATATCCCAAGAAAGAGAAAATGCATTTACAGTATTATTGTATTTATTAAAACAAAATCCACATATAAGTGACCCATGCAGTTCAAACCCATGTCGTCAGAAGGCCAGCTGTACTTATACCCCAAATCCCCGTTTTACGTTCTGCTCCTGAGAAACCCAAACCAAACCAGGTGGCAATATGGTATGGCCTGGAGTTGAGGACATCAGGACCAAACCCTTTGGTGCCTACTTCCTGAGAAGTACAGAAAATGGATCCTCGGCTTACAGATAGGCCCAGATTGTAAGTAGGTGAAGTTAGGGACTATAGGCTTCATGCAGGGGGGGTGTCAGGGGGGTGTCTCTGCAGTGTATGGTACCAGGCTATGCCTATAGGAGCTGTTTTGAATTGATTCCTTTATCAATGCATCATGATTCCTTTATCGATGTAGTGTGAGGATATCACTTTCTGTTCACACTGATGTCTGCCAGGAGCCAAAAGCCCATTATAACCAATGAAAAAGAGACAGCAATATCATCTTGACAGTCTGTCTACCTTTCCCTCTTCATGATCCAAAGCTGAGTGTTAATCCCAAAGAAGGGTGGGAGAGGGAAAGTTGTGAGAGAGCAGAATGCTTTTCTCCTGCACTCGATATTGCTAACCCGCAAGTTTCATCTGGGAGATGGGAGAGGAAGAAAGTTTTTAATAAATATGAGATCTAAGTTTTACAGTGAATAGTCCAGAATTTTAATAACTGAGCCTATTTTAATATCTAGTTTTTAGTCTTGTATTGAATTTTAGTACTAAAATAGACTCAATACTTAATTAAAATACACAAAAATATACTATCATTCTATATGCTATAATTAAAATATACTAATTTAATACTTAATTAAAATATACTTATTTAAATACTAAAAGTGACCAAAAATTATGAATTGGAGTGATGTCCTAAATGAGTCTCATATTCACCAGAAGATAGAGGTGGTAAGGGGCAGGGTCTTTGGTTTTAAACAGGGCACAGCTGGTGGTAGTCATTTAAAAATAAACACAGTACATAGAAATACATATGAGAATATAATATAGTATAACCTAATATAATGTAAATGCTGTTTAAGTGAGCTGTGTCTGTTCCCTGGAGCATATATATTTAACCACTGAAAAAATAAAGCATGAATTTGGGATGGTGCTTCTGAAGGACAGTTGTCAATCCATCCAAATCACCTGGATTGTCAGGATTTCTGGGGGTGTGGCCTCACAAATCTTCATTTTTAAACAAGCTCCTCAGGTGAATCTTAAGAACATTACAGTTTAAAAATTGCTCTACATATTATCCTGTATCTTGCCTTTTTTAGACATGTTTTCTCCCACTTTATTCTTTGTAAAGATTGTTCTTTTTTTTTTTTTTTAAGATGTTATTTATTTATTTGACAGAGATAGAGACAGCCAGTGAGAGAGGGAACACAAGCAGGGGGAGTGGGAGAGGAAGAAGCAGGCTCATAGCGGAGGAGCCCGATGTGGGCCTCGATCCCGGAATGCTGGGATCGCACCCTGAGCAGAAGTCAGAGGCTTAAGGACTGAGCCACCCAGGCGCCCCTGTAAAGATTGTTCTGGCTATTCTGTGTCCTCTGTGACTCCGTATGTACTGTAAAATCAGCTTGTTATATAGAGAGCTGCTTCATTTCATTTAACCACTGCATTAGATGATATTGTATTCTTTAAGTTAATTTATTCAATCATTCCTCTATTTTGGACATTTTTAACTTCTGCCATCTTAAACTATGCAACAGTAACATCTGTGTGCACACATCATTAAGAAGTATGCAAGTACTATTTTCAGGCAGAATCTTAGAAGTAGAAGAGCTGTGTCACAAAGAATGTGCATTTAAAATAATGGTAGAAATGATCAAATTCACTATCTGGAAAGGAATTACCCACTTACACTATGTATGTGTATGAAAATGCCCATTTCCCCAAGTCCTCTTAAACCCTAGATATTATTAATCTTTTCCATTCTTTACCTTTATAAGGTTTATTGTCTTTGTTTTTCCATAATTATTAGAGAGTTGGACATCTTTAATGTATTTCTGGCATTTTTTTTCCCCTTCCCTATACTGCTTTCTTTTTGTCTGATGGATGGCAGAAGCTCTTTTTATGTTCTAGCTGGTAGGTTGTTGCTCGATATTTATGCTGCATCTATTTCCTCCCCATGTGCTGCTTGTCCTTTAGGTTGTTTTTCTCTTTATAGAAGTTTGAAATTTCTTAGTCAAATCTGAATTGAGCTCTGAGTTCTGTGAGCTACTGAAGATAGACCTTCCTCATCTAAATATTATTTTTTAAAATCCTTACTGAAAAAGGATTTGACTTTTATATTTAGCTTTTAATACATTAGAAATTTATCTTTACATGGTATGAAGAAATTTATTTTTATTCATTCCCACACATAATTACATCAGAGATAATTACATCAAAGATACACCAAAGATATTTTTTAAAGATATTTATTAAATATATCACTGTATTTTTTGTCTAATGTAAAATGTCACCTTTATCATAAACTAAATTCCCACACATGTAAGTATGCTTCTGAACTCTATTTTGTTCTATCAAAATATCTGTTTCTATGCTCATGCTACCTTTTTATTTTCTATTTTTTTTATTTATTTTTATTTTTTTACGTAGACTCTATTTTTTAATTTATTTTTATTTTTTTTTAAGTAGGCTCTTTTATTTTTTTTAAGTTGGAGCCCAACATGGGGCTTAAACTCACGACGCTGAGATCACGACCTGAGCTGAGATCAAGAGTTGAAGGCTTAACTGACTAAGCCACCCAGGCACCCTTCATGCTACCTTTTTAAAATTACTGTAATGACATATATTTTTCTTTACCTACTTGAAAAATCTTTTTTTTTTTAAGATTTTATTTATTTATGTGACAGAGAGACAGCCAGCGAGAGAGGGAACACAAGCAGGGGGAGTGGGAGAGGAAGAAGCAGGCTCCCAGCCGAGGAGCCCGATGTGGGACTCGATCCCAGAACGCCGGGATCACGCCCTGAGCCGAAGGCAGACGCTTAATGACTGCGCTACCCAGGCGCCCCTGAAAAATCTCTTTTTATTGACCTTCTTTTAAAAAAAAAGTTATTGGGTGCCTTATGAAAACATGTATGTCTTACTATTTATAAAAATCTTTTACAGAAAACGGGATCAGTTTTTTTTTTTTAAGATTTTATTTATTTATTTGATAGAGAGAGACAGCCAGCGAGAGAGGGAAGACAAGCAGGGGGAGTGGGAGAGGAAGAAACAGGCTCATAGCAGAGGAGCCTGATGTGGGGCCCGATCCCAGAACACCGGGATCACGCCTCGAGCTGAAGGCAGACGCTTAACCACTGAGCCACCCAGGTGCCCCAGGGATCAGTTTTTAACATTTTTTTTGGCAGGCCTCCAAAATTCTATAATTTATTGATCGAAAAACACATAATCATCAAGACTGTGGTAGATAAGGTAAGGCTTTTAAACATTGAAGAGTGGCAGGCTATGACACCCCAAATATGCCAGTGTGGCGTAAGAAATATTTTGAATTAAAGGCACTTGGAAAACGGCAGGTTCAAGAAAAGCACTGACCTCCCCTTATCTTATTGAAAGCAGGAGCTACTGTGAAAGCTACCCTCTGTGTACCAGGAGGGAAGAAACATTCTTACCACCAGAGACCCAGAGTGGAGGCAGAAAGAAATAGACCCTGTTAAAATAGCTCATCTTCTGTTATCCTCCCCATACATTTTACTTACTTTTCCACAATCGCCTTTCTTTTTCAACCTAGTTTGAAGATATTTGGGTTTTACCACTTCTTTGGGTCTTCATTTCCCAATGAGGGCTCCCATGTTACAGAAAACTTACATTAAATACATCTGTATGTTTTTCTCCTGTTAATCAGTGTTACATTAATTTAATTCCCAGGCCCAGCTGACAACCATAAGAGGAAACAGCTGAAGTTTTGACCCTGCCCACTTTTATATATATATTCCCTACATTTATATTATTCCTTTTAATTCATTTCCTTCCCCCTTTACTCGTCCTCTTTTATCTCAGTAAGTAAAATTACTATATACCTCACTGCAAAAGACAAAAATGTAGGAGCCAAATCTCTCATACCCCATATTTGACGCATGATCAGGAAGAGGTGATTCTGACCCCAAAATATATCCCAAATCCTTTCACTTTTGTGCTTCTCTACTGCAATCACTCTAGGGCAGTCATCATTTCTCAGCTGATGTGTCCATTCAGACTAAGGTTGGATAGTGTATAACCAAAGCTTGGTGGGGTGGGGGGTTAGATGAGAATGGCTTAACCAAGGTAGAAGCTTATTGCTCTTTCACAAATACAGTAGTGTTTGAAACAAGATAAGAGTTTGTTCCCTTTCAGTACTGAAAGCCAGGTTATTCACTCCTAAAACAAGAATGTTTTCTATTATGTAAGTGGCTTCCAACATGTAAGGTGTCAATGCCTGGGAGTTCATGGATGGCCAGGTGTTCCTAGAGCCTCTTATGCATTAAGTATTATCCATAGGTTAAATAAATAATATGTCTAGCTCATATTTATTCTATGGTATAATATTTTTAGTGATATGCCAATCTTTTGTGGTTAATAAATCCTGTACAAATACATATATGTATACATATATTATATGCAATATATATAAATTGTACATATATAAATATATGCATTGTGTACATATACACAGTTATATATTGGGGTGGGGGGAGAGGGAGAGAGAGGCAGAGAGAAAGAGCTTACTATGCACCATATACTATGTTTGGCCCTGAGAACATAGCAATGAACAGATTAGGCCAAGTCCCTGCCTTGTCATGGAAAACAAGGTCAATAAATAAATGAACAAGTGTCCTAAAGAAGAAAAACAGTGTGCTAAGATATACAGTAACCAGGGGAGATAATTTTTGATAGGAAAATCAAAGGCTCTTTGAAGAGGTGACATTTGAGCTTGAAATGAGCCAATTATGTGAAGAACTTGGCAGGACGGGGATGAACGTTCTAGAAAGAAAATGAAATAGAAAGGACTTGTTCCGTTTAAAAAGCACGACAGAAGCAAGTTTGGCTGGATCTTCATATGTGAGGAGAAGAAACGCTGTAGGATAAAATTGCAGATAGGCAAAGGCCAGATTATTCAGGGTCTTTTCAGTTTGGATTTTATTCTTAAATCAGCTGATGAGTTTTAACCAAGTAGGGGCATGATCTGTTTTACATTTTGGAAGAACTTTGGCTATTCTGGGGGCACCAGAGGAGGCAGGCGGGTATAAGAGGAAAACAGACAGTGGTTATTATGGAATCTGGATACGACATACCCAGGGGTGGCAAGCCTGCTCTCAACGTTGGATCTTTTTCTATTTAGCAGTAGTACCCATTTTTATGAGCGCTGCTGCATCGCATCTAAAAGACTACATTTTCCAGCCTCCCTTAGAACTAGATGGGCCATGTGATTAAGTGCTGGCCAATCAGGTTTGACTAAAGTGTTGCGTGAGACGTACCGGAAGCCTCTAAGGATGTCGAGTTTCACCGGAGCCTGTGCTCCAGTGAGACAGTGATAGCTAAGAAATTCCCCCACCCTCTTGTTTGCTGAACACCCTGCCCCCAACCTTTTTGTGTTCTAAGGAAAGGATTATTTCAATGAAATACCCTCCCCATGTGACTTAGATAAAACTCCCATAAGACTCTCAGATGATTCCCTT
The DNA here is from genome assembly GCF_023065955.2 of Ursus arctos. Lineage (NCBI taxonomy): Eukaryota > Metazoa > Chordata > Mammalia > Carnivora > Ursidae > Ursus > Ursus arctos. The sequence goes on along the minus strand of NW_026622985.1, from coordinate 92,121,085 downwards.
GTGTTTACCTGAACCCCTAAGGAGGCCAGTGTTCCTCCAACTCTATTTTTTTTTTTTTTTTTTGAGATAGAATTGAAAATATAACATATTAGTTCCAGGTGTATCCAACACCTCATTCTTTGTCTCATGAATGATTAGCTGATATTAGAAATGTTTGCCTGAAAAGAGCTAAACACAGAGATAAATGTTTCTTGTTCATATGAGATTTTCCCTGATTGCAAAAGGTCCAGCTCTAAATCATCCCACCTGTGATTTGTCTCTGCCTCCCTATAAAAATCTAAGGCAAAATTACACTGTGATGGCACGTGGATCTTAGGATGTAGGGTGTGCTCCTTATTGCAATAGCTTGAAAATCATCTCCTTACCTGTCTGGTGCATTTTGTCTTTCACATCTTTTTATAAGGCAGACAGTGTATCTTCCTTGCCCTTTTTCCTTCCTAATGCTTGAAATGTATAAGGCGAAGGCTGGAGCTCAGGCAGCCTTCTTGGACCACAAAGTGACATACATTTAAAATGAACCATACTTTATCAGACCATGGAAAAGGGTATAAAAGAAGCATAAAAGAATGTAATGAAATTATAAACAAAATGAGGTTAATTGTGAGGGGTTTGAGTGAATCTCAGGGAAGACTTTTCAGAGATGATACTTCATATAGGTCCTAAAATAATAAACATTTTTATTGATGGATGAGCGAAAATGACAAGCATGATAGAATCTGATCCAAATTGACCTCAACAGGTTGCAATAAGTGATCAATAGAACAAAAGTAGGCAACTGGCTGGATTTATGGAATGAAAGCAAAGGCAAATTGAAGTTACTTTTCAAGACGTCCGGAAGAATGAGGATGTCGGGAAAAGAAATGGAGACTCGGGGAGAAGTAATAAATGAATGATTTCAGTTTCGCCACTTGAATCAGAGGTAATGGTCAAATATTTAAGTGGAAAGATCCCAAAGGCAGTTAGGAATAACACATGAGCTGTTAAAGTGAGATCAGAACAGATATGCATTTTGAAGTTGAGAGTAGATGTCGATGAGCTGATGGAAGCTGCCTGAAGACTGCGAACTCCAAGACCACTCCGTGGCAGCTGTAGGAAGAACATCTGGTGCAACAAGGGCAGTTGGCACCTTGGCTCATAGTCTCTTGTAGCTTTTCCCCAACCGTTGTGTGGAGCCACACTGTTCTGCAAGATTTTAAAAGATATGCCAAGAAAAAAGTGTTACTTGTTCCCAATGTCTTTGAGACATTCTGGGTTTGGAGAGAAACAGCTTTTTCTGGTCTTCATGAGATGTTTAAAGATGGATAATGTGTTCTAATTCTCAAGGAGGTTGGTGATAGTGTGCTGTGTTTTCAAAAGTTATTTCACTGCAGAAAATTTTTATTATATGGTATATTTGGAACAATATACCATATATTTTGAACTTCATCAGTGCAAGAAAATGAGGGCAGAGTGGAAGATAATTGGGAAGGAAGATAAAGAGCAATCTTTCTGTCCTGGAGAAAAACCACATAACCTGATAGTAGGAATTCTTTCTGTTGGAATCCTTTGAAAATTTGGTTGAAGCTATGGAATCTCTATTCTGAAAATTGTACCATGTTTGTATGTGTGTTGCCTTCTTTGGAAGCTCCAAAAATGCCAATGGTTAAGAATAATGACACTTTAATTTTCTTTTAATATACATTTTTACAAACTTAAATTTTTTTTAGTATGCTTCAAAAATATTAATACATGAAGTACAAAGTACGAAATAATAAGTAATATTCTCTTAGCCTATGGCCTCCTATGTACTCCATCTCTTTTTCTCAGAGATCACTTTTAACAATTCTTTCTATGGATATCCAAGTGCATTTAAAAATATAAGTGGGACCGTTCTGCCATGTGCATTTATAAAATCCTGTCATGAACATTTTTCCCTATGAGGGCATATTGATTTCGCTTATTTAAAATAATTCCTGTTATGATGTACTATAATTTTCTATTCCCTCATCACCACTCTTTGTTAATCCATTTAACCAATATTTATTGAATCTCTGTTATGGGTGAGGTATCCTGTTGGCTGGAGAATAGCAATGAACAAAACAGATATGGTTCCAACTCTTAGGGAGCTAGTAGGAGAAGACAAATGGTAAATAAGTAAACGGGTACGTTAACTACAGATTGTGAGTATAGCTACGCAGGAAAACAAACAATCCTAGATGAGAGGAGTAACTGGGGAAAAAAGATTCATACCAAGTCTTGATGAATGAGCCAGCCGTGAGAATAACTGGAGAAGGAGCATCTCAGGCTTTTGCAAACAATTTCATTATGAACATTCAATAAGTACTCATCGATCGCTTGCTCTTTGCCGGCAACTGAGCCACAAGATGAGGATTCAGAGGTGAACCATTAAAATTTGGTCCTTGTTGTGTTGGGGCCTACATTTTCAGATAATGAAATAAAATATAAAAGACCTTAACACAGTGACTGCAAAAAAAATAATTGCTCAATAAACGTAAATTTGCTTTATTATTTTAAAGTTTGCAATCTGATGAGTAAATTTATCTCACTGTTCAAGTTTGCTTTTCCAAATGCTACCAATGTTGTGATAAAGGAAATTTTCAACTTTTGATGTTTGTGGGCCTTGCTCCTGGGCTCCCAGGGAAGCTATTTTTTAACATTTACTAAGGTCAGAATGACTCTGCAGTACCCCAAAGCTTGGGCTCTATTTGCGCCCGAGGCATACATTGTACATCTGCTTTGTTAAAGCCTGAGAGGAGCATTCTGAACACAAAACTTAAGAAAAAAGGAAGAACCTTCCCTGGTTCCCATAAGGGTAAAGTCCTACAGCCCTGCATATACCAAAAACTTAAGGTCTACGACTTTCTGAAATGTCCTTCGTCTAATGATTCGTAACTTTTTAAGGTAGAAAGTGTATATAATCCTAGAGCAAATGTTCCTTTGCCAGAATACTCTCTTGTGAAAGTTGTGTATCCAGGGCAGCTGTCCTGAGTTGGGCTCAAATAAAACTTCTTTCTTTTAAAAAATTCTAAAAGGTTTCTTTGTTTTGCATCAACCGTTGTGTTTTTCACGTGTTTGTTTGTGAATATTTTCTGGAATTTGCCTATAGATATGCTTGGTCATTATTTCACTGTTTTGGTTGCCTTTTACTGATGGATTTGTAGTTCTTCATATCGTCTAGATGGAGCAACCACTTGTCTGTTATATGTGCAAATATTCTCACTCCACCTCTAGTTTGTTGTCTTCTTAGTTTCACTGGTAGCATCTTTAAACGTGTGGACTTTTGACATTTATTGTAGTTAAGTATTTCAATTTTCTTCTTAACAATTTTGGGAGACACTTGGTCTAGATTACCCATAAAAACTTGCCAACGATGTAGGCTACAGCTATAAACAGTGACGTCATCAAGATCCATGTGGAGTACCATGTTGATGGAGCAGGGCGAACATTTGCCACAAATCTCTATGTGCTCGGGCCAGCCCGGGTGTTTATCTCTACCAACTCATGTGATCCTTACAGAACCCTTCCAAAGTAAGCAACGTTGTTTCTGTCTCACACCTGAGGAAGCTGAAGTTTCAATGTCCCACGGCTAGTAGGTGACATAGTTGAAATGGCCTCTGGGCCCCAACTGTGATTGCAAACTCATAATATTTAATTAGCAGCTTGGTTTAAAATTGCGTATGAGATAGGTGTATGTTTGGCTTAAGGGAGGTAAATATGAAAAACACCTGGGAGTTCTATTTAATCTGGTAGCTAAAAAAGTGAAGGAACACAGACAATGTTGTACTTTTCTATGGTTGGATTACACCTGGAACATTGTGAGATAAACAGTCAGATATTAGTTAAAGCAGCTAAAACAGATCTCACTTAGTAACAGCAGATAGTAGGAGAAACAGCTGAGTTCCATTCTGTTTTGTGCAAAAGTGATTTGGATGTTTTAAAGGAAGAAGAAGGGAGGGAGAAGATGAGGACCTAGTAGATTCAGAGAAGTGAAAAATTACAAAGAGTTGGTCAGTGTCAATGTGATCAAGACAGCTCTGTGCGAGCTAGAAGTTAGGATTCTATCCCCCAACGGAGATTGGGAAACAGAGGCCCTATCCCTCCTGATGATTATATTCCAAAGAAATGGCTCTTAGGTCCTGGAGACAGAGAGAGAGAGAGAGAGAGGGAGGAGAGAGAAAGAGGCACTTCTGAGCTGCTAGAGATACATGTCACAATTGTAAGCCCTTTGAGAGGTCCGGGCCTGTCATCAGGTGTTGGCTAGCCCAAACAGTAATTCTGGCAGCCATAAGGGTGGGAACAAAATACCCCCCAAATTAGAAAGTAACAGCTGATAGACAGGATGGGTTCCCTGATGCGACAGGAGGAAACACTAAAATTTTAAGCAGGCCTAATGACCATGAGGAACAAAACCAGTCACACAGCCTAAGGTGTCCAACTTGCACAAAATTCTGCAAATTTTGCAAAAAGACTCCTGTAACCCTTTGCTTCATGCTCTCCAATGGCTGCCACATACTGAAACCACCACCAGAAACACCGAGCTGTATCCTCCTGAAACTAGTAGTTTGGGACTTGAGTCTAACCAGGTTCCATAAAAGGCACAGAATTTGTGTGTTTTTGCCTATTTAACCTAAGCCTAATCCTTCCCCTTCAGAGCATAATCTTAGTTTGTAGCTGAAGGCTGCATTTCCCTATTTGCAAACTGCATGATAATGCAATTTTTCCTTACCTCTGGCCAGATCCTTGCATTCCAGGATTTTTTGTTGACAAGCATACTCAGGCAGGCATTTTATGGGGGTGGGAGAAACAGCTCTGGGGTCAATCTAGGGACAGGGCTTATGCAGCTAGAAGTCATATTAGAAGTTGGTCAGCTGTCTTAGTCTTGCGGGGGTCTGTTGCTTCGTGCTGAGAAATGTGCAGTTCTCACTAGTTCTTGGAACCACAATTTATGAGCAACATTAAATACAGAGAATGGGAACCAGGATGGTAGAGTCTAAAAATCACATCACATTACAACATTGAGAGAATTGAGCTTAGCCTAAGAAAGGTAAAGTCTAGGTAGTTGTCACGAGCACGCTACGGAGGTGTGCACATGAGTTATGTCTTAACACAATGGCAGCTTTATTCCGTCATAAAGCAAGATTAACATAATTGTAAAGCAGTTTCAGGATTTCAAACTCAATGACATTTTGCTAAATGTTTAATCTCGCTTCTCACACATCACACGAAGGAAAGCATAAGACAAAGTCACCCGACAAACAAGATACAACAAGGTGTAGGAAGTTAACGAACCAAAGTCGAAGTCAGTCTGGGAGTGTGCAGTTGAGCTAAGGTCTCAGTCCATTCAGGGCGAGCTCTTGGTACTTGTTACTTATTATGTTCAAGCCCATGGAGAATCTCTGTTCAGAGATCAACAGGGCGGGGCTTTCGGTGGCAAATACCTTTTTGATGTGGTCAGCTGTGAAAGGATCATTATCTAGGAAGTCTGACAGTTTCTTGCAAAGGTCTTCACTTTTTAAAGGAATTTAATTAGACATGGGCCTTTGCAGACCTCGTTTGGTTTGGCTGGTAATCAGTATCCACAGTTTGTACTATTTTCAGTGACATCTGGTCTTAGCTCAACATCTTTGGCTGCATAAATCACGCTTAACATAGGTCACTGTTTGATATGAATGACTCCATCTTGCTTTCTACTCTCTTTAATACATTTAAGATGATTATGAGGACCAGGGATCCCTCTTAACATATGATGGTCCTGGGAGTTGGGGAGGAACAATGACAGGTACAGGAAGGGGGTTTTTGCCTAAAGTAAGAATTTTTCTGGCGATTAGGATTGCTCAGTTTTGGAAAAGGCCGCATGGCAACAGAGTGAGCTCTCCATCCTAAAAGTGTTAAGGAGCAAATGGAGCTGCAAGTAGGTGGCTTAAAATTTCTTCGAACTAAAACTTTATTGACCTGAAAGATAAAACAGTAAGTTCTTGCGTCAGCAAAACGCGTTTATTTCGGAATAGCGAAGAATTGTAATTCAGGACCTGCAAGCTATGGCAAAACCATAGGTAAGCCCTACAAAGGAGAGGACCGTTATTTCGGGAAGAAGGTGGAAGTTGGGAGGGTTGCTTTGAACTGAAAGTTCACTGGAGAGAAGTTAAGAGTTCAGCGTTCCAAGAGTTTCTCATTGGCCGGGTTTGCTGGGGTTGCTAAGAGATGCGACAAACATCTTTTTCCGGTTGGGGCCTGTGATTGTTACTTCCTTCCTGCTGAAGATTCTTCTCTTGAGGTCTGTAATTGACAATTCTTCTTCTAATTGGCAGGCAATGGACTAAGGCAGGTGTGCTCAGATGCAGGCAGGTAGCAGGGGATCAGAGAGAAAGAGGACCGGGAGGACGGACTCTGGAAAACCGGGAAATTTGCTTGGCTGTGAAGCCACGCTGAGGAAAGGTGATGGAGCAGCTGCTGCTTGCTTTCCAGCGAAGAGCGCTGGGCAGACACACTACAGCCAGCTGGAAGGCAGGACTACCGCAGAAGGCTGCAGGAAGGAGGCGGGCGGACCGCGGGGAGACGGCGGCGCCGGGGGCGCGCGGCTCGGCGGGGACGCGCGGTCCGCACGGGCCCACGGCTCCGGAAGGGGGCGGGGCCGCCTCGCGCGCCCGTTACTTAAACCTGCGAGCGTCTGGCGCTTGCTGCTGAGGCTCCTCAGTTGAGTTCGGAGCGGTCGATCGCCCGCGCTCCGCTCGCCGCTGGCTCCACCCGCTTTTGTGTAAGTGCGGCCGCCGCTCAGCGCGCAGCCCGCGATGTGGGCGCGCGGGCCGCTGGATGGGGCGGGCAGCGCGAGGAAGGGGGGCGGAAGCCCCCGGCTCCCCAGTCCCCGGATGGTGGCTGTGCGCGGGGAGAGGGAGGAGGGAGCGGCTCCCGGAGGCACGCGTGGCCCCTGCGCGCCCCGCAGGCCGGCCTACCTCCTGGCTCCTCCCCGCGGTGCCGGGCGGCCGGGCCCCCAGCGTCCATGCGCTCCGAACTCCGCCCGGAAGCCGCCGCGGGAGCGCAGGATGCAAGCGGCCGGTGTTCCGGAGAATTCAGTACTGTTTAATAAGATAGGAGACGTTCTAACGTGGCGTTGTTTTTGTTTTTGTTTTAATGCAGAGGCCTGTAGTCCGATATGGAGCATGCCTTTACCCCGTTGGAACCCCTGCTTTCCACCGGTACTGTACTTTTGTCCACGTTTCAGTGTCACTGACCTGACCCCTCCTCGGAGCCCTGAAAGGTTAAAAGGGCCGAACTCTAGACCCAGAAAGGTTTCCAGTCGGCCTCTGATTCCCGAGTTCTGAGCCCTTAAGCATACTACCCAACCTCTCTTCTGCCTCCATTTCTTCCCCTGAAAAAACAGGGATAGATCTCGGTCCTTGCCACAGGGAGTTGTGAGGACCAAGTGACTTGATTTACCCGATGCGTTCCACCTGGAAAAGAGTGAGCGCCACGTGCAACGGTAGCCTAGCCTCGAACATCGCAGATCCTTGGCAGCCAGAGGGCTTAAGATTAGTCATAATGGTAGTAAGTTGCCATACAAGACGTCTTAAAGCTGTAACACTCGATTTGTATTTTGAAGTTTCAAATTATCGTAATTCACAGGGTTATTGATGGGAGAGATGAGTTATTGTGAAGCTAGATTCATTCTCATGTGTAGTAGTTGACAGGTGATAATTTCTTAAATCAATTTCTTTACCAGTTTTTCTTGGTGGTGTAGAACTTCTATTTTATCAGTTCATAAATTTAAACGGAATGCATACTTTAATGTTTTTAAGTTTCCTATAGACACATGAATAAGTGGGTCTGGTTAGAGTATTGAATTTGATTTGGTGTCCACTTGTTCCACATGCTGGAAGTATTGGTGGTAAAACAAAGAATAGAAGTAGGTGACCTTGACTTCTGATTCTCCAGTCAGGCATTCACTATGCTAAGTTTTTCACGCACCCCTTTATCTTATTTGCAAGTGAAGGAAAGCAGTAACAGAACTAGAATCTGAGTCCAAATCTTGACTTGGTTAAGAGGTTGATTACTGTAATATGTTAATTATTACTGCAAATAGCTTTTAAAAGTTGAGGAAAAGCAGTAGCAAACATTTTGTTAAATAAAGCTTGTAGTAACCCAGTGGTAGCCAAACAGCATTTCCGTGAGTGAACATTTGATCCAGGTGGCCTGTTGGTGTTCAGTTTTGTTGTGAAAACCTAAGTGCTTTACTGTGATAAAGGAAATTTTCAGCTTTTAATATTTGTGGGTCCTGCTTCTGGGCTCCCTGGGAAGCTGGCCATACTTTAACATTTACTGAGGTCAGACTGACTGCAGAACCTCAAAGCATGGGCTCTATTTGTGCCCCGAGCACATATTGTACATTTGCTTTGTTAAACAGAAAACAAAACACACACACACATGAAAAAGCATCTGAACACAAAAGATAAGAAAAAGAAACTTCCCTTTATCCCATAGGATTAAAGTCCTACAGCACTGCATATTCTAGAAATTTAAGATAAGGTCTGCAACTTTCCGAAATGTTCTTTATCTAATTATTTGTAACTTTTTACGGAAAAACGGTGTATAGCCCTACACCAGATATTCCTTTGCTGGAGCACTCTCTTCTTTGGGAAGATTGTGTATCCAGGACAGCTGTCCTGACTTGGGCTTGAATAAAACCTACTTTTTTTAGAAATTCTAAAAGATTTGTTGTTGTTGGCTTTGTGGGGGGAGGGGCAACGTCTGAATGAAGATTTCTAGTGTTTTCTAGGTTGAAAAGAATATATCGCAGTGATAGTGCAGTATAGTAAAGCTTGGAATTGAGGAACCAATCTCTGGGTTTAAACCCTAGTTTTGCCACTATTTACTAGTGTTAACAAACATTCAGCTGAGTCAGTTTTAAAGATATAATTGGCTTTGATTCATGAAATCTGGTGGCATCCCAGCTAGCAAGTAGAGGGGAGCTCCAAAGGGCTACAGAAAGGGAAAGGTTTTTTTTTGTTTTTTTTGTTTGTCCCCCCCCCCCCAAAGGTGGGACTAAGAAATCAATAGGAAAAAAAGGATTGTTTGGGGTGAGGTCACCTTCCTTTGGGAGATGGAGAAAGGCCCACGTAACAGATAACCTCATTGGTGCGGACCAGAGAGTTCCTGACTGAAGACTGCATTTCTGGGTGAGGTTGAAACTGGAGTTAGATTGGCCTGGCATAAGTGACTCCATTTTTGAGCCTGTAGTTTTCTTTTTAGCACTAGTTATCAGACCTTGTATTTCAGGTTTTTCATGGATAAAATATGAATACTTAACAGGCTTGTTGAGTATAAATTTGTTATAATACATACAAAGCACTTAGCATCAGTAGTGATAAGCTGTTTAGCAGTAAGTCCAAGGGCAAAACGAAATGGCGGTTAGATTTCCGGGTCAGTGCTGAGATGGGAAAATATTTGGAGCAATAGACTGTAGGAAAAACAGGCAATTCTGCTTGCTATGTTTTTATAAAAGGTTTAGTGGAGAAGGCTCGGACTCGTTAATTCGGACATTTGTAAGCTCCTCGCTGGAGCAGGGCATATAGAGTAACTCTAAGAACTATAATATCCTTTATGAAACACAGATCCGCCAAGACGGAATCCAGTGCTCTACGGGGATTCTCTGTGATTTAGTGGTTCTCGTAGTTTCTTTCTCCACGGAGGGTGAAAGTACGTAGGGATTTCTGTCTCATCTCGGGCCTTGGCCTTGAAACAAATGCCTGAGGCAAGTTTGTGGTTGTCTCTAGATACTGAAGGGGTACTTAAAAACAGAACAGTGTATTAGAAGAGACCAGGGCAATGCCTGCCTTTTGCAGTGATTCAGCAAATATTTAAGTTTAACTTTACATGAGCAGTATTCCCTTCATCAAACAGATACTTAATTCTTACCTAGTAGAGAAATAGCTTATCAATCAGTCATTCCTGTGAATCTGATTTGTAGATGTGATTTACCGGTAATCCTTACTCAGATTTAATACAGTGGGCTGTCCAACAGTTAGGCTGGTTCTCTTAACTAATTGCTAGGTGGACGAAAATGCTTCTCTCTCTGGGATTGCTAGCTCAAAGATTTTTTTTTAAATCTTTTTTTGGTGGGTGAGGGTAACTAAAGTAAATGCTTACTTAAAGAAAAACAACTAATGTAGATTATGAGAGTTTCCTGTAATCCCTCTTGTAGAAATAACCATTATTAACTGTTGGCATATGTTCTAAATATTCATTTTGGTATATATACCTCAGCATATTATGAGTCTTGTTTTAAGGAAAACGGATTCATATTATAAATTGTTTTGTAAATTACTCTTTTGGGGCAATGAGTGAATTTTTTTTTTTACTACATTGTATGTGTTCTATTTTTTTTTCCAACAAAGTCGAAGTGTTTCTAAAGTTTAAAAGTCCATCCAATTTACCAGAGATTATCATTCTAAAATTTTGTTTTTGTAAATTGTGTGTATATATAAATAAGGTAGGACCTATTTACCCTTTTCCTGCAAATTTTTTCACTTACTATGGTATGATCCATATGTATAGGTATCCCAAGTTTTTTTAACTTTAATTCCAGTGTTTCATAATTAGTTTCAGGTGTACAATATAGCGATTCAAAAAACAAACTATAGTTAGATGCCACAAAGTAGGTGGCAGTGACTTTATGTATGCTTGTTGTCAGGCCCGAGGGCCTCATCCATCCTTGTCAAGGGGAGTACCCATCTTTTCCTTTCATACAACACCCCAAGTTTTTTAATAGGCGGTGTAGACTCAAATGAACTAGTCTTTTTTAATAGACATTTAGGTTATTTCTAGTTTTTATTGTTATCTATAATGCATATCTTTGATCATGTTTGTGTGTGTATATGTATATATCAGTAGGATAAATTCCTAGAAATGGAATTGTTGGATGCAAGGGTATGTTTGCACTTCTGTTACCAAGAGGAACTGACAACTAGCTAGTACATTCTTCAGTAGTAGGTGCTTCAGGGGTACAAAAGTGGAAGTCGTGATCCCTTCTGTCCATGAGTTTATGTTCTGGTTGGAGAGTTGAGAACAAAGTAATACGGTTTCTAGTTAGATGTTGAATTATGTATTATAGGAACCCCCATAGGGAAGGTAGGGACTCCAGGGAAGGAGATGAGGCCAGTTTGGAGTAGGCAGGAAATCATGGATGGGTAGACCTCAGCTGTGCCTCTGCAAAAGCACTGGATTTAAATTGAGAGCAGCCCCGGGGAGGCAGAAGAGTAACGCAGGTGATGTGCCCTGAGTGAAAGCTCTTTGCAGTCTCTGACCAGGTGTGAGCTCCCCTGGTGGTGAGTAAAGAGAAAGGTCTGAGAACTTGGAGAGTGCAGATGGAGATTTTGGTTGAGGAGTGAGGGTAACATCAGATTGTGGAGGATAGAGAAATATAATGCAGGGTAGGAGAGAAATGCTTCTGAAGTTTCTGTATCTTACCCCATTGGAACATTCTTTACAAAGCTGACATCTGAGTCATGGGTTTATTAATCAAACATGGGTTAAAGTTCTCTTGGACTTAGACACTCCGAGTTCTGATTCCGAACTACTTTTCCAGAACATCTTTTATCTTTCCCTTTCTGTGCCCAAGCCACATGAATTACCCATGTTTACTAATGTGACCATTTGTTCCAGCTTTAATACTCTTGCCTTACCTCATGCTAAATTTATCCTCTAGAATGTTTTTTTCTAATCCTTAGAATTAGTTTTAAGTTTTAGCCATTTGGTGGATGTCTAGAGGTATCTCTGATTTAGTTTACATTTCCTTTATGACAGAACGCTGATCTTTCAAGTGTTTATTGGCCTTTTGCAGATCTTTTGTGAAATATTTATGACTCTTGCCATTTTTTCTGGGGGGAGAGAGGGGTCTTTCCTTTTATTTTTAAGTAATCTCCACACCTAACATGGAGCTCAAACTCAGGACCCTAAGAGTCAGTGTTCTGACTGAGCCAGCCAGGTACTCCATCTTTCCTTTTTTTTTTTTTTTTTTTTTTACAAATAAATTTGTAGGGGCACCTGGCTGGTAGAGCATGCGACCCTTGATCTTGGGGTTGTGGGTTCAAACCCCACATTTGATGTAGAGATTACTTAATAAAATCTTTAAAAAAAGATCAATTTGTAGTTTGTTTTTGTTCTAAAAATTGAGGTATAATTGACATAATATTGTATTAGTTTCAGGTGTACAGCTTAATGATTTGATATATGTATACAGTATTGGAAAATGATTGCCAAGCAGGAGTTTCTTATATATTCTGGATGCAGTTCTTAAGATTTTTCTCATCAGTGATATACAGAGAATGAGAGTTTTCAAGGACAGTTCTTGGGAAGATTTAAGACTACCTGTAAAGCATTTTAACACTGGTAAATAGCAAGAATACAAACATTTTTATTTTTCTCATTTCCTTTTTTTTTTTAAAGATTTTTGTTTTAATTCATGATGAATAATATTTAATTGGTATGGGTATACAATTGCTCTTTTAAACTCTCTAAATATAGGTGATTTTCCAGAATATTTTTATAAATAGGGACGTTTTTTGTCTTTGTTCTTCAGTGTATGTGATCATTTCATTTTTTTATCATGAAGCCTGTATCCAGAACTCCATGTTTGAAAGTAAAGTTGATTTATTTTACACACCTGAGAGCTAAAATAAAAGTGAAGAGTCAAGCCATCTTCACAGTCTTATTTCACATGTGCTTATTTCACAAATGTAAGACACAGCAGATTGAGAGATTTTTATTTCTGGCTTAATAAAAATATTGATGTTATTTTTAAATTTTTATATTTTTACAACATAGTACATATGCATTATAAAAAATTTAGAAGGTAAAAAAAAAAAAATGGAATAGTGCCATATTCTAGCCTCTCAGAGATTACCACTGTAATTGCCGTGTGTGTGTAAGTGGTGTGTGTGTGTGTGTTTATATTTGTATCCCTCCAGATATTTGTTGTGTATAATTATACAGTGAAGTATTTTTAAACCTAAATGAGAATATACTGTAAGTTGTTTCATTCAGTTCATAACTTTACTTTTTCTACCTAAAATTTCATAATACCTGTCCATATTTAAATTTTCCCATTGTTCCAAAAATAACTTCCAGTTGCTTGTTCCCAACTGGGATAACCTGTTTGTTCTTCAGTCTTTTTAAATCTAGCTCAGTTGTTCCTCACTTTTTAAATCCCCCTTAACATTGGGTATTCACCTTCTAACTCACTTTGATATATCACTCTTAAATGGATCTGATGGAGTAAAAAATATAGCAGTTAGATATGAAGCATTATTCGCTTAAACAATATATAAAAAACTCTAGTTTTAGAAGTTCCGTTTTATTTTCCCCACCTAATTTTATCATCATAAATAAATTTTATGCCAGAAAGCCTTTTATCTATCACTTGGTATTTCTTTGCGAGAAGATTATATACATTTAAATTTTAAAAAGATTTCTGTGACCATAATGTGCTCGGGAGTTATTTCTTCTAAACTGAATTACCATGGTTGAGATTTATTCTGAATTTAATTACCATTTTAAGTATTGTTGGTACACACTTGATCAAGTCACTGTAATTGTATTAAAAATTTTTATTATAACATTTACATAACACTGTGGTAGGCATAGTTTTAATGCTTTAATAGGGTGAAGCCTATACAAAGTTTTGGAACTAGAGGACTAAGGTTTGACTTGTAGTCCTTTACAAATTAAGTGACATTGGACATGTCACTTAGAGCCTTAGTTTCTTTATGTAAACTAAGAATATATCCAAACATGAAGTCCTTGGGCAAATTTAAGATAATGTATAAAAAGCCAGTTTAAGAAGTAAAGTTCTATGCAAATATAAAATACTTTCCAGTAGATGAACTTTATTATACTAAAGATTACGTTTTGAACTGTAGTTTTTTGTTTTTTTGTTTTGTTTTTTTTGAAGGTGGGGGGGTGGGGAGGGGCAGAGGAAGTGGGAGAATCTTAAGCAGGCTCTATGCCCAGCGCGTAGAGCCTGACTTGGGACTCCATCTCATGACCCTGAGGTCATGACCTGAGCTGAGATGGAGTCAGCCACCTAACCGACTGAGCCACCCCGCCACCTCTACCTTTATTTTTCTAATTCTTAAAGAAGATAGCTACTTATTTTAGTAAATGTGTTCAGTCCTGTTAGGCAAGTCTAGCAGAACAATTTTTTTGTTTCCTAAATTCTGTATTTTTCTTCAATACTTCTTGAACTTTATTATAGATGCATGAAATTATTAATAGTGGACATAGTTTTTTGATGCCTCATGGTTAAATGGTAATGAATCCAGGAATATCCTATGCAGTATAGTATTCATGCCATCTCTTAACATTTCTGGAATTTAATTTTTATTGAAAATGCCTGATTAAGTTGACAAGAGGCATGATAAAATCTACAGCTGATTATTAGCATTCTCCAACTTACCAGTGGCTAATTGGGAAATTTCTGGGAAATCACACCTAGAATTCTGACTTTTTTGTACTGATAAATGTATCCTGGCCACCTACGTCAGTAGTTCTCTGTATTTTGCAACAATGGATACACCTCGAGAAACTTTGGTGATGACATTTAGGTGTACCGAATAAAGCTCTAAACTATGAACTCCCTTCCCAAGGTGGATTTGAATCCTCTGCATTTGCATTTTGTTTTAAAATTAAAGATGAAACATGCTTCAGTATATAGTAAGAAGACATTTTTTGGTTATATCTCGCAACTACTTAAGCATCCTTTTTTGGCAATTTTTGGTTTGGTGTTCTCGCTAGGTCTGTGCTGTACAGTAGTATGGCCATTAGCTGCATGTGGCTATTGAGCGTTTGAAATATGGCTAGTGTGAGTGAGGAACTGAATTTGTAACTTAAGTGTTAAAGTCAGAACTCCACTCAGAAGCTGGAAAAATTTTAAGTGTTTGGAACAATGTATTAGTGTTCTAGGGCTGCCACAAAGTACCATAGCCTGGGTGGCTTAAGTGATAGGAATTTATTTTCTCCTCATCTGAAGCTAGAAGCCCAAGATCAAGGTGCCGGCAGCTTTGGCTCGTTCTGAAGCCTCTCTCCTTGGCTTGCAGATGCCTGCCTTCTCTCTGTGTCCTCACGGAGTGCTGGTTGCTCTGCGTGTTACTTGTATTCTAATTTCCTATTCTTATACAGATATCAGTCCTATTTGTTACGTCCACCTATATGATTTATTTTACTTTATCCTTTGAAAGGCCCTATCTCCAAATACAGTGACATCCTGAGGTACAGGTATAGGACTGCAGCAGGAATTCTGGGAGGACATCACGCAGCCCCATACAAAGTAGGTGTGTCAGTTTACTTTTTCAGCTGAAAATTTTTTTTGGTTGTCCTGGTCCCTAATTCAGAATTGTCATGATTACTAAACAAGAGAGGTTTTTAATGTCATTCCAACAGAATATAGCTGGTATATGAATCAAAAAGTCAGTTTTGGTCTCCTTAGTTGCTGTTTTATGCTTCTATATAAAGCTCATTTAGTGCTTTTTGAGTACCTGTTATGAGCCATACTTCAGTAGCTGCTGTAGAAAAATAATTTTCAAACCTTACTGTGAAGAGTTCAGCGTGCAGCAGGCCATCCAATACGATAGAAATGTAACTTCGTATGTAACTTAAACTTTCCCAGTAGCCTCATTAAAAAGATAAAATAAGTGAACTTAATTTTATATATTTAATACCTAAAATGTTATTTCAATATGTAATCAAAATAAGCAATTATTAATGCAAGAGTTGACTTTAAAAAAAAATTTATACGGGGCGCCTGGGTGGCACAGTAGTTAAGCGTCTGCCTTCGGCTCAGGGCGTGATCCCAGCGTTCTGGGATCGAGCCCCATATCAGGCTTCTCCGCTGGAAGCCTGCTTCTTCCTCTCCCACTCCCCCTGCTTGTGTTCCCTCTCTCTCTGGCTGTCTGTCAAATAAATAAATAAAATCTTTAAAAAAAATTAAAAAATAAAAAAAATTTATTCATTTGAGAGAGAGCATAAGTGAAAAAGCAAGGGGGAGGGGCAGAGGGAGAGGGACAAGCAGACTCCCCACTGAGCAGGGGACCCCCCCCCCCCCCCCCACCGTGCCTCACGGAGCTCAGTCCAAGGTCCCTGGGATCACAACCTGAGGTGAAGGCAGACAGTTAACTGACCCAGCCACCCAGGCGCCCAATAGTTGACATTTTTTGTACTAAATCTTCAAACACCAGTGTGTAGGTTACACTTGCAGTGCATCTGAAATCAGATGTTAAATTTTCTTTAGAAATATTTGATCTGTATTTAAAGATGATTTGTGATACTTATGTATTGAAAATTTGTCACTATTCATATCATCAAAGAGCAACTGATAGACTCATAATTTTGGAATATACTTCATACACAGGGAGTAAAATATTCCTTTCCTAAGGAGAAGCCTTTGGAAACGGATATTGGAGATAGAGCTGGGATTAAAACCTGGGATTTCTGACTATATATTTTTCCTAAAATCAGCATGGTGTTTTTGTTATTTAAATTAAAGCACTATGCCTGCTTTGAAACGTGGAATACTTGTGGGGTTTATTTTATTTTATTTTTTATTTTTTAACTTTGTGGATGGCCAAGAAACCTCTGGCTAAAGCTACTGCTTAAGGATTGTGATATTTTTGTTATCTGGGGCTAAGATATCTAAGAGTCAGAGTAGTGGATTTTCGAATTTCAGGGATTAATCCTTTCACTTTACTCTCCTGCTATATTAGAAATCCATCCCAGGTAGTTGTGAAGTCTCCTAAATGTTCAATGGGGAATTTACTCCTTTGACTAGTCGCACTTTCCTTGGTGTATAACTCATATGTTTGTCGGAATTCTTTTTATTCTCTTATATATATTTCTAACTTGCTAAGACTTGCTGCTGTAACTTCACTTCGTGTGTTTGATGTAGTTGAACTTTTTCCTGTACTTTAGTTAATTTTCATATCTGCTTTAGTTTTTGTCCTTTTAATTAGTGTCATTCTATTTGATGACAGAAATGGTTGGTTTGTCCTCATTGTTAATGGGCAAATCGGTTCTTTTGCCTTAAGTAATATCTCATTAACTTTATAAGCCAGCTTTTCCACATCATCTAGAGAATCAGTTTCCTGTGTTTTACTGGTATTAAGTCTCTGTAGCATCCCCACCTCATCTTTCCATATTAGCATCTTAATAGCTACATGCTTCTAGAAGCTAAAGCTTCCAAAGTGAGTGTAAAAATAATCTTAATTCTTTAAAAAAAAATCTTGTAAATAGATACATTGTAGCATTATCAGAAAAGTAAACCATTGAAAATACCAAGTGATGTTATGAGGGCAGTTTTAATATTCACAATGCTAAAATGTTATGGCTTGATCACACCAAAAAAAATCTCTGTGGGTTTTGATACATTAACACCAGATGTCTTTTGAGGTTTTCTAGGAAAATGAGGTGTGTTTGTGCATTAACGTCCCATCAAATGAATTTTATTATCTTTTTTCCTTGGTTAAATCCATCAGAAAGAGTTATTCTTTGTAGGTGGCAAACAGATGCTCAAACAAATGGATTTCATTCTAAGAGTATTCCTATATCTTGATCACACCGTTGTCTTTGAAGGTCTTCATTTATCACAGTGGAATAGTTTCTTTTGTTTTTATGACTTCCAGAGAATTTAAGCTTTTGATTTAGTTTTAGGTCATATATAAGGTTGTGGCTTCTGGCCCAGTGGCTGGTGTCTTAAGGCAACTTTATTTTTCGTTTTCAAAAGTGGGAAAACTGCTGTTGCAATTTATTCCTAATCTAGTGAAGATGTTGTGAATAGTGATTTCTATGCATAGCGAGTGGGGGGCAACTTTAGGAAACCTAGTGTTTGCAGGGCAGGTGTGTTTTCCTTAGTGTCCCTCTGAGATAGCCATCTGGCTTCTTTGCTTGAATGTGGTCAGGTGGCTCTGTCTGTTTGAGAACACATATACCATTATTGGACAACTGATTGTTAAAAATGTATATTTAAAATAGGCTGAAATAGACCTTTCGTTCTCTTATTTTCCTACTGTAATTATATGGAAGGCTTTCACTCGATTTCTACTTAGCTACCTTCAAATACTGAAAAACCTTAACCAGACTCTTCCTCTTTTTTTTTCCTCTTCTTCCAGGCTAAATACTATAGTCATTTGTGCAATGATTGCTTGAGTGCCTGTACTAGGAGCTCTTCTATGTGCTGGAAGACATACCAGCAGTTTTCTTTAGTTTCCTACTTTACAGATCCACTAACCCAGTATGGGTATCAGTAATCTACTCCTGAAAAATCAGGTGTTCTTGTCGAGAATGCTTTATATAATATATATATTATATATATACTTCTTTAGGGTAGTTTTAGGTTTGCAACAAAATTGAGAGGAGGGTTATATAGGTTTCCCATATGCCTCCTGTACATGCACGGCCCTCCCTCATTATCACCACCCACCAACCACAGTGGGACATTCGTTACAATTGACAAAACCATGTCGATACTACATAATCACTCCCAAGTTCATAGTTTATATTGGTGTTACACATTCTGTGGATTTGGACAAATGCATAAAATATATCCATCATTATAGTATCATACAGAGTGTTTTTACTGCCCTAAAAGTCTTCGTGCTCTGCCTATTTATCTAAATCCTCCCACCCCCAACAACCACTTAGCTTTTTATTTTCTTCATAGTTTTGTGCCTTTTCCAGAACGTCGTAACTTGGAATCATACAGTATATGGCTTTTTGGGAAGGACTTCTTTAACTGATGACGCATTTGTTTCTCTGCGTCTTCTCATGGCTTGATAGCTCCTTCCTTTTTTAGCACTAAGTAATATTCCATTGTCTGGAGTTGCTGTGCTTTGTTTATACAGTTACCTACTGAAGAACTTCTTGGTTGCTTCCATGCTTTGGCATTTATGAAAAAAGCTGGGGGCGCCTGGGTGGCTCAGTTGTTAAGCGTCTGCCTTCGGCTCAGGGCGTGATCCCGGAGTTCTGGGATCGAGCCCCACATCAGGCTCCTCTGCTGGAAGCCTGCTTCTTCCTCTCCCACTCCCCCTGCTTGTGTTCCCTCTTTCACTGGCTGTCTCTCTTTCTGTCAAATAAATAAAATCTTTAAAAAAAAAAAAAAAAGCTGTTGTAAACATCTGTGTGCTGGTTTTTGTGTGGACATAAGTTTTTAACTTCTTTGAATAATGTCTCAGAGCACGATTGCTGGATCATATGGTAAGAGTATGTTTAGTTTTGTATGAAACCACCCATCTGTCTTCCAAAGTGGCTGTACTGTTTGGCGTTCCCACCAGCAGTGTGAGACTTCCATTGCTCCACGTCCTCACCAGCATTTGGTGGTGCCAGTGTTTGAGATTTTGCCCATCATAGGCTTGTTATAGTGTCTGTGATAATGTTATTTTAAATTGCATTTTCCTGATGAGCTGTGATGTGGAACATCTTTTCATATGCTTATTTGCCGTCTGTGTATCATCCTAGGTTGAGGTGTTAAGGTCATTGGCTCATTTTATGATTGGGGTTTTTTTTTTTTTTCCTTATTTTTGAGTTTTAAGTGTTTCTTCTGTATTTGAAAAACAACCGTTTATCAGATGTGTCTTTTGCAGATATTTTCTCCCGGTCTGTGACATGTCTTCTCATTCTCTTGACATTGGCCTTTGCAGAGCAGGAAATTTTAATGTTAATGAAGACCAGTTTATCAATTATTCCTTCCGTGGATTGTACCTTTGGTATTGTGTCTAAGAAGGCCTAACCATACCTGAGGACAGCTAGGTTTACTCCTATGTTGCCCTGTAGGAGTTTTATTGATTTGCATTTTGCATCCATTTTGAGTTGATTTTGGTGAAGGATGTAAGTAAGATCTGCATCTAAATTACTTTTTTGCTTGCGGATGTCCGGTTATTCCAGCACCATTTGTTGAAGAGGCCATCTTTGATCCCTTGTATTGCTTATGCTCCTGTGTCAAAAGATTGGTTGACTGTATTGAGAGTCTGTTTCTGGGCTTATTATTTTCCACTGATGTACTTGTATTTGTCTAATCTTTTGCCAATACCACACTGGGAAAGCTTCAGGTTTCTTACCATTAAGTATGATGCTTGCTGTAAGTACTTTGTATGTAGTCTTTATCAAATTGAGAAGGTTCCCCTCTGTTTCTAGTTTACTGAGAGTTTTTATGGTGAATGGGTGTTGGATTTTTTCAAATGTTTTCTCTGCACATAGTCCTATAATCCTATTATTTTTCTTTTTTGATGCGATAGATTACATTGGTTTTTCGAATGTTGACTGAGCCCTTTATACCTGAAATCTAACTTTGTTGTCATGTATAATTCTTTTTATACTTTTCGTGGATTCATTTTGCTAATATTTTGTTAAGCATTTTGCATCTATGTTCATGAGAGAGATAAGTCTGTAGTTTTCTTAAAATGTTTTTGTCTGCTTTTGGCATTGGGGCAATGCTGGCCTCAGAATGAGTTGGGAAGCATTCCCTCTGCTTTGATCCTCTGGAAGAGACTGTAGAATTGTCATCCTGTCCTTTTCACATGTTTGGCAGAATTCACCAGTGAACCCATCTGGGTCTTGTGCCTTCTATGTTGGAAGGTTGTTAATTATGGACTTAATTTCTTTAATAGATGTAGGCCTATTCAGATTATCTGTTTCTTCTCCTGTGAGTTTTGGCAGATTGTGTCTTTTCAAGAAATTGATCTATTTTATCAAGATGATCACATTTGGGGGCATACTGTTGTTCATAGTATTCCTTTTAGATCCTTTTAATTCTCATTGGATCTGTAGTGATGACCCTCTTTATTTCCATTTCCCATTATTTTAAATTGCAGTTTCTGCAGGGTATTGAGAATCCTGAACCAGGAAGGGTTTGAAAAATCATGAGAGGAGGTAGGTGCTTTAGGATTCCTGAAAACAACCACCACAAAACAGGAAAATGGAGCTCTGCATACCTTTCTTTTCATTTAGAAATTTCTAAGAACTTGCTACTCAGATTGAAATCCCCAGACCCACAGGATTGGTTTTACCCGGGAGCTTGTAAGAAGTGCAGTCTCAGGTTCACTTTAGAATGCCTGACAGAATAAGAACCTGCATTTTAACAAGCCTCCTACATTAGTCTCATGCTCTTTAAGGTTTGAGAAGCATGGCCTAAGAAACATCAGATTCTGTTTTAAAATAATTTAAAAACTCTCCATCCAATTAAGTATGTTTATCGTTATCCAGAACTTCCTTTAAGCTATAGTTGCGTACAGTGGTTTTCTTTTGAGCTTTATCATTTTCGTTAGAAATGCACAGTGTGCTAATGTGTCCCGCACACAGACAGCAGCAAAGAATGGCTCACCGGACAGACACTGCGGTGCCTGTGTGCGCCAGCAGTAGCGGAAGTGCATGTCCCCTTTGCTGGCAGCCTGTGTGCTTTTCAACATACCTGCACATGGTCCTGATCTTCTGTCAATAGAGTTGGGATGGTAACTTGAGGCTTTTCTCATAATATTTTTGTTTTGATGTTGTTTAATGATTATTACTCCTCTCTATAGAGGAAATACATAGGTATTTTTAGGCTGTGTAACATTTTATTCAGTGAGCCAGCACTTGAGTGCCTACTATGCATGTGGCATTATGTTAAATTCACACAGTTGAATTCTGTGGCACAAGCCTTCTGGAGGTTATAGCCTAGGGGGGCAAAGGGACAAGCATATCAGAAATTAGAGTGCACTATGATAAGAGACCTCATAGGGGAAACCTGGGTATTAAGTAGATTACGAAGAAAGGACATGGGAACTTAGTGAGGGCTTTTGGAAAACCTGTTTTAAGCTGGGAAATCTACTTAAGTTATTTTACATATTTAAATTTTTGTAATTACTGCTGTGAGATAGGTATATATCTTAGTCCACATCTGATTATATGTTGAATGAAAATTTCTGGGAGTAGAACTACGGAATCAAAGACCTGAGCCTCAACAATTTCTAGTACATGTTACTAGGTGGCTGCCCGGCAATGTTATACCAAGTTGTATGTCCAGCAGCAGTGTATTATACTGTCCCTTTCAGTGCACCTTTGCTGGCAATGCATACTCTCCAGTTCTTGCTGGAGATACTCATGGATTGTAGCTGCCCCTGCATCCTTTCTCCCACCCGGTGTGATTTTTGCTTTACTCCTGTTAGAACCAACTGTAATCTAAGATGGAGAAATTGTCCAAGACTTGTAAATGAACAAAAGAGATTACTGGGTGACTTTTCAGTGAAATGGGGGCTTGTCTAGTGGATCCTTTGTGACAATACTTGGGGAATAAACCTTTTACTCACTTTTGATTAGGGTATTGGGCAGCTCTATAGGGGAAGAAGTTGAGAAGTAGTTGTGCAAATGATTCTTAAACATAATCAAAAAGTTTTTGTCTAGTAGGAATGCAGTTGATTTCTTTAAGGAAGAGCTATCTCAGATGTTTTATTGCTCTATAGCAGAGATTTCTAAACTTTCTATTTATTGTATTCTTAGTATCTAATTTTTTCCTGGTGCCACTAGGCCTTAAGTGATATGTAACATCCTTTTATTAAGTTAGGTCCAGACAACTTAGTAGTGGTTTGTGCGCTGTCTCTGGTGCCCATTTTGCAAAACCTTTTCATGATAGATTCACATTCTTTTGCATCCATTAGTAAATTCATTTTAGTAATCCTGTTTGCCTTTTTTCAAATTTTTATTGATACCCTCATTAATGAGTTGAATAATAGCTTTTGCATTTGTTCATTTTGTATTTTCATGAAAGTCATGGTTTTAAAGTTTTGAAAATTACACTTTAGCACCAGGTAAATTTTTATTTTGTTAATTTAAAAGGTGAATTAATTATAGTTTAAAGTTTTTTTTGAACTGTTTAAGTGATCTCTCACAGGATGTGAGTCATGAGTGAAAATGCATCTGGAGAGACATAGCATAGAGACTTGCAGGAGAATGGGCAAAGTGGATGGGGAACCATAACTTTATACTAGATGATGCAATTGTTAGTGTTTTGTCGGGGGGGGGGGGAAGTACATATAAGCAGACAAGTAGCAGAGCACACAGGATTAGGATTCCCCAGGTTCTTCTCCATGGAGAAGTGTCTTAGGCTTGGCACAGCTAGTTTGGGATGTCCCATGGATATGGCTCCAGAGGAGGAATTTCATCCCATAATGTTCCACATATTTCCTGGAACCTCTAGGTTATTGTGTAATACCAGAGAATTTCTAGTTGCTAGCAATGGGAGCCTCTGTTGCCTGGCAGCTAGTTTGAGCCTGTTTTTTCATTGTTAACTCGGGCCTATTGAGTTAGCTCTTTGCAAAGATATGGAAATAAAGGGGAAAGAACCTCCTGGGCCAACTGGATTTGTATTTGTATATATTCGTTTTCTAAATGGAGGTAGTAGTTAGTAACTTTACAATTACATAATTTTACATTTATTCAAGTATAATTAACATGCACTATTATACTTTAGGTGTGCAATGTGATTCAACAATTCTATACATTTCTCAGTGCTATCAAGATAGGTGTATTCTTACATGAAAAAATGTTCAAAATCATTAGCCATCAGGGAAATTCAAATCAAAACCATACTAAGATACCACCTTACGCCAGTTAGAATGGCAAAAATCAACAAGGCAGGAAACAGCAATTGCTGGAGAGGATGTGGAGAAAGGGGATCCCTCCTACATTGTTGGTGGGAATGCAGGTTGGTGCAGCCACTCTGGAAAACAGTGTGGAGGGCCCTTAAAAAGTTAAAAATTGAGCTATCCTATGACCCAGCCATTGCACTACTGGGTATTTACCCCAAAGATACAAACGTAGTGAAGAGAAGGGCCATATGCACCCCAGTGTTCATAGCAGCATTGTCCACAATAGCTAAATCGTGGAAGGAACCGAGATGCCCTTCAACAGACGACTGGATTAAGAAGCTGTGGTCCATATATACAATGGAATATTACTCAGCTATCAGAAAGAACGAGTTCTCAACATTTGCTGCAACATGGACGGCACTGGAGGAGATAATGCTAAGTGAAATAAGTCAAGCAGAGAAAGACAAATATCATATGATTTCTCTTATCTATGGAACATAAGAACTAGGATGATCGGTAGGGGAAGAAAGGGAAGAAGAAGGGGGGTAAACAGAAGGGGGAGTGAAGCATGAGAGACTATGGACTCTGGGAAACAGACTGAGGGCTTCAGGGGGAGGGGAGTGGGGGAATGAGATAGGCTGGTGATGGGTAGTAAGGAGGGCACGTATCGCATGGTGCACTGGGTGTTATACACAACTAATGAATCATCGAACTTTGCATCAGAAACCAGGGATGTACTGTGTGGTGACTAACATAATATAATAAAAAAACATTAAAAAAAAAAGATAGGTGTATTCTTAATCCCCTTTATCTGTTTCACTCATGCATCCACCCACCTCCGCTCTGGTACCTGTAAGTGTGTTCTCTATAGTTCTGAGTCTGTTTTTTTGTTTTGTTTCTTAAATTCCACATGTGAGTGAAGTCATATGGTATTTGTCTTTCTCGGAGTGACTTCACTTAGCATTACACTCTTTAGGTGCATCCACGCTGTTGCAGATGGCGAGATTTCATTCTTTTTATGGCCAAGTAATATTCCTCTGTGTGTGTGTGTGTGTGTGTGTGTGTGTGTGTGTGTGTAAAGTGTATGTCTGCTTGCTGGCAGTCCGTGTGCTTTCAGTGTAAGGTTCAGGTTGTTTATTTATTTGCTTTTTGAGGTAGGCCTATGTTGCTTTAATTTTCCCTCTTAAAACAGCTTTGGCTGCACCCCTAAGATTTTGGACCATTGTGTTTTCATTTTGTCTCCTTGTATCTTTTTATTTTCTCTTTGATTTCTTGGTTGACGCATTATTTTAGTAGCATGTTATTTAGCCTCCATGTGTTTGTGCTCTTTCTGGGGTTTTTTCTTGTGGTCAATTTCTAGTTTCATAGCCCTGTGGTCAAAAAAGATGTGTGGAGTGACTTTAATCTTCTTGAATTTGTTGAGACTTGTTTCGTGGCCTAGTATGTGATCTGTTCTGGAGAATGTTCCATGCATACTTGAAAAGAATGTGTATTTCCACTGGTTTTGGATGGAATCTGAATATATGTTAGATCTATCTGGTCCAGTGTGTCATTCAGAGTCACTGTTTTCTTGTTAATTTTTCTGATTGGATGATCTATCTATTGATATAAATGAGGTGTTAAAGTCCCCTACTGTTATTTTATTACTGTCAGTCTCTCCCTTTATGTCTGTTAATACTTTATGTATTTAGGTGCTCCCATGTTGCATGCATAAATACTTAAAATTGTCAAATCCACTTGTTGGATTTTTCCCTTTATCATTATATAGTGCCCTTCTTTGACTCTTGTTACCCTCTTTGTTTTATAGTCTATTTTGTCTGATATCCATGTTGCTACCCTAGCTTTCTTTTCACTTCCATTTGCATGGTAAATGTTTTTCCTTCTCTTCACATTTAATCTGCATATGTCTTTTAGGTCTGAAGTGAGTCTCCTTTAGGCAATGTATAGAAGGGTCTTGCTTTTTTATCCATTCGGTCACCTATGACTTTTGATGGGAGTATTTGTATTCAAAGTACCTACTGATGGGTATCTACTTATTAAATAATGTAATAATTATTTTAAATACATATTTAATAAATATAAATACATAGACATATAATTAAATGTATATTTAATAATAATCTAATATAAAACATATTAAATAATATAATTTATTATAAAATATATTAAATAATACAATTTAATAATATAAATTACTAAAATAAATTTTTGCCCATTTTGTTACTCGTTTGCCTGTTGTTTTTATTGCTGTTCTCTCTTCTCTTGCACTCTTCCCTTATGGTTGATGGCTTTGTTTGGATTTCTTTCTCTTTATTTTTTCATATCTATTATGGCTTTGGCATTTGTGATTACCATTAGGCTCATATGTAAGATCTTACACACATAGCAGTCTATACGAAGTTGATGGTTGCTTATGTTTGAACCCATCTAAAAGCACTAAATTTTAACCTCCCCACCATGTTTTATGTATATGATGTCACACTTTACATCCTGTTAATTTGTAAATTCCTTGACTAGTCCATACAGATACATTGACTTTAATGCTTTCTTTTATAAGTGATTAGTCTGTCACTTTTGTTATGTTTTTATTACCTTTGAAAATTTTCCCTTTCATAATTTTCTTACTCCTGACCGTGGTCTTTTCTTTCTACTCAGAATTCCCTTCAACTTTTTTTGTAAGGCTTGTTTAAGTGGTGATGAAATGAACTCCAGTAACTCTTGTTTCTCTGGGAAACTATCTCTCCTTCTGTTCTGAATGATGGTCTTGCTGGATAGAGTATTCTTTGTTGCATGTTTTTTCCTTTCAGCGTTTTGAATATATCATGCCACTCTCTTCTGACCTGTGAAGTTTCTGCTAAAAAATCAACTGACAGCCTTTCCCTTATATGTAACTGTTTTCTACTGCTGCTTTTAAGATTCTGTCTTCGTCATTACTTTTGGCCCTTTGAATTATTATGTGTCTTGGTGCAGCCCTTCTTGAGATAATTTTGTTGGATGCTGTCTGTGTGTGCCTCTTGTATCTGGATTTGTGTTTTCTTTCCCAGATTTGGAAAGTTTTCAGCTGTTATTCCTTCAAATAAATTTTCTGCCCCTTCTCTCTCTTTTCCTTCTGAAATTGCTATAAGGAGAATGTTAATGTGCTTGATGATGGTGAGTTCCCTTAACCTGTTACCATTTTTTATTACTTTTTTTTTTTTTTTTTTTTTTTTTTTTTTTTGCTGTTTAGCTTGGTTGCTTTCCATTACTCTTGCTCGTGTCCTCCAGCTTACTGGTGTATTCTTCTTCCTCTTTCTCTAATCCACTACTGATTCTCTATAGTTTATTTTAATTTCAATTATTGAGTTCTTCATCTCTGGTTCTTTCTGTATTTTCTGTGTTGATGGTCACACTGAGATCTTCCACTCTCTTCTCAAGTTTAGAGAGTATCTTTATGACCATTACTTTGAATTCTTTATCGGGCCTATTGCTTATGTCCATTTCGTTTAGCTCGGTCTTCTTATTTTGTCTCTGTTTCTATGTGTTAGGAATGCCTGTTATATCTCCTCATCTTAAAGTAGTGGTCTGATGAAGAAGAGATTCTGTGGTGCCCTGTAGCCCAGTGTCCCTTGTTCACCAGAGCCTGGTGCTTCAGCAGTGTCTCCTTTGTGTGTTGCACGCACCCTGCTATTGTGGCTGAGCCTCCTTTGCCTTCATTTGGCTGTAGTGACCCCTTTGCCTGTTGTGGGCCGGGATTGGTTCCTGTGCTGTTAAGGCCAGGCTGGGGCCATAGTGGGCTTGTTGGTTGGCATCAGCAGTCAGACCAGATATCCACCTTCAGTCTATTTACTGGGGCTACAGTTGCCCTGAACTATAGGGTGCTCTCCCTAGGTTGTCTCCTGAGAGGCTTTTGTTGGTGGGCAGACTGGTAGTCAGCCCAGATGCCTGCTGGGGCTGGAGACACACTGTTGGCAGGGCACTCTCTGTATGCCCGTTAGAAGATTCAGCTGCCTAGACTGAATTACTGGTGTGTGTGGTTATCTTCCCCTCTTCCCAGGACAAGAGTCACTTTGAAGTGGTGCTGGTTCTTGCTGGAGCTGCTTGCAGGATGAAACAGGGCAGGAGCCATTTTGGGAGGGATGAGTGGGGCACGTTGGATGGGACAGAGCTGTAGGCAAGCCTGGGGCGAGGATGCACTGTGTGAGCAAGGGGGTGGAGAGTGTGGTTTTCCGCAGGTGTCTGTCTACCTAGGCTGGGGGCCGTGGTGTGAGAGAAATGGTGTCCACCTCTTCTGTTCTTGGAGAAGTCTCCTAATGTCCCTGCCCCTCCAGCATACATTCTGGGATGAGTAGTAGGTCCCCTATAGGTACTTTTCAAACTGCCACTTCTATGCTCTATCTTGGTGGGATTGTTATATTATCTCTTTAAAGGGGGGAATTTTAGTTTGCTGTTGCCCTCCAGCTCTCCAGTAGCTGAGCCTGCTAATTTTTGAAGTAGTTGGAGTTCAGTCCTGCTGGTTATAAAAACACCAAAAGTTCAGCCCTGCTGGTTTTCAAAGCCAAATGTTATGGGGACTTGTCCTCTCAGTGCAGGTCCCCCATGTCTTGCGTACTCACTGTGGGGTCTGCTCCTCTCCCTTCCCTGAGCTTGTGGCGTCCCTCCCATTCGTAGTGCGTCTGGCCTGGAGTTTGGTTCCTGACCATGTCTCTACCCCTACTTTTGGTTTGCCATGTTTCTTCCTCTCTACAGTTAAGTGGAAAGTCTGTTCTGCCAGTCTTCGAGTTCTTTTCTGGGTTGGATGCACAGATGTGGCTGTTGTGGGACAAGATAACCTTAGGATTCTCCTATTTGGCCTTGTCCCGGAAATCCACAATTTTACACACTTTAAGCTCTGTATGCTTGATCTCTGTGTGTTAGGTTTTACCTGTTGACTACGGAAGGTGACTTTTTGTTTCTCACACTAGAATGTTGCAGTCAATTCCGAAAATGTCTTTTCTGCCAAATTTAAGTGTTTAAAAATTGTAACTGAAATTTGGAAATAGGAGGAGATGCATTTGAGACTGAAGGAATGGAGAGTAAAAGCTGATATATCCGTGATAGAATGGAAAGGCTATGACCATTGGCAGAAGGGCATCAGGAATAGAACATGACTGGTGAAAAGTGAAATGATGATGGGAATTTACAGGTGTCTAGTGCCTGAGGCTTTTAAGTAAATTTTACAATCAGACTAGTTTGGGGACGAGAAGCCTGATGGAAACTGTGTTTGTTCTTCGTTCAAAACTGTAAAATAGTTTGCCTTTTGAATTTCTGCTTTCTTTTAATTGATTTAAATTACTATTATCGTAGGAACAATTAGTTTTTGAAAGTTTTCTTTACCTATTAATGACTCCTCTGTATTAGTGTTACCTGCTTCAGTGGCTTTGTTAGGATTTGCCTTCAGTAATTCCTGCTGATGAAAAAGTCTCATGGGACGGGACCCCATATGCACGCCAGCTCATACTGAGGGCATTCACAGAAACAATTCAACGGAAATGTCCATTGGGCTCTGATATCAGATACTGTGAAAGGATTATGCATATTGAAGTATACTTGAAATCGATCATAAATTCACCCTAGGTATTACTGTTAGGAGATGAGTTACTGTTTCCACTCACCAGGGAAGAACAATACTTGAGGTAAAATCTGACATTACACTTTTGCCCTTCAACTGCTTCGTGAGGTGTCAACGACCTATGTTTAGCCAATGTCCTTGTTATGAAATTGAATCATTTTTATGGAATCTAAGCTAGAACTGCTGATGCAGCTATTAACAGACACGGAAGAACCACTCAGTTGAGAGGAGTGCTTTAAAGATAGTTGAGTTCAGGGAGGAATTTTCTGCTCACTTGTACCACACCATTTGAGCCGTGTGTGAGCTGCATAAACTGTACTCATTTTTATCTGTTTGTGTTTGCATAATAGCTATTTATGTTCGTACCATCAGCGTAAAGGTGATGATGATTACACATATTTGCTGAAAGCTTACTGTATGTGAGGAGCTATTCCAAGAGTTTGACACGTATTACCTTGTTTGTTCTTACAGCCTTTCTTTTTTTTTTTTTTTTTTTTTAAAGATTTTATTTATTTGACAAAGAGAGAGAGAGCCAGCGAGAGAGGGAACACAAGCAGGGGGAGTGGGAGAGGAAGAAGCAGGCTCATAGCAGAGGAGCCCGATGTGGGGCTCGATCCCATAACGCCGGGATCACGCCCTGAGCCGAAGGCAGACGCCCAACCGTTGTGCCACCCAGGCGCCCCTCTTACAGCCTTTCTTAAAAGGAATATGTTACTCTCATTTGAGAGCTGAGAATACTGAAGTACAAAGGTACTTGGATATCTTGCCCGAGATCACATACCTAGTTATTGGCAGAGTCTGGCTGCACAGCTTGCTACATAGGCCCTCTGCGATAGTGTTTCTGTATGTGTGCGTGTGGAATGCCTCATAGTGTTGTTTCTCTTTCCTTTGAAGGCTTTCCCAGCCTCTCTGTCTCTTCTCTCTAGGACCACTTTAAACTTGCTCTCATCCTGGTCCGTGAGACCACCACTGTTCTTATTTGGGAAGTAGTATATCAGTTGGGAATGCGTTTGGGTATAAGTAATAGAAACGCTAATCCCATGGTACATCTAATGATTAGGGCTTTATTTTTCTTTTTATAGTTTTTTTTTTTTAAGATTTTATTTATTTATTTGACAGAGATAGAGACAGCCAGCGAGAGAGGGAACACAAGCAGAGGGAGTGGGAGAGGAAGAAGCAGGCTTCCAGCGGAGGAGCCTGATGTGGGGATCGATCCCAGAACGCCAGGATCACGCCCTGAGCTGAAGGCAGACGCTTAACGACTGAGCCACCCAGGCGCCCCAGGGCTTTATTTTTCTTAAATAACAAGAGGTCTTGAATGTAGGTGGTTGAAAGCTGATGCCACTACTGAATCCTCCTGATAGGGACTCAGACCTGTTCTTTGTGCTCTTCCATTCTTACTTGCTGGCTATTGACTTCATGCTTGTTAGTCTCATGGAGGCAAAATGATTTTTGCAACTCTAGGTATAAAAGATGCATTCCAAGTAGAAAGAAAAGGATGGAGGGATTTTAAAAAGGGGATAGCCAGCCTTGTTCATGCTTTTATATCCAAAGAGAAAAAGCTTTTCCAAAAGATTCTTGGAATTGACATTTTTGTTTCATGTCGTTTTGGCCATAACTAGGTCACATGGCCAGTCCTAGAGACCAACTACATGGAATCATGTTATGACGGTTTAGACCAGTCACAGTGTGTTGCCTGGAACTGCAGGGACATACTAACACCCACATAAGTTGAGATTGTATTGATAGAAGAAAGATTGGGTGGGGGTGGATATTGGGGAGACAGTTGACAAAGTTGACCATAGGATGACTTCTAGGAACTCTGGTCCTGGGTCAGGATTTGGAATCATTGTCATCTTGCTTATAGTTAGGATCTAAGTGGTCTAGTCCTCGTGAAAGTTTCTAGGATATACTTGTCATCTTTTATCTCAGATGAAGGGACTCGATAGCTGTTTTTCTTCAAAGGCTTTTTTATAATACTCAAGGAGTCTAGTGTTTTTGGAACTGGGAGTTTACTTTTCTCTTTGTTTCTGCCCATTCCAGAGCCTCTTAACTATGAGAGTCTTACTGAATTCCAGTCCAGGAATGAGACCTTGGTGTTTTTTGACAACTTTCTCTGATGATATCTTGTGTCTCAAAGGATTGTCTACTTCTAAAGTTGAGGAGAGGCAAGGGTCCTCAGATAAAGGAAGCAGGTCAAGGATCACAAGGGAGTATCACTTACTGAGTGGTACTGTACCTGATCTGTATTCTGTCCGAGTTCTTGGAGAGCAGTGACATGAATTATTCACCTTTACGCCTCCTGTGCTAAGTGTTCTACTGCATGTATTGGAGAGGGAGGTAGGTCATTGAAGTTGACTCAGCTCCAAATCCCTGCTTTTCATGTACCATGATTTCTTTTCCCATCCTTGCATTAGTGGCAAAACCCAAACTAACGAGAGCCTAATAAGGCCCAGCCTCTGGCTAGACTTGCTCCGCTCCTTATCTTGACCCTTGGCTAACAGCCTCTGCTCATGAGTTTGCTATTCTGGTCTTCAGTTTCCTCATGTTATCCACGAACACTTACCCCTCAACAACACACACGTTTGGGAATTTTCTTCTCTTGTAAGGCCAACTATGTCTTTAGAGAGAGGTCTTATTGACTTACTCTTTTTCGTCTAGCATTTTGAGGTGTTTGTAGTAAGAGGCTTGGTATAAGTTTAGTCTGCCATGTTTCTATGTTTTCTTTATCTTGAGAGTATCTTACACACATTTAAAGCTTTTATGGATAACTCACTATTTTATCTACCATTGTGTTTATTAACCGTCAACTTAGTGTCTTAAGACAATAATGATTCACTTTTTTTTCCTGACAGTTCTGCAGTCTGGGCTATATGAGGGGGTTATTCTTTTGCTTAAATTGCCACCTCTCAGACGAGAGTGAGACGACTTTTTCACTTAGATGTAAGGTGCATGTAATTACGGGAATGCATATAGTGAAACGGCTAGAATAGGCCTGGCTGAGTATGTGTTTCCACACAGTCTCAAGAGCTCCAGGAGAGTAAGCACCAACATAGAAGCAGCATCACATCCTGCTTGTGTTGTGCTCTTTAACGTTCCTTTGGCTGAAGCAATCACCTGACCAAGCTCAGTCAGATGTTCAAGGGCTTGAATATCAAGGTTGTGTTTCATTGGGGACCATCAGTGTAACGGAGTGGTCTACTGGGTACCTGTACATTGTATGTAATCTCGTACAATACATTTTGTAGTGGCTGCATTTGATTCCATTTTGTTTTGTATGCAATTAATTTTGCTGTTAAGTATCCTCTTCCTTTTAAATTACAACCATGTTTTGAGTTAACAGATTTCCCTGAAAAGTTGCAAGCCTCGAGTTCCCATATGCCTTTCACTTAGCTTCCACTTCTACTGATAACCCATTTTCTGTTACAGAACTAATCCTGGATCCAACATTGCATTTAGTTGTCATGTCTCCATCTTTCCAAGTCTTTCATAACCTGGATACTTTAGAAGAGCAATGGTTAGTTATTTTGTAGAATATCCTTGATTTGTTCTTGCCTGGTCTTTTTTTATAATTAGGTTTAGGTAATGCATTTTTTGGCAGACATGCCACAGAAATCCTGGGCCCTTCTCAGTGCCTCATAACAGGGGCATATGTTGTCAGTATATCGTAATTGCTGATGCTATGAACCTTGTTCACACTTGATTAAAGCACTTTCCCCAGATTTTTCTACTAAAAAAGTTGTATCCTTCCCTTTTCAATTAATAAATATCTTCAGGTAGATACTTTGGAAATATTGGTGAGACTTTGGCTATTTTTGTATGCATTGGTGAGTTTTTGTCTTCCACCATTATCACTGTGGTGTTCCAATGGTAATTTCCTATTTCTCTCTTCCTTTTTACTTTTATTCATATCCGTATGAACTTGTGTCTACTTTATTTAATGGATTAGAATCCAGCACTATCATTTATTTTGTTAAATTGTTACAGCTTTGACCATAGAGAGCTCATATTGATTCCCGAGCCCTTTTGATATAACTCCGTCCTTTTTGAGCATTTTTAACTTCTGGCCCTAGGCTCATCTTGTATTTTCCCTGTCCCAGCTCTGGACTCAACCACTCCAAGGAGCCATGGCTCCTCTTATTGGAGAATGGTATTTGGGAGCCAAGATCTTGGAACTTCCTGTGCTTATTGCTACTGGTCTATCCATGTCTTAAAGACCCTGTCTGTGGGAAGAGCGAGGGAAGTATGTACACTAACTCATGCATGCATACAGCTATGTTTATTTCCGTGTATCTATATATGTGTGCAGTAAAACCTTGTGAGTTCACGTGATACCTCAAATTAAGCCCACCATCACAGGGTTCATTCCAGCCTTCCTGTGTCCGTTATTTGCAGTTTCTTTGACAGTGAGAAACCTGGTTCTCATTAGCCTCAGTATGTTTACTTGTTTAACCCTAGTGTATGTATAATGTGCTTCAGAATTGCTAACCCATTACCCCGTGAGAAACAGATTCACTAACTAGAGCACAAAATTTGTACATCATTCTTGTTGTCTTGAGCCTTACAGTATCTGGTCAAAATACTGTTTTCCAAAGTGCTGTTTGACTTTTAATGTGTTATTTAACAAATCAAATAGTTGTTAGTTTGTCAAATGTAGGAGAAAATGAAGACAAATGAGAAAATAGGTAAAAGATGAAGGAATTAGGGCTGTTTTTTGAGGGAAGTGTGTGTATATGCTTCTGATTTTTTTTTGGACTTCTGACACAGTTGCTAAGAGGTATTCTAGATAATTTTGATTCAACTATCAATTTGTCAGAGAGGTGAAGTAATACAGTAATACAATATTTCAATTTATTAGTTTATTTTAGTGATATATTAAAACTGTTAAACATAAGTAATTTTTAAATTCTCTTTTGAGATGCATGCAGAAAGTTACATTATAGTATGTATAAAAATGGGACACAATATATTTCCAGCCTGATCCCATTCACGAATTATTTTAAAATAATTAGGTAACCTACTTTTTCTTACTTTAAAGATAGTTTTACTAGAATGCTGTAGTATTCTTGCAGAATGTCGGTAGTATAATGCATTAAGTTTCTTACAGTGATAAAATTATTCTGTTTTCTGGAAGAGGCGAATTTGAGAAAAATTGGGAACAGTTGTCTCCTGGTTACATATGGACAGGCAAATTAAAAAAAAATATATTGGAGCCCAACAGATTTCTTACCTTTAATGGAGCATCTAATTTGACTAGTATTGTAAATAGAAACATACTTGAACTGAAAAGTCTTGCAAGAAGAGAGATAATGATCATATGTTTAAGAGTTTTAAAAACAATAGTAGTTAAAGAAAAATGTCTCTGTACTCTGTATCATTCTAATCAACTTTAAAAACAGCTCCAATAGATAGCATCTGGATAATGCCATATAAATAGCCAGTTTATTGAAAATCCAGAGTGTATTACATTTTATATTAAGTTAAATAAATACCCTAGTAGAGAAAACAAATGCTGTCCAAGTATAATAAAATTGTAAATACATTCATTACTATGTGTTAGTACTATGCCTACCAGAAACAATCAAGTTATAATGTATATCTTGGGAGGATTGCCAGGTAACAAAATTTAGTGGGTCCTGTAAGGAGTAGTTGCTGATTTGAGTTAATCAGAGTTAACTCTGTTAAACAGGTCACTTAAAATGTAGACTACAAAATGGCATCTCAGAAAAGCTATAAAAATTATTTCACTGTTTTAATGACATAACTTAAAATTGGAAGTACAACTGCCGCATGCATCTTGTAAGTTACAACAAGTAATACTATTAAAACAAAAATATGATTGATTATAGGTTCCTGTCCTTTTCCCTTTTCCTTCTTAGCTTTAAAATAGTTATTTTTATTTTTTCCTTTTTTTCCTTTCAAGTCTTTTCCTTTTTTTTTTTTAAAGATTTTATTTATTTATTTGACAGAGAGAGACAGCCAGCGAGAGAGGGAACACAAGCAGGGGGAGTGGGAGAGGAAGAAGCAGGCTCCTAGCAGAGGAGCCTGATGTGGGGCTCGATCCCAGAGCACTGGGATCGTGCCCTGAGCCGAAGGCAGACGCTTAAGGACTGTGCCACCCAGGCGCCCCTCAAGCCTCTTTCCAATCTGTTCTTGATTTTTAAGGAGTTTGAGAAATAATAGGGAAGTAAAGGAGAACTCAAAACAGATTTTTGAAGTGGGCATGTATATAATTTATCATATATGTGATTTTGAGAATTTGTTGTATGTATAAGATAAGCATAACAAACGTGTATATGTAACATACATATAGCACATGCATATACAATTAGGTATGGAACAAGGTCTCAAAATCAGTAGTAATCTAAATTGTCCTTTTGTCTACACAACCATCTGCTCTGTTTTAGTCCTGCCTCATCAGTCTTTTATGAATAGACAAGCTTTTTTATGTAGAATTCTGCCAGTAAATTATGTATCCCAATATGTTCCCTCCGTTTTTGATAAAACTAGACAGTATTTGAAAACAGAAACCCCATCCAAAACCAATTAGTGCAAAGTTATCAAATAGGATTGCATGGTAATTGGTTGCTAACTGCTTTATGCCGCCACAGAATAGCATAAGGGCAAGCAAGGGCTGTGGGTTGTGAGCATTTG
This sequence comes from Ursus arctos, assembly GCF_023065955.2. Classification (NCBI taxonomy): domain Eukaryota; kingdom Metazoa; phylum Chordata; class Mammalia; order Carnivora; family Ursidae; genus Ursus; species Ursus arctos. The sequence continues at coordinate 92,085,247 of NW_026622985.1, read as the reverse complement.
ATAAGTTACTGGATATACTTCCCGTGAATTTTAGTCAGTGTTTGGGTTTCATGCATAGCCAAGGATATTTGGCGTGGTTTTGTAAAAAATTAATGGTGAAGGGTTGATCCTGTGGAGTGTCGGATTTTACTCTGTGAAAGAATATTATTTTCCCTGATGACCTTTAATTAACAATAACTTTTAATTTGTTTAGACAATTAATTTTTGTTTATACTTTTAAATTCAGAATATATTTTTTCATGGAAAAGAAGTTGAACTGTTGGTAAAGGTCTCAGACCAGTCTTTAAAAGCCCACTTAATGGTCTTAATGTAACAAGATTGTCACAATCCTGGTGGTGAGATGTTGTTTCTAGCTTCTGCAATTCAGGCAAGAAACGGGAGATCGGACTGTGGTCGGGGCTGTGGTGGTAGGTTCGAAGGCCGTGGAGGAGGGGTCTCCTGCTGCTGTGCGTTCAACACTGGAAGTGGTGGCTTTTACATATCCGGGCCCTCAATCCTGTTGATGAGAACTTACTGCCTGTAAGCATATTCCAACTCCCTTTTCTTCACTGGGCCTCATTTTATGTATTAAAGCTCCATTTCCCAAATAACTCATAGGATACATTATAAATTTAGTTTTCTTTCACATAGTCCTTGCGCATGAGCAATTGAACTTTCGACTGTGAAAACTAATTGTAATATGAAACTGAAATCTGAGTGTTCCTAAAGGAGCTTGGAATATATTGACAAGCTTTTTCTTTGAAAATTACTTTAATTTCTTTTATCTTTGTTCAGTAGCTTAATTTAAGCTTTTAAAATGAGAACTAATTTTCAGGAGAGCTGTTCTTCTTTCCCCTAATGTCAGAATCCCACCTAGTGATAGCAGGCTAAATTTTCACTGAAGTTTGAAAAGTAATTTATTTTTTTTTTAACGGCAACACTGTCAAACTAGTGGTGGAATGATGCAAATAATTTTTGTGGGCTGTAGCTATTACTGTCCCACACGTGTAATTTCAGGTGTATTCAGTCTTCATGCAAGCTTGAAATCTAGGCAGCTGATCTGATAGTTTGCACATGCCAAGGTTTTAAAGTTTATTGTGTTTTTATTTAAAGTTCCTATGTGAAGTTTCTAAGGGATTACAGAATAAGCCGGGTTACTTTGCAGTTAAAGGTTTTGTGATTTTTCTCTCTCCGGTTTCTTCTCTCCATAAGAACAGTAAAGTGGAGTTTCTTCCGAAGCTATAACCTTCAAAATCCTTTCTTTCTTCAGGCTTTCCTCTAAGACTGTTTCAGTAATGCTGTGGGTAGCCCTTGAGAGTATAAGATTTCTTTGCTACGGAGAGAAATGACAGTCTTGAGATGTGAATGCTACTCAGGGAACTTTTAGCTTAGATTAACAGTGATCAGACGGCTGCAGTTAGAGTTTATTTGGACTGTAATTCTTGGCTAGGTTCTGGATGATCTGTATGGAAGTGGTCACCTTAGTTCAGATCGGTGTTGCTGTTGTCTAGATTTTGCCCTATACATCTTTATCCTGGTAGGACAGATACTTCTGTCTTTACTCTCTACTTTCACGCTTCTGACTATTCTTGAGGTGTTCAAGTAGAATCTTCATGGCCTCTTCTTGGGCGAAACTACAGGGTCCTACTGGATGGGTAGTTGGATTAGACATGTTCACTTTGAACCCAGGAGCCTGTGGCCTTGGTCTGCCTTTGCAAGGGACATTGCTTTGTCTCTGGTCCAAGGAGATAGTTCGGGATTCTGAAGAGCTTAGGTTGGGTGATGAAGAAATCAGATCTGCTTCCTTTGATAAAAGGGCAATGAGGATGAGAAGTACTACACAGGATGTGGTGGAGAGTGGTTGTTAACTACAGGAATTCATCCTGATGGGCTGAATTGATCCTAGGTCACTCAGGGCTTCTGACTGAATAGAAGGAAGTAGCTAATGTGTTTAATAAAGTATTTTTTGGTGAAAAAGTGGTGGGCTTTGCGTTTGATATAATTACACACATAGCAAACTATCCTGGCATTTATTACTAAATCTTTGAGTAGGCCTCCTGGAGAACAGTAACAGAATATGAAAAGTGACATCGTCTTTGAAATAGAGGACCAGAAAAATGCCCTCCGTCTCTGAAATTGTATACAGAGATTGATCATTAAAGGAAACTTAATAGAAGTTGCATGTAGGGCTGGAATTTTTCAGTGACTTGAGGATTCAAAGTATTTTTTGAATTTTTTTTTATAATGTGAAACTTTATGATAATGGGGGGGGATGGGATAAGTATGTTTCCATTGCTCCTCCAGGGTAGGTAGAGAGGAATAGGTATAATTTGCCGTGAAAATATTTGTATTTGGACCTCCAGTGATGTTTGTATGTACTTGCGTGGAATCCATTTTAAGTTTAGTTACACACTTAACAAAGGAACACAGAAATGAGGCTCAAATTGCAGAAGGATACATTATTTTAATAGAATGTCATAACCACAAGAGTAAAGACCAGCTAACTGTTTTTCTTTTTTACTCAGAATCATTACTATAAAATTTCACTTTAAAAACAACTTTCATAAATTTAATTAGTTGTTTACTAACAAATACAGAGCATGAACTTGCTCCCCTTGTTGGGGACACAGAATCTGTGTAGTTACCTAGTCTTTGAATTTCATGATGAGTTGTGATTACAGACATTTACTCTCTATAAACATGTATGTTTTTGGATTGCTTTAGAAATATTTCTTTCATGTTAGTTAAAATAGAATAATCTTATTTTTGAAAAACGAGCTTTAAAGTCTTTTTTTCCACAAATTTTTATTAGAATTGAGGATTTGTGTTACATCAAATTATGTTAAATTTGCATCATGCTGATTAGTAGAGGTTGGAAATAAAAATGTTCATTGATTTTTTTTTTTTTTTTGATCAAAAAGACTGGTACAACTACATGGATTTCTTCCTCCTTAGAAATGTATTATGAGCTACAAAAATGTGGAAAATGAGTACATTAAAGCTTGTAATGAAGGAAGAAGAGCATTTTTTCTCCAGCCCCATATTGTTTAGTAGCTTTAGAGTAAATGTTGTGGAATTAATATTCAAGCCAGTCCTGTTTTGAAGATGGAGGAATATTTGTGGGTATGTCTAAAGCTAACTGCAAGCAAGTATTTGGATCTTTTTTTTTTTTTTTTTGAAAGATAAAAGGTGATGAAGCTAATGCCGTGTAGTTCTGGTAGCTTTAGTACTGGCAGCAGGAAATGAGCTGTTTGTGAAAATAGCTTGAAATGTAATTCAGAGCATCTGTCTAATTTATCAGTAGAACAAATTGCTCAGATTTTAAAGTATATCAATTACTCTCGGTACCCATTACTGGCCTGTTAACCTAATGTTTGCTCAAAACTAGAGAAAGTTTGCCACTCTTCTTAAAATAAGCCAAATGAACCTCTTATAAGTATTAAATTTTTAATTTGTACCCACTCACAATTAAAAAAAAAAAAAAAAAAAAAAAAAAAACCAACCTTGATCGAGGTATAATAACCAGAACCAGAAAAGCGTTTAGCCTGGTCAGTTTTCACATATTGGATGCACCCTATGTCATCAGCACCCAAATCCTCTTGCTCTGTAGCTAGCGAGGACTGTGGGAGACTTCCATAGGTCTCTAGATTGAGCAGTGTGGAGTCACTGCTGACTATAATGTGAGCATATTCATTGGGTTGGAATGAAAGCCTGATAGTGCAGTGGGTTTAAAGAGAACGGGATACCAAGGGATTGGGGAAAAATTTAGAATTCTCAAAAAAATGTTGAGGGGTTTTGCATTAATGTCGCCTAGAGAAATGGAAAGGTAACATTAGGGGTGTGTGTGCGCGCGCGCGTGTAAGTGTGAAGAATTAATAGCATTATGTGAGCTGATAGGAATGGTTATATAGGAGAAAAGAGGGAAGGAGGACAGAAATGATGGGATCTCATGATGAACTCTAGTACCAAAGGGAATGGGATCCAGGGCACCGGAGGAGTTGGGTGGAGGAGCTTGAATAGTTACTTGTCTAGGAAGGAGAGCAGTGATGTTGTAAGTGGGTGGATGTATTTGTGTGACTTTGTGGAAGTTTTCTGACTCACTTTTACCGCTGAAATATGGCGAAAGGCTATAAGGTAAGAGTAGGAAAGAGGTTGGCGGGGAGAGAAGTGAAATAACTAGTCTAGATGAACATGGGAGCATGCGGACCTTGTATGGACCTGTGTGCAGTCATTCAGCTTGGGCCATCTCTCTGTCCCTGAGAGGCACGTCATGACTTTGAATATTTTTTCATTTGGTTTGAGATTGAGTTACTTGGTGACTAATGGGAATAACCAATCTCCATGTATACTTCAAAGGTATTTAAAATGCCCCCAAGCTCTGTAGCTCTGCTGTTATAAAAATTGGAAAAAAGGTCTTGCAGTCAGTGTCCCCCAAGTATTCAGTCTAAGAATGTGCAGGATTTAATACAGGGCAGTGCTTAGGAGTGGGAAACTCTGGAGCCAGCCTCCCCTCTGGGATTCTGGCATCTGAACTATCCTGTTCAGTTTTCTCGTCTTAAAAACTGGAGAGGGAAAGAGTGCTTACCTGCAGCGCTGTGTGCCTGTTCAACAAAGCACGTATTAGAACAGTTAGGGCTCTGGTAATGCCAGTTATAAATAATGCCTGTCCACACCTTTCTGCTTCCACATTGTAGCAGAAGGAGCTTTTTAAAAATTTTCTAGGTGGAGGCAGGTAGCCTCTTTTGGGTCAGATTCCTTTCTCTTGGTTGCTCCAGCTTCGCTACAATATGCAGAAATGCAAAACTCAAATTCAAGTTTACTTTTTCCCATTTAGTGAGGTGGGTCCAGATCCAACCTGCTTTAACAGTAACTGGCACATGTCTTCTGGTTGAGTTGACTGGTGCCCTCCGGTAAAGATCTCTTCCTCGTGGTGTGGAAGACGTCCAGGAGACACAAATACTTCCTGGATGTTTCTTTGTGGGTCTGCAATAAAATTAGCTGAACACCAAGAACTGGTTGAATAAAGGAGAACTGAAGCATGAATTTGATTCTTCAAATCATGATTAAAACACTCATGAACTATTTCTTGATTTTTGGGATGGGGGGAATAAAGACTTAGTCTCCTGAATATTTATCTTATACTGGAAACCTCATCTAAATTGATGACTTTCTACATTTAAAAAAACTCAATTTATAGATATTCAGAGGAAATAGGACATTTTTTTGGGTTTCACCAGAGTAGTAAAACTGCATTGTGCACAAAATAGGCTGTTTTACTGAGGATAGAAGTGCTTGTTAAAAGGAAACATTTTTGTTAAATAGTTCATTGTAATTGGGTCTCAGTGAACCACGGGGCCGTGACAGACATGGGAGCTAATGGCAATATTTTATAAAAGCAGGAAAGCGCTGGGTATCGGACCTGGTTCTTACCTATTTTGTTAAGAAGTGGTGATCACCTGTTGAGTACAGAGCCCTGTCTAGGGTGTACAGGGGAGACAAAGCTTTCTGCCCTTGAGGTATGGGGTGGAGATGATACACAATTTTGAATTTATGAGAACCAAATGTAATCGTTTCTCGCCCTTTGACCTCCATGCAGCCAGATACTTCATACTTTTCATACTCTGTGGTGATTATTAACTGATACCACGGTTTGTCAGCGGACAGGTAGGATTGCAGGAGGCTCACGTCCGCGTGTAACTTGTTACAGGATCACTGTGCTTACCTGTTTTAACCGAGTACACAGCAGTTACCACATAGTTACATTTTCAAGTTACAGAACATTTAATCAATTCAGGAATTTTATTTTGTGGGGGGAGGAAACATGGCCAATTTAGAAAATTCCATTTACCACCAAGCTGGCTTCAATATTGGATCTTTTCTCAAACCAGTATTTTTATACATGCCTTATTGGTTACATATAATGGCCTTTTTATGGATTATAATTTCATTTTTGATAATATAAACTTTCAAGTATTGAATTTTGTTTGTACTTATTTGTAAATGAATTTTATTATGGCTGTAAGAAAATTGGTGAGTGCTTGATTCAAGATAATGTATACTTACAAAGTGAATATAATCTGTAAAATTATCCTTAAAATGGTATCCAGAATATTGTATCATTTAGTATGGCAGAGTGTCAAAATCAGGATTTTTTTGAGTAACATTTAAGACTTAACAGAAATGAATAATAGTAAAAATAAAATGCTGATTATCTGATTCAGCGATCACTAGGAGTATTGAGTGAACGTTAAACTAGGGTAGAATAGCAGTGTTACGATACTTAACTGATTTTTGGATAGACACAGCCTAACTAGAAAAAATTAGCTCTAACTCAGAAAAGTGATATCAAGTTTTAGGTATAAATTTAGATTTCAGTGTAAGGCTTTTGTTCTTTGTGTTCCAAATACATTGTCTTGTAAGTGAACTTGTTTTTTTAAATGAGAATTATTTACTTTTCGTTTGTATATTTTGAGGTAAAGAATCTATCAAACTTTCAGCTTGTACACTTTGGTGGAGGCCTAGTGATGAATTATTTTATTTTTTAAAAGATTTTATTTGTCAGACAGCACAAGCAGGGGGAGGGGCAGAGGAAGAAGGAGGCTCTCCAGGGTCTCGATCCCAGGACCCTGGGATCATGACCTGAGCCAAAGGCAGACGCCCAACCAACTGAGCCACCCAGGTGTCCCCCTGATGATGAATATTTTATCAAGCTGACCCAGCACTGGCATTGTAGGAAATTCTAGTACTTCCCTTTCCGTCAGTTAATAGTGTTTGAGTTACTTACTCTTGATCCCGAACCCTGTTAGGCATTTTAAGGATTATGGATCTGTCATCAGTATTGGGCGTGTATTTCCCTAGTAATCTGTTTTTGAGGGATGGTACCAAGTTGACAAAATATACCTGAAATTAGTAACTTTAACAAGGTAGTTGAGATGAGGTCTGTTATTAATAGTTACCTTTTGGTTAATACTTTCCTACTTCTGTTTTTTTTTTTTTTCTACTTTCATACTTTTAGATTTATGGGTCCTTACATTTTAGCTCTCTTATAAATACCATACAGCTGGTTTTCAGTTTTAAATACAGTCTATCTTTAAATAAGAAACTGGAAATACTTTGTTTCTTGACTACAATTACTGATAATTTGTATTTATTCCTCCAATTTTTTTAGAATAAAAGTTTTTGTGTGAATGTATTTTAATTTTTTACTTTGAAATAAGGATAAATTTACAGGAAGTTGCAAAGAAAATATATGTATGGAGGTCCTATGTACACCTCACCCAGTTGACCCTATTGGTAACATCTTGCATAAATATAGGAGATGTCTATTTCCTAGTTTTGATACTGTTTTTACATTAGTACTTTTCACAAAGCTTATGCACATTTAACCAGTCTTACATGTATTTGTGTGTGCATGTGTGCACTTGTGGGCGCGTACTTAAGTCTACAGAGTTTTCTCTCGTGTGTGTTTGTGTAACTGCCGCCAAATTCGGGATGCAGAACTATTCCATCACGACAGGCTCTCCCATGCCACCTCCTTATAGCCTCACCTACTCCTCTCTCTTCCCGTTTTCCAGCCCTAACTCCTGGCATCCACTCATCTGTTCTGTTGCTCCAGTTTTATCTTAAGAATTTTATTTAAGTGGAGCCATATCATATGTAACTTTCTTGAAATTGTCTTTTTTTCACTCAGTATAATTCCCTTGATCTGTTTGAGTTTTTGAGTGTATCAAGAGTTAATTCCCTTTTACTGCAGAATAGTACTATGGTAGAAATGAAACATTTTTTAACCATTTACCCCATTTGGGTTGTTTCCAGTTTTTGGCTATTTCAGATAAAGCGGCTGTGAACACTCATGTACTGGTTTTTATGTGAACAGGTCTTCATTTCTTTGGGATAACAGTTGCCCAGGAGTGCAATTGCTGGATTATGGTAGTTGCAGGTTTAGTTTAAGAAACTAACATACTCTTCAGAGTTGATTGTTCTCACTATCAGTGTATGAGTAATCCACTTTCTCTGCAGCTTCCCAAAAATTTGGTATTGTCACTCTTTGTATTCCAGATATTCTGGTAGGTGTGTAATGATAATCATTGTGGTTTTAATTTGCATTTCCCTAATAGCTAATGGTGAACATCTATTTATATACTTATTTCTTCCTATCTGTATATCTTTTAGAGAAATGGCTATTCGTGTTTTTTGCCCAGTTTCTAATTTGGTTGTCTATTATTTTTTTTGTAATTGTTGAATTTTGAGAGTTCTTTCTGTATTTTAGATACAAATCCTTAGTGAGATATGTGATTTTCAAATATTTACACCCAGTCTGTAGCTTGTCTTTTCATCCTCTGTTAACAGGGTCATTTGTGAGCAAAAATTCTTAATTTTGACGAGGTTCTTACCCTGTTTTCTTGTCAAGCATCATGCTTTTGGTGTCAAATGTGACTTTCTTTCCTCTTCTCTAGGCATTTTGCTGTTTTTGTAATTTTCTGGTAGATAAAGGAAAAAAGTCAAATGTTTTTTCTGCCATTCTTGAACGAACTGAACATCAGGGTAAACCAATAATTCATATGAGGAAGTTTCTCTTTACAGAGGTATCTCAGGTAATAAGTAAAAGAGTAATGATAGAATTAGAATATCACCAACCCCTAATAAGCAATGATAGAATTAAACAGCAGCAATAGAATCAGAATTTCAACCCCTAACAAAATAATGGGTGTAGACGGCGACCATACCAGAAAGAAAGATATCTTAGTCCATTTGGCTACCGTAACACTGTACCACAGACTGGGTAGCTTATAAACAGAACTTTATTTCTCACAGTTCTAGAGGCTGAGAAGTCCAAGATGAAGGTGCCAATATGGTCACCTTCTGGTGAGGGCCCCCTTTCTAGTTCATAGCAGGCATCTTCTCTCTGTGTCCTCACTTGGTGGAAGGGCTGAAGGATCTCTGAGATCTCTTCTGTAAGGCACTAATCTCATTTATGAGAGCTCTAACCTCATGACCTAATCACCTCTCAAAGGTCCCACCTACTACTAATGCCATTACCTTTGGGGAAGGCTATCCAAAGGGAAGTGGTAGCTGCTGGTACTATATTGATACAAAATTTGTGGCTTTAAAAAGATTAACTGAAATAGCAACCAAGAGTAGTCAATTCTAAAGAATAACTGGGTGATGGACATTAAGGAGGGCATGTGGTGTAATGAGCACTGCCTTTTATATAAGACCCATGAGTCACTGAACTCTACCTCTGAAACTAATAATATACTGTTAATTGAATTTAAAATAAAAAAATAGGGGGTTGGATAGTTCAGGTATTCTTAGATCCTAGAATTTGCTTTGGAGGTAGATAAATGTTAACTTTATATTTTAAGTTAAACATACCAGTTAGAAATTTTAAGATAAAGACAAAAAGAACATGCATGGGGTATATAACTTTGGGTCAGTTGGCGGGAGAGAAGTAACATGTTCAGCTCCACTGTCACAGAAGCAGGCAAGAAGAGTAGATTTGGAGCTAGGAATGTGGGGAGGAGGCAAAAAATAAACTGACACAAACTGCCAGATTACAAGAAATTTAAACAATAGAAGAGTATTCTATGTGATACCATTAGATAAAATCAGCAAAATCCAGAATATGGGATGAACAACCTAGTTCCTTCAGCAAATAAATTGCAAGGAAAACAAAAAGGGAAGGGAAACTTATGTGTCGACCTTATTTAAATTGTCATTTTAATGAACCAAATATAAAAAGAAATTTTTTTTTTTTTTTTTTTGGCACAAGAGGAAATTTGAATGAACTGTAATTGATACTAACCAATCATTTTTCCTTTGGTCTTTATTTTATTTTATTTTTGATGTGACGATGGTATTGTGGATATGTCTTTAAAAAAAAAAACCTCATCTTTTAGAGATGCCCACTGAAATATTTACAGATGAAATGATACCATGTCTAGGATTTACTTCAGTATTGTTTGTTGCCTTTGTGTTGAAAAAACTGAATGTGAACACCATTTTTTTCTTACAATATAAAAGCTATTACTCTCCAGTAACCCCCTACCTTAGCTGTGTATAGAAGTCATCAATCGTGAATGAAGACCTGTCTTTAAAATAACGTAATTTTGAATCTTGTTCCTGGATTTTGTTTATAATGAACTGTTAGAAATTTATGATGAAGATAACTGTCATTTACTGAGTCGTATTCCATGGTAACATTCATATACACGTATTTTGACTTGGTAGTTTATGATGTGAACAAAAGTGTCTTGTGCTTTATAGGATAGTTAATATTGTCTTACAGAAGGAAAGAAGTCAGTGATCATTGTCAGCAGTTTAGCTCACATAAACATATGTTTTCCACCCATAAGCCCGAATATGTATTCTTTTGACATATTTACTGTTTCTATAAACTATGGTATTCCTAAACATTTCAAAAATTTGACTTCTATAGTATTTATCCTCTGCTGATACATTATTTACAGCATAAACTAGAGTTATAAATTATGAGAAAAGTTCATATTAAAACTACAAATTCCCAAGGGATAATATTTTAGATACCAATCAGTGCTTTTATTAATTCCTTCTTATTAAGTCCTTTTTATTCAAAATTTTGAAGTAACAGTGTTTTATAGTCAGTTTTCTAGTGTTCCTCAGACCTGTATGATTTCAGTCTTGTTCATTTCACAGCTAAAAGTATTGGGAGTTTATGAAGTTCGAATGGCATGGTATAGGTAATAAAATTCAGTTCTTACAAGTATTGATGATACTTGTGGTGGGGGAGGGGCTGAGCAGAGGGGATAAGGTGCATTTTTTGTTAAATTTAATAACATTTTAACTTAACTTTTTAGGGGCTTCATAAAGAGGCATATGCAGCTCATTCTTGTGCCTAAAACTATGATAATTTACTTTTTTGCTGCTGTAAGTATCAAGAATTGTGAACTACCTCAGATTTTACCCCACTTGGAAGCTAACAAGTCAGCTAGCCCCACTTTCATGGACACTGGTAAAGGACACAAGACCCCTAGATCAGAGATGAAGGGCAGTTTATTACAGCATTAGCAGGAGTGAGATGTTTAGTGATTTTTATGCGAGTTTTCTGGACCTCGTTTCCTGCAAGATGATGTGAAGAGGGTCAGAGGACTCCTGTTTGTGCTGTGGATTGCATTACAGACCAGAACCCAGAACTTAGGAATTTCAAATTTTTTATAATGAGATGTAAATGCCCTGGAAGGAGATATTACCCTTACTAGAGAGAAGTATGCCTGCACTTTGTTCCAGAGATGACACCATCTCTGTCTTCCAAACTGTCCTTGAAAAGATAGTCTGGAATAAAAACAGTTGACATCTCACTTGCAAGACAGGTAGAAAAATGAGAGCCCTGTGGAGATGTGCTCTCAACAGTGTCTACCTTCTGTACGGTCTTGGCTTCTGATGAATTTTCACATGAATTATCCCACTCTGTCAAACAGTCTTATTAATCAGATCAACACTCAGACCATTTCTGTTCAATTTGTCTCATATATAACTTAACCAAGAGACTGTCAATAATACTTCAAGGAGTAGGAGGAGGCCAGCCTAAGCTAGACCCACTGGTAATACCCCAAGGGTCAGTACAGTTGATCAAGGCCATATTGGCCAGAGCTGTAAAAGTAGCCTCGAGTTTGGCCTGTGGAACAGAGACACCTTGTCCCCTTTGCTCCTGCACTGTTGGTGCTGAGATTGAACAGCTGCAGCAATTTGGTGGACCCCGGGGCTCAGCCAACAGCTACGTGAGCCGGAGACTTCACGTCAGGTGGTGGGGTCGGGAATAGAGTTTACCCCAGAGGGAGGGCTGCCATCTTTTCATGGAAATCTCAGATGTCAACTGGGAACCAGTCTGTTTCATTCTTGAGTATATCATTTGTTTGTCACAGGATGCTTAGGGACCCTTCCCACCTTGATGGTGATTGAGTTCAAGTTGAGCCATCCTCAATGGTAATATCAGACCAGAGGGTCACAGGGCTTCTGTGGGTCAGGCAGTTAGTTTCAACAAGAGCCCAGCAACCTGCTCATAGCTGTTTGTTTAAAGGGATGTGCTTGGTAACCATGGCAGAGAGATGAGGAATCAAGAACCCCAAGGCAGGTCTCGGTCTCGGTCTCCGGTTGGAGGCTGCTCCTTGCCTTGCCTGATGCTCTAGTTGGTAAAGTCATTAGTCGCAGAGACTTGTCACTCAGAGGTCCTTTGGGCTATGGAGCCCCGAAGGTTGAGAGCATGCCAGGGGTTGTCAGGTGATTTCCCACAGAGCCTCTTTGTTTGGGTTGATCTCAATGGCTGCCGGTTTGTAGATGAGCAGACTCCAGTACCAAGTAGATGGTCAAGTGTGGTACGTGGTGTGCAGAGTCCCGTAAGGTATTGGGCCCCTTCTGCTGGTGGTAGGGGGAACTGCAGAGCCAGCAGATTTCCTTGACTGCCAGAGGGATTGAGCGTGAATTTGCTCACTTAATCCCAAGAAACGTAACTAGAGAAAGCTTTGTATCTTGTGAGAATTATTACCACCTTTGCAGGCAGAGGTGTGATAACACCACAGTCAGGACTGTTCAGAGTGAGGCTTCACTTTCTCATAACCAACAGGATCTCCTTTATAGTGAAAACTTTGGATGTCAGGGGACACTAAGTCCCAACCTGCCTACTGGTAGCAAATAAGCTGAGAGTTTAGATTTCCCTAGGGGTATACTTGGAGGCCTTGCACCTGACTGCAAATTGCCCTTGGGCTTCAGGTGCCTGTGGGAAAGAAATTATTGGGAATGCCCAAGACAGTGACCATCTGTAGTGGGTTCATCATTCTGTAGTGGGTTCAGTTATAGTCACAGCGTTGGAATAGTCTAGAGCAACAATTGGATTTAGTCAGTGATTCCACTCTAAGCTTCCAGCTCCTGTTAGCCTTTTTCATTGGCCACGTGTGGCTGTTAATTGTGTTGAGATACTGTTTCCCTTACTGCCCCTGCTTCCTTTAAGTCCTTAACCAAGGATATGATTTTGCTCTCCCTCCTGGGACTCTATTTTTAAAGATTTTGTTTATTTTGAGAGAGCATGGGAGTGGGGGGTGGGAGGGGCAGAGAGCGAGTTTCAAGCGGACTCCACTCTGAGCGTGGAGCCCAACAGCGGCTGGATCCCACGACCCTGAGTTCATGCCCTGAGCTGAAATCAAGAGGCAGACGCTTAACCAACTGAGCCACCCAGGCGCCCCAGCCTGGGACTCTTACTTTTTTTCAGTTGGTCCACTGCAGGGAAAAGGAAGCAGGAGCCATTTACGTGTTTGATGTTGTTCGTCATCTGGATAAACCTCCTCTAGCACTAGAGATAGGGAAGTACAAGCCTTTCACACGTAACTCCTAGTATACATTCAGATCTGGAAGCAACAACTACAGTATATAGGAGAGCCCCCTTCAAGATCACCTACTCCGCTCCAGAGGGAGACGTTCTATCTCCCGAGTGTCTTGACTGTACAAATATCCTTGAAAAGATAGTCCAACACAAAAGCAGTCAGTGCTTTGCTTGAAGGTGGACAAAGATGTAAGCAGCTTGTGGAGAATTGTCTCCTAATAGTAAATACTACTATGACATTTGAATGAATCAGCTTTATAATTTCATGAAGATATAAGTTTTAATTCTAAACAGTTTGAGAAATGAATACAAGTTATTTAATTCTTTAGATTAATACTTTTGGTGAAAATTTTCATAATAACCTTGGCCCTGAATCCGCACATGCTAATCCTAGGTTTATTCTTAAACTTTTACTTAATTTATTTCTCTCACCTAACCTTATGTTAATCATCTGTCTCCTGCTAAATTCTGGTATATTTGAGACCAGATACAATGTTTCTATCCGTAGTACCTTTATGGCAAGCTCATAAAAATGCCAAGCACAAGAAAATATGGTTATATAAATATATGAGAAAATCGAGGCCCCGAAATTGACTTTTAAAAGCTACAGGTACATATTGACTTTATTATTTGTTGAATGCTGTAGGTCGTATTGTCTTCCAGACCTGTGGAGCCCATGTTCAGGTAATGATGGTGAAATGGAACTCAACTCCAATATTACCTCTTGGTCTACTTTACCTTGCTCTACCAAGAATTAATGAGGTGTAGGAGGGTTATAACAGGTGAATGCATTATATCGTTTGGGGTCAGAGTTCATTTGTGCTTATGAGAATTTCCTATTTGGTAGCAAAGATAAAGATTAGGTCTATGATTGGGGCACCCGGATGGGTCAGTCAGTTAAGTGTCCTGACCCTTGGTTTTGGCATAGGTCATAAGCTCAAGCCCTGTGTCCGGCTCCAAGCTCACTGTAGAATGTGCTTGAGACTTTCTCCTTCTCCCTCTGCCCCTTCCCCTCTTGTCCCTTCCCCTCACGCCCCCAATAAGTAAATAAATCTTTAAAAAAAAAAAAAAAAGATTAGGTCTATGCTTTCTTTTATGTTGCTTCCTGGGTCCTAATAAAGATGTTTATCAATTCCTGTTTTCCTCCTCTCCCTGGCCTGCGCCACTGTGCTGCAAAATAATATATTTAACCTGGGGATAGGCCTGCACATAGTTTTTCTTTCTGTTCCATTTAGTCTGTTTGCCATTTAGCTTAATCATTGTGTGTCTCTGATTTCTCTCCCATGCATATTGCCCCAAATTTATCCTGACTCACTTGAGCTTCCTTTATATATAGTTTTATCAAGGTCTTTTGTAGTTATTCCCCATTTTTTCAGGCTAAAAATATCTGACCATAAACTTCTGTATTTTCTTGTGCTTGATTCTTGGTTTACTACTTTTTGTTTCTCCCTCTATAAAAAGTTGTATAGAAAAATGAGGAAGTCCTCCCATGTATGACCATGCCACTATTTTAGGATTTTTTATTTTTTACATTTTACTTTTTAAAGATTTTATTATTTGACAGCACAAGCAAGGGGAGCAGCAGGCAGAGGGAGAAGCAGACCCCTACCAAGCAGGGAGCCATCCCAGGACCCTGGGATCATGACCTGAGCCGAAGCAGACACTTAACCAACTGAGCCACCCAGGTGCCCCTAGGATTTTTTTGTTTTTACTTTTTTCCTCATAGCTAACAGATGTTGAAAAGAAATATTCAAACTATTAAAGGAAAAATTATTCAGTGACATTCACTAAAGCACAGTAAGTCTTTATTCAGGGGAGGAGCCCTGGCTGCCTCCAGGGACCATTTAATGGGGTCTTAGGGTGGGAGAGATTCGATGAAGCTCCGAATACAGCATGGATGGGTGGGAATTTGTAGCTAAGGGGCAAGGTGGGGAATTACTGAGAGGAGACATCAGAGGTACGAAGATTCTGGCTACAATGATCTAACAGGATTCTTGCTGAAGGCAAGCCAAGGTGATCACCCAGGGGATGCTGGAGAATAAGGGATCCGATGTGATCTAGAGAGTGATCAGATACTGAGGGTGTTGTTGGGGCTGGTGGGGGTGGGGCAGTTCTGTTTAAACTGACTCAGCAGGATTCTTGCTAAAATTGGACAGTGTGGAAAGAGCATGGAAGTCCAAAAGTCTGGTGTAGTCAAAAAAAGAATTCAGGTAAACTGAGTGGAGTTTGGTCAGTGAGAGAATCTTTGTCTTAGTGTGCCATTTGCGTCTGGAGACTATTTTTATTTTCTAGTGTGACAACTTTAAAGTTCTTGTAAGCTCAACTTCGCTTTGATTTGATTTGAAGAAAACCAGGTTTGAGAGCTATGTTCGCTGCTGGTTTTAGATCCAATGTGCATTAAGATTAATTTGTCCATGTATGTGATATAGTATATAAATTAACTATAATATGAAAAATCAACGATAACTGTGACAATTATAGTTACCTACAATGAGTGTCTGCTCAATACTCTTTGCAAGTAAAATTATTTTTTATTTTCTTGCAAACCTTTCAGCATCTGTAGGAGTCTCTATGCACTTAAGTCACATCTTTGTGCGATATAATTCTTACCTCCCATGCATCATTCTTTACAGTTTTTTTCTTTCTTTCTTTCTTTCTTTTTAACTTTGTGCAGTCTCTCATGAAATGTTAACAAATTCAGGGGTTTGGAAGTGATCCATTTTTTCCAGTTTATCTGTTACTTTGTTTAAAAAAATGTTTTAACACACCTTTCTGTTGAAAGTTTTACCTTAGATATTTTTACCTTTATTTATTTATTTATTTATTTATTTATTTATTTAGAGGCGGGGGGAGGGGCAGAGCGAGAGGGGGAGAGAAAATCCCAGGAAGACTCATGCTGAGTGCAGAGCAGATGTGGGGCTCAGTCTCATGGCCCTGAGATCATGACCTGAGCCAAAATCGAGTTGGACACAACTGAGCCACACAGGTGGCCTTAGATTATTATTATTTTTTTTTTAAGAAGTCCTCTACATACACAGAATTTCAGAGCAAGCCACTAGTTGTTCTATGTATTTTTAGTTGATATTTATTCAACTGTTAATTTTTGTTTTATTTTGTGTTAAGGCTCTTTGGAGGAAGCATAAGATTCCTTTGTTAAGAAACTTGCAGGCTTGCATGCTCTCTGCTTCTGTTTTTCGATGGATTCTAAGGAGACTTATTTTTCTGTCACATTTTAACTTTCCTAAAATTGGAATGGCACCTTGCAGTCAGTGTCAGCCAAGTGACAGTCATGACCTGGTTGTATGAAAAATCATTCTTGGAAACGTTCTGGTAAGCTCTGCCGTAGGTCTGACAAAATAGATATTACTTAAAAAAATCAATACATTCATTATATGTAATTTGGGAAACAAAAAACTTTCTTAAATTAAGTAATCTCTGTGCTCAATGTGGGGCTCAAAGACATGACCCCGAGATCAAGCGTTGCATTCTCTCCCAAATGAGCCAGCCAGGCACTCCTGGGAAGCAATTATAAAAGACTGGTAGAAGGAAGAATAATAGTATAAAAAAGAAACTTTACTTACATTAGTATTCAGGAAAATTTAATACATTCAAACAATAGGACTTTCAAATGCTGAAATCTCCACCAAACTTGTCCTCATCCTTGGGATTCCCTTAATTTTTCTCATCTGTTGTCTGCTTCTGTGAAAGTTCTTAGGCAGCCTCTTACTCTGCTGGAAACTCAGTGGTGGTTGATGGGTTACTGAGAATCTTCCACTTAGCCTTTCCTGAGGGTTGGTTTGTTTGTTTGTGTGTTTGTTCTAAATCAAACTCCAGGCCTCAGACTTCTTGGGATTTGTATGAAATGTAGTCATAAGTAGGAAATCAACATAGAAGGGGCAACTTAGAGGTTAACCATTGAGGCTTTGGTGTGAAAGGCAGACCTTGGTCTGCCATTTGGCAAGTTACTTTCTTTTTCAACTCTTGGTTTTTCCTTTGACAAAATGGGAAAACTGATAGACTTTCCCTCTTGATTTGCAGGGATTAAGTGGTGTACATGCAGTACTTTGATTTCCAACTTGTGTTTTCCTTTTAATTCTGTGTTCAGTGAATACTTAGGAAATACCGCCTCTGTGCCAGGGACTATGGATACAGCAGTGAACAGTAAGAAATTCATGTCCTCTTAGAGCTTCTTTGCTAGTTGGGGAGACTCTAGTCCTTGATAGGTGGTAAGCATTCAGTAAATGTTACCTTATTGCAGGAGAAGTTATTGTATAAAGGTGTGTGTGTAGCAGTAGAACTTGCTGTATAATAAAATAATAGCACCTTATTATTCTTCTGAGGCTGACAATACTTGGGGGAAATGAGCGCTCTAATTATCTCCTCATACAGCCCTACCTTATGGCTCCTGCCATATTCGTGCTCAAAGGGAGGAACTGCCAAGAGTTCCACAGGACAGTTTGCTGTGTTGGCACCTATTATTCAGATGCTGATGGGATAAATTCTTAGGCTTTTATATACTTAGGAGCAGATTTAACCTGCTGTCTTTAGATTTCATTCACATTCTTTCTAGCTTTTTGAGCAGTCTGTAATTTTAGAAGCCCTACCTGTTGAATCATAATGGTGAAGAACATGAGTTGATTAGCAAAAACAATGTTAAGAGCTACTTCATTTTAATTTCAGTGTGTCACGTCTAAAGAAGATATTCACAGGCTTACAGCTATCTGGAACACCGTGACATTGCTCTGAGCAGTAAGGCCAATAATAGCCGTATCAGAATGGAGATTTTTAAAAATACCAATTATTTGAGTCTTCAGAATCTTCAGCTGAAATTAATGGTGAGGGGAAGGTGGTAATCATTACTTAAAATGGCCTAAAATATATTTTACTATGTGGCTACTACCTCTGTCTCTGGGTTTTTCTGTGGCCATTACCTTTGTTAAAAGATAAACTGAGGCACATTAAAATTTTCAAAAATTTATTGAAGCAGATACCTCCTTGAATCGGCAGCCACAGACTGAAGCAGTTAGCAGTGTTCAGCTTCCAGGAGCCAGGGCCAAAGCTTTTAGAGGGCAGCCAGGGAAGGAAATTACTTGCTTCACCATAGCTGAAGTGGTTTCCTAACGTCGGAAAGCCTGGTTAGGTGTTTATGATTAGTTCTTAAATTTCATTTACTCAGATGCCAGTGTATTTACAATCGACTCTGGCTTAGGTTCCCATTTCCTTACGTAGACCGCCAAGGTATTAGAGCCACGCCGGTCTGATGACCTTCTTAAATCCCTTTTTCCCATTCATAGTATTGCCGATTTTTGTGTGTGTGTTTGACCCTTTTTGCATATGGTATTTTCTCTGCATGGAATGCCATACCTCTTCCACCTGGGACACTGTTGCTCACCCTTCGTGAGTGCTAGGATAAGTTTTCTATAACTAACACTCCTGTCTCAGAGCAGAGAGGGGTTATGATTCCCCTTAAATGTGGGATCTCACTGTACTTGGCACATTAGTTTGTTTTATTTAATCTGTTCATCACGTTGTTTATTTTGAGACCTAATTTCTTCATTCACTGCAAAACATGAATAACCATCTTAATATCATCAGCCGCTTGTGGTATCACAGGGAAATAATGGCTTTTAAATATAAAACTTGTTTCTGTTAGAAGAGCAGAGAATATTATGATCATTGTTGGTTAATACCTACTGTGTTTTATTCTGGCATCTTAATTCCACAAACTTTAATTGGTTTATTGAGAAGCCTTACTACATTCACAGATATTCATGGTATTGGTATAAAGAAATAGCAAGACTAGCTTACATACTGGTTTTGATTGCATTGGTGATGTCATTAAGATAGATCGTTTTATTGACAATTAAAGAAGGAAGAAAAGGCCAGTTAAACTCTGACACAGTGCTAAGATACCACTGATTCTACAATACATTTTTGCTTCCTAAAATGCATTTTATAGATATTAAAATGTGCAGAAATGTTTCTTTTAAAATCACTGAAATATGGTAATGCCGTCTATACCGTCTAAGAAGAATTTAGGACCTTTGTCAAGGAACAAGATGAGATTGGTTCCCATTTGCTTTCCTTTCCTCCGTTTGCCTTTTGGTAGATGGGCAAGCGAGCAACGAGGTCCACGAATGCCAGACAGCCGGGAGATGGGAGCGTCAGCCTGAAAATGAGAACGGTGAGGGGCAGGTGAGGGTTTATTTGGGGTTGGAGAATTGCAATTCAGGGAGCACAGAATCAGGCAGACACCCATACTGTGTTCCTGCTTTAGAGTGAAAGCAAGGAGTTTTTATGAGGAAAAGGAAGGGGAAGCAATTACGTGACGTAAGAGAGCAGAGGGTTTCTGTGGGTGTTATAACAAGCTAAGCCGCTCAGGGTTATGTGTTGAGTGCTGATTTTTATCTCGAGAAACTCCTTAACTCTCAGGCTTGGGATCACGTGTGTGTTTTGCTGAATTCTCAAACAGCTGTCATTTTGCCCAGTCCACAGCTCCATTTGAAAATGGCTCCAGTCGTGTCAGTTTTTCACAGAGGACT
This sequence comes from Ursus arctos, assembly GCF_023065955.2. Classification (NCBI taxonomy): domain Eukaryota; kingdom Metazoa; phylum Chordata; class Mammalia; order Carnivora; family Ursidae; genus Ursus; species Ursus arctos. The sequence continues at coordinate 92,065,375 of NW_026622985.1, read as the reverse complement.
AGATGAAGGATCTGGGAGCCCACCAGATTATATAATCTGCTTTTGTAATGTTAAACATAACCTACAAATCAAATAAGAAAATCATAAATGGATAATTGATTAGTCATTTCTCATTAAAATTATGGATCAGTGTCTTATCGTGTTTGACCAACTTTGTATTACAGGACATTTTATAAAAAATAGCACAAGCTGCCCTGTATAGCTATTTGGAATTAAAAATAACACTGGGTGCATATTGAGATACTAGTTGACTTCAGAACCTCACATAAGGGGTGCCTGGGTGGCTCAGTCGGTTACGCATTTAACTCTTGATTTCAGCTTAGGTCATGATCTCAGGGTTGTGAGATTGAACCCCGTGCTGGGCTCCATGTTCAGCACAGAATCTGCTTGAGATTCTCTCCCTGCACATTTCTGTTTAATTGCCTTATTTTGTATTTATTTTTTATTTTCTTAGAGTAAGAGACAGTGTAAGCACGTGCACACAAGCTGGGGGAGAGAGAGGGAGAAGCAGGACGCCCTGTGTGTGGCTCAGTCGCAGGACTTCAGGATCATGACCTGCGCTGAAGGCAGATGCTTAACGGACTGAGCCACCCAAGCGCCCCATTTAATTGCTTTAAATTAAAAAAAATAATAAACGTGTTAATAATAAGGACCTTATTTACACTACTGCTCCTCTTTCTTATTTAGCTCTAGCCAAATTCACTTTGCCTACCTTTCTCTGAGCATTCAGAGCAAGCAGTGGCCTCAGTCTCTGCGCCGGCCGTTCATTTTCCCACGGGGAGCCTCGGGCCCCATCTCTCACTTCCTTGCATATCACCTCCTTGGAGTCTAGATATTTGTAGTTACCTACCCTCTCATTTCCTACTTCGCTGATTTTTCTCCTTAGTATTCATTATTGTCTAACATTGCATGTATTTTACTTTGTATTTTTTCTGTCTTCTTGGGAGGAGCGTAAACTCGATGACGTAGGATTTTCATTGCTGTATCCCTTATACCTAGAACAGTTCTAGGCATGTAGAAAGTGTTTAGTAATACTTGGTGAATAAATAAAACTGTAGTGGCATTTGTGGTTATTCTTCTTTTATAAGAGAGGTTGAATTACAAAGTGTTGTGTGTTATGATAAATTGTTTTCCATATAGATCACGAATAGTTGTGCTTTAAAATTTAAATCATTGGTTAGATAAAATAGAGTGAAAGATTCCAAATATACTACAAAAATTAGTCACTGGGATTAGGTGTCACAACTGAAGGAAGTCAGTAGAGATTTTTCTGGCAAATAAAAACGAAACAAACCAGTTTGATCCCCCCCCCTTGGTACAAATCACTTTCTATTTATTGAAACATTCATTCTGTGTCTCTCTGTATGATAGAGGAATTATTAAACTCATGAGGTATTAAAATATCTTCCAGGTTAAATGTAGGACATTCCAACTTTTTTTTCTACTAGATTTTTAAAATTAAAATGATTATTAAATTTTATTTTACAGTTGAGGAATAGGGAACTTTACTTTTTGAAAGGTTTTATTCATGCTGAGACTCAGATAAAATATTATGAAGCTGTTGATGACTGCAGTTCATTGAGTTTATATAAAGCTGACTTGACATACTTTGTCTTTTAAGGTTACCAGAAATCTAGGGATTCAAAGCATCATTCTTTTTCAAGAGCAGTGATTTCAAGAGAGGGTCTCCAGCTGCTTACTAAATACTCAAGAAATTTGCAAGGCACTTGTTAGGTTGTAAATGGCCATGGGTATTTGCAGCATGGAAATTGGCAAGTGCTAGAAATCAGGGCTTCATCCTCCTCTAGCTATTTGAGCTAGTAGTTCACAGTGTAAGTTTGCGAATGTTTATCAACTTATAATGTCACTGGTATTCCCTTAGATTCCAGCATACTTTTTTTTAAAGGCCTAGAAAGAAGAAAAGTTCTAACCAGGTTCACGGACATGTGCCCAGGATGTTAAAACCATTCTTCTTATGTGTTCTGCCAGGGAAGGTGGGGGAAGGTACATTTCCTCCCTTTGACTCACATCATTTCCAGATACCCGTGTGAGTGGAGCAGTTGTGATGGGGTGCAGTTTACATGGAACCTTCTTGGCATTGGCAGCTTGACTAGAAACATTACTGATTATTAACTGGCCTGCAAATCTTTGCAGATTTGAGCACCAGTGTCTTATTTTATAATGAATGCCAAAGAAAGAAATAGAATTCAGTTTGTAGCTGATTTAAAAATGGAGCATATGGTTCGTTACGTGAGGGACACCTATATTGAGCCTCTCATGGTTTGTTCTTTATATTAAAAAAAAAAATTCTAAGATATGTATTTCTGTTCATACAGGTTATGATGTTAGAAGCAATTTTATAAGACATAGAAGGTCTTAGAGATTAATTAGAAAGTTAGAACACTCTGAGATCATGATGGGTAAATTTGTGAGCATGTGTGCATGTGTTGGGTCCTGGGGGTAACTCTTTAGTGATACAGGAAACAACACAATGAGTGGTTTTTTAAGTTCATATTACAGAACAGTTATTTCAGGACTTCTTTGTGTCAGGGTCTATGCTCAATTTTGAAAATAAAAGGGATAAGTAAATTTTTTTTCTACATGCCTAAAGTGTATAACCTGTTATTGAAAGAGAAATGTGTAACTATTATTAGTGAAAAGAATTAAATACTGCGGCTTATAGATGAGATTAGTGGGGGGAAAGAGAGTGAGAGGTAGGGAAAAGAAATAAAATATTTGCTCTAGGTTTTGAAAGATAAGTAGGTCTTTTCCAGAGCAGACAACTACGTTTGAGTATTGATTTATTTTGTTCAGACACCATACTACGCTCTTTATATGGTTTTTTTCACTGAATCTCCAATTATTATAGCTCACACTTTGTGGACTCAGACATGTTAAGTAAATTTCTCTGATATCTCAAAGTCACCCAGGTAATAAATGACAAGACTGGGATTTGAACTAGGTTTGTAGGATCCTAAAGTTGATGTTCTTAATCACTGCATTATTCTGAAGAGCATCTAAGGCAAAAGGAAAACCACGAACAAAGACATGCAATCTATGAAGGTGCCTGGCATGTCCACAAAATGGGAACCAGTCTAGACCAGGCCAGTAGACTAGAACCCAGGAGGAGCTGAGATGGTAACTGGAGAACCTAGGGCCTGACACAGCCACTGCCAAAACAAGATACGCTCTTCAGTCACTGGTATATTCGGGCGGTGTTATTGAACACCTCTGTGTGCCAGGCGTTTTGCTCGGTGCAGGAGATTTGGAAATGAGCACAGAGCCGGGCCTTCAAAACCTGAGCCTAGTAATGATACCAGTATTTTTGGTTAATTTCTTTTCTTTTTTCTTTTTCTTTCCTTTCTTTCCTTCCTTCCTTTTTTTTTTTTTTTTTTTGTTTTTTCTTTTTGTTTTTTGATTTATTTATTTGAAAGAGAGAGAGAGTCCTAAGAAGACTCCACGCTGAGCCTGAAGCCTGACATGGGCCCGATCTCATGACCCTGAGATCATAACTGAGCCAAAACCAAGACTGGGACAGTTGGACACTTAATCGACTGTGCCACCCAGGCACCCCTCGGTTATGATTTCTTGCTTTGCACACTTGCCTAGAAAATTTTTCTTCACTTGAGCTCTAGATAAATTTCTTCAGCTTTATATTAGTTTTATAGTTTCATGACTATATTTATATATTTCAGATATATAGATGTATATACCATATATAGTTAGATATATTTATTCCATATGTACATATACACTGTGTATATGGTATATACTCTTCTAGAATTAATTTTACTGTATGGTACGAGGCAGGACATTTATACCATCTGTATCTTCGATTTTCATCTAAGTGGGAGGCCCCTTTGGTTTCCCTGTTGAACCACTAGGTTGCTCTAATTCAAGTGCTGCAGCTCTTAACTTAAAAAGTGCATTGTGCATGCTGTTAAAATCCTTTATAAAGTTCGGTAAACAAATACTAAATGAATCTGTGAGTAAATGAACCAAAATGCAAAGATTGCTTTCTTCTAACTAGCATGTGGCTGGTGCTACCCTCCACCTGCCTTTGTCAACTTCTTTTCTGAGAACAGAACTATCATTTTGAGGTCTATCCCAACCTGTTTTCAGTTTCTAATCTGACTTAATCTGCTATTCTTGCTTACAAATTCCCCCTCCCACCCTCCTTCTTAAAGAGCTTTTAAATGGAGTGCAGATTTGATTTCAGCATTTATATGATGTAAAGGCAAATACAGAAAAAGTTAATGATTTCTCTCTCCCCTTTTGATTCTCATTCTCCTAAGGTAATTGGTTTTTAGCTTATTACACCTTTTTCTATGTTCATTTCTGGCAAATGTCAACCTCAAAAATAAAATAGCCAGTTACTTTACCAGCAAAATGAGTTTATCAGGGAATGGCAGAGAAATTGCAACTGGGGACAAGTAAACTGTGGTGAACCATGGGCAAGTCTGAAGAGACAAAGGCAAGGTCAGCTTTTACTAGGTTTAAGGAAAAAACTGGGGAGGGTTACTTTGAATGGGATTTCACTGGAGAAGTGCAAGAGTTTGAAGTTGTGTTTTCTCCCTGGCTACAGGAGGTGGTCAGTGCCTTGTTGCTGGGGCAGGGAGGGATCTTCCCTTCCCTTTCTTAAAGGCAGGAAATAAAATTCCTATGTGAAAAGTGCCCTTCCTTGTAAAAATAATTTTTAACCTGTCTCCCTGCTGGAATTGCAGGCTGAGTGTGAAAGTGAGAGAGAGAGAGAGAGAGGGAGGGAGAGAGAGAGAGAGAGTGTGTGTGTGTGTGTGAGAGAGAGAGGGGGGGGGAGAGAGAGAGAGAGAGGGATGTTAGCACATGTGCGTGAGAGCCCCCCCCCCCCCCCCCGCCATGTAGGGCTCCCCACTCCATTTTCAATGAGGTTTCCTTTACTTGTTTCCTGTAACTATTAAAAAGAAAAGTTCTTCGTGAGAACAGTAGGACAATACTAACAGAATTAGGACTTGGGTACATTCTTAAATGTAGCACTGATATATAAAAATCTTACCCTAAGCTTTGAATAACAGATGTTTCTCATGTTTTCTATTACATATTTCAGTGCTGGGGAAAAAACCCTATGTTGTTGTATAAAGTAGAGCAAGTTGCATCTTTATTTGCTGTCTGAGAATCTGGCTGTAAGTCATTTTCCCTAGCTTCTTAAAAAGCACTTAAAAACACTCAGTTTAAGTAGTGTAAATTACTCGATAATTTTGGGAGGAAAGATTGCTAGATAGTGGTCCACAAATAATCTGCTTTTCTTTTTCTACTCTAAAACTCAAATAATGTACTGTTCTAGTAATTCTTTGTTATATTCCAATGTGGTAGTCAGTGATTGTTGGCTAACATATTTGGGGTAGGGAATGTTGCCTGGCATGTTCTTTTCTATCCATTGATTAAAAATTTAATTGACTTTTTTTTTTTTTAAATCCTGTAAGCACAAGGTGCTAGATTCCTAAGATATAAAAGATTAACAGTTAAAATTAATGCTCCCTTCTATTTTTGTGTTCTAACACATTTCTTCTTTAATAGATACCCTTGGCATTTGCAAAAATATATGTATGTATTTTCTCTATAAAATGTTTACAGATGGTTGTGTAACATATTCATTTATCACCTTGCTTTTTCCACTTACTGTTATCTTGGAGATTGTTTGGTATTAAAGGATATAGAGCTGTCCCACTCTGTGGGACACAGCATAAATTTATGCTAATGTATTGTTTTCATTCTTTTTCTATTAAAAACAAAAGCAAACCTTTTGGAGGGCCTTGCTTATAGACCGTTTTGTGTATATATGTAATTTTTATGAAAAAAGAAAAAAATTCTGGAAGTTGAGAAACCTCACCTGTTTATTTTACCTGGACCTGCATAAGGGCCACTGACGTGTTAATTGTTAGCTTGTGACAGTGTTACCCTTGTCCTAGTGCAGGTCATTTGTTGTCAAAGCTCTGCCTACTGATAGAAGTTCCTCTCGAATTCCTTAAAAGCCCACAGTGTTCATGAGCTAAAAGTGTGTATTTACTTTGAGTTTAGTAAGATTTCTTCCAGTTCGGTTTTGCCCCCTGATACAATGGACTGTGTGTGTGTGTGTGTAATCAGAATTACTTCATGGTACGTGATTCTCTGTATTTCTTCCTTTTATTTTTTTTTTTTTTTATCGAAGAGTGAACAAAAAGACTTTTATTCCGAAGTACTTTGATGTCCTGATTGTGTGCTCTGTAATAAGTGTGAATTTGAGAAGGACATTGACTCTGTGCCTCATAAACTCTGGAACTCCAAGTAAACATTACTTGTTTTCTCTGCAACTAGAGGCCTCAGAGAATATCAGACTGGTTTGAATATATCCCGATTTAGCTTAATTTGGACTTATTTTGATTATAAATATTGGTATTCCTTTGAGTCAAAAATCCTGTTAAAAGTTCTCTGCATTGTCACTCTTTGTAATATTGCTACATATGAAGCCCCCCCCCCCCGTAGTTCTCATGGTGCCTAATCAAGCCCAAATAGAAAATCTAGAGAAGGTATTTCAAAAGGGAGTATTTATTGGCATGTCGAACCTTGTTGGCCTTCACTGATGGCCAGTTAAAGGGATTCTCTGCTTTTTGAGGTAATTAGAAATAGTTGAGGTTGCAGGAGTAGCCTGGGGATAAAAGGTAGGCATTCTGTTTTAGCAGCATGTGCCAAACTTAAATGGATTCTGCCTTCAGAAAACGTTATGAATTGACTTTTCAGGTGTGAGTACTGTTGTGGACCTAGCTGTCAACATGTCAAAACCAATGTGAGGGACTATAATTTTTTAGTATTTCATGATGAACCTTTAAGGTTATGACACTACATCTACAGTTTGCTAGGCAGTGATTGACTTATTGGTTGATGGGAAACACAGTTTATTGTAGCCCAGGTCAGCAGGGCAAAGGACAGATGGTGGAGCAGCTTTGAATTCTGTCAGCCACTCAAAAGGTGTCAGTGTTCCAACATTAAGAACTCAGCTTCCCTCATTTGGGTTATAGTGAGAATGTTTTTTGGGAACAAGTGTATGGCTAACTTTCGCAAAAGTGAAAGAAAATATTTTTTGGTATGGCCTTTTCATTTATGTCCAGAAAGACTTAAAGATTTTTAGACTTAACTTCCCTTTCCTATTCCGCCTACTTACACAGCAGAAGCTTACCAGGTGTAAAATGCATTTCTGGCATTGTGGATTCCTATGAGAATGTATCAGGAGCATTTTGTTTTTAGGGACATAGTTTTTATAATATGACGATCATCAACCTTTGACAGAACCATTATGGTTGCATCGTGGGAGGCAGTGTTTTTCTGGAAACTGATTTAAACCTTTCAGAATCTAAATATACTTTTCACCTGAAGGTTGAAAGATAATAACTAGAAAACAAGGTTTGTAGGGCTCTCTGATGTAATATGTGGATTTTTTTACTCCCTAAATTGGTACTAAATATAAACCTCCATTTAACTTGAAAAACCTTAATCTAACCTCAAAAAATTTTTTTTCCAAACTCTTTAATTATTTAGTTGCATTTCTGCAGAGTATTTCCAGTTTCTTTGGATTTTTCTTAATTTATGATGATCAAGATACTATTTATTCAACATAGTATTGGACATCCTAGCCAGAGCAATTAGGCAAGAAAAATATATAAAAGGCATCCAAATTGGAAAGGCGGCTGTAAAACTGTCACAATTTCCAAATGACATATTATGTATATAAAAGTCTAAAGACTCCATCAAAAAACTGTTAGAACTAATAAACAAATTCAGTAAAGTTGTAGGATACAAAATCAATACACAAAAATCTGTTTTTTTCCCCGTAATAATGAACTATCAGAGAAATTAAGAAAACTGTTCCATTTACAATTGCATCAAGAGGAATAAAATGCTTAGGAATAAACTTAACCAAGGAGGTAAAAGATATGTGAACTAAAAACTATAGTACTGTGATGAAAGAAAGTGGAGAAGATACAAATGAATCTAAAGCTATTCCTTGCTCGTGGAGTAGAATTAATACTGTTAAAATTCCTATACTACCCAGGGGAACATACAGATTTAATGCAATCCCTATCAAAATTCCAATGGCATTTTTCACGGAAATAGAACTCACAAACCAAAACTAGTATGGGACCATGAAAGACCCTAAATAGTGAAAGTAATCTTGAGGAAGAAAAACAAAGCTAAAGGCATCACATTCCCTGATTTCAAATTATATTAGAAAGCTGTAGTAATCAAAACGATATGATATTAGCATAAAAACAGACACAAAGGTCAATGGAAAGAATAAGGAGCCCAGAAATAAACCCATGCTTATGTAGTCAATTAATTCATGACAAAGAAGCCATGAATATAAAATGGGGGAAGGAAAGTCTCTTCAATAAATAGTGTTGGGAAAACTGGACAGCCACATGCAAAAGAATAAAATGAGACCACTATCTTATACCATATACAAAAAATAATCTCAAAATGGATTAGACTTAAATGTAAAACCTGAATTCATAAAACTGAAGAAAACATAGGCAGTAAGCTCCTTGACATTGGTCTTGGTGATAATTTTTTTTTTTAAGTCTGATACCAAAGCATCAGTTGGGACATCAACCTAAAAAGCTGCACAACAGAGGATAGCATTACCAAAGTGAAAAGACGACCTACTGAATAGGAGAAAACAATTGCAAATCATATGGAGAAACGGGAACCCTTTTGTACTGTTGGTGGCAATATAAATTGGTGCAGCCACTATTGAAAACGGTATGGAGGTTCCTCACAAAAACAAGACTTTATGACCCAGCAATTCCATTTCTGGGTATTTATTCAAAAACAAAAATACTCAGAAAAACATAAACATCTCCATGTTTGTTGCAGCATTATTTATAATACCCAAGATATGGAAGTAACCTAAGTGTCTATGGATGGATGAATAGATAAAGAATTATGGTGTGTGTGTGTGTGTGTGTGTGTGTGTGTGTGTGTGTATATATATATATATGATGGAATAACTTTAGCTGTTGAATTTTAGAATAGAAGGTCACTGATGACTGGGACAATAGTTATTTCCAGGAGGCGGTGGATAAAAACCTTATTAGAGGGAGTTTTGCTGAAGACTGAAAAAAAGATGGGGTAGAAGTGAAGGTAGATGGCAGAAAGACCATCTAACTTATCCCTTAAACCAGGGTCCTTTGCTAATAGAAGGGGACACAATTTATTATTATGCTAGTGCAGCTGGGGTATATTGACTGGTCACTTTTGGTGGGTAGAGCAAGGGATTTCTCAGGGAGGTATCTGTTTATGTCTACTCCTTACTTTCTCTGAAACGATTTCTTATATATGATTTACCAATGCTTAATCCATTGGTAATTTGATGATTTTAATACACTGGTATGAAATATTTGTTCAGAGCTTTTTAATAGTTCTGCTTTTTCCACATGCAATTTATTTCCTCAAAAATGAATTGACTTGATAGTTTTGATTTCCCCTGTGCACACTTGAGAAAAAAATCTTGCTCTTAAATACAGAAGTTGGTACAATACAGAAATGAAATTCAGTATCCTAGAGTTTTTATTGTTTAACTGAAATACTTTTAGGGATGAGATTTGTAATAGTGGTCCTTGGTCCTCTGACAATATAGCTGTTACATATAATGACTGGCATGTGTTTTGTCTGTATTCAATTTTATCTGACTTCCAGTAAATTTTTTTAAACAGATATCGAACATTAAACACTTGATAACTTGCTAATACATTTCAGTAATATTTTTCTATTGCAAATTGTGTTTTATTTCAATGTATTTTCATTTAGAGTGCTGGTCTTCAGTTCTTTTTTGATCTCCTACCACATTGGTTAAAGAAAAAACCAATTTATGTTAATAAAAAAGTTACAAATAATTATTGATATACATAAAAATTTCAGAAAACAGCAATGAAAAAGAGTATGATAAATATGAAATAGTATTTAAAAATAATGATGCTATTGGGGCACCTGGGAGGCTGTCATTTGAGTGTCCAACTCTTGATCTCAGCTCAGGTCTTGATCTCAGGGTCATGACCTAAATCCCATATTGACCTAGCATGGAGCCTACTTAAAAAAAAAATGATGCTATTAATGATGGCTTTCTACTATCATTAGTTAATATCTCAAGGCATCATACAAATGGTTCTCAACTTCGATTACCTATTAGACTCTCTTATGGTGGTTTTGAAAAAATCATGATGCACGGGCCCAACTGCCAGCATGTTGAATCAGAATTTCTAGGGAAGGATATTGACTTTTTAAAAAGATCTGTGATGCTGATATACAATGAGGTTGATACCTACTTCTCTATATACTTAAGGGTAAATTTATTCATTTGTGATATTTGATGTAAATCCAAAATTTATATCTTACTATCCTTTTTTTCTTCTCTCCTTACTTCCTTTTCCTATCATTCTTTCTCTTTTTTCCCTCTTTTCTCCCTCCTTCCATCCACTAGGGTCTTCTCAAAACTGGTAAGATTGTATTTGAAACTTAAGAGCTAGTTTTAGGAGGTAGGAATGATTAGTTCTGTCATTTTCATGTGCAATTATGCTTTTGCAGAATTTGTATTATCTTCAATACATGTTGGAGAATATTTTTCAGTTAATCAGCCATTTGTGAAGATTAGTTCATGTAAAAATGTGTCATTTTACTGGGCACAGGTAAATGCATCATCATAATATATTGAGAGAGAAGTGAATGAGAGTGCACTGCTTATGCCTTTGTGTGGAGCTAACACTTTTTCCTTGGGAAATCTCATTTACAATAACTCATGACCATCTACAAAGACAAGTGAGGTGCTAGTGCTCCTCTACATGTTAAATATAATTAGGTCTCAGTTTCTTTTTCAATGACAAAAAACAAAAACAAAAACAAACCGTACACCTTTTACACCTGAGCTGTAAAATTGAATTTTTTTAAATCATTGATTTAGAGATGTGAATAGGATCTACTCTGTATGTATATTAACAGACCCAAAGTGAGAGACAGCAATGTGATAAGAGTTGGGGAATTTAGTATCCCACTTATATTAACGGATAGATCATCCAGACAGAAAATCAGTAAGGAAACATTGGCTTTGAAGGGCATGTTAGTTGTATTTAACATATGTATGGAACATTTTATGCAAAAGCAACAGAATACAAATTTTCCTCAAATGTACATGGAATATTTTCCAAGATAAATTGTATGTTAGGTCACAAAACAAGTCTTAATAAACTTAAAATGATTGAAATTATATCACATTGCTCTTCTGACCACAGTGGTATCAAACTAGAAATTAATTACATGAAGAAAACTGAAAAATTCACAAAAGCATAGAGATTAAATAACATGCTACTGAACAACCAATGAGTCAGAAGAAATCAAACGAGAAACACTTTGAGACATGTGAAAATGAAAATGTAACCTACCAAAATTTACGGGATGCAGCAAAAGCAGTTCAAAGAGGGAAGTTCATAATGATGAATGCCTACCTCAAATGAAAGTCTCAAATAAACAACCTAACTACACCTCGAAAAACTAGAAAAAGAAGAAAAAGTGAAGCCCAAAGTTAGTAGAAGGAGGGAATTAACAAAGACAAGAACAGAAATAAATAGACTAAAAAGACAATAGAAAAGATCAATGAAAGTAAGAGCTCATTCTTTGAAAAGATAAACACAATTGATAAACCTTCAGATAGACTCACCAAGGGAAAAAAAGAGGATTCAAATAAAATCAGAACTGAAAGAGAAGCTGTTACGGCTGGTACTACAGAAATACAAAGGATAAGAGACTATGAACAACTATATGCCAACAAATTGGACAACCTAAAAGAAATAGGTAAGTCTCTAGAAATGTAAAACCTACCAAGACTGAATAATGATGAAATATAAAAAATGAACCAATTACTAGTAAGAAGATTGACTCAGTTATCAAAATCCTTCCAACAAAGTCCAGTACCAGAATGGCTTTACAGGTTAAGTTCTAAAACAAAGTTAATATCAATCCTTCTAAAAATCTTAGAAAAAATGGAGGAGGAGGGAATTCTTCCCAACTCATTTTACAAGGCCAGCATTATCCTAATACCAAAACCAGACAAGGATGCCACAAGAAAAGAACATTACAGCCTAATATCCCTGATAAACATAGATGTAAAAATCCTCAATAAAATATTAGCACATCGAATTCAACAATATATTAAAGGATCATACATGGTGATCAAGTGGGATTTATTCCAGGAATGCAAGGATGGTTCATCCATAGATCAGTCAACATGACACACCACATTAACAAAATGAAGGATAAAAATCCTAAGATCATCTCGATAAGATGAAGGATTTGACAAAATTCAACATCCATTTATATAAAAACTCAAGAAAGTGGATATAGAGGAAACCTACTTCATAATAAAGGCCATATATGACAACTGTGAAAAGCTGAAAGCTTTTCCTCTAAGGTCAGGAATAAGGGATGCCCATTCTCACTACTTATACTCAACGTAATACTGGAAGTTCCAGACACAGCAGTTAAGCTTCTTGAAAAAGAAAAAAGGCATCCAAGTTGGAAAGAAAGAAGGGAAATTGTCAAAATTTGCAAATGATGTGATATTATATATAGAAAACCATAAAGACTCCACCAAAAAACTGTTAGAATAAACTAATTCATTAAAGTTGTACACAAAATTGTTTCATTTCTATATAATATAATGAACTATCAGAGATTCAGAGAATAATCCCATTCACAATTTTGTCAAAAAGAATAAATTACCTATGAATAAGTTTAACCAAGAAGGTGAAAGATCTATGTATTAAAAACTATAAGACACTGATGAAAGAAATTGAAGAAGACACAAATAAATGGAAAGATATTCCATGCTCATGGACTAGAAGATTTAATATTGTTAAAATGTCCATACTACTCAAAGCAATATACAGATTTAATGCAATCCCTATCAAAATTACAAAGGCATTTTTCACAGAAATAGAACACAATCCTAAATTTTGCAGAAGCACAAAAGACCCCGCATAGCCAAAGCAATCTTGATAAAAAACAAAGCTGGATACATCACAATCTCTGATTTCAAAATATATTACAGAGCTATGGTAATTAAAACAGTATTGTATTGGCATAAAAACAGACACATAGGTCAATAGAACACACTAGAGAGCTCAGAAATAAATCCATACGTATGTGGTCATTAATTGATGACAAAGGAGCCATGAATATACAGGTGGGGAGAAGACAGTCTCTTCAATAAATGGTGCTGGGAAAATGAGACATCCACAAGCAAAAGAATAACACTGGACTACTATCTTACACCATACACAAAAAATAAACTCAAAATGGGTTAAAGACTCAAACATAAGACCTGAAACCATAAAACTCCTAGAAGAAGACATAGGTAGTAAGCTCCTTGACATAGGTCTTGGTAATGCATTTTGAATCTGATACCGAAAGCATGAGTTGTGACATCAGTCTAAAAAGTTGCAGTGCAGCAAAGGATAGCTCACCAAAATGAAAAGACAACCTACGGAATGGGAAAAAACAATTGCAAATCATATATCTGATAAGGGACTAATATCCAAAATACACAATTTGTACAACTTAATAGCAAAAAAACCCAATTCAATGAAGAAATGGGCAGAAGACCTTTTTTTTTTTCTTTTTTTTTTTTTTTTGAGTTTATTTTTAAGTAAACTCTACACTCAGCATGGGCCTCAAACTTAGAATCATGAGATCAAGAGTCACATGTTCTACCAACTGAGCCAGCCAGGTACCCCTGAATAGACCTTTCCTAAGGAAGACACATGGATGACCAACAGGTACATGAAAAAATGCTAATTGTCATTAATCATCAGGGAAATGCAAATTAAAACTACTGTGAGATGATGACCTTGTGCCCGTTAGAATGGCTATTATCAAAAAGACAAGAAATAATAAGTGTTGGGTGAGGATGTGGAAAAAAGGGAACCCTCAGGCATGTTGGTGGCACTATAAATTTGTGCAGCCACTGTGGAAAATGGTATGGAGGTTCCTCACAAAATTAAGAATAGAGCTACAATATGACCCAGCAATTCTACTTCTGGGTATTTATCCAAAGACAACAAAAGCACTCATTTATAATTTGATCAGCTATAAACATCTCCATGTTTATTGTAGTATTATTTACAATAGCCAAGATGTGGAAGCAACCTAAGTGTCCATTGATGGATGAATGGTTAAAGAACTTTTGGTGTGTATGCCTACATATTTATTTTATAGATGTGTATGTGTGTCTATTTTATATCTATATAATGCAATTATTCAGTTATAAAATAGAATGAAATCTTGCTATTTGCTGCAACATGGATGGACCTTGAGGTCATTATGCTTAGTGAAATAAGCAAAAGAAAAATCCCGTATGATGTCTTCTATATTTGAATGTAAAACTAAAACAAAACCTGTAGATACAGAGAACAGATTGGTGGTTGCCAGAAGTAGGTATGGTGGTGAGGGAAACTGGTGAAATGTTTTCTTTTTCTGTTTAAGTAAATTGGATTTAAAAACAATCTAATTTTCACTTTGGAATTCTGAAATAAAAAGAAATTGGATTTCTTGGTATTTGCTGTTGTCCTTGAATTTCTTAATTAAAAGAAAATCTTGATTTAATAGAGTTTTCCAAAATGAAATAGAATTATCTTTGCCTTCTGTTGTAGTGGGCTTTTTTCTTGGCTTTATACCTGAAGTCTGAACAGACTTTTGGGCTCTAATGACCCTTGTTGGAGTAATTGCCAAATCATTACTTTATGGAATAGTTCTTAGTTTTTTTTTTCTTTGCTCCAGGACTTAAAATAATTTATAGCCTTTTTTTTTTTTTAACACAGCTTTATACTTACAGAGAAATTGAAATAGTAAAGAGAATTCCCATATAACCCCCCTACCATGTTCAATTTTTCCTATATTAATATTTTACTTTATTATGGTACATTTGTATAATTAATGAACCAGTATTAATATATTAGTATTAGTTTATTATTTGTTGCATCATTTATTCAAATTTCCTTAGTTTTTACCCAATGTTAATTTTCTTCTCCTGGGTCCCTTTCACGTACCATGCTATATTTATGTCATATCTCCTTAGGATCCTGTTTGTAGCAATTTCTCTTTGTACTTACTTCACGATTTCCAGGTACCTTTGGACACTTGTGTTTTGATATAGCCAGGATTGGGGATCTTCCATCTTCTGTAATTGAAATCCTTTTGAGAAAGCAATTCTAGTACTACTGACTTAATATTTGAAGAGTTGAAACCAGTCTACATTGTTCTCTGTTCTTTAAAATGGAGTGTATTATATATTTTTGTAAGGAAAACGTTCTCTTACCCTTAAAATCATGTCGTCTATTCTTATATTTCTCTTTGAGATTGCCTTAGGTTACTCGATTTAAAAATTTATAGTCTTTATAGTGTAATGAGGAAGTTCTTCATGGCCTTTTCTTAAATCTGTTTGTGTATTCCAGAACTGCATCATTGTGATAGCTTGAGAAATACTTGAGGTAATACTATCCATTTCCTTATTTCCATGTTCCTGACTTTCTCTCTTTATATAAATTTCTGTAAGTTTCGAGCCAAAGGCAGTGTCCCATGATTTAGTACCCCAGAGTGTTGTGGAGTTCCAGATTTTGGAGTATCTGCATTGAGCTATACTCCCATGAACTGTTTAGTTACAATAGGTAGTTTGGATGCTACTTTTTCTGCAACCTGTGGATTAGTAATCGTGAGGGCTTTGAGTTGATGGGAATGTCGAACTGAGTTTCAAGTTAAAATGCCAGAGGAGACTAGATGAGACGAGGAAAAAGTATCAGTTCGTAGTACCTAAGTACCTGTAGATAGAACGAGATTAACACATATATGTTATATATAGAAATTTCTAAAGTAGTTAATTCTTGATTTTTAATAACTTAACTGTACCATATGTTTTCATACTGTATCATTCTTTTCAAAAATGCCTTCACAGATATTACCTTAGTGAAAGTATTGGTTTAGAGGAGCAGTAATGTGGATAATAAAGCCCTTTCCCCTCATCACACTTCTCTTAGAGCCACAAAAATGCTGAGTTTACATATCAAAGAATCTGTTACTGAAGGTGGTTTCATTCATTCATTTAAATATACATATCATATTGTTGAATACTTTTTTTTAGCAGTGCAGACCTTGTCGAATATTAAAAGACCATTGGTTTATCCAAATTACTAACTCCTTGCCATTAACATAATATTAAGCCCTTAGCATGTGTCAGGCTTTGAATTTTTTTAAAAAGATTTATTTAGAGAGAGATTTATTTATTAAAAAGATTTATTTAGAGAGAGAGGCAAGTGAGGGGGGAGAAGGACAGAATCTCAAGCAGCCACCCCTCCCTCCAGTGAGGAGTCCTGGGGGTGGGGAGGTTGAGAGGGGGTGTTGGATGTGACCACCCTGAGATCCTGACCTGAGCCAAAATCAAGAGTGAGACGCTTAACCAACTGAGCCACCCAAGCGCCCCCCAGGCTATGAATTTCTTACATTGATGTTCCATCCATGTTGAGTGAATGAATGGGTTAAAGTTTTCCTTCTTGCATTTTAATGCATGCCTGTTCTTCTTTAAAGTCCTCTTCTAATTCCTATCTAGATTATCTCAACCCAGCCTGATCATTGCATTAATTAAAATTCAGTTTTTCTCTACAAGATAAGGTAACCCCAGATAACAGTGACTTAAAATCCACGTTTAGTTTTCTTCACATAAAAGAAGTCTGTAAGCAGACAATGAAGTGGTAGAATGGAGGCTTGCTTCATGGAGTCACGGGGGATCCAGCTCCTTTAGGCTGTCGCTCTTGTTTTAATGATCCTAGGTGGCTGCTAAAATTTTATTCAGCGATTCCTCAATCCTTGATCCAGGTGGCAGGATGGAGGAAGACAGGAAACAGAGGATCGGGCCCCTTCCGTTTTAAGGAGACTCCCTATAAGTAACTTATAAAGGTCTAATATACGTCTACTCTTTACTCTTAAAACTACATTTTGCTACGAAGAAGTCTGGGGGATATAGTTTTTCACCTGGAGAGTAATGCGCCCAGTAAAACAAAAAACAGAAAGCAAAACACAGTAAAAACCAAAAATGAAACAAAATGAAAACCCCCTCAGGATTCTGTTGTTAAAAAAGAGAAAGAATATCATGAGGCAGTTACTGGTCTCTGCCACAATCCTTCACAGTAATGTGGCCCAAAGGAGTGTCCTGGATTCTCTTCACCTCTTGACAAGTGACTTTGCCAATTCTCAAACCTCCTGTCATCACTGTCTTAACTTGTTTGTGCCTACTCCTGCTTCCCCTCTCCAGAGTTAGTGTGAAGAGTCCTGAAATTAGAGATGGACCTGACGTCCTCTAATTGTAGTGAACTCCAAATGAATTCGCAGTTTTAAAATTGTGGACTGTCACCTTTTGTAATGGCTTCTCACAGTGGTTGTTTTAAAATGGTTCACATTGTACTCTAATTCCATATTCTCACTTTGGTTTTGTCTCCTTATAAATAAGTCAGCCACACTCCACCTCTGCTTCGGTTCTGTGTGTCTCTGCGTGTCTCCGTGTACCTCGATCTCGATAGGTGTTGACTCTCATCCGTAGGCTGTAAGTCTGAGGAGGGCTGCAAGCTCAGCGTGCCTGAACAGGAGTATATTGTGCTCTCTAAATGCCTGCCAAATGAATGAATGAATCCCAGCCTCTCTTCCTCTTCAGAGTATAAGAGTGTTTCTATGTTTAAAAAATCTTCTCTCAACTTTGCTGACATTTTCCCTTCATTTCTCATCGTTCACTTTTTATTTTTTTAAGAGGAGGCATCTCTCCTCCTGGTTTACTAACTGCTTGTTCTCTTCCCTGTCTTGAGGCTCCCACTGTGACTTTTCAGGTTTTGCTTTGAGATTTCCGCTCCTCATTGGCCTTTTCTGGTTGTTTAGCCTCTGTGACATCTCTAGAGCACGCTGTGTTATTGACAGCGCATTCTGGGAAATGCCCTCTTCGTTCTTGTACCTTTCTGGCTTTCCTTCTGCATTTCCTTTGTCGATGTCCTTCAGCTCTGTAGTGGTGAGCCAAACAGTATGATATTGCTTTCCTTCTTTGTTTTTTTGTCTCTGCCTTTTCTTTGCAATATCTTAGCTGCTAGGCTGCTCTTCGACCGTGGCTGTTATTTCTGTATGCATGATTACCAAATAGACACAAATTGCTTTTACTACTCATTTCTGCATCCCTTTTAAATACTCCTTGGGTGCCTAAACTTCAACTCCTCTGTCTATTTAAGGAGTATGAAATCCGGGATGCTGGTGTTAGTGTCTTGGGTTCCTGTCATTAAGGCATTGCTTCTGAAACTGCATGGTGGTAACCCTAATGGTAAAGGATAGCAATTTCCTGTGTGGTGTTTTCCTTGTCTGGAATGCCCATTCCTTTATTCTTTCCAATTTTTTTTTCCTTTTAAGATCAAGTTCAGAAATCTGCATTTCACAAGATTTCTAGGGTGACACCAGACCTTATTGACTCTCTGGGCTTTGAACTCCTGCCATACTCATCTTTGTATCACCTGGGCCTTCTCATATACTTGTGTTGTATTGTATTGTAGAATAAATCCTCTTTATTATAAATGTTTTATCTCACAAATACTCTGTAATCTTATGCCTCTTTGTACTCTCAGTGCCTGCTTTATAATCAGCACTTAAGAATGTGTGCTGTGGATGATGGCATCCCCTTTTCATTTCCTTATCGCATTCCATTTCTAACACTGAGATTGCTTAAAAACTTAATTTTTCTTATCACCAAACAAACATTTCTCTTCCATAAATGAAATGGAGTGCTTGGACTGAGCTGAATGACAGGTTTTCAACAGCCTGATTGCATTTTGCTTTGCACTATTTTTAGTACATTATAAAGGACTTAGAATGACGGTTGGAGAAGTAACTTTTCTCTGTCTTTTGAGTGTCTTCATCTTTTGAGTGTCATCAAAAAAGTTGGAGTAAAAGAGTCATGAAAAGAGCTAGTGGGATTCTCTGCATACACACAAAAAGTTTTGTATGGGGAGGAGAGAGAGACGGGGTAGGAGAGAGAAAATAAATGAGAATGAGTGTGAAAACTCCAGTAATAATAGTGTCAGGATGGTGTTGGACCAGCCAGATAGAAGACTAGTTGTGTCAAAGGGGTGGATATCTCATAAGGATGAGAATTCATTTTAAGACCATTTTTGCCCCTCATCCCCTACAAAAAGAAGCTTACCCGATTGTTTTTAAGATAAATTATTTTTATAATCAATTCCTCAGTAATGTAGTAATGTTGCACAGACATGTTAGATACAGTAGATCTAGCTGAACTATGGTGTCTTTTAAAATGAAAGTCTGAGAAATTAGCTGTGGTTGAAATTTAGCTCTGTGGAGACTGAAACTCTGGATTCGTAGAGTGTGATTCCAGACTCAAATGAGGGGAACAGAGTACTCTGTTTACCTACTTATTTTACTTCTTTTATTTCCACAGGGAAGTTGAAATACTGCCTTGTGGTTCTGAATCAGCCTCTGGACAAATGTGTTCGTCATCTTTGGAGCAAAGGTAATCTTAATTAGCATTTATTATTTCTTTATTTTCTTAATCTATTTAGGACTAATATGACTATTAAATATTCCAGAATCTAACTACAATACCAAAAAGTTGAACTTAGAACAAAGTGATATAATTATTGAATTATCAAAAGAATGGGTCTGCCCTGTTAAGTGGTTTCTATGGGTGGTTTCCACAGGATGGCCCCCCAAGGACAGAATTACAATGTAGCATCACTACACCGTATCTCATGTATCAACGCTGTGGATGTTAATCCTGAGTACTCACTAAGGGTTTGTTGAAGTGTAAGTAGCTTTGGCATGAGCAGCAATAAAAAGCATCCTCCAACTTCACTCATCCTAGCATCTAACAATAAGGTATCGACAGGGTGACCAGATTAAAAAAAAAAAAAGAGGAACAATATGTTAGAACCTCTGGGGATGCTGAAAAATATAAACATGCAGTAGTTTTGCAGAATGAATACTTCCGTGAGTTTTCCTGTGAGAAACAGATTTTATTAACTGTTTTTTACATTATTCTTTGATTTTTTTATAGCTTTAGCTCTAGGCTAGAAAATAATATTAAATATCATTTACTGTTTCGAACCTCTGCTCTTCCATGAAATCTTGAGCTTTTTTCAAAGGGCTCCTTCTACTGAGGTTAGCAATGTAAAATTTTAAGCCAAATTAGATAGGCAGAAGAACGTGATTTTGGGTATATCGATGCATATTTCAGATGATTCTGTCTTATTGCCGAATTCTTTAGTATCTTCAGCATCAAGGCTGTGTGTCTTAGATTGCAAACCTGTTATATCAGTAAGTTCACATCTGCGGACAGAGGTAGTTGTGACACTAGAGGGAATAGATCATTATGGATGATTTTGTATAATGATTTTTTCTTGTCCTATGTGATTACCATGAAAACGCTTTATTCTAAATTTAGCTATCTTTATGTTAGCCAACTGAAAATGTCACATTGTTACTGCACTGGAAGTTGGAAAGCCATTTAACCAGTAACTTCACTTTCCTAGAACTTCTCACTTGCTTGCAGTCAGGTTGTTATTCAGGTGCCGTCAGAAAGGTCCTTTGGTTGTCACATCAGTGCCTAGTGGTGTGTCTGGCATATAATTGCTTAGTAATTACAACTGTGAAAGAGTGAATTTGGTATGATTCATATTGCTAATAAGTACCAAAGTAAACTGATGAGGCACAATCCTTTTTATCTGAACTTATCAGATTTTATATTTTTAGGAGAGTGTGTGAACAGCTGTGTTTTATTGCACATCTTAAAAATAAAATAATGATTGATAGGAACTGCTGGAAACCTTGGGTAGGGAAAACTACATCTAGGAAGTCTCATTTCGGAGGCTGAAGGGTCCTGTTTTGTCCATAGTGTGAAATGATGTAGAGTTTTGAGCTGACCGAAGTTTCTCATTGCATTAGTTTCCTGCAGTGAATTGGATTTGAAAAAGTTTCATGCCAGATATACACCAACTATTTATTTGATTTGCGTTAAAAATGAACGGTAGAGGGGCACCTGGGTGGCTCAGCCAGTTAAGCGACTGCCATCGGGTCAGGTCACGATCCTGGAGTCCTGGAATCTGGTCCCCTATTGGGCTCCCTGCTCAGAGGGGAGTCTGCTTCTCCTTCTGACCTGCCCCCCACATTGTGCTTGCTCTCTCTCTCTCAAATAAATAGTCTTTAAAGAAAATGAACACTAGGTCAGTTTGTATACATGGAGAGAACTAAAGATACCTAAATGTGACATGGACTGAAATGGTTAGGTGTAAGTCTCGTTTCCAAAATAACTTTTCTTTAGGTTATTGAAATGTACTTTCATGTATATGTCCAGGATAATTCTTTGCTCTCTGGATCCATTAACCATTATAAAAAGTGGATCTATTCATAAGTACTGAGGAAAGGTAGAATAGGGTTTTTGTGATTCTCACAACAGAAGCTGTGACTTTTTTTGTTTGTAGTGTCCTGTTTTGTGTTGCTCTTTTTCCAAATAAAAGTAAAAAAAAAAATGTGTGTTGGGTGCCTGAGTGGCTCAATCGGTTGAGTGTCCAACTCTTGGTTTTGGCTCAGGTCATGATCTCAGGGTTGTGAGATTGAGCCTTGTGCCAGGCTTCACACTTGGGAGGGTTCTGCTTGAGGTTTTCTCTCCGTCTCCCTCTGCCCCTCCCCTCACGCGTAAGCATGCACACTGTCTCTCTAAAATAGATCTTTTTTAAAAACTGGGTATTAAAGGAGGGCACTTGTTACGATGAGCACTGGGTGTTGTATGAATCACTTATTCTACTCCTGAAACCAGTATTGCACTGTATATTATATAACGAGAATCTAAATAAAAATTTGAAAAGAGAAAACAAAAACAAAAATGAAACAAATATAAGTAAAAAAAGAAAAAGAGGGGAACTTTGAGCTTGAGTTGCTGATCTTAACAAAAGAGAGAGGCCTAGAAAAAAGTATAGAGAGGCCTTGAGGGCCAGGGACGGAAGGCAGTGTTGCGGTTGGAATTTCAGCATGTTAAGGGCCCCAGACAACCTTGCCATGGCTACTGTGTCTTGAATGCGTGACATTTTCTGTAACAAGTCTGAAGATTTGTGAAGAATGGAAATCAAGGGGTGAAATCCAGACTATTACATCAAAACAAAGACAAAATTTGGAGGCAGCTGCACAGAGTAAGTCTTTCATATGAAATTGATCATTTAACTTTAATCTATGCTAAGGACTTCTGGCAAGTAGGGATTTTTCTGAGATTCCTTTAAGGGGAAAAACTGTTTTGAAGGTTTATTTATTAGTTTTGCCCTGTAATGTTTATATGACAGGTTATGCAATTTATTTTAATTTAATAATTGCGTAATTGACTAAAGAAGGGATTCAAGGGAGATGAAAAGTAGAGAAGTTTTTAAATGTATTTTCTCTTTGATAACCTCATGCACTTTCAGTGATTTTCTTGGTTATAGGTCTTGGTCATTTTAATCCCCACCTGCCCCAGCAGTTTGTATACTCAGTTCAATCTGTTGATATAAAATAAGTCCAGAGGTAGATAGATGAAAAGGCAGAAAGAACTATAGCTACTATCTAACTTTTCTGTAACTATCAAAGCTTATCGGTATTTGTGAATGGATATTGCCCTCAGATCTTTTACCTTTTTTTTTTTTTTTTTTGAGGTGGACGTTCTCTTCCAATAAATGTCTTTCTCATCCTGAATTATGTGAGAAATGACGAAAAATAGGGAAGTCTCTGTTTGAAGGATTCTGCTTATTTCTTTTGTAGATCAGTTATTCTCCACTTGGGACCACCATGCTTACCACGGTCTTCAAAGGTAGTAGGAGGGATCTGAGTTACATAAAATTAAAAAGAAAAAACAAAAAACCAGAAATAAAAAACCTGACATTCACTTACCTGGGATGAAGTTTTAGATGGACCAAATATCAGGTTCCTAGGGTTTGACTTATTAAAATGTATCTTCATTTTTAACGTGAGCTTATGGCTCTTCTGTCTTTTCCATTTGATCTGTAGAACATAGTGACCATGTGAATGAGATTATGAATAGATTATCTGATTATAGTGATGCCAGGTGCTTTTCTACAGTGTGACACTCTTTTCTTCTAAAAGGAGTTAGTTTTCTTAACTTGATTTCTTTCTTTTTCAGTTCTCTGGTAACAAACCTTCAGATCATGCCAGGGTGTGGGCACCGTACTTGGGTTCATTGCCGATGAGGCTTTAAGCCATAAAACATTTGACAAATCGGGCAGATCTTTGAGGTTAAAAGGACACCCACGCAGCATATGTGAATCAAAATAGAAACAAGATCTTTGATAACATCAGTGTTTTCCCTTCTGGTTCATTTGTAACTGATGCTTGCTGAGGCCATTCTAGGTCAGGCATTGGGTCCAAAGCTGGGAATGTAATGGCCGGCTCTTAGTTGTGGCTACAGTTGAATTAGGGGAGCACAGACAGACACAGGTGCTTCCTCACCAAGGCACGTCAGAGGCTTTGGGAGCCACAAATCCTTAGAATGAACTTGCTCATCCTTGTTTCTTAAGTAGTTGAAATTATCATATATTTGATTGACTGTACTTTGGTCATGTCTGTATGCCTTTTTCTTTCTTTTTAAAATAAAAACACCTTATATAAATCAGTTCTTAATAGAATCCTGACTTGCTCTACGAATTAACTGATCTCGTGCTAGTAATTAGTATTGCCATCAGGTTTAAGTTTTAAATGATGTAGGAATCTGTTAAGTCACCTTGCTTTGATAGTTTTGTTGTACAAACCCTTTCCTTTATAAATTGTATACTCTAGGACTCGGTAAGCTTTTTACCTGGTTATTTGATGTTAAGCTCAGCCAAAATTAGCAAATTTATGTAAGATTCTTTTTTTTTTTCCTTTTTCTATTCCCATTTTTCTGTTCAGTGGGATCTCTACCTTATTTCTGGTATCCAGTGTGATTATTCTCCTTAAAATAAGAGAAATTGAATACATGCCATTTTTAGGTGTAGACTGAAACTATTGATTGATTTGCTTTAATATAACTTGGTATCAATCTCTCTTTTAATCTTATTACATTTATTTGTATACTTTATCCCTGTTAGAGGGATTTCCCGGGAAACATGTATTTTGATAATTACCTTACAATTTTGAAATCACCTTAATGCTACTCTAACAGCTGACTCTGGAAGTCCTAGTCCATCTCTTTTAAAAGAGTGTGTTTCTACATACGCTGCAGTTTTTCTCCTCTCGGGCCTCCTCTCTCACAGCTATTTCTTCTTATGTGTTTAATGATTGAAATGATAAAAACTGACATTTGTGGGGCACCTGGGTGGCTCAGTTGATTAAGCGACTGCCTTTGGCTCAGGGTCCTGGGATCAAGCCCTGTGTCAGTCTTCCTGCTCAGGGGGGTCTGCTTCTCCCTCTTCCTCTGCTGCTCTCCTTGCTTGTGCTCTCCTGCTCTCTCTCTGTCAAATAAGTAAATAAAATCTTAAAAAAAAAAACAAACCTGACATTTGTTGTTTTTTTGTTTTGTTTTGTTTTTGCATAACATAGATTTTTATATATTCATTTTGGAAACTTTCTCTCATCCTTTCAAGTCCAATGCCAGTGCTCTCTCTTGTGAAGAAAGGCTCCCTTAGCTAGCCTCAACAGAGAGATCTTATTGGTATTTGTATTGCTTTTCTATTACTTAATAAACGTCACCTTATCCATCCCTGAGGATGAGCTTCTTGAAAATTGATACAACATGCTTTGCTTGATGGTGTTTCCTTGTCTCTCCTGTAAGACTAGCCTGGGGGTAGTGATTGTAGGTCATGTTGGCAATTGCTGGAGACCACTGTTGGTTTGTGATGCTATCTAGATCCTGGAAATACTCTTGCCCTGATGTGAGACCATTAGCAGGTGCACGCATGTGGGATCTCTCTTGTTCTCTCTTCTGATTCATCTTTGGTCCTCAGCCTTGATTGGGTCCGTTTTCTACTTCTGCTAGACTTGAACACTATCATTCATTTTTTTCCCCTCTGCTCTCTGCCTCCCAGATGCTTTGGTATTTCCTTGTACAATGAGCTAGAACTCATATTTTCATTAATCTCTCGTTCTTTACACGTAGCTCATGTACAAATGTATTCCTTTTCTGCCTCTATGATTGTAGGCCTTTGATGGTTACGGTGCTAACAAATGTGTCACTGGACTATATTGTCTTTGTTCATTAAGTCATTATGGTAAGGTACATCTTCTGTTATATACAAATAGAGAAAAGTATGCAGTTCGGCAGTACTCCTATCTTTTGACATTAGTGTTTAAAGAGATTTATCATATATTCTTAATGTAATACTCATAAAGCTCCTTTAAATAATTTTGTTGTGAGGGGCGCCTGGGTAGCGCAGTCGTTAAGCATCTGCCTTCGGCTCAGGGCGTGATCCCGGCGTTCCGGGATCGAGTCCCACATTGGGCTCCTCCGCTGGGAGCCTGCTTCTTCCTCTCCCACTCCCCCTACTTGTGTTCTCTCTCTCTCTGGCTGTCTCTCTGTCACATAAATAAATAAAATCTTTAAAAAATAATAATAATAATTTTGTGAGAACTGTAGATTAACTTTATTTTTGTGAATTCTAATTGTTTTCCTCTAGATTTCCATCTTTAATTATAGAACTGTGTGTGTTGTAAAAATTTAAAGCATCAGTTTGTAATGAAAAAAATCAGTCCTTATAACTATTTACTCTTCTTTTTAGTATTTGTTTCATGCTTTTATTTTTTCCTTTTTAATTTCCTATGAAATGATTTTCATAAGTATTTTTAAATATCAGGGTAATAGATGAAATGTTGCTAATAAATAGGAAAACGCCCCTGAAATGAGTGCCAGGCAGGTAGTGTAGGCATTAACTGCCTGTTTTACTTTATTGTTTATGCCATTTAGTTCTGTGTCCTAACTAATAGGTCAGTTTTGGGGTTTTTTTTTGTTTGTTTGTTTGTTTTTAAGATTTATCTATTTGAGAGAGAAAGAGAAAGTGCGCATGCATGGAGCACCCAGGTGCCCCTAGTATGGCAGTTTTTAATGAGACCAGAAAATGGCTTCCAGGTTAGCATGGCTACTTACGGTTTATATATATATATCTATATATATCTATAATACGGTTTATAGATATATATAGATATATATATATATATCTATATATATCTATAATACGGTTTATAGATATATATATATATAATACAGTTTATAGATATATATATATATATAAAACAGTTTATATGTAAAATACGGTTTATATATATATAAAATACCATGCCAATAGCCAAACCATGACTATTGTTGTATGCTCCATGTTTACTTTAATACACACTTTTTTGCCTAATGTTAGGCCTCGCTGGCGTGATGCTGATGTGTGGTTAATGAGAGGAGTGTGAGCACCTTATTGATAGTTATCCTTGCTCAGGAGACTGAGCGGCAGCCTTTGTGGTGTTGTATCCTTAGTGAAACAAAGTAAAAGGGAAAAAAGTCCCAATGGAATCTAGTTCTACACTAACTAGATGGTGGACTCCCACTTAAAACCTAGAAAACATCAGTAGAACATCCTCTCTGGATAACTCTCCAGGGCCGAATGCGAGAAGTTGCATTTCTTTTCTTTCGGTTCTTTAGATCAAAGTACTCAGGAGTTAGATGGCCTTCCCTGAAATGTAGACATTGTCGTGTTCAACAGCTCTTCCTAGCAATTTGTAATGAGAAATGAAGGTTTCTCTACCGTGGTTTTTCTCTGTTTCAGTTCAGTATACAGCTAATCCATTTAGTGTGAAAGACTTCTGAAAGGACAGGCTGGAGAAGCAAACAGAGAAACATGGCAAAGTTCACATTTTCTCCCACACTGTATTGTGTGTTGTGCCCTTCAGAATCTAGAAGCATTTGTTTTTACCTGGGTCCTATTTTAAACTCGGTGACCTATTACGTGTTAGATGAGTACTAGTGTTTCTGTGTGTATTAAACATTTGTCCCACTTTGCTTAGTGGCTTCTCCCTTGTAATAGGGTGTTTTAGGACCAGGTACATCTGGAGATTTATTTAATCGGCTGTGGATGAGTTGAACGTTTCCACTGGTTAGCATCTGTGTATAATGGTAGATTAAAAAATAAGTTGAACTTTTCTGTAGTGTAAGTCTTTGGGGGAAGCTGAGCCTCTCTGAGCTTTTAGTTTGACAAGAGTACTTGCTTGAAGTCTTTGGAAAGAGCTGCCACTAGTAGGCAGAAAAGATAGAGGGTGTAACCAAGGTCTCTTTACCACCTCACTAGGAGACAGATGTTTGGCTGAGAGGCAATCTGGTCCACATTCTTTGTATGTCTAGAGTTCACTGGTGATGTTTAGTCAACCTGACTGGGGTACCAGAGGAGAAAACCTTAGGGCAAATGCTTGTTTAAGCTACTAGAAGAGGAACAGTATTGGGAGGAAAGACTCTATTTTTGAACATGTTTACTTAATAGAACTGAACACTGTGAATTGTTTGATTCATCAAATGGCAGAATCTTGATGGAAATCAAACAGTGATACCGTCTAGTGAGGCTTCCTTGTCATCTAAATAGTTGTCATGATTTAGCGTTTAGGAATAAGCAAGTTATGACTACTGGATAGGTAGAATAGCATGTACGTTTTGTCATTTGAGTATACTGACGCAGACCTGGCAGATATGTTATCTGGGAAAATGCTAGGCTTTAGGGTATTCGGATTTTAGTTAGGATGATCTGAGAGGCATCTGTTCTAGTAATGAGTAGCTTAGTCATTAGGCTTAAGGATCCTGTAACAGTTAAGCTTATCACAGTTTATTGAACTACCAAATTGACACCATTTGTGTCATTTTCCGTGCGTAGTGTTTCACAGAACTTATGCTTTGAGCACATTTAAGTGAACATTGAGCCAAAGATCTGATGAGCAATTTGCATACTTTGTTCAGGTCCATTAAGTAAAACAGTTATGTACAAGCTGTGGTCCCTGTAAATAAGGCTGGCAGAAAAGATCTGTCCCAGTCATACAGAAACATTTGGGAGACGATGAAAAGATTATTTAATATAGAAGACATTTCAATATATTAGTAGCACAGAACAAAATAAGTTTTGTTTGATATGAGACCAGAGACCTATTTTACCATTCCCCTCCCCAATATGATGGTCCATTTCTATTGAATGAGATCTTTTATCATTCTGGGTATTATAATACAAATATTATCAGATGCTGGGGCGCCTGGGTGGCACAGCGGTTAAGTGTCTGCCTTCGGCTCAGGGCGTGATCCCGGCGTTATGGGATCGAGCCCCACATCAGGCTCCTCCGCTATGAGCCTGCTTCTTCCTCTCCCACTCCCCCTGCTTCTGTTCCCTCTCTCGCTGGCTGTCTCTCTCTCTGTCAAATAAAAAGACAAAAAAAACAAAAAAAACAAATATTATCAGATGCTTAAGACTTCTGTGTTCTTTTCATTCCCAAGGTTCCCTCTTATGCCTTTGTGTTGTTTTAGTAACCATATATCATAGAGAGTGCAGGGAATTTGTACTACAATTTCAGTACTTAATATTTGAAATACATTTGGGGTACCTTGGGTGGCTCAGTCAATTAAGTGTCTGACTCATGATTTCAGCTCAGGTCATGATCTCATGGGTCATGAGATAGAACCCCATGTCAAGCTCTACACTCAGCAGGGAGTCTGCTTGAGATTCTCTCCCTCTCTCTCTCTCCCACTTGTGATCTCTCTCCTTCTCTAAAATAAATAAATTTTTAAGAAAATATTTGAAATACATTTCTAAATCTTCTGCTATACTTCCTAATTCCATGGTACTCTATATAAACTGCTGCACTTGATATTCTAAAGAAAGGTCATTTTTAAATATCAACTTTCACAGCATAACATTTTCTGGTATGTTTACTGAAAGGCAAAAAACTGCCTCCATTACTTTGTTTTTTAATCCATATATTTTTGAGCACGGTCTGTGTCAAGTAATGTACAAAGACTGGGATACCAGTGAGAAACACATAGGCCCTTTTCTTAAAGTGCTTATAATCTAGTGTCTAATGTACCTATTCCCAACGTATATTCCAAATAGTTGCTGTGAAGTGTATTAGGGACTGATTTGTTTTCCCCAAAATCGTATGTTGAAGCCCCAGTGTGATAATATTTGGAGATAGTGCCTTTAAAGAGGTAATTAAGATTAAATGAGGTCTTAGGTGGGGTCCTACTGCAATAGGAGTGGTGTCCTTAGAAGAAGAAGAGAGACGAGGGATGGTGCTTTGAGAAAAGGCTGTGTGAGGACGCAGTGGGAAAAGGTGCCCGGCTGTAAGCCATGGAGTGAGGCCTCAGGAGAAACCAGCTCTCCTCACACCTTGATATTAGACCACTAGTCTCCAGACCTGTGAGAAAATCAATTTCTATTGTATAAGTCATCCAGTCTATGGTATTGTGTTATGGAAGCCTAGCAGTCTAATGCAGTTGTATACAAGGCTTCTTGGCAAGTGGAGAATTGTTCAATTCTCTGTTCTCTATAAAATAGCATTGATCTCAATGGTCCTTTTTATTTGTAAGCCTGGTGCCAGGTGTTCTTATAGGCAGTCTTGATCTTACTGCAGTACATTGTAGGTTCAATCCATTACTGGTAGGCATTGAAATTCAATGCTAAGTAGCCTCAGACTGATATTGGCCCTCCTTGTTTACAGAAGACATTTCAGTGACTTCAGAAAAACAGGGGAAATATCATATATATTAGATATTAATTTGATGGATATAAATAGATTGGGGAAATAAATTTTGGACACCTTAAACACAGGAAAACACATAGATAAAATAGAACAAAACAAATTTAAATAACTCAATTATCAATGATTATTTTGGGCATTAATTTATTACCCTGTATATATGTATATGCTTTTCTTATAAAACATCCATTAGAAAGTTTCTTTGCATTACTTTGGGACCATTGTAAACCTCAGCCTGGATATTTTGTAGGTCATTTGACCTCAAGGCCAACCTTAAATGGATTTTTTTCCCTCCTCCTTCATAGGATGTAGTTTTTGTAAGATGTGGCCTGTTTGTGGTATGGTGACCAGCCCTTTTGCGGTAGATTTGTTCATTGATTAGTAAATAAGGAATTACAGATCCCATCAGGAGTCCAAAAGGACTCTTGGTGAAACTGTTGGTACTAGCTAAGATCATCTAGGAATGGAAGGATGTTTTAGGGGAGGGGGACCGTTTTTAAACAAAGACTTAAATCTGTTTATAAAGCTTGTTCCTGTGCATGCTTTATTTTGTTTATTTTTATACTTTTGTGTTTCTGACTTGGTAACAGACATGTAATTCTTTTTAAGATTTTATTTTTAAGTAATCTCTACAACCAATGCAGGGCCCAAACTCATAACCCCAAGATCAAGAGTTTCATGTTCCACCGACTGAGCCAGCCAGGTGTTCCCAGACATATAGTTCTATAATAAAAATGTTTAAGATATGTTATTTGCTTTTTAATATATACATTAGAAAAATACCTCACCTTTCTTCACCCTCAATTCCTGCCACGTTAATAATATATATAACAATTGGGTGGTTTTTGTGAAGTCAGTAGACTCACTGATGTAGCCATACTGGAAAAAGGATTCAGCAGACTGTCCAAGGATGGTGAATGAAGCGGGTTAGTGAAATCAGCAGATATGTTTGCCAGACTTTTATCTTTTAAAAGTTACCTGCCTTTCTCTTCTTTTTATGTAACTTAATAGTGACAATGGGAAAAATACCAGTGATGGTTATTTCCTCCCAGTAAGTAATAAATGAATGACTGTAAGAATTGAGCATTATAAAGTATTTTATTTTAAATTCTTTCAGCCTGCAGTTGAAATTTATTCTGTATGTAAGTGGTCAATGTGTAAAACATATTTCAAGGTAGTTGATGTTAATTGAAAAATAATAGAATCATCCAGAATATTTGTTTTTGAGACTGTGATTCTGCCATTAAATAAAAGTGTCAAAAAATGCACCTTCCCCTCCTGTACTCCATCATTCCCTTTAAGAACACAGGAGTATTTTGCTTGCTCAGTAATGTGATTGTGTCTTTGGGATGTTCTTGGAAGTTCAAAACAGAAACAGTAGAGGATAAATAAGGTACATTGAATTTTTTTCAGCTGTCAGCTGCTTTTGGTTATGTTAAAAAATAGGTTGGTAATATTATGTTTCAGATGTACTTAACATTACCAGCTTGGATCATCCATTGGACAGATATTTATTGACTATATAACTTATCACTGGTTACAAACCCAATCTTTTTGCTTAATGATTACCTTATATGTCTTTGTTTATAATGATGCATTTGGTAATTTTGGTCCTTTTCTTAGGGTTCCACTGGCACTCATTCATGATTCACAGGATTGTGCATTCTTCCTGTTCAGTAGCATATAGAATATTGCAGAATAATAAAAGGGAAAATATCTTTGTACTGGCTGGCAGTAGGCTGTATTTGTCACCTTGGAGGGAGGAAAAAATAAATATAGACTAAAATTTGTATGGCTATGAATGTACATAGAAAGTTTAGGGATCTTGGGAAATAAAAATATGCCAGCTTCAACAACGATATATTTATTTAACTCAATAGATTTAATTGTTTTCACTTATCCATATGGCTTATCCATGTCCATATGCTTAAATTCACCAGATTCTCCTGTGCTTTGGTTATGTCGACAGGACTATTAGTGTTGTTTTTCCTTACCTTTTAATTTTATTAATATCAATTATTACTAAATCAAAGATGTCCTTGAGAAAACACGCTTTTAATTATAACATTCAATAGGCTTCTGAGTACTATGTTCCAAAACTTTCACTGGTTGAATAAAATGCCATCTCTCATTGTTGGAAGTGGGATAGGAATGTTGTCGGTTGTCGTGATGTTACACATGAACACTGTTGCTAGTTTTTACGGGACATTTTTTAGCAAAGGCCTCCATACTGACTTGCATTCCATGTGTGCCCTTTTTTATCTTGTCTTAGATAACCAAGCAAAAATATAACCTGTGAATGTTACAGGTTAGTCTAAAGCTAGCATTTTTTTCCTAACCATAACAGAATTGTAAGCATGTTTAATAACTTCCTAGTATTTTCTTGGAGAGGGGGTGAATTGTTCATGCTCTCGGAGTATAACAAATCAAGATCTATCTGCTTTCTGGGTTTTAAAGAAACAATACTCCTGGGGGCGCCTGGGTGGTTCAGTTGGTTAGGCGTCTGCCTTCAGCTCAGGTCATGATCTCAGGGTTCTGGGATCGAGCCCTGCTTCTGGCTTCCTGCCCAGTGGGGAGTCTGCTTCTCCTTCCCTCTGCCTCTTCCCTGGCTTGTGCATGCTCTCTTGCTCTCTCAAAATAAATAAAATCTTGAAAGAAAGAAAAAGGAAAGGAAAGGAAGGGAAAGGGAAAGGAAAGAAAAGGGAGGGAGCGAGGGAGACTGGGAGACTCCTTTCCTCCACAGGAGAAAAATAAATAGAAAACATATGCAAACTTTTTTTTTTTTTTTTTTTGGGTAAATAGAAAGTGATCCTTTCATACTTAACAGTGTTAACGACATTACATATGTTTAATTAAATGTGGTATAGAAATGGTTTGGAGGTTCTACTTGCAGAAAATGGTTTTTCTCTCATGTCTTGTGACACCTGTTAGCTCTCCGTAAGCACACAGCTGTGAACTATTGTAGCTAAGTATAATCCTGAGGCCTTCTACGGTAGTTGGAGGCGTTACCATTCATTCAGTTTAACAAAACTCTGAGGTTGTGGTATGAATGTGTATATTTTATTCTTTATTAGTCTCAACTGGCATTTAAGTTTCTGGAAGGAAGACCGAGCCATGTAATACCTGTATTCCTTGTTAAAAACAAAAACAAAACAAAAATCAACTCTAGTTATGGCAAATTTTGATGAACTGTGAATCTCAGCAAACTAGAAATTCTTTCAGCTAACCTTTGAGAAGTTGTGAATTCTAAATATCAAACTCCCAATCAGTATGAAAACAACTTGGTAAAGATTCTGTCCATTCTCCTACTTCCTTTATGTCTCCACTAATGAGACTTCATATCTTGAGTGTTGGTCTTGATACTTGGAGATCTTTTGCCATTAAAGCAGGTTTCAATTATATTTACTAGATGGTACTTATTATGTTAGGAACAGTCACTAATTATTTTATATGCAGATTTTTAATACTTGTTAAACACTGGAACAAATTGGAAGTGTTTATGTATTACTTAATGAATATTTCTTTTTCAGTGTAGTATAGATAACAACTTCATTAGCATTTCAACTTTAGAATTAATGTAAAATTTACTAGTGCCTACTGAGCATTTTGGGTTTCTCCTAAACAATTTTATATTACCATACAGTTGTTGATGGTGTCTGTTTTTCTTTTTAAATTTCGAACAGTGAACTAATTATAATTTCACCTGTTTTATATTCAGTTTTGAATCAAAAGTAAAAGACAATGTATTCCTTGTGTTACATGGATATGTCACTTCAGCAAATTTCAGTGGTATCTTAAGCAAAAGTAAAAATTATTAATTGCATTTGTTTTTTCAGTTTAATGAATAATACTAACATAATTCTGTAACTTAAGACAAACCAATAAATGTGTCAGCACAATAAGTGAAGAAACATTACAGAGATAAATATAACAAGTTATTTATAACTATGGAATAAAAAATTATAAAAGTGAATGAACTTTTGGAGAACGTTTATCGCCAAACTTTTGGTTATTACTTGTATTCTTTTTCTTTTTTGGATGTATAAGAACAGCCTTAACCTGATGTCTGATTGATGTTTGGTTCATCAGACTAGGAGGTTATTATATTTGCTTGATTAATTGGTAGCTGTCACCATCTTTATTTCGTTTGGCCTTTCTAAACTGCATTTTCAACTTTGGTGTCTTAAGTAAAAATGAGGAAACACTGCTCCAAAACAAACTAATCCATGTTTACTACTTGTTTTCATTTTCTTATGACATCAGTGAAAAGATGTGTTTTTTAAAATTTATGAAATTGGTTGTTTTTCTAATTGGCTTCTTCAAATTTGCATGGTTCTTGCCCATTTTTATTTACCATCCTTGTTACTTGGAATAATTGAGATCTTTGGCACCTTTGATATAATAGATGATGATTGTACTTTTAATTTTTTAAGTAGCTATTGGAAGCTTTCTTCAGTAAATAACTATCACGTCAGTACTACTGAAGGAAATTAAAGAATTGGAAGATCTATTTTTACCCAGGATTATTTAGTAAATAGGTCTGTAGATAACCAATATTGTAAAGGGGAAAATGCAAATAAAACCATTCCTGTGTCTGGATGAGTTGGAGAACATTTTCCAGTTTCAAAAATTCCTTTATTTCTGTTTATTTTATTTTCTCAGGAAAATGGCATCTTTCCTGAACAGATTTTTCAAGGATGAGTGAACAAATGTTCCTTTGAGCTTTTGGAGACAAGCATTATATCGAAGCAAATAAAGTCCAGGGACTTTTCCTGAGATTTAAATTCATTAGCACAGCACAGACAGTGACCATAAGAAAGAATCAAGGTTTTAAGTGGACAAGTTAATGTCAGAAGTGGAGGCTGTATTTATTTTTCCCTTCAGTATTTCTCTGCTTCCACATCCTTTACCACCTCCAGCCGACACATAAAGCAATGCTTTTTAACTGTATCCCCTCCTCCCCAATTTTGTTTTGCAACTATGCTTGGAGAACAGCAATAGATAATTTTAATTAAATGGTATGGATGTTTTTCCTGGGGGAACTACATGTAATAGGATTGTTTTAGCTGTTAACTTTCACTATTGGATTAAGATTTGTTTTCAAATTGCTAAACTCCATTATTCTTGGCCTGAAACACGCTTTCCACTGGAAATTTCTGTGTTTGTCTCTTAACACATTTGGAACCACCTCATCTTTCTCTTAAAATCAGAACTTCTGTGGTTTTCACAAAGTAAGGCTCACTCTTGGGAGCCATCCTTAACCAACCCCCTTCTTTTTTTCAACCTTGGAGATGTGTGTCGTGATGCCGGCTTTCTTTTTACAGTGTTGCCTTGTTCTCAGCCATTCCCCTTTCCTGCCCCCAGCTGATCTCTGGTAGGTACTAGTCCTGCAGTTGGTCTGGGAATTATCTGCCTACCTGTGATGATTTTCAGTTTCTCTCTTTCCTGTATACCATCTTTAGATTCATTTATTCTCTCTTTGCAGAAGCTTTGCGGGTGTCACCATTGCCTACAGAATCGAGTTCCTGTTCCTTAGACTTGTAGGCTTCTGTATTTAATGTTTCTTTACTCTTCTCACCCTTAACGTGTGCTGTCTTCACAAGTAGACTAGTAACTTTTTGAGGGTAAGGTCTCTGACTTTTACCTCTTAAAAGTATTCATGTAGCATGTTGTGGACAATTAGAGATGATAGAATCTCTATTATTTGTCCCTCTGTCTGTCTGCTTTTCTTCCGGACTGCCTGTCTGCTTGCCTTCCTGTCAGTCTGTCAACCTCTGTCTATGCCAATTTGTTTATTGGTGTCTCAGGTCCTGCGTTTCCCATTCGAGGAAAATGAGTCTGATGTCTCCTGTCTATTTTATCTGACATCTTTCCCCACTCTTTTTTTTTTTTTTTTTTGTAGGCACATAAACTCAGCTTCTGCTCTTTTTCTAGATTTCCAAAATCTAACAACCAATTTTTTTCACATAACATCATGATGTTTCCTTTCTGGGTCCTTGATAACATGAGAGCTCTGTATATTGTATGCCAAGGAAAATTATCCTTGTAGAGTATACAGTATTTTAAAGAATTTAAAAAGTAGAAAGCAGACAAGTTCCTCATTATGTATATCATTGTATTTCTGATTACCTTACATACAATGAAAGTGATAAGTTAATACTATAGATATTAATATCATCTATAATATTAACACCCTGACATAGAAGTGTTAATATAGAGGTCCCACAGCACCTGACATAGAGCAGTTGCTTTGATTTTCATTTAAACAACTAATCCGGATATGATTTTGACAGCTCAGATAGGTTAGTTCTGCTGCCTGGAAGCATGTCCGATCTCTGTAGACACAGTGCAGTCACTTTACAAGATACTGTTAGTTCATTAAACAGTTAAACATAGAGTTACCATTTGACTCAGCAGTCCCACTCCGAGGTGTATCCCCAAGAACAATGAAAACATGTGGCCACACAAAACTTGAATGTGACTGTTCATAGCACCATTATGCAGACTAGCCAAACGGTGGAAACAATCCTAATGCTCATTAACAGGTGAATGGAGGAAAAGTAAGTGCTCGTCCATACCTGGAAAAATATGCAGCCATTAAAAAAGAATAAAATACTGATATCTGCTACAACATGGATGAACCTTGAAAGCAGTACACTAAATGAAAGAATGCAGGTACAAAAGACCACATATTACATAGTTTCATTCACATAAAATGTCCAGAACAGGTAAGTCTACAGAAACTGAAAAAATAATAGTGGATGCTTAGGGCTGAGGTATGGAAATTTAGGGGAGAATTTCTTAAAAGGAATGGGGTTTGTTTTTAGAAGGGTGAAAATATTCTAAAATTGATGGTAATGACGCTTACACAATTCTCTGTATATTCTAAAACCATTAAATTCTTTAACAGTGTTACCTTGATGGTAGGGGAATTAAATCTCCGTGGTTACAAAAAAAATAATAGACATTAAGGTGTAATTTAATATCTTCTAATCTTTATTATTCTAATAACTTTTAATATTTGTCTTGATTAGGATGTTCCCTTTTTTTATGAGCTTTAATTATACCAAAATTTGTCTCGCGCTTCATCCTCACTTCTGAATACATTCATGCAGTTTGG
Source organism: Ursus arctos (assembly GCF_023065955.2). Lineage (NCBI taxonomy): Eukaryota > Metazoa > Chordata > Mammalia > Carnivora > Ursidae > Ursus > Ursus arctos. The sequence goes on along the minus strand of NW_026622985.1, from coordinate 92,028,447 downwards.
GCGGGTGATTCTGAAATTTAACATGCATCAGAGTTACTTGGCGAGTCCCAACTCCAGCGTTTCAAATTCATTACATCAGAGGTTGGCCTCAAGAATGTGCCTGACAGTTTTTTAGCAATTTTTGACAGTTTCTAGGTCTTACAACATCATTTTTTTTTTTTTTTAAAAAGCGCTTTCATTAGCTTCTGAGCTTCTGGCCTTGGTAGAGCTGAGGTTTTAGCGCTGCATGATCTCTCTGGTTGTGCTGCACTCCCACAGCACCCCTCTTTTACGGTGCGAACGTAGCTTTTTAGCGTTCTGTTTGATTTCCTTTTGTGAGCACGACTCACCCCTCGCCTGCCTAATGGGCTTCATGTTTGAGTGAAAGCTTGTTATCCAGTGTTTTAATCTTGATTTTCTTTAACATTTGTAGCGCTATTTTCTTTGCACATCTGCCTTAGAAAGGTTAGAAACTTTGTGCTGCACGAAATAAAATTTCGTGGCTAGAAAAAAAAAAACTGATAAAGGGATACACTTAAGAAGTTAGACACAGGGGCGCCTGGGTGGCACAGCGGTTAAGCGTCTGCCTTCGGCTCAGGGCGTGATCCCGGCGTTCTGGGATCGAGCCCCACATCAGGCTCCTCTGCTATGAGCCTGCTTCTTCCTCTCCCACTCCCCCTGCTTGTGTTCCCTCTCTCGCTGGCTGTCTCTATCTCTGTCAAATAAATAAATAAAATCTTTAAAAAAAAAAAAAGAAGTTAGACACAAATGTCATTTATCATTTTTTGGAGTACTTTACTATTCATAGTATTTGTTTTAATTCCCAGATTAAAGACCAACTTTAGTTTGTTTTAATTAGAACATTCTCATTTGAAATCTTTTCAGTAGGTAAGCTTAATGTGGAAAAGTGCGACAAAGCATTCATTATTAGCAAATTCTTAAGGAAACTGCTTTTGGAGGAAATTTATCTTCTTGATTTAAAACAAGCAAACAAAACATTTTCTGGAAAGGAAATATTCTTAGTATCTGTCATCATGAAGTCCTTAAGCCTCTTGTCCAATGTTGAGAATTAGTAATGGTTCAAAATACTTATTAAACTAATAAATGAATGAGCCATCGGCTGGGAATCTGGCAGATTGCTGGGATTACAGGGAAGATGAGACCCTTGCGTTGAAGGGATTTAAAGTCTGGTAGTGTGCATTGTAAATCAATCAGGGAGGATTTACTTAGCATCTGAGATTTACCAGTGCTGTGTAAGAGGCTTGAAGGGGGTCTGAGAGGCATAGAAAGAAGGCCCTGCCCTGGAGAGTTTTTAACCTGTGTTGCAATGAGACCCGGCACAAGAAATCACCGCCTGATCTGTGTAGTGTATTGTGTGGTGGTGACTATGCGTGCTGTTGGAATTCAAAAAGGGACGTTGGGGATTGAGCTGGAGATGTGTGCGGACGCACACACATCAGGAGTTCATTGAAAAACAGCCGCAGGCAAAAATGTCATCTCTGATAATAAATTGCAAGGAGATCAAAAGTGATGTTTCAAAAAGGACAAAGAAAAAGCTTTTTTTCTAAAGGTTCTAAATTCTTTATTGTGCTGGTGTGGAAGGAGCAGCTGTTGGCTGCCTGTCAAACTGAGGAATGGTGATGGATGCTGGCCAGTGTAATGCCCCTCTCCTGCCTACTGTGTTGTTAGAGGACATTTTACGTCGGGCTTTGACAGGCACCACAGAGTTTGGGGAACCGTCTGGAAGGGCAGAAAAACCTAGAAGCCAAAAAACGGACAGCTTACTTAGAATGTTTTACAGTGTTGGATAAAGTAATGCAGAATTGTATTTTATGAGCAAAGGTAGGAATATAATGAAAAATATAGTAATATGGAGAATATTAGAAACAACCCTTGGGCTTATCCCACATTCGAGTGTTAGAAAAAATCTCAAGTCATTATGGCTTTGGAAAACTCTATTTCTAATAGCCGTTCTGAGCCAAAATATTGGGTTTTCTCTCTTTTATATAATGGTAACGGGAACCTAGACCCGTACAGGGAATGCTATGTGCCGCAAGTGGGCATTATAGCTTAAAACTCTTTGAATTTAACTTAAAAATTCCTTTTGCCTTATAGGTGTTCTATGTATGTGTATTGAATTGTTAAATTTTTGTTGATTGTTTTATTGCACTAACATTGGTCTTACAGTGGGTCTTGTGACTTCAAATTTATGAGAACATCAAACTTGATTTAGGCAGATTTTTAAGTTGAGACCATATGTTTGCTCAAGTGAATTAGTCAATAAATTATAAGTATGGTGGGTATGTACATAATATATATTTACCTTTTTTTCCAAAATGATTTAATAAGGAAATTTAAATTGAACCCACTTTCCAACACTGCTCATTAATTATGTATAAAATATTTATCTTACCCATAAAGACTGTGTAATAATATTGGACCCTTATATCACATGTGGTAATATTTCCAAATGTATAAAAGATAAAAATGTAAAGAATAAAAATCTTTGAAGACAATTTAGTTAGGATATATGTGAATGTAGGGTGAGATAAAGTCCATCTTAACTAGGGATTGGAAACCCAGAGGTTTAAAAGATAGGCATTTGGACTATGTCAGAAACCTAGTAAATTTCTATAGTTGGAAATGTCACAGTGTTAAAAGAAAAACAGATTTGGAATAATAAGTATAAAGAGATGATAAAAGGTTTTATCTATAATATAAAGAGAACTGTTATGTATATGAGTAAAGATAAATAAAAGCCAAGTTTGTAAGAAAAAATTTTCCAAGCTAAAAAAATAAGCATTTTAGAAGAAAATAAATTCTAGTAAACCCCAAACATATGAAAAGGTGCTCAAATTCACTGTAGTTGAGGAAGGCATGTTAACATAGCGAGATGCCTTATTATATTTATTAAGAGTGGCAGAAATGAGAGTAATAGCTATTGCTGTTGGAGACATAGGAAATGGGATAATCTGATACTGTTAGCAGAGATGGGAACTATTATATGTTTTCTTTGGAAAGTAATCTGGTAATCGCAATAAAGAAAGCACTTGTCTCTTTAATTCTGCAGTTCCGACTATGACTCTCTCCCATAGAAACATAAACTATATATGTGTGAAAAATTTGTATGTATGTACACATATATAGACATTTAATGCAGCACCTAATAGAGGCAGAAAGCTGGAACACGAAGTAAATGCCTATCCATAGTTGAATATTATCCTACATTATGGTATATCTGTGTCATAGAATATTATGCCACTTTGGGGAAAAAAAGGAATTAGGCTATATTAGCTGCCTTGGAATTTCCGTGAGGTATAATTGAGAGAGAAGTAAAGCAAGATGCAGAAAAGTTCCAATTACATAATTCTATTTTTGTAAGTTAGAAAAGTCTATATATACATACTTTAGTGTATGTATGTGAAAATTTACATGTGTTGATAAACATGTAGAAGCATGGCCCTCATATGTTTCTTGGACAGGGGTTAAAGGAAGAGCATAAGGTGATATTTATGAGCAAAGAAAAGAGAGAAAATGAAAAATGAAAGTGTAAAAATAACATAAACAAAAACATTATGATAGGAACAAATTTGTGTATGTAAGTTTTAAGACATTTATATAGATTGCATATATGTATTTAAAAATACAATTTTAAAAAGCTGAGAACAATCTGAAAGAGGGAGAGTGCTGATATGTGTGCCAAAGGAATTGACCATAGACATATCTTTTGGCTGGAAGTTATTGGCAGAACTGTAATGATGTTGTGAAAAATACCACTTGACAACCACAAAAAGCTTATCTCTAGTCTTAGAAAAAAAAATTTTTTGAGGTTGATATTCCCTTTTATATTATAACTACATCTTCAATTTACTGAATAGGAAAAAACTTTCAAAAATTACTGCATTACTTCAGTAAAGAAATAGGTAGTGATAACTCTGGAGTGTGATGCAGGTTGGTTCTGGATATAATGGCACACTATATGAGGTGAGGTATGTAATTTGACTGAGGGAGGTCACGGAAGGCTTCCTGTAGGAAGCAGAAGAGGATGTGTTCTAGGCAGAACGGCAGCAGAGAAGAAAGTGAGGAGTATGGATTTCTGTGTTAAGTGCAATGGAGCAAACCAATCAGCTAAGTAATAGATTGTAAATGGAAATTGCTTCATTTTATTGACTCTAAGACTCCATTGATCGCAAGATGTGTTATTATTTTATGTTCCACTCAGGAAGACCTGCTTATTAAACTACTTGTTATACATACATTTATATCTCGTGGTTTCTCTGGGTCAGGAATTCAAGAACAATTGAGGCAGGTGGTTCTGGCTTAGGATCTCTTAGGACGGTTACCCTCAAGATATTGGCGAGGAGGACAGTCATCTGAAGGCTTGTCTGGGGCTAGAAAACCCACTTGCAGGATGGCTCCCTCCCATGGCTGACAGGAGAATCTCACACGCCCCGTGGAGATGCTTGAGTGCCTTTATAACATGGAAGTTACCTTTTCACAGAGTAATCAACCCATGAACATGAGTGAGGAAGATTCTGTACTATCTTTTATGACCTTGTTTCAGAAATCACTTACCATTACTTCTATTATTCATCAGAAGTGAGTCACTAGATCCAGCCTACTTTCTGTGGGAGAGAAATTAGACTCAACTTAGGAGCCCAATGGGGGGGCGGGGAGAGGGCTCGATCCCAGGCTGCTGAGATCATGACCTGAGCCCAAGTTAGACGCTTAACTCACTGTGAGTCACCCGGGTGCCCTCTGACCATTAAAGAATTTGTAAATAATTTCTTTTATCTTTGTTTAGTGTTCTGTCTTTACAGTAAAACATAAGTACCACAGCTCAACCATAAAAGCACTTGTGCTTTTTGTCTTACGAATTTGATTGTAACCAATCCTGTTTTTCTCATTAGCTTTTGAGTTCTATAACTGAAGATTCTTATACTCCTGTGGTTTTCAAGAATGTTACCCTGGTAGTTGGGAAAGAAATAACCTCCTTATCAATAATAGAACTTTCAGATACACCATCTTTTAGATCGAGTTTTTGATGTGTAGCTAATAAGGGAAGGTGAACATAAAACTGTGAGATGTCTGAACTTGTCTTCTAAGTAAATAATTGGGATTTTAAGAATTGCTTACTGGTTGGTCATCTGGTTTACATTTGATCTTTACCAACTTGTTTAACTGAGAGGAAGAATCATTTTGGAATAAGAAAAATTACAGTTTTACCAATCCCAGAAATCCAAAGCGTGGAGCACCGCCGTTTGCACGTGGGACATTTGTTACGCCAGGCTTCAAGCTACTGTACGCGATTGCTCAGGAGAATAAATAGTCCCGTTAGATGTGAATTTTAATAGTAGTGTTTATATACTGTTCAAACAGAATTTACCTGAATATTAAAAACAAGACACTACTAAAAAACTGCCTTTTATTTTTTGTTGCCTTTGATTTCTTTCATCAGCATTTTGTAATTTTTACCATGTAGAGACTTTCCGTGTATTTTTACATTTATACCTAAGTATTTTGATGTTTTTGAGGTGTTTATAAGTGATAATTTGTTTTAAATTTGGGTTTCTACATGTTCATTGTCAGTATATAGAAATGGGATTGGATTTTATGTGGGGTTGAAGTGGTCCTCATGTGAAAAACGACACTGTTTGTTCCCATAGGAAATAATGAACCACATGAATGACTTTGCTCTTATTTAGGCAAAATCTTCAAGATTTTTTTTTGGTAATTTTTGATGTTTTCCTATCATTTTCAACCACATCATATAAATCACTTTAAATATAACTTTATTTTTTAGGGAAAACTTTACAAAGAAAGTATTTGCCCAGAGAAAATATTTTGCTAAGGAAATGAGTGATCCATGATACATACTGTTTTTGAAATACACTTAGAGCATAATATATGCAGAAACAATAACTGAAGCTTAATTTTCCTGTCAGCTATTTTTCAGATGAAACTGGTTCTGATTATTTGCTTAGTTTTTAAAAAGTCAGCATCATCAGACTTGCCTCTAAAATCGCTCAGTATATTCCCTTCTAAATAGACACTTACATTACACATAATGATTTGGACAGCTAGTTAATGACATTTAAAATGAACTTACACATATTGATTTGTTTATTCAATCATCTGTTTAAAAGCATATATTGGGTAAATTCAGGAGTCAGCACACACAGATTCATATCTGAAGTCTTGCAGCGGATTTATGTGTTACTTTCTCAGTAACCTCCGGTTTGCTAGTAACTTCGTTATTCTCTGATAAGACCTGCCTTTATTGGTTCACGTTGACTTTGCTCCCTTCACACCGCATTCACTAGCACTCTTTATTGGTTGCAGAGTTACAACCACCATAAATAAATAAAGTGTGAGGAGAAGGAAGAGACAGAATAGTCAATTTATTTTCATGCATTTTTGGTTACCACCTAAATCACAATTGTCAGAGGAAAGTGGAGTTTAATGGTCATCCTTAACAAGTTTAGGAAAAAATGTGCCGCTTTACTCTTTCCGTGTTGTGTTTTATGGATATATCACATTTGGTTCAGAATCATGATGATCTAATAATGACACTTTATTACCCAAGCTTGATGAATAAGATTGGGAAGGGTTGGTTATTTTAACCTTCCATTTCACGACAACTAACACTTTGACAAGAGGGAGAGATGCTGACTGATGTTGTACAGAGACTGTGTTTAATGTTTTTTAATGAAGTGCTCGAGTTAAAATAGAAATATCTCTGGCCAAATTCAGACCCTGGCAGGTAAGGCTTATTCCGTGTGGTCTGTTTGTTGGTTGGAGCTCTGTCAAGCTTCATTTCAAACGTGTGCATTGAGGGTTATAATACAAATACATAGGATTACAAATGTTTAGAGTGAATAATCTTTTACAGTGTTTTAATTTTGTGTTACCTGCCAAATGCTCAAGCGAAATCCTATATGAGAAATCTTCTGGGAGTCCCCAGGCCAGGAAACAGATGCAAGTGGAGGCTGCTGGTTGAGGTGGCCTCAGTAGTGCTGGCTACCAGGCTGCCCCCTGGTGCCTCCGCGTCTCGGCACTGGTCTGTTAAGCTATAAAATTAAAGGGACTCTTGCTCATCTCTTCTTTGCTGTTTCCTAGGCTTTTTCCTTTTCCTGTTAGGTAGGTAAGTTGGTAACTGCCTTTGATTATAAGGAAGTTTAAAATGATTGAATGATGTATTTTAACTACTTTGGATGGAATAGATACAAAGTTGCTTTATTTTGTTTAACTTCATGAGCTGATATAACTGTAGGCAACATGACTGGAGAGGAAGATAATTTTTAGAGAATTGAACGTTTTAATACATAACCTTAGAGATAGAATCAATCCAGAGTAAATAGAATTCCATTATGCTTTCATCGTTTTGGCATTTATTAATCAGTTTCCTTGTGTTGGCTGTGTAAGAGAACAGTGAAAAAGGAAAAAGATGCTTAAAATGAACTGTTTTGTAAATTTAACATATTTTGTGTTTTCAATTACGTGAGGTTTGAACCGGTATTCTTTGATTAAAACATTTAAATGATTTTTTTTTTAAAGGTAGAATTAAAGGTGTCGTATTTGCCCTTTGACAGCTGGAATACAGTGTTTGTCCCTTGGAATGGCCTGATAGTGTGGCTTGTCCTTTAGCCAAAACAAGATTTATTGAAGCAGGCTAGGTTGCTTCGAGACTACAGAACTGTCCGTGGGTATTTTGGAAAACTGCCTTGTGGATCTGTCCATCATTCTTCTGAAGGAGCCACTCATGGCATTCTTGAAGCATGTTAACAGTGAATGTTCTTTATGTATGGTTTTTAATCATTTGAACAAAGTTTTATTCGGGGATCATAAAACTTTATTATTTTCCTTTTAGGTGTTATGAGATTTATTCATTATTACCCTAATGTAAGTGGGGTTTCCAGACACAACATTGGTGTGTAGCTTGGTATAAAATTTGAGTTTGTGACTGAAAGAAATATAGGATTATTTAAAAAGCAGTTAAAAGTTTAAAAAGAAGTTAAATGGTAGGGTTTTTTAATGAAAATTTTCAAACATTAAGAGACTGGCATAGCATCCCTACTGCAAATCTGTGGAGAGTGTGTGTGTGTGTGTGTGTGTGTGTGTGCGTGCGTGTCTGCCTCCCAGTTGTCTACAATGGAATCTCTGTTTTTTTTAATTTTATAAATAGAAACAATAAAATCTACCTTACTGGATTACTATGAGGATAAAGTGAGAATATCTAATCCTGGAAAACTGTAAATACTTGATAAATTTTAGTCATTATTAGAAATGTTGTTTTTAAAAACATCATACAGTTTCTACCCTTTTAGGTTTTTTGGAGTTTCTTGAATGTAATATTACCAGTGGTCCAGTGATGTTTGCCAAGTCTTATTCTCCTTATTCTGTTTAAGGACTATATTAGATTATTTCTTCAACTGAATTCAGTATTCCATTTGTTCTTTCTTAAGAACAAAAACGAATGGAAATTGTAAAAGACAAAAGGCAGCCCATCTTACCAACCCCAATATTTTTATCAAAATTGCAAATGCAATTTAAGATTTTAGACAAAGTTAAAAACAAAAAAGGAACAAGAGGACATCAGATTTTTTTTTTTTTTTAAGATTTTATTTGACAGAGAGAGCGAGCGAAAGCACAAGCAGGGGGAGTGGCAGAGGGAGAGGGAGAAGCAGACTCCGGACCAAGCAGGGAGCCCGATGTGGGGCTTGATCCGAGGACCCTGGGATCATGACCCGGGCCAGAGGCAGATGCTTAACCGACTGAGCCACCCAGGCAGAGGGCACCATATTTTTGGTTTAGTATCCTGCAATTTTACTGATTTCATTTATTTCAATGTTTTCTGATGGAGTCTTTAGAGTTTTCTATATATAATGTCCTCTGTTAATAGTGAGAGTTTTACTTTTTTCCAATTTGTATGCCTTTTATTTCTTTTGTTTGTCTAATTGCTCTGGCTAGGACTTCTAATACCATGTTGAATAAAAGTAGTGAGAGTGAATATCTTTGTCTTATTCCTGATCTTAGAAGACAAACTTTTAGCTTTTCTCCCTTGAGTATAATATAAGCCATGGGCTTGTCATATATGGCCTTTATCATGTTGATATATGTTTCCTCTGTAACTGCTTTGTGGGGTTTTTATCATAAATGGATGCTATATTTTGTCAAGTCTTTATCTATTAAGATGATCATGTGATTTTTATTCATTTTGTTAATACGGTGTATCACATTGTGGATGTTGAACCATCCTTGTATACCTGGAATCAATCCTACTTGATCATGGTATATGATCTTTTTAATGTATTGATGAATTTGGTGTGCTCATATTTTGTTGAGAATTCTTGCATCTATGTTTGTCAGAGATATTGGCCTGTAATTTTCTTTGGTTGTGGCATCCTGGTCTGGTTTTTGTATCAGGATATTTCTGGCCTTGTAAAATCAGTTTGAAAGTATTCTCTCCTCTTCTGTTTTCTAGAAGAATTTAGGAAGGATTGGTATTCTTCCTTAAATATTTGGTAAAATCCAGTGAAGGCATCTTGTCCTTGACTTTTGTTTGAATCACTAATGAAAGAAAATCCCCCTAACAGTCTCCTTTCTAAAAATCAGCCTGTTCACATTTTCTGTTTCATTATGATTTAGTCTTAGTAGGTTGTATGTTTCCAGGAATTTATCCATTTCTTCCAGGTTGTCCAATTTATTGGCATGTAATTGTTCATAGTAATCTCTTAATGATCCTTTGTATTTCTTTCATGTCAGTTGTAATATCTCCTCTTAAATTTCTGATTTTGACTCCTCTTCCCCCCCTCCCTTGATGAGCCTATCTACACGTTGTCAATTTTCTCTTTTTAAAGAACCAACTCTTTCATTGATCTTTTCTATCGTCTTTTTAGTTTCCATTTCATTTTTTCTACTCTAATCTTTCCTTCCTGTTACTAAGTTCGGGCTTTGTTTATTCTTTTTCTAGTTTTCTGAGTTGTAAAGTTAGGTTGTTCATTTGACTTTTCTTTCTTGAGGTAGGCATTTATCACCGTGGACTTTCATCTTAGAACTACTTTTGTTGTGTTCTGTAAACTTTGGTATGTTCCATTTCCATTTTCACTTGTCTCAAGGTATTTTTTTGATTTCTCATTTGATTGGTTCAGTAGCTTGTTGTTTAGTCTCCACATAATTGTGAATTTTCCAGTTTTCCTTGTGTGATTAATTTCTAGTTTTGTGCCATTATGGTTGGAAATGATGCTTGATATGATTTCAAGCCTCTTAAATTTATTAAGACTTGTTTTGTGGCCTAATGTGATCTCTCTTTGAAAATGTTCCAGGTGTACTTGAAAAGAATGTGTATTCTGTTGCTTTTGGATGGACTGTTTTGTAAATATCTGTTAAGCCCATCTGGTTTAACATGTCATTTAAGCCCAAATTCATTAAAGTTCCAGGATACAAAATCAGTACACAAAAATATGTGGTATTTCTATACACTAATCATGAACTGTCAAATAAAATTTAAGAAAACAATCCCATTTACAGTTGCATCAAAAAGAGTAAAATACCTAGGAATATACTTAGAAACTTGAAGACCCGTATATTGAAAATTATAAGACACTGATGAAAGAAATTGAAGAAGACACAAAGAGATGGAAAAACATTCCATGCTCATGGAGTGGAAGAGCAAATATTGTTAAAATGTCTATACTACCCAAACCAATCTACAGATTCAGTGCAATCCCTATCAAAATTCCAATGGCATTTTCCACAGAAATAGAACGAAAAAATTCTAGAATTTGTGTGGAACCTAAAAGATCCTGATAGCCAAAGCAATCTTGAGAAAGAAGAACAAAGCTGGAGGTGAAACGCTCCCTGATTTCAAACGATATTGTAAAGCAATAGCAGTTAAAACAATATGGTATCGACATAAAAACACATATCAGTGGAACAGAAAGAGAGCCCAGAGGTAAACCACACATTCATAGTCAGTTTATGACGGACAAACCAGGAGTGTGCAATAGAGAAAGGACAATCTCTTCAGTAAATGCTATTGGGGAAATTGGACAGCCACATGCAAAAAATAAAAGTGGATCACTGTCTTATACCATCCACAAAAATGAACTCAAAATATATTAAAGTCATAAACATAAGACTTGAAACCATGAAACTCCTAGAAGCAAACATAGGCAGTAAGCTCCTTGACATAAGTCTTGGTGATGGTTTTTTTTGAGTCTGATGGCAAAAGCTAAAACAGCAAAGATGAAAACAAACAAGAACTAAATGAAACTAAAAAGCTTACGCACGGTAAATGAAACCACCAGCAAAATGAAAAGGTGACCTACAGAATGGAAGAAAACAATTGCAGATCATATATCTTATAAGGGGCTATTACTCAAAATATATAAAGAACTTGTGGCACTCAGTAGCAAAACAAAAACCTAACCAATCCAGTTAAAAATGGGCAGAAAATCTGAATAGACATTTTTCAAAAGAAGACCTACAGATAGCCAATAGACACATGGAAAGATGCTTATCATTACTCATCATCAGGGAAATGCTAGTCAAGACTACAAGCAGATATCACCTCCCACCTGTTAGAATGACTGTTGTCAAAAGACTAGAAATAATAGGTGTTGGCGAGGATTTGAGGAAAAGGGAACCCTTGTGCACTGTTGGTGGGAATGGAAACTGGGACAGCCACTGTGGAAAACAGTATGGAGGTTCTTCATAAAATTAAGAATAGAACTACCGTATGACCCAGCAATTCTACTTCTGGGTATTTATCAGAAAGAAATGAAAATACTTATTCAAAAAGATGTGTACCTCCAGCATTATTTACAATAGCTAAGATATGAGAACAACCTCAGTGTCTTATTGGTGGATGAGTGGTGAAAGAAATGGTGTTATATATACATGGTGGACTGTTATTCAGCCATGAAAAGATGGAAATCTTGCCACTTGAGATACTATGATGTACCTGGGGGACATTATGTTGAGATATGTCAGTGAAAGACAAATACTGTATGATGTCACTTATATGTGGAATCTAAGTCATCATGTATCATGGATACATGGTACATTCACACATCATACATTCATAAATACATCGTACAAAAAACTAATGATACAGAGACTAGCTTGGTGGTTGTGGGGGTAGGAGAGATGAGTTGAACCTTTTTTTCTTCTCTTTTTCTGGGGAGGTTGTTAAATAGATCGGAGGGAAAAGGAAAGAAAAGGGCACCAAGGGGAAATGATATGTAATAGTAAAATCTGTAATTGTATCATCCAAAAATATCCCGTTAACACCTTGGAGTATTTCTTTCTAATTTAGTGTGTATGCACATGTGTGAGATTATATTTACTATAATATATAATTATATTTACTATAACTTTGAAATTTCTTTGCTTATTGTTGTATCATCATTACTTTCAGCAGTCCTGTTGCTGTGTTCTGTAGAATAAATAAAGTAGTATTTTTTTTTTTTGCCTCTAAAAGAAGCATCCCTTTAGCAGAAGCACTGCTGACCAGTTTCTGCTTGCATGTTTTTTTCCCCTGTGCACTGATATTCCTCCCCATATTTTTTCTCATCATGTGCTAAACTAATTCATAAGAACATTTTTTTTTCCAAAAAAATAACTTTGTTAGCAGTCTCTGGCTCAAAATGTAGCTTAGAGATATTGAAAGTCGATAAGTCCTAATCTCTTCAAGGACAAAAATTGGCATTCTGATAAGTACTGAATCTCAAATGTATTTTTCAAGTAATAATGAACAAACAGTACTAATGATTTAGAATGTAGGCAATTCTTTAATGCATGTGCATTAAAACTTAAAATAATTGAAGTTCAAAATTATTCATTTAGCAAATATTTAGCTGGATGTATGCTATACACCAGCCATTCTGGGGCTGAAATGGCAAATAAGACGTGATCTTTGTTGTCACGAAGCCTGTAGGTAATTGGGAGGGGATACGAGGAACACAGATCATAAAGGAGTAAATAAGAAAATGAAAATATCCAGTGGTGATTAAATTGAATTAAAGCAAAAGGTAAGGTTGTCAGGGAGTGATTCTCTGAAAAGAATTTGAGTTGCAATCTAAACATCAGAAGAAACTAGCCACCTGAAGCCCAGATAGCAATGCAGTCCTGGCTGAGGGAACAACACGTGTAGAGGCCTGGAGAGTGGAATGGGGCTAGTGTGTTTGAGAAACGGAAAGCTATTTGTGGCTAGAGGGTAGTAAGTGACGAGGGTATGCCATTTCTCATTCAAGTGAGAGAAAAAATATTCTTTGAAAGTTAGATGCATACAAAAGCCAAAGTGAGATTTAAAAAAATTTTCCTAATAAGTATACTTACCCACTTTCTTGGGCAGAAACATTTTTCAGAACCCATTTTTAACTTTACTGCTTGACTATTCTTATTTGTTAAGGCTGGGAAGGATTATGTGTCCAAAACTCCAAACTGACCATTATTTACCACAGAAAAAAACTGGGAAGAACCCTAATTTGCATTTTTCTATATGAAGACAGTAGCAGTTCATAATGCTTGAGGATGATGGTGGTGGGAGTGATAGCAGTGGCCACGAGAGCTAACATTTTTACAGTGCTTACGAAGTATGAGAAACTCTCCTGAGATTATTTCATAGATTGATTCATTTATTTCTTGAACTAGGAAATAGGTGCTCTTATAATCCCCATTTAATAGATGTGGAAATTGAGACACTGATTGAATGATTTGCCCAAGGTCATATAGGAAGTCAGACTTGTTCAAGGTCACAAACAAGTAGCTGAGCCAGAATTGAACCCCTAATTTATATGTATCTGCTTAAAATAAAGCAAAACTTTGTAACAAGTCATTGGTGATTCATTTCCTTTGCCATATGAAAAGTTAATGATTATAAAGCGCAGTGGCATCTAGTCCTTAATTTTTTCTTTGTGGAAGATATCCTCCCTCAAATACTTAGTATATAAAACCTTTTTAAGGCATTTAACAAAACTTTTTAAGGAGGAAAGAGACTATAGTTTTTTTTAGTTACATTGTTCTTTTTAATATAACACATTTTTGTAATAAAACATTTTTCAGGATTTAGAATCCTTGGATCCTATAATGTTTTTAATTTTTAAGAGGGTATACATGCTTGGGATCCAACAAATCGAGCATTCCTAAAAGCTTAAACATGTCCTGCAACCCAAAACGATCCCAGGGAAGCAAATGCATGAAGAGTCTGTTGCATTTTCAATTATCTCAGGGTCTCAGGTAGCCACTTATACTTTATTAAGAACAATTTGCTGAATCCAAACTTCAGTTTCATAATCCATACTTGATGTTCTTACACTCAATTATGTGGCACATTTTTATTAGGATGCAATGACAAAAGATAAAATATATCAATTAATATTTAGGAATCTAGCGATCCAAGGTGTAAACTTTCCCCAGTACATTGATCCAAGGTGCTGTACCGTGTGTGTAGTACTTGAGGATAACGCCAATGCTTACTGTTCATATGTCTTGTTGATATTATTCTATTAATATTTTTAAAAGTTTGAATAACCTTGTCTGTTTATTAATTCTTGACTTCAAGTAATGTGTCGAAGTATATGGAAGGGCAGTGTAGAATGAGGAAAAGTTTTTTGGTTTGTTACCTATTTTTTGCTGTTTAGTAATGGCTATGGTGTGTTAGATTCTCCTTTTAGTAAAAATTAATTAGAAATCGTCTCTTTCTATAATCATTTCCTTTAGAAGGGAGCCCTGAGTGAATGATTAGATTCATGTGAATAAAGGTGGTCAGCTTTTTGTTAAGTGGGGACAATAGTTTAATGACTCCCTGTGTACGCATCCTCCATCTTCAACAATTACTAACTCGTGGCCATTTCTGCTTCATATATACTCTTCTTCACTGGGTTATTATGAAGCAAATAGCAGATACCATGTCATTATCAATCACAAAGAGGGAAACTACAAAATGTATTCGTTAAGTGTTTTATGTGGTTGCACTTAATATTAGTATAACATACTTAAGCTTTTTCTGTGGAAAAGTGCTGGAGGGCCTCATTTGGCATGCACGATTTAAGGCAGATGCCCAGGAAAGATGTGAAAACAGATGGCATTTTGATGTGTTCTTGATGCTGTGATCAAACATGCCGCCAACCCTTCCTTGTGCTTTCCTAGATAGAGACACTGAATCATCTTCGATGATTCCTCGTTTTCCTTCTCCCCTTTCTGATATGTCTTCAAACCCTACTGACGTTTTTCATTCCTTAACTGTCTCTTTAATTCACCTTGAATTCCATATGTCCGCTACCGCCATCATCCTTCCCTGATTATTATAAGTCCCTTAAGCTATTTTCTCCGATCGCATTTTCTTTTCTGTAGCCATTCATCTCCTGGACTGCTCTTTCTAGCTTTCACCGTATCCCCTTGCGGTATCTGTAGTGTTTAGTCCACCCCATTTAAATTCCTTTTTCTGATATTCACTCTCCTCCATAAGCTGAACTTGTCATAACCTCAATTTTTTTTTTATTTACCAACATAAACCTTTTAGGCTGCTCTCCTGAATACCCTTCATATGTGCTGGGCCACTCTCATTCCTGCCTTTCTGCTTTGATGTACTCTGCTCGGTTTGTAAATCTGTCCCTGTCTTCTTTGATCGATTGCCTACCTTTGACTAAAAGTCCAGCTTGCTTTCTTCCTCTTCTGTTGAGTCCTCTTTGATGACTCTAGGCCTGTATTGATCTTTCCCTTTCAGAATTTTCATGAGTGTGACCACTCAGTGCCATGAAAATGGACTCTTTGGTTGCACTTTTTTTTGTATTATTCCAAATTCTTAGGGATTTATGTTTCTAAAGTGGATAGATATCTTCTTGGGTACAGGGCGTTGTCACCACAATATTGGCCACATGGTACGTATGCCACATGTATCTGTTGATTAAAACTCTTGAATATGATATGTACGTGGACTGTTTTGACTAACCATGTAGTTTTATTATAATACACCTTCCCTTGTCTTTTTTTGAGGCTGATGTCTCTTCTTCCTGTTGTATTTGCTTTGAATCATTGTGCCAGTCAATATGCCTTTAGCTTCTGATAACGGTGAACCAAGAGGGAGCAGCAGTTTGCACCCGTGTGTCATCTTTGTCACCGTCATGAAGATGCCCCTTGTACTGAGGAGTGGACTCGTGCTTATGCGTGTTGGGAGTCCTTAGTGGGCCTCCATATCCAGTTCAGTACCAAATTCTACTACTTCAGGAAGCAGGAAAGGAGAAGGCTCTGAAGTTAATTAAACCACTTTAAAAAGACTTTTTAAAATAGTAGTCTCATTAAATGAGCAAAAAGCTTTATGTTTCTTCTGCAGGAACATGTGTTTATTTATAAGAAGGGGAAGGAGAGGAGATGAAAAGGAAGGACAGCCGTACAGAGAGCCCGGTAGGACAAAAGCAAATGTGAAGTGAGAATAAAAGAAATGCAAAAAGTACAGTGAGTGGTAAGAGCAGTTCCGAGTTTGGAGGGGAAGCCTGAGAGGTTAGTTACCGGATTATGAAAAAGGAAAGGAAAAGATGAGCTGAAAGTTTAAAAAAGAAAAACTGGAGGGGGAGACCTGAAGTTGGAAGAGGAAAGAATGTAATCGTCCTCACTGTCAGGGCCATCAGGGAATGCTGTGTTCGAGATACGGTACTACTTCTCTTGTTTATGTATCTATTTATTTTTTAAGATTTATTTATTTTAGAGAGAGAAAAAGAGAGCCTGCGTGTGTGCATGAGCGTGCAGGGGGTGGGGGGTAGTTAGAGTCTGAAGCAGACCCTGCGCTCTTTGCGGAGCCCATCACGGAGCTGGGTGCGGGGCTTGATCTCCCAGCCCTGAGACCGGAACGGAGCTGAAACCAAGAGTCAGATGCTTAACCTGCCACGCAGGTGCCTCACTACTTCTTTTGTATAAAGGTGGAGGGTAGGAGGAGGAAAGAAAATAAACACTTCTAAGAGGTTGTTATCAGAAGTAACCCTTGAAAATGTAAAAGGTTATGTTATTAAATATCTTAAGTTGTTAGTAGTGGTGGTGATTTTGTCTGTTTATTCTGCGTTGCTTCCTGGTTGCATTGTCCCATTTGTGAGTTAGCCTGTGCAACCATAATCAAGCAGCTCGGCTGGATCTCACAACCATCTCCACCCACATCGCAAAGGGTCAAAAATAAACTTTTAGATGTATAACCTCTTCGTCTTTTGGACTGTGTTGTTTCCACTATGGTAGCTACTAGCCACATGTGGCCATTTAAATTTAAATTAATTACAATTAAGTAAATAAGTTCAGTTTCTTGGTATCACCAGCCACATTTCTAGTGCTCCGTGGTGACACGTGCACAGAGGTAACTGCTGTGGTCGGCACAGATGTCGCATGTCTCCATCATCACGTAGTGTTGTGTCAGACAAATCCGGACTCTATGCTTTACAAGTAGAGGAACTTGAAGAGTTTTAAAATATCTTAAATAAATATTTTGCTTTCCTGATTAGCATAAAATTTTCATATGTTAAATATACAATTTGCAGTTACAATAAGGAAAGAGAAAAATGATTTCTAAATTGATGCATCCCAGTTGGATACAGTTTGTTGACTGAGGGGGTGAATTGTTCGCTTTCTCTCCACTTCAAAATGTGGTCTTTTCTGGGTAGCTTTCTTCAGTTATTTAGTCCTCAAAGGGAGTCTATATATACCTACATATCCCCACACCTCCTTTGTTTCCAAATTATAATGATTCCAGGCACAGGAGAAACAAAATCTGTGTTTCATCTTGTAATGAATTTAAAAGGACTTAATGCAAAAAAAAAAAAAGGGGGCGGAGGGCCTTTATGCAGTCTTCATGACCAGTGTTTTCTTGAATTGTGTATTCTGAGATCTTACATATTCTAGTATAGCGTTCCTCTCTCTTTTCTAATGATAAATTTTACCCATGGCTTGTGACTCCAAGGCTCACCCTTAAAACATGTGTCATCATCTTCAGGGGGAGGCTGGGAGTCTTCAATTCTACCTTGTTTCCTGGGTGGGTCTTACCAGGCGAGTTTGCTGAGCACCATTCTGATCGTGAACTTACCAAAGATTAACTTTGGCAGGTTTGGGATCGCTGACAGATACTAAATTTGCTTCACCTGAATAGATTCTGCCCTTGCCTGCCAGTACAATATATTTACAGTGTCTGAGTAGTCTGAATTCTGACATCATGTTGTAAAATAGATGGAGGAAATATTATGGAATCGGTAATGAAACTATTTTTCTATCTGTGCATTATCATGTATTGAGTCACAGGAAATATTCTTGATCGATGAGGTCAGTCATCAATTATTTAATATATACTTGTGGAATAAACATATGTAAATTCTCTTTAATAATCGAGGATTTTCTCAAGATTGAAGTTGCCTACAGTTGAGTAACTTAGGTTTGCTTGTTTGTGAAGCAAATATTAACTTTTGGAAGAGTCAGTGGCTACAGTTTCATGTCTTTGTGAAGTCACATCCAGTTTGTTTTAGTCTCTTAATTAAAGCACTTGAGTAATATTTATTAAAATCTAGTTTTAAAAACCATTTAAAATAAAGTATAACGGCTTCATAGTGGAAAATAAAGCATTGTGTCATTGTTTAATTGGCATGGTTTTGTTTTTTTCCTTCCTGGTGGTATGTAGAACAGTGGTGTTTCTGTTAACGATGTCTTACGTCCAGTTGAACTGTGTTGTATTTGAGCTTTCTGACTTCACTTGAAGAATGTGTAACTTCTTGGGGAACGAAGGACACTGGGCAGGGCATAGGATGGCATAGCGGTGGAGTCCCACTTCTGCCATGTCTTATCTGTGTTACCTAGAGCCAAGTCGGTTTTTTGAACCTTGAACCTTAGCTGCTAAGTAGGATAATAGGTCTAGTTTAGTGGTTCTTAACCAGAAATTAACACTATCCTCATCTGTTCAATACCATATCTCTTAAATAGTTCCTGTTTATGTTCATGATGAGGTTAGTAAAGATTCCTCCCCTTCCTGCTCCCCCCCCCAGATAAGCAGTTCATTTTACTCTAAGTGTGCACCCACCCTCCCACTCTATTCCTCCCTTTTGACATAGGGACTGAAAATTTTCCAAAAAGCTCTTAGGTTTCTGTTTTTTTTTTTTTCTATTTGACAGTAGATTCCTGTTTTTATTATACTGTGATCATAGAGTGTTATTTGTCCTTTGTCCTGTTTTTCCTATTTGTAATTTGCGTGGCCTTTTCTTTATGGCCTAGACATATAGTTTTTGTGAATTTTGTATGGACAATGGAAAAGATCTCTACCCAGATTACGGAGTTTGATATACTTAATTATACCTTACCAGTTATTTTTTCCTGTCCTTTATCTTCTTGAATTGAGAAGGGCAATAAGATCCTACCGGTATTGATGCATGATCCTTGCTTTCTTTTTGTTTTCACTTATAATGTATGCCTTTGCCCATTTTCAGTCTTTTGGAGTTACTTTATTTTAGATACAGTATTTACAGCAGACAGTTGGGCAATTTATTAGAAATGGAAAGGGAAACAAGTCCAGGTAAATGACATCAGAAAAGATTTTAAGGAAGACCTGATACTTGAGTTAATTCTTCGTAGAAGGAAAGAAGGACCTCAGTATATAGGGTGTCAGGCAGGGAAGGAGACAGGCTGGCAGAGAGAAACAAAGAGGTTGGGAGGAGGGGGAAAGGGAGAGAGACAGGAAGACAGGATTGGGGAGGCAGAGAAGGGCAAGGAGACAGAGAGGGAGGGAGGGAAGGAGACAGACAGGGAGGAAGAAGGGGAGGGCCAGGGAAAGGAGGCCCAGGGAGACAGACAGGGAGTGGGGGAGCGAGGGAGACAGGCAGGGAGACAGAGACAGACAGGAAGGGAGATGGATGGAGGCAGAGCAGCAGACAGGCAGGTGGCTGAGAGGGCCCATGGGAGGGGTACTTCAGGCAGAGGTATCAGTAAAGGCTTTGATGTGAGAGGCAGCCAGTCATCTTGTTTCCATATATTTTTTTGGTAATTTGAGGTTTTTCTTCTAGTAGTTTTTTCAAGAAACTCAATGGGAATGAAATTTCATGGATTTAAAATGTTTCAAGATGGGTATTTGTTTCCTTTAGAGTCTGACTGGAAACTCATTTCCTAAGGACTTTATTGGGATCATTTCAATTCCTCAAGTATACTGAATGTGTCTGTGGCGAAGTCTGAGGCTAGTGAGGTTTTTTTCCCCTGACCAAAGAATCCAGTTGGACTTCTCTCTATAAGTACCAGCAATTTTAATTAGGCTTGACTTGCTATCGTTGTGTATTGGTTTTTCTTGGCACGCACATGCCCTCTCAATCCATGGGCTTAAGTGTCCCTCTAGTCCTGGAAAATTGGTCTTTGATTTGTTCTGTGCTCTCCTTGGGAAAGTAGTTATACACATGCAATTGTTTTTAATCTCCCATTTCTCATTTCCTTTTAATCTTTTCTAATTCGTTGTTAATTTCCACTTTCGCTCATTTCTCAGTTTTATCTAATGTGTGTCTTACTCAGTGATGCTTCCTCTGCCTCATACAACTTATTTGCTTAAATGTAATTTCCTTCATGAACTCTTTAGGCTCATAATTCATCTTGTTCTGTGATTTTGCCATATCTTTCAAGAGCTTTTGTATCTCTTCTCAGAATGTTTTTGCCTTTTCATTAAGTTCTCTGAGTGATGGTGATATTTCTGGTCATGATTTTCATTGCTTGGTGGCAGTATTTTTCTGGTGACTTTCCCTCTTCTGTTTTCCTGTTTACTTCCTATCCTTTTCTGCCTCCCTCCCTTTTCTTTCCTTCCTTCCCCCTCTCCTTTAACTCCTTGGTCCGGTTCTCTTTTATTTTCTTTGAATAAATTGATCTGAAGCTGGTTTATGTGGGGTCTGGGAGGACAGGGGTAGCAGGAATCCCTCCTCAGGCACAGTGAAGGGCTTCCTGACCCTGTTTGACCTTGACTCACTACTACAAGGCCAGGGGCAGCCAGAAGGTTGCTTGAAGTTCAGTTTTTTCCACTTTTTCCACCTTATGTCAGTGACCGTGTTTCCTACATTGATTCTGTATCTGAACCTTTAGCCAAAGACCTCTTCTCAGTATCTTCCCATCCCCTGCTTGAGTTCACTGCCTCTGGTGACACTTTCCCACACTCTGTGATGGGGCAACAAGTTTTGCCTAGTTTTATCTAAGATGGAATCTTCATTTCTTGTTTTTCATTCTGTTTTGGGATGGAGACCGAACAGACTTGTCTACTCTAACGTCTTGAAGCACTCATCTTTTTTTTTTTTTTTAAGATTTTATTTATTTGACAGCACAAGCAGGGTGAACAGCAGGCAGAGGGAGAAGCGGGCTTCCCACTGAGCAGGGAGCCCTATGACACGGGCTGGATCCCAGGTCATGATCCCAGGGTCTGAGCCAAAGGCTTAACTGACTGAGCCACCCAGGTGCCCCTCGAAGGGCTCATCTCTAAAAAAAAATTTTTCTTTAAATCTTTCAGTAAATTTGTTTTAGCTAACAGAAGCCTTCTTCAGAGTAATAATTAGGATTTGGCTTCATGGCTCTTTCCATTCGTCCTTTCATTGCTTGGTGACTTTTCTTCTGGTTGTTAATTATTTTTCCTGAGCACCGGATTTCACCGTCTGGGGTGGGTTTCTCAGATGGGTCACCTATGAACAAGAGGGGCATCACTGTACTGTGAGGCGTGTTTGTTTCGAGGGCACACACTGGTAGTGCGTTTATTAACTCTATTGTGGGGATCAGTATTTCCACCTCAGTTCATTTCTCTGGGCTATCTTGTACTTCTTTGGGCATTTATGAGGTGGCATATCCTATCAGTTATTACAGCAAGTTGAATACATCTTATAAAAAGAATGGAAGTAACTTTTATTTGGGGGCTTACCCCATCTGGAGGCCCTGATTTCCTGTCCTTGAATTCTACTTACTGTTGCTTTTTTATGTTCCAAGGAGCAAAGATACGGCGGGGGGCGGGTGTCATAGTTCTACACTTCGGTGGGGGAAGGAGATAGTTATTTTAGTTTCTATCAAATACCAAAAGTTATTTTCAAACACTGCAGCTAAAAAAAAAAAAAAAAAAAAAGAGAAGGAAAAAAAAAAAAAAAGAAAACCCTGCCAGTCAGTGAAAACAGCAGTGCGGCTGCCATGCAGTACTTATAATTGTTTCAGATTTACAAACCCAACAATGAAACGCATTTTGCATAATGAAATATTTATTTTTATCCATCATGCTTGCAAGCTGCTCTCCATTCATCATGTTTGCAAACAGCAAAAGCAACGTTTCTTTAACATGAGCCAAACGAAATTTCCAGCTGTTGAAATTCTTTTTAAAGTCCTGTTAAAAACTCTCATCCAACAACACATCTCAGTATTTCTATTTTTGTTCTTTTTACATTTCCACTGACTTCTGTTTTTATTTTTCATTCATTAATAAAAGTGTTTTCAGTGGTGCTTGGTGCTTGAGATAGAACTAGAATAAATAAAAGGCTTTCTTCTCTTTGTGCAACTTACTGTGTTGTTCACTGAGCTGATCAAAATTCTAATTTTGCATCCCTTTCGTCTCGTAATTAAAAACATAATAAAACGATAAAGGCACCTATAGGGTAATGGTAAGGGGCATGGGAGTAGGCTTGGGCATTAGAGAGGTAGTTAGGGAATATGAACTCCTGTAGTTCTTTTAGGTAGCACAAAGTGCTGAATGAGAGCAATTGGCAATTCTAGGTGGAGGTCATAGGGGTGTTTCTTATTCTTTGCTGTATTTTAAATTGTTCTCGATTTATAAGATACTTCCTACACTTTCAGAGGATTTCCTTCAGGTCTGTATTATATTTTTTTGAAAGTAAAAATTTAGGATTAAAAATGCTAGAAATATTTTTCTGGGTACACTTCATATGAATTATTTCAATCCTTTGCTGAAAAAGGATGCACAGATGAAGAAATGTCCTTTGATGTACAGAAGTACAAAAGTACATTTTATAAGTGAACTTTGTTCTATCTTTCAGGCTAGAATTTTAATCCAAATCCCTATAGGAAAGTACCTAATAAACTTAGTGTCCCACAGGACCTTTTGTACCCTCTTGAGTTAAGACAGAAAGTACTTTTTAAAATCTAGAGGAGCCTGAGCCATTCAAAGATGTTTTGGCTGTGGTGTATTTCCGTTCAGCTCAGCAAGCACTTCCGGAATGGAATGCCTGCATGTGCGAGCGGCTGTGTCAGGAGTGAGGTGGCCAGGAGCTAGTGAGGAGTGCAGAAGTGGAAAAAAGAAGAAAATGGCTCCTTTAGACTTGGCAGGATATCCAAGCGGTCATGGGGAATCGTGAGGAATGTTTTGTCAGGAATCTGATTCCTTTTGCACTGCCCTCCACATTCAGTTTCTTAGTCAACAGTCACTTCCATCTCCCGAATGTATCTTGAGGTACATTCGTTTCTCCTGGCCTTAGTGCTGCCCTCTTAGTAGAAGCCACCATCTTCCCTCCTAACTAATTCCATGACTCCCACTCCTGTCTCCCTCTAATCTGTTCCCAGAATAGAACTTTCTTTAGTATGTAAGTTGGATTGCAACAGTCTCAGACTTAAAACCCTTAATGACTTCTCTTTATACTTAAGCAGGTCATGGTAGAGAATAGAGTTTAATGTGGTCTTTGTCTACCTCTCAGCTTTATCTCTTAACAGCTATTCTCTTATCTGACTAAAGACCAAAGCAACTGGCCTTTGTTTAATTACTTTAAAAATAAGCCTTTTCATATCTTGATAAATCATGCTTTAAAGATTAAGATGAATTTTATCTCGAACAGTGCTCTGAGGTAGCTTACAAACGAGGAAGTGTGGTAGTTAATTAAGCACTTATCCACCCCCTTGAGGCACTTTGCTCTTTAATTGCGCTTCATCCCACCTGGTGGTGATTCTTGGCCTGACCGGTTTTGGGGTCGTCACCTCTTGCTTTTAACCTGAATGCACTGATTCCTCTTCTTCCCATCTTCTTCTAGAAGCACTATTCCTAGTTCTTTTTTTTACTCATAACTTTCAAAGAGCTCCCCCAACCTCTACTTTTTTTTTAACCCCCTAAGCAGGAAGGAGAATTATGTTATAATTGTGCTCAGAAAATGAGCATAGTCAAGTTGTAAGATTATAATGTGAAATTCTAGCATTATTTGGTAGTAATAATACATAATTATTTCTCGGTTTCTAATTATTTTGTAGTAAGGCCCAATTACTGAAGTTAACCTATTATTACCGCTTTGATTTAATGATGATTGTGTAAGAAAGTAGATTTGTTTGCTAGAAACTCTCACTAAATAAATCGTGTTAAAATGTTTTTATAAATATATCAGAGGTACTAGCAAAAGTACCTTCTATTATGTTTACCTATTTGCATCAGCAAAGAGATTTTTATTTAAAGGCTTTTATTTTTGCTAAGTGGATCAGGCCCCATCATTGTTCTTTCCTTCTATTTCAACTCTTTTAGTAGTTCTAGGCATTTTACTAATTTTGCTCATTCATACAGATTTGCACCTCTCCTTGTTACTACTACCTTACCAATCTTTGTATGTTACGAAGTGAACCGAGCTAATAGAAGTTGTCGCTTTCGTGTTCACCATCTAGAGTGATGTTTGTGCAGTGGTGGTTCTTATCCCACCCGGGAATTGATGGGAACTACCCAGTGGTTCCCAGAAGACAGTCAAAAGGACATGGCTTCACCTTTTGTGACTGGTGTCAATAATTTAGTAATAGGGACAAATGAATATGAGGCACAAATAGGGTGTGGGATCATGCTAGAAGATTACCCAGAGTATTGTAGATATCCAGTCATGTAGAAATTATATGAGAAGTCTGACTGAAGGTTCAGAAAGTCTATGATAGAGGTTAAGATAGTACATTTGTGTCTGGAATAGAAATGAAGGCAATTTAGTTAGGACATGAGTTGCTTCGTTAATTCACCTGACTTTGGTAGCTAGGTAGAATGTAGTTTCTAGATGTTAGTCTTGCTTTTAATTTGGAAGTTGAGAGAGTAGCAATGAACAATCTGCCTTAGAGCTGGATATTGTGGGATTATGGGCAGCCTGCTGAGGTGGAAGTGGCCCTTCGATGAGAGCACCAGCTCTTGACTGGGAGTGATTTTACCCTTGAGGGGACATTTGGCATCGTCTGCAGCTAACTTCGGTCATCACAACTTGGGGCTGCTACTGGCAGTTAGTGGATAGAGGCCAATGATGCTGGCAGACATTTTACAATGTACTGAACAACCCCTCACAACAAAAGCCCAGAATGTGAGTAGTGTCGAACAACCCCGTGTTACAAATACCAGCGAAGGTTGATTGTATGTTTTCTTATTCACTGTAGATGGAGCGTGCTTATTTGCCACCTTATCCCTAAAGAACGGCCAGGTTTAGTAAAAATTTAATGATTGAGAATGTCCTCAGCCTTGTTTTAAACAACTCCCATTTGGACAAACATGCATATGCTGGCCTCACATACATAAGACCATCTTTTTCTGTGCTGCTTAGCTATTTGCAGTTTTTACCCATTATGAGCTTTTCTCGTCTTTTTAAAAAATGTTCCCTATGCTGCTTTAGGATACACAGTTTGATGTTTGGCTGTTTTTAAGATTTTTTAGTAATGAGGTATTTGGTATCACTCGGTGTTAAAGAGCGACCTGATTTTAGACTTTGTAAATTGCATCAAGGATACCTAAATGTCATACTTCATCTCCATGGTGCATAACTAGGAAGGGAGGAGATAGAAGGTGGAAGAGAGAAAGGATAATAGAATTTACACAGCAACATATACCTATAGATAATAAAAATCTTCATTATATGGCATGAACCAGATCATTAGGACTAGCACAGCACTGTGTATATAAATGCTCAGTATAAATACCACTTGCTTTTTATTTGAAATAAGGAAAATTCTGTGCTGACTTGACTAGAATTTGAAGAGTGGCCCATAGGTTGGGCATATGGCCCAATCTATGCCACTTACTCTTTGTAGGTGATTACAAATGATGTGAGCTTTTTAATAATTGTACATAAATATACTATGAATAAAACCTTCGATCTAAAACTGAGTTAACTAAACAGCCAATAATTACACATTTCAGTACTCCTATGAGCAAAGTAAATTGTTCTTTCTCTCAGAGAATGTATATTTTCATGAAATCCTCTGAATGAAAGTGTTTTCACATGAAATAATGTCTTAATAGGAAAAGCATGCTTATCCAAGTCCATGGTTAACCATGTCCATGAACCAGTTTGGACTATAATCAAAGCTTTGCTGGTGATAGTCCATATTAGCATATACTACCTACAGAAATATGCAGCTCCTCTTAAGGGCTCGGTCTGTCATAGATTCAGGCATAGTAAGGTAGTATTCTCCAACTGATAGAGGGAAGATTCGGTGTCTTTGAAGAAGAAATTAACATTTGTATATTAGGGCTCTTCCTGTTTCAAATGATAGAGAACCCAACCCAAATTGCGCTGAGCCCAAAAAGGGAATTTATAGATTATATAATTGAAAAGGTTAGTGCCTGACCGTTGCTATTGTTGTGGGACTCAAAAGGTGCTGATGCCCTGCTTGCTTTATCTTTTCTGTATTGAGTTCATTCTCTGTAGATATAGACCATAGATCCCAGCTTCTCAGTCTCAGGTCTGAGTCTCTCTGGTTGCAGGACAGTAGCAAAGGGAATGTGGAAAGTCTCTTGTGGTGTCATTATTTTTGACTGGATAGCAGGAGATTGTAATGGCATAGATTGGGCCATATGCCAAATCTGGATTTGGGTATAGATTTAATGTCACTTATGGCTGAGAGTGCAAAAATAAATCTTTCTCCTAACCCTGACCTCTTTTGCAAAAGTACCACTGTAACAATATCTTATGCTTGTAATTGTATAAATGGAAAAATCAATACCTGTATTATTTTATACATAGATGATTGTATCTTATATGTGTTTTTTCTTTTTATCACTTATCAATATATTTAACATCCCCACTTATGGAAGATCTCCAAGGAAGATCCTATAACATCTCTTTTAAATAACAGAAATATCCTAAACAGACATTCTGTTTTTTTATGAAGTGTTTAAAAAAAACCAAAGCGGACACCCAGATGTGCTTAAAAATAATAGTTCATTAAAGAAAACCTTCCATGAATTCTTATATAGAATCTGTTTCTTATTAGGCTTCATTATATGGTTGAGTTTTTAACACAGGCAGAGAATAACTGTAGGTAAATTAAAGCTTTTTAAGCAAGAGATATTTCTGGAAGAACTCATTGATTTAGAGCTTCTTGGCTGATTTAAGTATAAAGTGTGAATTATTGCTGAGTATTGTCTCTAAAGAAGAAAATTGGTTAAAAACACTTATCTTCAATGCAAAATGGATTAAAGATTTAAATGTAAAGTCCAAAACTATAAAACTTCCAGAAGAAAACAGAGGGGGAAAACTTCATGACATTGGTTTTGGCACTGATTTCATGGATATGACACTAGAAGCACAGGCAACAAAAAGCTAAATTAGATAATCGGGATTACATCAAACCACAAAGCTTTTGTACAACAGAGGAAACAGTGGAGTGAAAATGCAGCCTACAGAATGGGAGAAAATATTTGTAAGCCATATATCTTGCAAAAAACCAAAAACGAAAAAATAACAGTACCTTATAGGTACAGAGAACAAATTGGTGGTTGCCAAAGAGAGCAGAAGTGGGATGGGAGAAATGGGTGAAGGGGGAGTCCCCCACCCCAAAATAAAAAAAATTAAAAGGAAGAAAATCTTGCAATATGTGAAAACATGGATCAACCTGGAGGACATTAAGCTAAGTGAAAGAAGCCAGACACAGAAGGAAAAATACTGCATGGTTCCCCTTACATGAGGTGGCTAAAACAGTCCAACATGGAAGCAGAGAATAGAATAGTGGTTGCCATGGGCTGAAGGAAGGAGCAAATAAGGAGCTGATGCTCAGTTCTTGAGATCTATTATACAACATTGCACCGATAGTTAACAATAGAGTACTGTTAAGCTTTTAAGGGGGTAGATCTCATGTTAAGTGTTCTTACCATAATAAAAACAAAACACCACCATTCTCTATAGTGCCTGATAGTTAACCTTCTACTGGCCATCGTGTAGTTGTGTGTGGCCTCACACGTTTATCAGTAATTTCCTTATTAGGAAATAAGGAATCATTGCCTTCTTAATGTACATATGTTAGTGAACTGTTTTTGAGTCTCTTCCAGAAGGGAACTACCTTTTTTCCCATGACTGGACTAACTCATGGGTGCTGGAGCTGGCTTAAAGGGTAGAAGTTGGGGATTCTGTGGTTTATTGTGTCAGGCAGGGAAAGAATCCTGATTCAAACCACTCATTGACAGATTAGATTGATTTTGGGTACACAAAGACTAATTGAATCTTTGGGGTATTGGGGATAAGGACCTGTGTTGGGAATAAACAAGATTTGGGTAATTGGAGTTATTTAGCGCTCTATGGATACAGTAAGACTTCTTCTAAATAAGATTCTGGATCTTCTCTTTCCTCTCAATTAACCACGGGCATCTTCAATTCAATCCTGGCAAAGTCTGACAAAATATTTGATTCCTTTTAATAATGGGGTTAGATATGGGATTATTCTTGTTATTTTATGTGTATTTCCCCTTTTTAATTATAACCATTGGTTTTAAAATTATAATTACCATATTCAAATTGCTTGTACAAATATTTGTAATAGCACAGCATGTAATGTAAAGAGTGGGAAAAAAAAATGTCTTCTCCACGCCCCCATGCCCATTCCTCACAGCAGTCACTGTTAAAGAGTTGAGTGTGTAGAATACAAAGGTGGTCTGGGGTTTGGATTAACAAACTCAAGACATGATAGGCTTTACTCAGTACTGAGTTTACTTAGCTTTAAGGAAGGGTACAAAACATAATAAAACTGGTTTGATACAAAAATAGTGAAGTCCTCATCATTTCCCAGGAGGAACTTTGAAATGTTCCAGTCCCTCCATGTTTGGGATGCAAATGGCCATGGAAGCTGTCAGTTCTTGAGGCTTCTCCTATGCTAGTTGTTATGAGTTTCCTCAGGAGTATGTGTTGGCGGGGGCGGGGGCGGGGGCGGGGTGTCCATTCTGCAGCACAAGTGCATCTTATCAATGCTGATTACTAATTA
Organism: Ursus arctos; assembly: GCF_023065955.2. Taxonomy (NCBI): domain Eukaryota; kingdom Metazoa; phylum Chordata; class Mammalia; order Carnivora; family Ursidae; genus Ursus; species Ursus arctos. Next base: position 91,999,308 of record NW_026622985.1, on the reverse strand, counting down.
CTTGTTATGCATTCTTAATAAAGTAACTTTAGCCTGATTCTTAGTTTTCTTGGATTTGGTATACTCCTGTATGTACTCTGAGTTGCAATTGCAAGGAAGATTTGAGCAAGGGTTATTTAAAGTTATTTAAGGGGTTATATAACAATATATTTGATAAGAGACAACATACAAATATATGTAAGAGCTACCTTTTTTTTTTTTATGGTTCCCTACTCTGGTTATGATATATTTTACCAGTATTCAACTGGTGACCTGTTAAGTTCTCTGGTACTTTTTCATGATTACACATATTATCACAGTGAATATCCTTGTACATATGCCCTTGTGAATTTGGGCAAGTGTTTATGTAGGCTGCATGGAATTTCTGGATCAGAGGGCTGCACAGTTAAATTTTTATTAATCTGCCAAACCAGCCCTCAAAGTTAACAGGTCATCAACAGCATGTGAGAGAATGTTTCCCTATGCTGCTTCCTTCTAGTTTCGTCTGTGTTGTCTCCCTCTAGTCCCTGAAAAATTCTGCAAATTTGACAAAATATACATAATAATTTTTATTTTATATTAGCATCAGCAGGCTTTGAATTTGCTCAAAGTCATAGGACTAAGAAGTGACTGATCTAGATTAGAATTGAAATTTTTTTTTTTAAAGATTTTATTTATTTATTCGACAGAGATAGAGACAGCCAGCGAGAGAGGGAACACAAGCAGAGGGAGTGGGAGAGGAAGAAGCAGGCTCATAGCGGAAGAGCTTGACGTGGGGCTCGATCCCAGAATGCCGGGATCACGCCCTGAGCCGAAGGCAGACACTTAACTGCTGTGCCACCCAGGCGCCCCTAGAATTGAAATTTTTGATATCTAGTTTTCTTTCAGTTAAACTGAGAAATGCTTCTTTGATTTATTTTACTTTTCTTTCATTTTAATACTTGGAACTAATAGTCTACTGTTGAGAAAGTCAAATTATTTCTATCCAACTGTATTCAATAAAAATTGATGAACTAGCCAATTAACCTCTGATGCTGAATGGAGCCCTTCATTATCTATCAGTAACATTAATTTACATTATGCCAGGTAAAAAAAAATTGTTAGTTTCAGATGCATTTAATATACTTACTGGTAGTATCAATAACAATGTATGAAGTTAATGACTTAGTGTATTTCAGTCTTTAGTTGTATATCAGCCTGATGCATAGTAAATAAATGCTCAACCATTGAAGTTATAATATTTGATAAATATGCAAAACTTTTGCTGTATAGTCACCAATGAAAATTTTGCATTACAAGATAACTCATGAACTAACCTATTTATTAAAGTTTGGAACAATTTAAATGATGGAGTGAACAGATTTTTGAGGCTGATTCATTATGATCTGTAAAAAATATT